>NC_136715.1:21847500-23047500 GCF_936440315.1 Barbus barbus | reverse complement strand
AACACGTTGAACCTTGAAGCAGATGAGCTTCAGCAGCAGAAGACCACACCAGGTGTCACTTCTGACAAACTGAGAAACTGAGTCTACAATTTGAGTCTACAATGAAAGCTTAGATCCATCTTTACTTGTAGCAACGGTTCAAGCTGGTGATGGTGCTAATCCTCTAGCATTTCCAAATAAATTCACACAAATAAAAAAACTCTCCCTTTGACCATGCACTCTCTGTTCTCTGCCATGTCAAGCGCAAAGCGGGTTAAGACATGCTTTTTTGAGTGGTAAATAATGGCACAAATACCAGTAAACTGACTACTGTGCAAACCTTAGTAAATTATGTTGTGTGATTCATTTAAATACTCTCCTCACATAAATCTGGCATCTGAAAGGGAAACTCCTACAAATGCATATGCAATAAGATCAGCTGCAAAAAGGATTGTGTCCACACCTTTTCATCGCTAATTTTTCACTGCTTGTCTTTTGTAAACCTGACAGTACTATTTTAACACCAAAAGAGGTTTTATGCTGGAGCAAGCTGTTAGTAAATCTGGCCTATGATGTTGTGATGTGAAGCGATTTGCACATGTTTGGGCCCCTTGTTGAATCTATATCACAGAGTGCAGGTCACTTGCAGTGCATGATGTAAAGCGATTTCTGCACTGTATTAAGAGAGAGGAGGCAGTAGCGGTGATTCCCTTGAGTCGTCTGTGAAATTGCAGTCTGACAGAAAGATTTCAAATCATTGATTTGATCTATGTAGATTAATTTACTCATCAACCCATATTGCTATAATGAATGAATGTTTGGGGGAACATCCTGCTTTATAAGCACAGAACCTATGGTTCTAGACAGATTAATTAAGCAAATTACTAATCTCACAGTAGGACCGTTTCAAAATTTTACCTCTAGAACCCTTTTGTCTGCATTGTGATGTGCATCTTGAGTTTAGCTGACAATATGCAATCCTATGAACAGTTCTTACCCTCGTCTCATAGCATGAAGAACCCGACTGCTGCCGCTCTGTGCTGGCAGATGGATCTGCTTGCAGATGTTCCTTCTCTCCTGAATTAACTGTAACACCTGATTTAACACAAAAAAGTATAGCGTTAGATTAAATACAATAATTACGGGCAAAATGTACTATCAATAAACAAATATCACCATTACAGAGGGATCAATGCAGTAAATTTATCCAAGAACCCAAATCATAAAGGAATCTACTTAGAAGTCTGACAGAGGGCAAACAGGGTAAGTGCAAAAATTACTTGTCATGGCCTAGCACTACAAAGTTATTGCTGACTAAAATCTTTACTGATTATACTCAGAACACCATGATATTTCTCAAAAATAACCATTTCTTCACATATCAGGCTCTATTTTACAGGCACTATTTAAACATTTTAACATGTTAAGTGAACAAAACATATTAGAGAGTACTTTAAATTTGTTTGTCTTGGTTAAAACGGCTTGCTAGGAACTGTTACTCTTCACTGACGCTTTACGCTTATTAAGCAGGATAATGTGCAGTCTACATTTTGGGTGGTACCTTGAGGTCTGACTGTTCTAAACTATAGCTTTGAAAATGCACAGTGATGACTCTGATAAGAAAAATACAGTCAAGTGCAAAATGTGGAAGATGTGCGATGTGAGTTCTTTGTGCTTTAGTTGCCTGTATTCTAGCACACTGTCACAGGAAGAGTGCAACATGCATTTGCATGTTACTGTGCATATTTAAGTTGAAATATTAGGTTTAAATAACATATATATCTGATTTCAAATAGGGTGTGTTTGGCTGCAAGCAAAGTGTTTCAGTTTACCAGCTTTCATTCACTCAGCTCAAACAGCAATGACCAACACTATTGACGATCAATGGTTTATTTAAAAAAATTATTTTCCTTATTTTTTTCCGAAACAATGATGATGCATAATTAATAATCTAGCTGTATAATTTTTATCATATTTTCCTCATAATTCAAACCATTTAATTATGATCATTACATGCATACTATAGTCATGTCAATGTATATAGTCAATGTAAATAGTTTTGGGGTTGTATTTCAGTAAATAATTGTTTTTAGACTAACATCTTCACAAGGACCTGACTGTGTAATCAGAAGTTAAGAATCACACCTACATAAGTAGAATTGTTAAAAATGCTTCTAGAAAAGCAGAATGCATTTCTGACTAGAATATCCCATTATGTGGGGACTCCATAGTACTTACCTCATCAGGGAAGTCTTTAGGATGTGGGGAGGTAAAGCGTATCCTCATGTCTGGATCAATTTGGGACACTTTGTCCAAAAGGTCTGCGAAGCAGAGGCCTCCCTGTTTTGTGCGGTACACAGTCTTGAAGCCTCGGCTGAGCTGAGCGCTGCCCTCAGAATATATATAGTGCTGTTCAGACAAGTCTCTATAGCTGTTCACATTCTGCCCCAGTAG
Source organism: Barbus barbus (assembly GCF_936440315.1). NCBI lineage: Eukaryota > Metazoa > Chordata > Actinopteri > Cypriniformes > Cyprinidae > Barbus > Barbus barbus. The sequence continues at coordinate 23,045,067 of NC_136715.1, read as the reverse complement.
GGTGACCTCCTTCACCCCCTGCACATAAACAAATATACACACTTTACCTCACCATCACAGATCATGGGCATTTATTTTAAGTTTGTTACATCGGTAGCCCTTTATGGAAACACTTTATTTTAAGGTGTCCATAATACATAATACACAGAGTATTTACCTAGTTAAGTACTTAGTAGTAGCCTTTGTAATTACATGAAACAAAATGTACTTACCATGTAACTAAGTTATAGAACAGCCTGTACTTACGGTTTGTAATTATGTACATGTAATAGGCAGCTACTGTTGCACATATGTTACAGACCGAGTGTGTTCCATAACTTAGTTACATGGTAAGTACATTTTGTTTCATGCAAGTACAACGGATACTACTAAGTACTTAACTAGGTAAATACTCTGTATTATGGACACCTTAAAATAAAGTGTTAGCCACTTTATTTTACAGTCCTGTTCCTCATGTACATACTATGTACTTATTGTAGTAATTCAGTAACTAGGTACTAACCCTGAACCTAACCCTAACCCATGTAGTTACCTTATATTACCGGTACTTTCTTTGGTAAGTATATGCAAGTACACATACTGTAAAATAAAGTGCAACCGTTACATCCATATTGCACAGTATTGTAAACTCAACCCTTTTACCTGATCTGAGAGCATGAGGACCTCCTCCAATATGGAAGACAGGGGTCTGCTCCTTTCTCTGCCACGAGTGAAAGGCACTATACAATAACTACACATGTTATCACAGCCACGCATGATAGACCTGGAATACAAACCCAGTATGTCACATTTTCATTGCTGTATGAGTTTTATTTCATTTATTCAAATGTTGGGGAGCTGAGGATGCAGAATATACATGTACAAGAAACTTATTTATTTATTTATTTATTTCTGACTGACACAAAATTATTGTTTCCTACCAATTCACTAGATATGATTCTTTGATCTTTTCCTTTTTTTCATTAACAGGGCTCCGGACTGCACCTAAAAACACTACTCATTTGAAATGTGCAGAGCAGACCATTTATGAGCTCAGCGGCAGCCCAATAGACAGCACAGAGTTAGCTGGTGCGCTTACGCTTACACACAGATCTGTCTTCACAGACAACATTATTAAACAGTACTCCAAGACTCAGTGAGAAACGACTGAATTCAGTCCAGAATCAATATTAAGAAGAATTTAAAGAATTTAAAAAAACATCACTGCGAGATCCAGTGAAACAGGTTTGAAGTCGGTGCCGAATTTTGTAATTTTGGCATAATGGTACATTCATGCTATTATATATTATAAATATCTTATTGTATATTGCATTAAAAATACATATATGAGTAAGGAAATGTAATTACAGTCATGTTTGTTGTGAATCTTGGGCAGATTTTGCATTTGCTTTTTTAATAAATGATGTTTTTCATAACAAATACCACAGGTGTTATAGATGTCATACAGTTACTTTTTAACTCCATAGTGACAAATGACCTATATGTTACCATGACCTATAAATGTAAGATTCTATGGAATAATATTGGCATTTTTATTAAGAACTGTAGAGTCAGATGGACAGAATCCAGTTCATTTTTGTATTTTCTGTCTTAAAAAAAGTACTTTTTACATTTTATACTTACTATTTTTCACTGTTTCATGGTTTGTAGTTAATTTACATCAGCATCCCAACTTAAACTTTGCATTTCAATGAGACAAAAATGCAGTGTTATTCAGCGACTTCACTTTTTGTGAAATACAATAGCAATATTGTGATGTTCTACAAAAGCTAGCATAAAACAGGGCATTACTCACACAAAAGCACTGTGTCCCTCTGGAGTCTGATGGACAGGCATGACATCAGCGTAAGTCTCCTCTAATGATAACAACACATTACTGGCCCTCTGACCTCCGTAAGCAAGAGATAGCAACCGGGGCAGATCTCTGTATGCGTCTGGCCCTGCCAGAACATCCACCAACTTCTCCTGCTCAAGTAATCTGGTCTTTAGTCTTTCCGCCATGCAACCTACAGAAGGACATAAGATACGTACACCAGGGCTTGACAAGAAGTTGATGGAACTGTAACTTGCCCAATCAGGGCAGGAACTGCATCTCTGCCAACAACTCTAATACAACTAATACGAAATATGTTGCTACAAAGTAATTTGAATTTTTTTCCAGACAACATATTGGTAGGGAAAAAACCTGCACTGCTCCTTTCTGTTGAGCCACGAGCACATTTTTTCTCTCTAGCAGAAGAAAATAAAGAGGAACTGTCATAATAGTTACCTAGGACACCTATTTTTAATAAAGGCTTGGGTTTTTGACACCTCTTCTTTAAGGCAGTGAGATGTTTGAGTCGGTTCCAGATTGTTTGCTCTGCCTTTTCTCTGTCAAAGGAGAAAAACAATTAAAACCTAAATCTGAAAGCAAACTGCATTGAGTATACTTGTTATTTAATGGTTAAAAAAGAAGTATTTCTTACCTTATAGAGCAAGTGACAAGCAGTACTACATCTGCCTATAGAAGAATATCAGACGAACAATATTAAAGTTTTAATGTAATGACAGGACATTAACCATATTCTGCTATTCTGAACTTATCTCAGCCCTTAAAAAAATTCACCATGGAAATCATAGTTTCTACAGATGTTTCCACGATGACTTTTTATCGGGTAACATTTGCAGTACCTCTGGCAGCTCATGTGTCCGTGAATATCCTGCTTTCTGAAGAATGGACCAAGCAATTTCAGTGTCACTGACATTCATCTGACAGCCGTACGTCTCAAAATACACTGAAAGACATTTCACTTGTCAACATCATGTGGCATAAATACTTTATACCAAGAAAGAATTTAGACTTCAAAATCAGTGTAATGTGGCAACATTAAAAGAAAGAAAAGTACCCCCCCAAAAAAAGTGTTCACAAGTAAAGTACTTAATGTATCGTATGTACTGTACATATGCGCTATATTGCCGAAAGTATTGGGTCACTCCATTTGAATGAACAGGTGAAACTCATCACCAAACACCAATGATTTGTATATGGGTAAAGTCATTTTAGACACTTTCAAAACTGTTGCAACAGAGATGGAAATACAGTTTTTAAATACGTGAATTATGCTTCCATCTTTGTTGCCACAGTTTTGGAAGTACCTTCTTCTGTTCTAAAGAAGGGGGTGTCCCAATACTTTTGTCCATATAGTGTATGTACAAATCATTGGTGTTTGGTGATGAGTTTTCAGCTCAAGGTCTGCATTTAAAGTCACACCAGAGGCGTTCAGCTGAGATTAGGACTTTGCTTTATGCAGACCAGTCAAGTTCTTCCACACTGACTGAATCAATCATGTCTTTTTGAACCGTGTCTTATACACAGAGGCACTGTCAGGTTAGAATAGAAAAGGGTCCTGTCCAAACTGTTGCTATACAATTAGAAGCACACAATTCCTTAGAATATCATTATATGCTTAAACATTAAGATTTGTACTCATGGAAATTACTAAAGTAGTCAAACCTGTTCATTAGAAGGGGGTGACCCAATACGTTTGGCAATATAGTGTATTATTCTTATATACAATAAAATTTAAAAAGCAGTGTTGGGAAGTAACTAGTTACATGTAACGGAATTATGTAATTTAAATACAAGATCAATGTAATTGTAATCAATTACAGTTACTGAGAAAAAATGTGTAATTAAATTAGTTACTATATACAAAAATGAAAAAAAAAAAAAAAAAAGATTACAAAGGGGGTTACATCTGAATTTTTCACACACACCCCCACATACAGATTTAATTGATTTCTTTAATAAATTGCATTGACTGTTCTAAAATATCAGACACCAGTGTTTTAGGAGTTTAGGACACATGCTTATTCAATAGGCCTAACTGTTTTATTTCCCATTTGGGTTAATGTATATGCTTTATTTTTTAAGATTAACTTCTTTTTTCCCCTCCCAAGGCATTGTTAGATGCCACTGTTACCTGCCGTAGCTATTCAAAGATTTGATTTCAAAAGCAGTATCATGACTATTGCTATATCCTGTTATGATTTTAAATCTGTATTTAACCTTAGAACAATCTCAAAGTAAAAATAGGTTTTAAAGTCTGATTTTGTGGTGGCTGTGCTTTAAAATTAAATTATTATAATCTTAATTCAAGTGATGGAGGATTTTGAGTGTTGTTGAGTACTACTGTAATGTTACCCTGTCTGGTGTAAATGATTAACAGTTGAAAACATTATAATTTTAGAAAAGGATTGCTATAAATTATTTCAATAGTTACACAACTTATTAAATTTTAAATAGGGTAACTTGTAATCTGTAACCCATTACATTTCTAAAGTACACTGTTAAGTAGCTACACTTGAATAATAATAATAAATGTAACAAATAGTTAATTAAGTTTTTAGATATAGCCCAAAATGAATAATGAATTTGTATTGCTGTAGTCTAGTAATTATTTAATTATTGCTGTTGTAACAAAGAAATAAGACAGTAACTGAAAAATAGTTTTGCATATAATTTATCAGACAGTAATACAGTATCTGTCAATCTCTAGAAAAGAGGTCCTGACCTTTCTGTGATCGTGCTGTAGTGCATTCAGGAATATGGTACTCCTCATATTCATATTCATCACTGCAAGCATCATAACTCTTGTCAGAGCTCTTGATGAAGTCCTGGAAACTGGGACCACATGCCAGTTTATTCTTCAACTGCATCACTCTTGTCTGATCGTTAGAGGACGATTTAGAGCAATAATATCGGTCATATATGTCTCCTTGAAGGCGTCGAGACAAACATTTCCAAAAAGTAAATCTACAAAGTCTGAAACTGCTGCTTATGTTCATGTTTCACTCACTTAACTCAACACACTTAACAGCTAAAAACAAACAAATAAACGCATGACTGAACCATGCCACTAATCATAAACATTTACCCCAATTAACTACGCCAACAAATCTAGTGAAACGAAGAAAAGACGTAAAATAGCTTATAAACGTCAAGCAGCTGAGTACATGTGCAAATGACGATTTAAATATGGCGACGCCAGAGAGATATATTTCAAAATAAAAGCCAGGCTATAAGATTACAATAGTTTCGTGGACTATAAAGCTATAAAAGTATCAAATAAAATATCACAGCTACTACTGTTACAGATTAAAGAAATAATATTGGAGCATCTTTCAAATATCTTATTTATTTATTATTTTTTGTTTGTTGTTTTTGATTGTTGTGTGCTGTCTCCAAAAAATGGGTTAAAATGCTTCCCTTTTTTTCAAGCCATTTTATTTGAGAAAGGTTTTGTGCAGTTCATGATGTTTTACATAGACTTTTGATAGCAATGTATTTAAAATAAGTGGGCTTAATCGTAAAAAAAAAAAAAAAAAAAAAAAACAGTAGAATGGAATTAATTTCCCAGCTGTTCATGCAAATGGATAAAAGCTTATTTTTAAGTGCAATTATTAAATTGAAAAACACTAGGGGAAAAAAAGTTTGTAAATACATCTAAATGCCACTTAAGATGATGAGAAAGGTTAAAAGGCTTTCATATAAGACTTAGGCAATCCAAAAGCAAGGTTAACATCAATGTATGATCCGACACAAACAATACCAGACAAATATGAGGTGGAAAAATAGAAATTTAAATAAAAATGAGAGAATGAAAACACATAAGTGGCGGGAACTAAAACAAAGGAAGCGTGACTGAGGGAAAACCAACTTAAAATCCATGAAAAATATATACATATTATATATAATTATATATAACTGGACATAACTGTTTGTTAATGCTGATTTAATTTGACTAGCAACAGTCCTATAGTGTCTTATTATTGTAATTGCATATTTATTAAATACTTTTAAGAATTTACATGAACGGGGATGCAGGAATTTAACAAATGTTTGAAAAGTTGCCCTTTTAAAGGTAAAAATTGCCCCTGGAAATCAAAGGGGAAAAATATCACCCCTATTAGAAAAGTTAACTGCTTGTAGTTTTTGGACTATTTTTCAGGTTTTTTTCTGGCCTCACCGAATTCTCATTTAGATTCATAATTTTTGGTGTGGTATGGACCACCCTTTTGCCTAAGGACAGCATCCAGTGGCACAGGCGAAGAAACACTGTGTGTATGTCTTTTACTCGCACATCTGTAAAGTTCACTTAATTTATTAGAATTTAGTTTCAATTTGATTTAAACTCTGTCCTTAATCTAAATTCAATTTCAAATTATTTTAAAATTTAGACTAAGATTATTATTTCTTTCGTTCTGTTTAAATTTGTATATTTGAAAATCCCGGTTTCCCCTTACTGTTCATTTATTTTTTCATTAGTTCATCATAATTGTTCATTTTGTAATTAATTATTTCTCTGCTGGTATCTTGGCCCATTCCTCACTTGAAAAAATCTTTGAGATCACTTATAATCTTTGGTTTTCATGTTGCCACTGCTATCTTAAAATCTCGAATTTTTAATGAGATTAAATCTGAAGACCGGTCAGGCCACTCAAGAGTTTATGTTTTTGTGGTGTTTGAGATTGCACATAGTCAATGAGTACCAGTTTATGGTTATAAGCATAAGACCCATCCAAAAGGTAATGGAGGAGGTATTGACACAATTCACCACATGGTGTCACTCAGAAGTCAAGTAAAATTATTTTAAGGTGGTTGTGCTTCTGTGACATTGTCAGATAAATCTCTGCTTTTCTAAGGATAAAATCATAATCGTAGGAGATTTTAACTTTTGCATACAGTAGGTTTTTTTTGCATACAATGCATTGGGATTAGCATTGCATTCTCAACTTTGGCTCATTGCCATAGTCACACACAAGTTTTAATTCTGTCACAAAGTGTGGTTTCACTTTATTTTGATGGTCCCTTTAACACATTCTGTTGACTATAACATTGCACCTACTAACTCTCATTAGTAGAGTAGTATTAAACTGGTAGGGTTAGGGTTAGGATAAATTGACATGCCCTTGCAAAGTTACTTATAGTAAGTAGAATCTGTTGGGACACCATCACAATAAAGAGTTAGCAGATATAAAGCAGACAGTCTACTAATACTCTAAAGAGAGTTAGTTGGCATGTACGTGCAACGTTACTTATTATAGTCAACAGAATGCTCAAAAGGGACCATCAAAAAAGTGTTACCTGTGTGCGTATAAGTATAATTTTTATTTTTCAATAAAAATTAAAACTCGTGGTATTGATACGCAAAAATGGACTTTGGCGTATTATTTATACGCACTTTATCGGGTGATCGGGTTGTAAATAAATAAAATAAATTTAGAAGTGCATGGAAATGTTTCTAGCTACGGACAGCCTGAAAGCTGCATATTACACAGAACATAACCAAAACAATCATATTTTTATTCAGTAGCTATAGTGGCTAGACTGAGAAGAAACCAGACTATGAAAGAAACCGATATTTCTTTAAAGGACATTGCAGAAATGTAATTTATGAATTTTTTACTGAGAAAATGTAAACCTTTGGAAAGAAAAGTGAAATTTTACAACCAGCTGGTAAAGCCTTATCCCAGTTGGCTCCTAATAGTTTAAATAGCATTCCTGGCCATGTTTGGGACTCAGGCACTCTCAATTGTGAAAATGTTTAAAGACTTTTTTTTTTTTTTTGGTCAACTGGAATCAAAACAAATGATCACAGCTATATCAGCGAGCTATAGCAAGATAAATCCATATTCCTGGTTCTGACAGAAAGAAAACCAGGCAACATGGCAACTCGGAAACACTTGATTCTGTGTGGAAAATCCTCTGAGTGAGTTCACCGATGCCCTATCTGGACAAGTGTATATTACCTGAAGCATGTGCTTCATCTTTGGAATTAAACGGTTTTATAACCACAGGATGAAGAGCTAACTTACAAAATATATTAAACAGAATTTTTTTTTTACCAGCCACACAAGACCATGCTGTACATGACATTCATTAGACTAAATAAATATACTAACAAACTAAAGAATGAGAAAGTGGACTGTATGATGACAAAAGCAACTACAACCACTGAAGAAACCGATTTAAATATACATTTAAAAATGTAAAATTTAGAATCTATTATACTGTCCCCCGGTTTCACAGACAAGGTTTAAAACTAATCCCAGATTAAATTCTAAATCTGAGTTGTTTCAACTGAAAGAAACTTAATCTGATTGATCTTAAAATACACTATATTGTTTGATTACTTTAGTAATTTCCGTGAGAACAAATCTTAATGTTTAAGCATATAATGATATTCTAGGGAATTGTGTGCTTCTAATTTTACTTTACTTACTTTACTTTACTTTTGTCATTTAGCAGACGCTTTTGTCCAAAGCGACTTACAAATAAGAAAAAGTAACTAAAACTAAAAAGTTACAACTCTATAAATACTATCTACCCACATATTTAAGAAAATAAAGAAATTAAATAAAATTGACACATGCATATAACAACATTTCAATACTAAACATATAAATGAAAAAATTAAATCAAAAGCGATACTACTATCCCTTGCCGGTGTCCCTGCCCGGTGGAGTCGCACGGTAGAGTCGATGGTCTTTGCACTCTTTACTTTTTTACTTTTGTCATTTAGCAGACGCTTTTGTCTAATTTTATAGCAACAGTTTGGACAGGACCCTTTTCTATTCTAACATGACAGTGCCTCTGTGTATAAGACACGGTTCAAAAAGACATGATTGTGGTGTGGACATGAAAGCCAGTGTGGAACAACTTGACTGGTCTGTATAAAGCAAAGTCCTGATCCCAGCTGAAAACCTCTGGTGTGACTTTGAATGCAGACCTTGAGCCAAAAACTCATCACCAAACACCAATGACTTGTATATGGGTAAAGTCATTTTAGACACGTCCAAAACTGTTCCATCAGAGATGGAAATACAGTTTTTAAATACGTGAATTATGCTTCCATCTTTGTTGCCACAGTTTTGGAAGTACCTTCTTCTGTTCTAAAGAAGGGGGTGTCCCAATACTTTTGTCCATATAGTGTATGTACAAATCATTGGTGTTTGGTGATGAGTTTTCGGCTGACTGAATCAATCATTTCTTTTTGAACCATGTCTTATGCACAGAGGCACTGTCATGTTAGAATAGAAAAGGGTTCTGTCCAAACTGTTGCTATAAAATTAGAAGCACACAATTCCCTAGAATATCATTATATGCTTAAACATTAAGATTTGTTCTCATAGAAATTACTAAAGTAGTCAAACATGTTCATTAGAAGGGGGTGACCCAATACGTTTGGCAGTGTAGTGTAAATCAGTGCCTTTGATTTGTCTCAAAATGCACACAAGTAATGTTTTTTCTAAGGCACGTTTTTTGGTGCTGAGTTTCCTGTAGCTCAAATAGTAGAGCATGGCGCTAGCAACGCCAAGATCATGGGTTCGATTCCCAGGGAAAGCAAGAGCTGATAAAATGTAAAAACTGTAACTTGAATGCAATGTAAGTCGCTTTGGATAAAAGCATCTGCTAAATGCATAATTGTCAATTGTAAAAATTACTTAAATGTCCTAATTGAACTATGGCCTAATCCTTGTTTAGTCTAAGCCCTTGTCTGTGAAACAAGGCCTAAATGTCTTCAGAAGACTTGTGCAGATGTTGCATGAAGTACTTTTTTATTTGGACCCAAACATGGTCACTATATACTTGCATGGAAAGGTGTTGTATGGAAAGATTCATTCTTAAATTCTGTCTTTCAGAAAAAAAAGCAGTAGTTTGGAACAAATGCGGTTGAGTAAATAATTATATGACAAATTACAGCGAGAGAGAGAGAGAGAGAGAGAGAGAGGGTGTTGCGGCATAGAGAGAGGGAGGGGGGGAGGGAGGGAATTTTTGGTATATAAAACAAGAGGTAGAAAAGAGGGGTACAAAATGCCTAACTGAATCTTTTTAAACTCTCTTATTCAGCATCACCGAGAATGAACCCAAACCCTGAGTACGAGTGACCAACATCTCATGTCTTTGTTCATTAGACTGTCAGAGGAGCACATCACCAACCAAACAAGGTAAACTCGTCAATCTTTCTCCTGTTAAAAGACTATTCAATTTAGGAATTAAGAATTATTTTACATTAGAAAGCAAAAATACTTAGACGGTTGTTTGTTGTATAGGTTTATCATCAAGAACCTTTTTTGGCTGCCTATATTTCTTTGGAGTCTTAAAGCTTCTTGATGTTAGATTGCACATTCTTCAGATCTGTTCACCAGATTATTGTGTTAATCTAGGAATGTTCACTGTAGAACACTTTTTGGTTCTAAATGGAACTTTTTTTGTTCAAGAGTGAAATAGGAAGTTTTAGTAACAACAATTATTATTAATCTAAATTGTAAAATTCATTTACAATATTTTTTTAAATAAAATGTATTAATTTACAATTATATTATTAAATAATAATAATAATAATTAATAATAGAATAGAAAAGCTGGAGTTTATAAATATATATACATACATTACACAGTCAAACCAAAAATTATTCAGACACCAGATATAATTTTTTGATATCTTTTTACTAGTGGGTGCAGGACATTATAGTTCATGTATGTAAGTGAGGATATAGCAAAATAAAGTAAACGGTGGCATATTATACCCAAAAATTCTTCATACAATGGACTACCAGTAAGATTGATAAAAATTTGTGACAAAAAATATTCAGACACTTTGACCTGACCATTTTTTGTTTGTGTTTTTCTTTAATTGCTAACTTTTTACACAACAGACTGAACAAAATTAAGCATTTCTTGGTAATTGGTTGGCCTAAAATTGGTATTATCTAATTGTATATTTAAATGTAACAGCTGACAGCTATTCAACCTAATTCATTACATACCTTTCTACCAAAGTTAACTGACATTATCAAGATGAATTTGGTCTGACAGTTTAACTCTGAGTCCTTGTCATATTTTATTACCATTTCCTAAACTGTAGCGAATAAACTGTGATAAAATGAGAAATGTTGAAGGTGTCTGAATAAATTTTGGTTTGACTGTATATAGCTTCAGTGGGTTTGAATCATAATGTGAACTGTGTTTTTAGTGAGAATGATGCAGAGAACTGCCCTGCTATTGCTCTGCTGTCTGTTACTGTCAGCAACATCTTCTCCAGTCTATCCACTGAGGTAAGACAGACCAAAAACAATTGTGATTACATAGTTTTTTTATAATAATTGATATTAATTTAATTTAATTTTAATCTTCTTTGTAGCAAACATAACAAATAATATCATTTATAATTACAAATCCTCAAATGAGAAACTACTTGAAATCATCAACAGTATTATGTAACAGCAAACCATTCTCATAGCATTCTGATTTTCTCAGTACATGACATTTGCAGCACTTGTTAGGATACAACTAATTAACAGTGTATGACTCATTTTTACACTATGGTTATACACTTCTATACAAACACATGGGCAGAGAGTAGGGTATGAATGGTCCTAACAAAGAACAGCTGCCTGTGAGAAGCGTGAAGGTCTGTGCTGCTTCTGAGCGTACGTTCACGTTACCCTAATTGACAGAACTCTGCTTTTGTTGTGTTAACTAGGGTCAGGGCTTCTCATTAAGAACTGAGTCCACGGCTTTTTGAGAGCATATTATTTAATTCTCTATCTTACATTAAATTTGTAATGTAATAACAATGTTTTTTTTTTTTTAAACTGAGGTGAGACTGGGGCTAGTTGTCACAGTCATGAACCCATCCTGTGTATAAAGTGCACTGTATCTTTTATCAAATGTTCAGTAGTGGTTTGGTTTTGAGCAAAAACTTGTCAGAAATTGGCTGCCAAAAATAACACGGTAGTCTCCTCTACCGAAAACTGGACTAAACCCGTTCCTGTCTGAAAACATCTTGTTTTGACTGTTCTATGTAGAAGAGAACTTGTTCTTACGAATGTGACCGTGCTTGATGTGTTTTTTTAGGTTCGGTCAGAGAGCAGCTGCGATACTGATGACCTCCTCTATTGAGGATCCAATGCAATTGCCAGCAGATACTTCATCCCAAACACCAGATGCTGAGTTTAGGTCAGTCATTCATTCATTCACCTAGTGCTCAACAATAACACGTTTTTTTTCTACTGTGCAACAGTTCAGATTTCTCTTCCCTGACATTTTCACTTGCCACTTGCATGCATGTGTCAGAAATATATATATCAGAAATAAATATACATATTTTATCTGAAATGTTATTTATTTAGCTAAAAAAATTATTCATTTTTAACATTGTTTAGGCTTTTAATTTGCCAAAACAATTATAAATACACTTTGGCTGCAAAATGGTGGCATGCAGTTATATGGCATATTGCATACACTGAGTACTGCCTATATTGTCATCCAATTTTTGCTGATGCTTCCAAACGATCAAAAATCATCCTTGCAATTTTAACAAAACTTAACTAACTGTACTGCAAGACTTAATAAAAATGCAGCAATGTCACACCAACAAGCATGTAACTGGTAAATTCTTGCACTGTACTTTGGGCCAGTGGTTGAATCCTAATACCATCCTCGGTCAGAAATAGTCTATTCTGACTTCAAATGAAGTCATCTAACTCTGTCATAACTGTGTGATGTTTAAACACCATCTTTAGGTTTGGAAGACATGCCGATGCCATCTTTACCAATAGCTACCGAAAAGTTCTCGGTCAAATATCTGCCAGAAAATTTCTTCAAACAGTTATGGGCAAAAGACTTGGGTATGTTTTTTTTTTTTTTGACAACTATAACTAAATAATTTATTGTTTTTCATTAAATAATTTAGTTTTAGGTAGCCCGTCTCTGATCCCCTTTTTTTATTTTTTATTTCCATTCTGCTAATTAATCTCATGATTTAACTACACAATTTAATAATGGTGTGTCCCATGATGTTTAAATCTTTTTTTTTTCTGTCAACAGACCAGAAACTCAAAACTATGTGAAACGCAAGTCGGGCATATATGGAGACACCTTCAAGCAAGATGTGGGTATGGATGTCATTGAGCGGGAACAAAGTTACAGAGAACCACAAAGACTTGAGTTCTCAGTAGTTACACATTGATTATACATGAATAAAAAACTGTGAACAATCTTTATACATGCATTTGCCACATTTTATACATGATTATTAAAACTCAGCTCACCCTTCATACAGTGCACAGTGAATTTTTACAGTCAGTGTTCAGAAGATCTGCCACAGGAAACAGGAAACACAAGCAAGTATGGTTGTATAGTGGTATAACTGATCATTCCTTTAGCCACTCCTTAAAAGCACTGATGACAAATCCTACCTCAAGAACGCTTGCCAAAATTATACTGAAAAAGAAAAATTTCTCCTCTCACTAATAGCATTATTTCTAAGTTGACATGAATAATTACAAACACTTTAGAAAGACTATAGAAAATACAACGTAGAACCTCAAAGCAACAATAAGATGAATGATGAATTCTTATGAAGTGAATAACAATTAAGCGAACACACCTGTTATCACGAACACACACGTTGGAAAACCTGTAACAAAATCATTGAAACAAAATTGAGCACACCTGTGATTTCCAATGCATGAACCAAGAAAATATTGTTTAAACACCAAGCAACCAATCACCGAATGAACGGTAATTGAACACCTTCTTGTTTTTGAACCTAAAGACTGTGGCTGCATCCAAAGACTAAAAAATGCTGCCTTCGGAGGAAGCATTCCAAGGTAGGAAGTCATCAAAGCACATCCAAATCTAATGTCAGATTCACTTCCTGTCTCCTGAAAAGCCCTCATCTGATTGATTTTTGAAGGCTGCATAGATGTATCCTTCATTTCTTGTTCCGTGACAGATGAGCTTAAAAATAAAGAAAGATGGCATCTGAAAGTTGCGTTTTGCGGACAGTTTGTGTGTAATTGTGTGTTTCTGACCAACTTTTCCCACTTTTGATGTTACTTCTAGTGGGAAATCAGTATTATATTAACTAATAGCTTATCAAATCTCGCTCTATATTGTTGTAGATCATTAAACCGTTACATTGAAATCAGTTTCAAGTCATCAGCATTTCTACTCTCATCATTAAGTATTTTGTGTTTTTAAGCAGGTGAGAAAAGAGGGATTTTTTTGGTTTGTTTTGCTTTTATATTTAATTAGATTGGATTTTAAAACTTTAATTTGTTCTGCATTTGCTAGTAATTCGTTTTACAATCTTACACTTGGTCAGTGCTAGACTAGCAATGTGACAAAATATATGAAATTTAAATTAATTTGGTCATGGAACAAAGTAAAATATAATATTTTAATGGACGATCTGCACCCAAAAAGTTAAGAGCAACCAACAAGTGTCCAACATACATGTGAAACCCTTCAAAATGGCTAGATTTCATTTCTTTACCATGTTTTGGTTATTACATAATCCCCATAATTGTATTTCATACTTTTAAAATCTTCATATTTTCTACATTTTAGAATAGTAAAGAATGACTAGGTGTGCTCAGTATTATATTTGCCACCCTGCTCTCTGAAAACCAGTATTGGCCACTAGAAAACACAAAACAAGCAAATGTGTTTTAATTGTTTTATTTAAAAAAAACATTGTGTTAGCCATCTGTGTGGTGATGACTGGAAGAATGATTCCACATTTCTGTTCAGTTGATGACAAACAAAACCTCTTGCTCTGATGGTATGACAAAAAGTAAAAAAAAAAAAAAAGAAGAAGAAAAAAAAAATCCCTTTCCAAACAGGAACATGCTTCACTATTTATCACAAAAATCTGAGGACAGGAATCTGTATTCAAAAGCAATCAATTGAACATCCTTCCAAAAACAGGAAATAGCAGTAGAATATAACAAACTTTCATTTGCATTACCACCAAACACAATTCAATGTACAAGCAACAATCATCACATATCCTCAACGTATTCATCTGACAGTGATTTGTTGTCAAAAAAAGAAAACTGCATTTTTCTTAATTGTCAAATTGAATCTGTAATTTTGAAAATTCCAGAACATTCCGGCCTGCATCTTTGTTTCTCTTTTAAACCACCACCAATACTTCTGTTCCCAAATTTCTTAAATAAAGAAAAAACATGAATATGAAACATCCATGGTCTTCTCGATTTTGCCAGCATCATTTTCCATCAAGTCTGAAAAAGAGAACAAAGTACTGATTAAAACAATTTGTACTTCCAGTAGGAAATAGCAGTGCTTGCAAGGTAGCAAAAGCTTAGGTTTTAAACTTCGGTTTTTCATAACCTACAATGCAACATTTAACATATTTGTCATCAATCACACTGTAGTTGGTTAAACAGATGTAGGGAAAGACCAATCACTAAACAGTATGCAAATATCCACATGACATCATCTGTTATCTTTTGAATGCTAAAATCTAACAAAGTTAAAGGAACACTTTCAAACCCTAAACAGAATGTTTGACAAACACAAATACAGTGCTGCACTGCAAGCAAGGCCATTACTATAATTAAAAAAGTGATTATTTAAAATGCAATACTGTATAACATGAATCATGACCAATCCACTCAGTATTCAAAATTTTAGGAAGGGGAATTTACCAAGAATAAAATCGCATGCATTGAGCATAGTTTATTAGCATGCATAATGTCTGCAGTACTTCAGCATGATTCAAAAACACATGCAAATTAGGTATTGGGGCAAATATCTGACACAGTTTGCACAGAACAGTGCCTCTTAAGCAGGCCAGTTATGAGTACTACACTGTAAAAAATGACCGTGATTTTAACGGTAAAAACTGTGAGAATGCTACAGTAAAAACCTGTTAAATGGTTAACGGTAAGTTAACTGTAAACTGACGTTCCCAGAATTCCATGCGATGCATTTCAAATTTTGTTTGAATTTGATGTTTTTTTTCTTTGAAATAACTGTTTATTCTTAGTTTTTTTTCTTATCAGTCATGTTTATGAGGGTTGTATGTTACATCTAATGTTGTTAAATAATGTTTATTGCATATTTCAGTTTAATGAGTCTCACCATGATGGTGTTTAGTGCTTGAGTGAATGACACCTTCTATATGTGTTATTATTTAAAAGCTGCTTGTGATGGGCTTTGATTCATCATGTGACTTTCTTCATGACCACACCTGCATATGGTGGCTTTCAGTGTATTTCAAAGGTACAAAACAGATTTCAGTACTTCAATAAGGTTGGTATATTAACATTATGTCAGTTAATGAAACTATGATCTTTAACTGTAAATTTAAGTTAAAACCTAAAATGTAGTTATCGTATTTTTTAACGGTAGAATTCCAGCAACCAAAGGTGCCTTTTTTTACCGTAAATTTTACAGAATTTGTTTTTACAGTGTAGGTTAAAGAGGATGCAGCAGACTACAACAATCTGCACTCTAAAAAATATTGTAATTTTGACTGTAAAAATGCTACAGTAAACACCTATTAATTGGTTAATGGTAGGTTCCTTTACCATATACAGGAAACAAAACTGTCATAGATCTTGTTTACTCTTAATCTTGTCATTTTATAGTAAAATACTGTTAAATGTGCCATTTAAATATTGACACAAACTGGCATTCCCAGAATTCCCTGTGACACTTCACATTCGACTGGATTTCATTTAAATCATTGTTTATTGGTCGTTTTTGTTAGATATGTATATTGATTATTTTTGTCTAAGATACCATGCATCAACTATATATTAGAATTGACCTCAACTTGTGGAAAGGCTACTTGTGATTAACTTTTATTCTTCTTTACCACCTGTTACAAAACTGATAGCAGTGTAGCCTAGCTGTTGTATTTAGGATGTTTTTTTTTTTTTTTTACAAGTTGTTCTGTAAATATGTATTTCTATTAACACTGCAAATATTAATTGTGCCAGGCATATAGCACTGCTATTTGTGAACCAAGTGAAGCCCTGTGATGCCCCTTATTTATATAGCAACACGTTTACACTATAAATTCCAAGCATTCACTAAACTATTATTTTCAGAGTAGTTGTTCATACAGAACTTTATCAGGAAACTCCACAACTGAGCAATTTTCAAAGTGACAACAAGACAAGCAATTCATCACATAGGGCCTAAACTGTAGTCCAGCGGTCTGTCACTGCACACACTAATGAAGTGAAACAAGCCAACAAAAACAAGTGATCACAACACTCTGATCAATAAAAAGCATGACATGAAAAATATGGCTTGACAGTCACAAATGGCATTGTTTCAAAGGAAGTTGTGAGCTTCACTCAAACACACCAACATAGCCATGCAGTAGTAGATGTTGTCATGGAAATATTGATGCCATATTATGGGATGCACAGGTGGCAACAGCAAGCCTTACTTCAGCCTGAAGACTGGCCTTTTTGTAAAACATTCAGGCATTTATCGCAGACTCCTATATTTTGCCAACCTACTACTTTGTTCTGCAGCAATCCTAAAGGAAGGGTAAAGAAAGAGGGAATGGAAAAACACAGAAGGGTTAAAGAAACAAACACTGAGGCAAAGTGCGTTCACACCACGAACGATAACTATAACACTAACATTAGTCTCCACACCAATGGACAATAACGTTATTTATGCCATCTGCCCCTTTAAATGCACTTTAAAGTCACTTGAATTCTGATTGAATTGTTTTTGCTCATCAGCTGAAAAAAAAAAAACTGTTCTTAATAAGATTCCAATAATATTGTTCTTTTTTGTAGATGGTGTGGACTTCACTATTCTTATAGAATAAGAGTGATTATTAAAATGTTATAGTTATTATAGTGGTATAAACGTCCCTTGATGCTCCATTCACCTTGGCCTGGCAGTCAAAAGACTGCTGTATTGTTGGCTGCTAGTAGGTGTTTCAACAACTAGATGCCCCAATATTATTGGTGGGCTGTGTAATTGGTTATAGCTTTTGAAAATCTGGAAACAAATGACATGTATTGGCAGTAAAAAAAAAAAGTTGAAGCTCCATTGAAACTTTTCTCATCTGTTGTATCACCAGCTGTCAATCATGCCAGCAGACATCAGCTCTTACAGATAATGATTTTAGGTCACTTCGCTGCTGATTGCTTTATGTACAAATGTCCCTTTGGAAAAAGAGATGGAACTCTAGACAAGTGGAAGTCACAACCTTGCATTAAATGCATTAAAAGGAATTTATCCGTACAGAATTGGACCTAGGAAAAAAACATTTCAGGTTAAAACTAAACATTGAATGGACACTTATGTTCTCTCTAAGGTCTTTTTAAAGGCACTACAGATTAATTGGGTGAGTAATCGTCCACAAAAGGCTGTTAATTAGCAGGGCATACTCAGGGAGGTACATTCTAAATCTGTGAAATTAATCTAGTCCCAAAAGACAGAAAATGAAGAGGAAACCACTTCTGAGTAAACCAAGCACTCACTACAGAGCTCAGAGACGGCAACACACCCACAAGTTCAGCAGAAGGTTCAGAGTGAAGACAAAGGGGACAGAGATAAAACCCATGCCTCTATTTTGTCAAATGGTGCAATTCAAAGCTGCCTTTTTACCACATCAGGAATAAGACTGAAAGATATACCAAATATTCGTTATCTATATATAATTTTGAAGGCGATATAAAATTAAGCAACTTAGCACAGTGGCTTGAATGACCAATAAGGTTGGCCATAAAGTGCATAAGCCTAGCTCCATGATGCTAAAAAAAAAATTTTAGTACATGCTACTTTTACATACACTTAACATTGCACCTTTTTCGCCAGCAAAGTTTCCCTGTGTGAGAGTGAATGCTGTTTATATCTGAATAGGTTAGTGTTAAGGTTATCCATTAGCTAGTGTGCTCAAAAACAATGGCAAAGTTTTTGCATTTAGAGGTTACATGCATTCAAAATCTGTTAAAAAAAAAGATGCTATTACTGCAGCAGAAATCAGTCACTTCTTCAGTTTTCTATATAGTGAATAAACGGCACAGTGCACTAAATAAGTGAATGAATTAGACAGTCTAAACATGCTTTCCATTCGGGTGCTAGCAAAGGACAATAGAGGCAATATCAGTTACTGTACCTTTTCACAGCTTTTTGTGCTAGCATGCGGTTCCCAGCCAGGAATGTGAGGCTGCCTACGATAGCCAAATACTTCAGAGTCTGGAACATGTTCAAGTGAGTCCAGTACACGTACATTAGACCCAACATAGCTGCAAGAGAAGAGATAAAAAATTCTCAATTTTCTCTCAGAAGCATGTCACATTATAAAAGTTAAATTGAATGCAGGTCTATTCTAAGAGCAGTGAAAGGTGGAAAAAAACAAGGCAAACATTATAATTGTGCAGTTACTTTGCTTCATTCATACATGGATAACTTTTTCTGCTTCTCAATTTAAGTTAAATATTCCATCATACAAGTATTACTTTAAAACATTTTCTATTCGATTGTACATTAATTTGGAAATTCAATGTGCAAATCTGCATATGATAAACTTCACCAAAAAACTATTAATTAGTTATTTAATTAATTAATTCATAATCCATTTCAATCTGAGGACATTCTTTTTGTACTGTGCTGGATCTTGATTTCATTTCCAATGTAACATTTAAATTCTAAAGGGAACAAACATTGACAAGTGATTTATATTTCATTGAGGAAAAAAAATCTATTTTTCTGTGAAGAAAATGAGATTCTCACTTTCTGAACCCTATTGTTGCACTCTATTAACTCTATTGATCACGCTGAAATACTGCGGAGTACTTTGTAATAAAAGTCAGTCTTACCTGCATGGCCTATGTGGAAGAGAATAGTGCTGGGTGACAGCGTGAAGTTTGACATATTGGCTCCAAGTTTAAACCACTGTACAGGCAAGAGGGAAAAACATAAGCATGACAGAGTGAATGAGAGAATGATAGACCAAATATACATCTTTACTAAAGCCACAGAAATCACAACATTAATTTACATAGTTTCATTTATTCGCATGTCAGTTTTTACATGCACCCATAATGGGTCAGAAGACCATTACCAGTATGAGCAGGAGCAGAAACGGAGAGAGGACCAAGGCAGTAAATGCATTGGATACAACTGTGGGTGGCTTCTTCTCTGGCTCTCTGAAAAGATGCTGTAAAAACAATATTATTAATGAAACAAAAAATGAATTAATTAAAAATGATGATGACCCACGCTATCCACTATGATACAACAATGTTCTGAATAGCATCCTATGCTTCAGTGGAAGGAGGAAAATCTGTCCTTTTATACAATGTCCACAAAGTCAATGTGAAAAACTGCAGAATTGGAAATATTTTTGAAAATTATTTCATGCTTTGTTTGATTTATTTTTAATCCTAAAATGTTGATTTGTGCGTTTAAACGAGATCAAATTCCAGATTTATATATAAATTAAAGTTTTTATTAATAATAATTATATTAATAATAAAAATTATGTTCTCTGTACAGAAATTTGGCATTTTCTTCAGAATATCCTTTCATCCCCGAGTACCACTGGAGCACTTACCTGGATTTCTGGTTTGGGTGCATACAATGTTTTAGCCTGAATTGCTGCAGGTGCCTCTTCATCTAAGAACTTCAGCGCAACATCAGCCTTTGAGAAAAATTAAGTCTAATTTAAGACTAAATCCATGTCTTTTAGTAAGAACAATGACAATTCAACATTTCCAAACATGTCAGAAAAAAATAAAAACACAGCACTTGCAAAAGTCTATTTCAAGATCCCAGAGTTCTCCAATGAAAATAACTGCCTTACCACGTTCCACAAAATGGGGTTCTCCAGCGTAGCGTCTCCCACCATCAGGTAAAGAGCATAGGTGCCAGAGATGGAGTCAAACTCTGCCTTTCTCTCAGCTGTGTCCAGCTCAAACTTATACAAATTTTTACTGTCAGGTTCAGCCACAAACACGACCTCTTGACCTGTCTTCTGGTTGTGTAACCTCACAAAAGTCTGAAAGCAATGACTTCTATCAGTTCATTCAAATGTTTTTTAACAGTGCATTTAAATAGGGTTGCCAACATTGCTTGCTTGGAGTGAGATTTTGATGACGTGGTCAATCACACATCCCTATCCAAGGTTTTAAAGGGGACATCGGATGCCCAAGTTGGTATGAATCTTTAGGGTCTTCATGAAATGTCTGCAACATACGTTGGTTAAAATTTCTCAATGGTTGTGTAAAACAACACTTTTTTTACACCTGTTTCGGTGCATGTCTCTTTAAATGATAATGAGTTACTGCTCACCCCATCCATCTCTTCCGTTTTTGTGTATATGGTGGCGTGTTACCATCAAAAACAAAACTGTCCTCAGTGGCTCTGATGTTGGGAGAGAATTATTTATGCCCGTTTCACACCGCAAACTTAAGCTTTGCCTCAGAGTAACTTTATCGTCGCTCCAGCTGCCCACTCGCGAGTTTGTTTGTTTGTTTGTTTCAATTCAAGTTTATTTGTATAGCACTTTTCACGGTGCAAATCGTTGCAAAGCAGCTTTACAAAAAATTTAAGTTTCTACATTATATTTAGTAATCAAACAGACGGTGAACACTATTAACAGCAATGATTATATGTTGCGAACAAACTTATACCAAAATTTGGTAGTTTTGTATGTTGTCTGAGGGTTGGCATCATCTGAGGTCCTCTGGGGGGTTAGCATGTTTGCGTTTAATGCCATTCCAGCTTCTATGGCTATTTTCATGGCGAGAAATATTATGGCTGAATTATATCATGTTTTTATCATTTATTTTTGCTAAAAACTCAAACTTGTATTTGGCTTAACTGGAAGTCTTTGAATAGCGTCACAGCAGCAGCTGCTCATGTTTGCGGTGTGAAACCGGACACGTTTACATTCAACTACAAAACACCTGCATTGCTTACGAGTCAAGTCGCTACAGCTGTTCGAGAGCGGAGAAAATGGCGGACAGTGTACAACTGGCTAAGGGTAGAAATATACTAACACGGGACAATCCCTCAAGCGGTCATGGACAGGGCCTGGGCAGTATGACGTCATACTGTTCAGAAATAATTGAGACTGTTAAGGTTTTTTGGGGATCTAAAAAAAAAAAAAAAAAAAAAAAAAAGCGAATGGATTTTCAACCCTTGTATAGTGGTTGTGTCTGCACACTGCTAAAACACATTTATATGCAAACACCATGTAAAAGCGAATTTTGCATCCGATGTCCCCTTTGAAGAGCAAACCTCACAAAAAGGCTCGTCTCACTAATGAAGGCAAAAACATAAGACTATACAATGAAGGCAGAATGTATTCACTTGTCATGCTTTAGGCATAACAGAAAACCATTTTGGATGGGATAATCACCTGGTGAGGGGTGAGTTCCACTCCTGTGGTCGCATCAACTAACTGGAACGTCATGGCAAAGTTTTGATGGCTGTCTGCCATAAAAGATGCTTTGGCTTTAGTTGGATATTCCACTCTGAAAAACAGTTCAACACACAAGCTGGCTTAATTATACAATAAAAAGAAAATAATCAAACAGAGCTTGATAGAGGCTGATCTTACCTGGTGGTTTTGGGGCCAGTGCTCTGGTCCTTGTCCACGACAGACAAATCCATGTTGTTGATGGCAACTCGGGTAGAGACCTTTACTTTGAGCTGAGAAAGTCACATCACAATAAAAAATTATTTCAATCCATTAAAATGGACGCTCGTAAGTGTGAATATGCTGGAAGAAAGAAAAAACTCCAGCAATTACATTAATTGTGCCTTTTTTGTAATTTGTTCAGTGAAAGAGGCCAATGACTTCAGAAAATCTCCACAGTAAATGTGACATGCTTTTGACCTTATAATTGTACACTGAACAGTCAGAGCAATTATTCTTTACATAGCTACAATGTGAATGAACACACTCTAGACCAATTAAACGTGAATGAGGAAATGAATCACAGTTCACTGCAATAAAAAAAAAGTTCAACGCTGAGGTCAACTCATTGAGGTCACGACAAATACTATAAGATAAACAGTTACGAACAACTAAACTTTTGATTTTGCTAGCACATTTCAAAGATTCAGTTAAATACCTCAACATGGTTGGCAACAAATCTGCTGTCACCAGCAATGGCAACAGAGAACTGATAGTAGCCACTCGCTGGTTGGCTGGACATGAAATTCAGCTCAAAAACCCCACTGTGAAACAAAGGACAGTCTTTAAGACAAAATAAATATTTCCAAATGAAATTATCACTGTGTTTCAGGCATATTACATTACTTATTCAGAGCATGGAACTCTTTTACAGAATAAAATATTCAAGGACTGTGCACACTACATAAAGGCATAGTTTAAATGTATTATAGATAAATACAGATTATAGATATAGAAGCCCAAGCATACATAATTGACACGCAAGAATAAAACTCGTTCTTGCTGGTCAAGCATGCACGTCTGAACTGTCATTAAACATATTTAATGTGCTTTCTGTATGTATGATGATTAATGTTTCTATATGATTAAAAGCCTAAATTAAATATGTTCATCATATAATGTGATTGTGTGAATTAGATCAAACCACCTGATTCATATAGATTACTTTTACAATGTCTTTATGTACTTTTTGAGGCTTGAAAACCCAATTTAATGGATGGTCAAAAATTGAGAGAGAATAAAAATAAATAATAGTTTTTAAATTTGTGTTCCGAGGATGAATAATGAAGGCTTGCGGGTTTGGAAAGGCATGAGGATGAGTAGAAATTTCTTTTTTGTGCAGACTAACTCTTTAGTTTTTAAAGGAAGTATGTTTAGTAGCATGTTGTTTTAAAATTTGTATGGCATTTTTCGTTATTTGAAAGTTGTCATCTGCAATGCACATACTCTCTGAGGGTGAAGGGTGCCTGGCTTAGGATGGCAGATTTTGAGGACACAGCACTGGCCGACTCCACCAGCACACTTGCTGAACTGAGGGGCTGGCAAAGGACATCCGTCACCTGAAGCTGCAGTAACAAACACAGACATTATTTCAGGTCTCTTAAAAAATATAGAGTACACACTCAAAATTGAGGCCTACCTGGAGGATAGGCTGGCTGTGGGATACGGCAGCAGGGCCCTGGGCACTGACAATGACAGGCACATGGAAGCGATTGTTGGAAAGCGATGCAGCCGCGCTAGCCACACTGAATGCCTCTGAGAGAGACTCCCAAGACTTCTTACTGAAGATGGAGTTCACTAGCTGGATTACCTGATCCTGTGATAGACAAGTGGAGGAGCCATTTACCTTGAGACAGCACTTCAAATACTTACAGAAAGTATTTGTTGTAAATAGTTATATACTTATTTGAGTGGGCTAAACTATGAACCTCTTTCAGGGGGGGCTCCATGGCCACATGATCGGACAGGGCATACGCAGCAGAAACAAACAATGCTGTGGCCTCCAGCCCCTCCTCAAACTGAAGATACACTCCACCCAGATCATCTAAACGGGCAGCGAGATCCTACAATGAAGAAAAATTTACAAATCACACAAGAATACCAAAAAATAATCAAATAAACAGCTGGTTACACAGTGCAAATGAGACAAATCAGAAAAGTTTGAAACAGTGCAAAGTAGATTTGTCTTCAGTTGATTGTTAATAAAACTTGTTACTAATTTTATGACCATTACGAATTTTTTTTGCATTTTGCAAAAATAATTGTTATAATAAAGCATATTACTTCTATTTTTAAAAAATTGGTATGAAATGTGACCCTGGAAATGTTGTGTGAGATTTCACCATAAGCAGTTATCGTGTTATCAAGTCATGTCGGATAGATTGTATTTACGTATTTAGTTGAATGCACATGAATGCCATCACAAAGTCGTTATTACAAGTGTGAAACTCAATTTTCTTTAAGCTCCGAGTTTCCGAGTTGGGGGCGTGACAGTGTTAAAAGTTAAATCGGCCAAAGTTAAATCCGACCAAAGTGACTTGAACGCACCTGTCGTCGTAATTACAACTTGTCAACTCATAAGTACGAATGTCCCAGGAGGACTTGAACGCAGCAATAGTAACAATCAAAACATGAATTGTTCAATTAATTCACTACCCTAAAATAGCCTACACAAAGTCAAATTGTTATACTAATTGAATTACACTGTAAATAAAAGGCATTTATGTACCTGAGCACTTAAATATGACTTGATAACCGATAATTGATGCAAACAATAATAATTTGGTCTGACAGGTTAGCCATGGGACTGCATAATGTCAAGACCTGAGAAACAAAGTGAAAGTATGGCTCTGAAAGTGCACAGTGATGCCTGGAATCACTTGATAATGTAGTTAAGTGCAAGAATGACAAAACCAATCTGCCATATATTATAATGAAAACAGTGTTGTAATGCATGTTGTAAACTCTTTGTGCACCACCTTTGTGCATTTTAGCGTGTGAGCTTTTGTGCAAATGCAAGTTGTAATTTTAGGTTCATGTTGTGTGTATCTCATAAATTCTATATAGGACACATTTGGCTGAATTAAATAATCTTTCAATTAATTACTGGTGTTCAGCCTCAGCACAGCTCAAACAGCAGCATCATATTCCTTCTAGATGATCCCTTTTAAACATATTAATGTTATTATTAATAATATGGTTATTTTCCTGTTCATATTTTCTTCAACACTATGTTTCAATTTAAAATGATTTCTTATCATGGCGTCAAAAAAACCGCAGAGACGAATCACTTGATAATGCAGTTGTGCAATTAAGTGAAAGATGTGCGACACCAAGCCGTCACAGAATATGTACATGACATTTTAATTAGCAAACTATTATAATACAATTATTTATCTGACTAATTTCATATAGGATGCATTTGGACAAGATAATTAACACACTAGTAACATGCTTCAGTTTTCAGGTGTTCATTCACTCGTCAGCTTCAGCTCTCAGTTCAAATGATAATGCCCACAATTATTTGACTATGATTGGATTATTTCAAACTATCATGTTTCTTTTTCAAACTTATGGATAATGAATTGGCAATAAAAACTAGCAGTGTTTTACCCATCATCAACAATACATTTGATTAAAATAGCTTAATTGTTATTTTTGCCAGGACTCGTATAGCCCAGCCCCCTCAGTTAATTGATTGTTTTCCTGAGCTTTCCAGAACTCAAAAAAAATCCCTAAACAGATATTTTATTATTTCTGTAGTCTAGTTTAGGCTTACAGTTGAATGTTCTGTGGCTAATAAATCTGAAGCGACGCACTAATCTCTCACCTCAATCTCCTCAAGGATATCTCCAAGTTCAGCTTGCTGAGAGAGACGAGACGCAGTCTGCAGGGCCAAAATGATTCTGTCAGGAAAAGAGAAAATCAGAGTTAGGTCTCAAAATTAAACTAATAAAAGTTAAAACAAAACATTTTAAGGACATGTACTTACGCCAAGACATTATCCTCTTTGGAAATGCGAGCTTTCAGGGCACTGACCACTTCCTGTGAGGCCAGAGGTAACCCAAGAGCGCTGAGCGCACTCACAGACTGATGGATCTGAGAGGCAGTGGAGTCCTCACTGACAGTGGCCAAAAGCAAATCACGTGTGTCATTTGACACAGGAATCTGTCAGGATTAAAATAGAAAATACAATTTGTGGATTTGCTAGTGAAAATTACTGTGTACCATGTGACATATTATTTGAAAGTGACTTTTAGGCTGCCCAGCTAAACATCAGCTTGGCCAAGGAGACTAGCTTAAACTAGTCAATCAAACCATGTTTAAACAGGTTTTTAGGAGCTTAAAAAAAAAAAAAAAACAGGTCTTTGAACTTAAAGGGTTAGTTCACCCAAAAATGTAAATCTGTTACCATTTACTTACCTGTTACATGTTGTTCCAAACCCTTAAGGCTTTCATTAAATTTCAGAATACCAATGAAGATATTTTCAATATTTTTTTTCAGCCATTGAAAGTCCAAACAATCAAAATTTCCATGTAGTAAAAAGTACAAAAAATATTTTAAAACTAATCCATATAAAAAGACTGGAGATACGTCTTCTGGAGATACAAAATCACCTCATATCATAGGATAAACATATTTCATTTATTCTAATATATAATAGCACATACATAGAAAACATCAAATATAGTAAACGCAGAGCTCACCTATACTTGCCTGACACACCAGAACAAACCTCACTGGTTCTTGGGGAAGCTTGAACAAGCTTGCGAGACACACGAAAACAAAGCAAGCAAGCATTGTTGAGTTTGTGTTTACCATATTTGATGAGCTCCATCTGACCATCCATCTTATCATCATATAAAATGATCGTCAGAAGACTTTATATTAAACTGCTCAATTCTTATGGGTTACGTTATTTTCACAACACAAACATTTAAGCATAAAAGTTTGTTTGCTTGGACTTTCAATGGAGAGACAAAAAAAAAAAGAAAAAAAGTCCAGTTTCATTAAAAATATAGGTTACACTTTATTTCGATAGTCCACTTTAGACATTCTACTAACTATAAGTAACTTTGTAAATACGTAAACTACATGTCAACTAGTTCTCATTAATTTGCAACTACATGTCTACTAACTCTCAGAGTAGACTGTTAGGATAGGTTTAGGGTTAGTAGAATAAGTTGACATATACTTGCAAAGTTTCTCATAGTCAGTATGTTGTATGTTGTGGACCCATCATAATAAAGTGTTAGACGATATTAAGCAGACAGTCTACTAATACTCTAATGACTGCTAGTTGACATGTAGTTGCAAAGTTACTTACTGTTAGTAGAATGTCTAAAGTGGACTATCGAAATAAAGCGTTACCAAAATATATTGATATTTGTGTTTTGAATATGAATGAAACGAATAAAAATGAATGGGTTTGGAACAACTTGAAGGTGAGTGACAGAATTTTCATTTCTGAGTTAAAGGGTTAGTTCACCCAAAAAAGAAATTTAGTTATATTAAAAATTGTCCTGGTTTGTCTAAGCTCTATCATTGCAGTGGGCGTGTTTCTGTTCAACAGTCCAAAACACGTTAAATAAAGCACGCATCCATAATAAAACGCACCTCAGACGGCTCCGGGGGTGAATAAAAGCCTCCTGTAGTGAATCCATGCATTTTTGTAAGAAAAATATCTATATTTTTGGTGATGGCGCAGTGGATAAGACACATGCCTTTGGTGTGAGAGACCCGGGTTCGAATCCACTGTGAGACACCAATGTGTCCCTGAGCAAGACACTTAACCCCTAGTTGCTCCAGAGGCATGCAACCTCTGACATATATAGCAATTGTAAGTCGCTTTGGATAAAAGCGTCAGCTAAATGAATAAATGTAAATGTATATTTTGAACATAATAAACATCTCTCTTCCTTTCAGGGGAAGTCGTGGCCTAATGGTTAGAGAGTCGGACTCGTAATCCAAAGGTTGTGGGTTCGAGTCTCGGGCCAGCAGGGATTGTAGGTGGGGGGAGTGAATGTCCAGCGCTCTCTCCACCCTCAATACCACGACTGAGGTGCCCTTGAGCAAGGCACCGAACCCCCAACTGCTCCCCGGGCGCCGCAGCATAAATGGCTGCCCACTGCTCCGGGTGTGTGTTCACTGGTGTGTGTGTGTTCACTGCTGTGTGTGTGCACTTTGGATGGGTTAAATGCAGAGCACGAATTCCGAGTATGGGTCACCATACTTGGCAGTATGTCACTTCCCTTCATCTGACTGTCATAAGCGGAAGCTGTTCCGGCGGATGATGTGGGATGTCAGCGTTGTGTGATTAGTGACGAATGTGGAGAGAGACCAAAACAAAACTCATGAATTAGAAGTACAAAACGAGGATTTGTAAAGAAAAATGTCAGAGGATTTCGATATAACCCAACAGGAGACTGGTTTTCCTTTGCTAAAGGAAACAAAACTTTGCTTCCTTTGCTCCTATAAACTCATATCTCAGAGTCGCGTGCGCGACGCATACGTCCTACATCATCCGCCCGGAACGGCTTGCACGTACGACAGATACCAGAAGTGAGAGAAAAGTGTTTATGATGTTTGAAATATGGATATTTTTCTTACAAAAATGCATGAAATCGCTACAGGAGGCCTTTATTCATGCCCGTGTGAGGCAAGTTTTATTATGGATGCGCGCACTTTATTTAATGTGTTTTGGACGGTTAAAGAGCAATAATAACGCTTGGAATAGCAGGACAATTTTTTATATAACTCCGATTGGATTACCTCTTTAAGTAGCCTAACCTTAAAGGAATATCTAATTAATTATACAAAAATATTCTGGGTGTTTTTAACATATGTTTAACAGAAAATAACAATACTATATAATTTATTATAACATTAATATTTTAAATGTCATTGTTCTTTAAAGCACTCACAATAGAGAATTTCCTTTTTTGCCTATATATATAAATTAGTGATGTCAAACGATTAATCATGATTAATAGCATCCAAAATAAGTTTTTGTTTACATAATATATGTAAACATGTATGTGTGTATACTTATGCATATATAAATACAACCACATGCATGTATTTAAGAACAATGTTATATTTATATATCATATAAAATAAAAGAATATAAATGTATATACATGTAAATATTTTCAAAATATACTGTACGTGTGTATACATAAAAATATACAGTTTCTTTCTGAACCCTGAATAGTTCAGCTTCTCAGTTTCTTTCACATTATAGTCATTCACGTTTCTTGCAGTCACAAAATTCCTAAAATATCAGAATTGGCTGTAAGTGGTAGATCCTTTTCCCATTTAGCACCCAAACTTTGAAACTTGTCCAACTAGCACTGTTCAGGAGGCAGACACACTCTGTAAGCTTAAGCACAGATTAAAGACCCATCTCTATAGCCTAGAATACACATAACACACTTTCACATTTCTATAATTCAAATCCATAAAAGGATTGTTAGACTGCATTAATTAGGACAGACTTGAGCTAAATAATGATACTATTGTCTTTTTAGAGCTGCTTTACAGCAGAATCTAATTAGTCTCCATAACGGAGTTTCCATAATTGATTCTGCCATTTTCCTTCTTATTACTGTGAAACTGCTTTGAAACAATGTTTCATAGTGTGCTATAGAAATAAAGGTGACTTAACTCAGTGTTAATTTTGTAGTAATTATGCATATGGAGGCATGAAAAAAAACTTCATATGTATACTGTACTAAAACACAAAAAAACTAATTAGCAGTCTTTAAAAAACAAAATCTAATTTTTTGACTATGCCCAAAAACTTTAACTTGAGGTATGAATGTTTTTAAACAATAAGGCATACAAAGAACCTATATCAGATGAGACCAATTCAACTTGTGATGAAGAGACGGTGTATCTCAATCAGAACATGCAACCGGTGATCAAGACAAAAAGGAGAGTGAAGATGTATTTTACCTCACATCCAGACAGAGCCTGGCTGGCTTCTGCCGCATAAAAGAGTGACTCCACGCTAGAGGGATCCAGGTTTGACTTGATAAGCCTGCATGTCTCCTGAGGTAGACAGGTAAGACAAAATTAGACACAAAGGTAAACACTAATATTAGTTATTTAAAAAGCTGTTGTTTTTTTCTTACATCTGCATCCGCAACAAAGATTCCCAACTTGCTAAGTCCAACAACAGAGTAATAAGCAGACTTGAGGTCAGTGAAGGGTTGGCTCAATACAGCCTGAAGTCTGGCTACATCAGTGGTGGTCAGATGATGGGTTGGGGTCAGGGCCTGGGCCCCGAGAACCAAGGACAGGACCAACAGGCTAAACAAACCTTCAAATGGGTACATGCACAAAGAATGCAGTTCATATGAAGACGCATACGTAAGTATTTCAAGGTAACTGCACTTAAGGGAAGCATTTGATTCCTAGGAAAGCACAATGCATTTTGAGGGTGTGGAAAGAGCCGGGTTGTTTGGAATCAATTGGAAATACTGAAAACTGGATGTCCGGAAGCGTCATTTAATTTTTAAATAATCATTTAATGGCATTTAATAATTAGCTGATTTAATATTTTACAGCTGAGCTTAATATTAAAATTTATATTCACTACAGAAATGTCCAGGTCTTTTCCAGGCCTAAAGTCACAATATTACAAATTCTCAGCTGTAATCTTGAAGTGCTTTTATAACTTCACAACAGAAATGAGTGAGAGAGAGGGAGAAAAGGAAACTTTAGGTCCTAAATATAAATAAGTTTAGATATAAACACCAAAATTTACATGTTCTTTGCAAAAGCTCCCAAATACAGAAGCTATAATAACATACTGCTAATATAATATGACTCAACAAAACTATAAAATGCAATATAAATGTTCACCTGACACTGGATGAATACTAATAAACACATCATATCAACTAACATCAGAATAAATGAAGTGACTGACTGGCTGCAAGAACAACTGTTCAGACAAACTGCATTCACAAAGTCCGCCTAAACATGTCAGCAACGCCTCGCTGTTCACTCTTACACTGATTTAATAAACATAAATCTTCAACAAAAGCATAAAACATGCAGAAATATTACTTACAGAGATGAGCCATGTCGCCTAATGCACCGTCACCAAAAGCTCAGAGAACTTCCGGGTCATGCGGATGAAACTTATTTCACCAATGTAGGGTGACACGTGCGTTCATTTGATCTAATAATAGACAGCAAACATTAAAAATTAATACCCAAATTATATATATTGTTTGCACAATATAAGTCATGTATTTTATCAAATTAAACATTAGTAAATATGTAAAATTTATGACATGGACATTACACTGAGGGACAAATTACCCCTACGGACCTCATGTGGTGTGAGCCAAGTCATGTAAAAATGAATGAAAAACGGTACAACGTGGACTCCCAAACTATTTTTGTGTTATATATAATAGTGTAAAATCAAAACCTTTCATAAATGATCACGTACAGAGTACAATCTGTTTGTATTAGAAATAAAAATGCTCTTCCTCGGTAAAAGACGGAAGGTGTGTGTGCTGCTTTGTGTCTGTTTCTGATTGGCCGCTTCCAGTCCTCGTTTCAACCAATCAAATACAGGATAACCCAACATGAAAAGTGATATAATTTGTAATAACTAGTCAGTGAAGATTTTTTGTTCACCAACGAGATTTGTTCACTGAACCTTTTTATAATTAAGTTATATCCAAAATATTTTGGTAATATTTTAGTCCCCCAGAGTTTTTAAAGTGGTTTTCCACCAAAATGAATTGTTAAAAGCTTTTCACAATACTCTGGCAAGCCCCTTATAATGAATAATAATAATTATTGCATTTTATTTATTTATTTTTGCATAAAATAATGTATTATATCTATCTTAAACCAAGCATTTTGTAATGTCCCTGAGGCATTGTACTTTATAGAGTCTATATTTTTGGCAATAATGTAAACATTTATTCGTGTTCCTTTCTTGTAAAAATGATTTTTCTAAAAAAAAATGCAAGATATTTTATAAAAACATACTTTAAAGATATGTCCCTCAGTCTGAACTCAACCATCCTATGCCCATAATAATTTAATCTCCACACGTGTGACATCATTTACCAGAAATAACGTCATTCTGGTCTCTTTAATAGTGGTGCAGAAAATGGTTAGTAGTTTCATACTTTTTATTCATATTTTTGAGGCGTATTATAGTCTTATATTATTATACTAGTCTGTCACATGAGAATAATTATTTTTAAATATTTTATTTTAATATATAGGCAATGTACTTATTTTATTGTTGCCATATAAAATATTAAAAATATTATATATATAAATATAAAATGTATATATATATATATATATATATATACATATATACGTGTATATAATATTATATATTTTTTTATTGCTGATTATCATCTGACATGTTAAAGACTAAAACAATAAAGTTGTGGTTTTATTTAAACTTCTAAATTAAAAATATTTTTACAAAAATAAAAAGAGACCATAGACACTCACTTTTTAGCTTCGGTCCTATAATAATGTGAAAATTATGAAAAATGTTAATTTGTTATCATTAAATTGTTATGAGGGACACCTGAGCAGTATGTAGATGTTTGTTTTATAACAAGGTCTGTGTAAAATCCTTTTTAAACCAATCCCATTTTGTCCATTACGGGGTTGAGAAAAAAATAAAAGCTCTTTAAGGTGGGGCAAATGTGTTTTTTGGAGGTCTAATATGTGCCTAATGATGTGGGATATTTAGAAAATTAATCATATGTAGTTGAAAATAAAGTATATTCCAAGTTGAAATGTTATCCGATTCCCAGGAATGACCCATATAATATGTACAATACATAAAAATTAAAAAGAATTTAAGAAAACTCATATTATTAGCCCACAGCATATTAGTTCAGCACTGATTATTTCATAAAAAATTATTATAATCCCCTTTCAGTCAGTCATGTTCAATGTTAGGTCAATACTGATGAATTGAGGTCTCACTAGAAGACTCTGAGTAATACAAGAAACAGCCAATAAATATTGTTGAATGGAATCTGCATGTTTAACCACTCCCTGCACATATAAGATAGCGGGCTGCATCCACTCATTCAGATTTCTGCTTTGAAGCAGAGTCGTTGTATTATCTTATTGCCTCTAAGCACAAGTACTATAGTTAGACCTTTTCTCTGGCTTTGAACATGGCACATTCAGTGGTGTTGGTACCGGTCCCATCCCATGGCGGACCCAGTATTTCATTCAGGCTCCTAAAGAGAACAAGAGGTCTATCAAAACATTCGAGAAGGGTCTTCTAATGACGATCTTCCCACCTCTGCTCACTAAAGAGCTCTTCCGTCCTCACTGCCCTCGACGGCTTCCGTCCAAAGCCTGTAAGGCAGGGCTCTTCAACTTAGCTCCTGGGGGGGCGGTGTCCTGCAGAGTTTAGTTCCAACCCTAATTAAACATACCTGACCAAGCTAATCAAAGTATTCAGGACTATTTAAAAATGATGAACAGGTGTGATGGAGAGGGGTTGGAAGTAAACTATGCAGTTCACTGGCCCTGCTGTAAGGAGATGTCAGCTCTTGCTTCCAAAGCTTCCAGTGCTGCAGGTCCAAAAAACCAAGGCAATAAAAAAGCTGTATGAGGGCAGTTCTGCCCCAGCATTGATGCAGGAGCTGCACACAGCATCTGACTTCAGGCGACAAAAGTCATGGCTCGGTCCCTCGGGCAGGTGATGTCTACACTTGCAGTCCAGAAACACAATCTCTGGCTAAACCTGGCTGAGGTGCGAGATGCAGACAAAGTTTGTTTTCTTTCTATACATATATACAGTGTTGGGGAAAGTTACTTTTAAAAGTAATGCATTACAATATTGCATTACTCCCTAAAAAGTAACTAATTACGTTACGTAGTTACTTTTTATGGAAAGTAATGCGTTACTTTTTAAATATGAGCAGGGCTTGATTGTTTTTAATACAAGAAGTTCTAATTATAGCAAATGTAAAAGCCCTTTCACACCAAAAAGTGTAATGAATAAACCTCAGGCTGAAGGAGAGTAAATTCACGTCTGTAAAGTAGAACGCAGGAGAAGGAAGTTCAACACTCTTCAGCAATAAAAAAACAATGAAGCACAATTGTTAGTTTATCTCAAGTCCTTTTTGCTTATTAGCATGGTTGAACTGGATCATCAAAGCAGCAAAGACATTGGTTAATGAAATGGGATTAAATACATTTGTGTTGTTTTTAACATTTAATTATTGCAGGTTTGCGTCATATTCTGTTTTAATTCATTTTGATGAATACTAAATGTTTTTTTTGCGAGTAGGATGAATTAATGCACATTCACATTTAGTCTAGAACTACAGTAACAGCATGTTCTCACAGCGCACTGTCAGTCAATAAATGGGAAAAAAGTAACTGCCGTTACTTTTTTGAAAAAGTAACTCAGATATTTTCTTGTAAATTAAAAAGTAATGCATTAATTTACTAGTTACTTGAAAAAAAGTAATATTACATATCTCGCGTTACTTGTAATGCGTTACCCCCAACACTGCATATATACATATATATAATGCTCAAAACAATTAAGGGAACACTAAATCACAGTATAATTAAATAATATATTTCACGCACACACACACATTATGTGCGTGTGTTAATATATTATTTAATTTATAATTTTTTGTCAACTAAAATTTTGACTAAAATGAATGAACATGATGAATATTAACTCTATTAATATATTAACATTAATGGCAAAAACTAAAAAACACTATAAATTATATAAACTATAAAACTATTACACTGGTATGTTATCACTTTTGAAGTTATGACAAAATGGTAAATGAATGGCCAAACTACCGTTTAAGAAATGTAATGAATTACACTCGTTTAATCTCTGTTCATTTGTGCTGCTGACCGCAGCCTTCTTCATGAAGAAACACAAAATACAGGATACTTCAATTTCTTTGATACTTAAGAATTTTTTCCATGTTGGCAGTGTTGTTTTACTGTAATTACAATATTGTTAAAATGTTGAAAGAGACATTTCTGAATGTAAACAAAATGCACATTAATTCGTTTTAATACTGAGGTTATATATGTGCTGATCTGATCTGTCTACTGATTTTTTTCACAATTTGATCATTTTTGACTATGAAAACTGATATTGATGTTATTCAGTCCCGTATGTTTATAAAAATGTAAATATAACCCCAGTTCTTAAATCTTTGATGTCAATTGTAGAATTGCTAGGTTCACATTTTTGCCTCATTTACCACTGTCAATGTTTTTGTCAGAATAAAAAGGGTCAAAAAATGCACTTTGGTTTACAGACCATTCCATCAATATGAGGAATTAGCTCTTTAAGAACATACCAGGAGAAACATCTTGTTAATCCAATAAAATACAAACTGGCAGAAATAATGAAAAGGTACTAAAATTTAATAATCTTTAAAAGCCAGATCTTTTGACAGAAAAACCCAAGAGGAAACAGTTGGTTTAGTACAATATATTTCAGTCTCGATAGACAGAAATCGATCATTCCTTACCCCACTTTTTGCACTATAAAAGGCCTGTTTACTTATGAAACAGTCTTTAAGAAACAGAACGGCATTAGAATATGATACATGAGCTAGGAAAGCCAAGTGACTGAATACAAAATGTCACATTGGGAATGGGGGCAGTACTTCCTGATGAACGAGTCCATAGTTGTCAGCAAAACATTTACATACATGTTTGTCATTTATAGACATTTACACATTGTATCATAAATGGAAGTACAACTTATGAGAGAAAACAACTGAACTTGACATCATTTACAACATCTACACTTAAAGATGCTCATGCTGTCTGCTGATAACTGGATATTAAACGCCGTCATCCTTCATGTCCTTGAACATGCAGTATTGCGCAAATGAATACTGTTAACTCGGATTTCTCGTCCTGCTTCTTCAACAGGCGATGAGGCCATTGAAAAGCACAGAGTTCAAGAGTTTATGGGAAAGAGTTTTAAAAACACATTCGTGGTGAAATTTCTGTGATTTTCTCCTTGACAGTGCAGGTCTTGAAGTTTCTGAACAGATGTATCCATGGGTTTTTAGAGGAAGTTGGAGGATTTTATATATTGCCACCAGATTTTCAGCAAAAAGGGAAATGAAAGATAAATAAAAAATCCAGGAGGTATTATGCCCTAAGATTCATTTGGTAGAGTAACTGAAAAATGTGTCTTTTATGGAGGTTAATTTTCACTATTATGTTAATATGAGGTTAGTTTAATTTCTTCATCAGCCACAGTCAGTGACGTAAAAAGTCCGGAAGGTCTGGGAAATGTTGAGATGTTATCAGTTCTACTGAAATTGCTTCTGGGAAATTGAGTTTTTCCTCAAATTTTACTGCCAACATAAAAGGGAAATAAAAGAGTTGTTCTCGTTTGCTATTTCCGGTGCTGCTTTGAGTCAGTCAGTCAGCTGTTCCATTGAATCACTCACTGAGGATGGGAATGCTGGCATGATCCAAACAAGCTAACAGTTCTTCAATACAGCATTCTGCACAGAAAAAACAAAACAAAACAATCCGATAAAAACAAACACTCATATTGAAGCACATTTACCACATAGTACAACACAAGTCTTTCTAACTGCTTTAGACTGAACAAATGCTGCCCTCTAGTGGAAACGTTTAAGTAAACCAATTTACTGAAGATTTTATGGAAATTGCACAAGCAAATACATGGCTTCACATGACCAGACCTAAATGCTGAACACCTTGCTGGAATGCGGATTAATAAAAGCCTATACACTGCACTCATATAATGCCTTTTCAGCTGAGTTCATCCAGCAAAAAAGGGCACTGCACTGAAACGCCACTTGCACACACTTTTGCAGTGATGAATGTTGTAACCTTCAGAGCACCATAATAAATATGGTGTTTGTGTGTGTGGTATGAAACAGGCCTTACAGTAAATAAAGCAAAGATTAAACTTGGTAAGCAACTGGTGTGTGTGTGTACGCACTTGCAAAAGAGTTCAATCTGCACACAGAGAGACAGCAAATATGAAATGTTTGTATACCCACATTTACGTCACATGGTTTTGAGGACTGAATAAAGTCTATGCTTCATAAACAGAAATGTCATAGATCACACTTTGACTTCCCATTTGCACCATTTTTGTTAAACACCAATCTTTAAACTTGTCAATGCAAACTTTTGCCAGATTACGTTTAATGTTTGGACTGCCACCTCGGGCATGCAAGTACAAAACGACACGTTTAGTGTGTGATACCAGGGAGTTGGCCTGGAAAATCTGCTATCGGTTTCAGCTGCTATCAGCAGCTTCAATCCCAATCAACAGCAAGTAAAATAATAATAGCAAGTTTGAAAGGTAGAGTATAATACAAAGCTTATAAAAAAAAAAAACTGGGATATGCCCAGAATAAAATGAGCAACAACATAAATGAAAGGAACTAAATGAAAACCAAATAATTCAATATAAAAAGAAATATTTATAAATAATCTTTAACCAATGAGTAAACTTTTGTCATTACATTAATTCAGTTACAGACAATGAGAAGAGACTTTAGCTATAACAAGTTATAACAGAGCTAATTATAAAAGCTTAACAAAAATAAAAACTGTATCGGCCAATCAAGACCGTTGATCTATTTTGGCTGTACAAATCTGGTACGCAGCATCTGTAGTATTTTGGTTATATAATTCCAGGTTTTAAATGTTTTAATTTTAATAGATTTTTACTTGTAGCACATATTGAATATATTACATATCACATTTTTCTTGAATATGATTTCTGAATACTGGGAAATTATTTGGCCTGAGCAATATAATCAAGTCTATGGAAAAGGATGTAGTTGGGAGAAGCTTTGAATAAATAATGAATAAATCAATGTTGGATGATATAACTGTGGCATGATGACAGACCTGGCTATGAGCTGCTGCTGGCTCTACAGGAGGATACAATTGGATTTCTTTTTCGCTTTCTTCTTTTCCACTGGTGTTTTCCTGTTAATTTGTCTGACCAAGTCATAGAAGATCTGCAATGTGGGAAGAAAAACAAACAGATACTCTTAAAGTACTCAATATAAACATGAAACTATGGAATACGTTCTGAATGGAGGAAATGTCAAGTGTGAGTAAATGTTACATGCTCACATCAAGGACGTTGATCTTTGATTTGGCGGAGGACTCTAGAAAGGCACAGTTGCTCCACTGCCGGGCCAGATTTTGCCCCTGTTCTTTCCCCACCACCCTCTCATCCTCCAGATCACATTTATTTCCCACCAGGATCATTGGCACCTGCAGTTGGAGAGGAGGAGAAAAAGGAAGTTACACAAAAGGTAATTATGTGGATCTACCAGTTCACCATGGAAACTAAACAGTTATGCAACATTTATGAATGCATTGT
This sequence comes from Barbus barbus, assembly GCF_936440315.1. Lineage (NCBI taxonomy): Eukaryota > Metazoa > Chordata > Actinopteri > Cypriniformes > Cyprinidae > Barbus > Barbus barbus. The sequence continues at coordinate 23,006,399 of NC_136715.1, read as the reverse complement.
AGGCTAGTTTAGTAACATTTACAGTTTATTAGACCAGTGAAGATGAAAGATGCCAAACGTTATTCTCAATTTTATACCTGAAGCTGTCACCAAACCACTTGTCATGACATGATTTAAATGTGCACAATCATACCAGCCGCAACTAAAACCTCAGTAAGCACCTATTATGGTAATCTCTAAGAAGAACAGAAAAACTGAGCTTTCTGATAATATTTTCACCAAGTTGGTCAGCTGTTGTAGTCGGTCTATAAGCTGCTACAAGTTACATTGTTCTTTTACCAGACACGTTGCTTATTATAAGCAAGTAACCAATAAACTGAACAAAGACAGTACACATGGACAATAACAGTCTGCTATAGTGTGTGTGTCTACAGTAAAACGGTGTGCGAGTGCAGAGGTAATTGATTTAAAGCCACCTATAAAGATGCAGGACACTCTCAGTTTTCCCATTTCCTTCTGTGGCCTTAAACAGTGGAGAGCACACAGAGCGCTTCTCTCACTAGACTACCCTTCAAGCACCAGAAGCCTGCCATGTTTGGACTGGCCAGATGGAAAAGGTTTAAAATCTAAACAAACCAGGAAGAGGTAGTGGTCAGGGCAGATATTTCAGCACAAGCCTCTGTAGAGAAACAGAACTAGGAATGTTCCAGCTTTAAACTAAATGACACCAAATAAAGCTGGGGACAAGGACAGACCTATATGAGAGTGATAGCATAAAAGCAATAATAAACCAACTCAGTCGCACTTAAAAAAAATAAAAAAAATGTGTAATGATTTACTTAACCTCACATTGTCTCAAACTGCGTGACGTGGCTATGTTCACACAGCAGAAGAATATGGTTGTCAGTCCAGTGTTTGACTCCCTAATACAGTTACGTTCACACACAGTTCGTTATTTACAGGATTGACCGCCGCATTCTGTAACTAAACACTATGGGTGTAACAATACACTTATTTGAAACGAAAATTTTCAGTACGGGTCTTTCGGTTCGGTACGCATGTGTACAAATTATTCAATTTTTTTTAAGGAAATTCAGACAATAAATGCTGCTTTGGCATTAACGCCTCAGTCAAATGGCAGTGCGATCATCCCTTCCTCTTTATTACTAGTTTAACGTAAAATAAATATGAATTGACATCTCAGCCCTCACTAGGGTTGTGACGGTGAGGAAATTTTCTAATTAGACTATACATCATTATATTTACTTGTTAGTGATGTCTTAATTATTTAATGTATATTTTTATCCCCAAGAAAATTATAATTGAATTGATTTAAAGAAAAAGCAATTTGTTCAGTAAACCGTTGTTAAATAATAATAATAAAAAAACTTTAATGCAATTTTTTTTTATCCTGCTGTAGATACCATACAAACCCGAGGTACATACTGAACCGTCATGTTTGTGTACCGTTATACCCCTAACAAACACACACCCAGACCTTAAAAGAACTCACAACCGTATTTTCAGCAAAGCCCTGCTGTGTGAACAGAACCTTTCTTCTGTGGAAAACAAAAGATATTTTGAAAGATATTTCAACCATTTATGTCCATACAATTAAAGTCAATCGGGTCCAAAACAACAGACAAACATTGTACAGACTTCTTTTGACTTTTATGTCCAACATCAGACATCAGTCGGGTTGTAGAAAAAAATTACTCAAGAGCAAATCAGAACTGGTTCCATTTTTTAAAAGAACCTACCAGAAATATTGTGGATTTGTTCTGCTTTGTTTTGTTTAACAGAAAAATTTAAAACCGATTCAAAAACAGCCAATGTGGAGAAAATCATAATAAAATAATATGACATTATTTAATCGAAGAAATTACGTTTTGGTGGAACTATGAGCAGTCTGAACTGAATATGACAAAACTGGAGCCACAAAATAAACAGTAAAAACAAAGATGACAACTTTTTATTGCTTTGTCCTTGCCATTTGCATCTAACAACAAACATTCAGTTATTTATGATTAACTATGGGTGCTCCCTCAAATGTAATTCCGGAATCATTAAGTATAATTATTACGCAAGATAAAACCAGAATCCAAGGAATTCACTCATACTCTCTTAGTGAGAACAGCTGGCCTCAAATAGATGTATTCAACTGATGTGTGGCCCATTCATGCCTTCCAGCCACAATAGATCTGAACCTTTGCTGGGGATCTGGACTTATAGTGCGGTCCAACCCGCAGATGCAGTGTCATGAGAGAGACAGAAAGAGACGTACACGGTGTAAGGCCAATCAAAACACATTCCAGGGATGTTAACTGCTCATGGCTGTGATCCCCTGGGCCAGTGCTTCACACTACACACACACACACAGTGTTCTTTCTACACTTGTCCAAAAAAGGGCTTCCCACGACTGACATAGAACAGAGGGAAGCCAGAAGACTTGGGTTGAGGGTGGGCTGCTGCAGAGATGGTGTATAGACGCATGAGATAACAGACTCATTTTATCAGTACTCTTGCTTTGCTTAGAGTTGGGAAATTTATAGAATATTCACAATATTGCAGACAATATAAAGTTTAGCATATTTGTGATAGATTGCTATGATTTTAACATTCAATTTCCATGCAACATGTCATTAGACTAAATTGCACACTAAATTGTCTCACTTGTTTAATACAAATAATCAGCAAACCATTATACAAAATGTATACAGGAAGAAAAATCTTTGATTTTCTAAATGTTACTGACACAGAAAGAAAGAGAAACTTTAAATTGTGTAAGTACTTCTCTTTGCATGCATCCATACATCAACGTCCACTCAACAGCAATGTTTTCTCTCATACTTACATCCTCTGTGTCCTTTACTCGTAGGATCTGCTCTCTTAAGTCCTGCAGGTCGTTGAATGTGGACTGCGCTGTGATTGAGTACACAAGAGCAAAGCCCTGACCGTTCTTCATATACAGGTCCCTCATAGCTGTGAACTGCTCCTGAAAGAGAAAGAGGTAAAAAGTACACAATGAAAAAAAAAAAAGCAAAAAAAGTTACTTTGTAAACTCCAACACTTCAAAAAATTCAAAAAGACTAAACTTTTTGAAGCGTCAAAGTTTTGGGTGAACTGACTTTCAGTGAAGGGACAGAAACATCTCAGATTTTGTTAAAAATATATTCTTTTTAATTCAATATAATCTGATGTAATGTCTTGCATTACTTGAGGGCTTTTCTCTGCAAATACTAATTCACATGATTAAACATCACATCATGCTATTATGCTACGGACTTTCAAGACCTCTAGTCTAATCTCTGAGAGCTAGAGGTCTTCACGTGTCCACTTGAATCTGGAAACACACAGTTTAACCCTGATTCTGATTCAAAACATCAGACACGAGCTGGGTATGATATTAGTTGTTTTGGGTCTCGGGTGATTTTAAAGGAACACTCCACTTTTTTTGAAAATAGGCTCATTTTACAACTCCCCTAGAGTTAACAGTTGAGTTTTACCATTTTTGAATCCATTCAGCCGATCTCCGGGTCTGGCAGTAGCACTATTAGCTTAGTTTAGCATAGATCATTGAATTGGATTAGACCATTAGCATCTCGCTCAAAAATGACCAAAGAGTTTCGATAATTTTCCTACTTAAAACTTTTACTCTTCTGTAATTACATTGTGTAAGAAGAACGACGGAAAATTTAAAGTTGCTATTTTCTAGGCTGATATATACTCTTGTTCCGGTGTAATAATCAAGGAACTTTGCAGCCGTACCATAGGTACAGCAGGATTTTTTGTTTTGACCGTTAAACAATATTTTATTATTTATAACAAATACATTTCAATAATTAGATTATATCCTTCAGTCAATCTATGCTTCTGTGTGTAAATGACCAAACCAGCAGCATTATGTGGTCCTTATAACCTGCACTATGCAATGTACCCGAGCCATTCGTGAGAATGAAGGCAGGAGATTTAGTTGTTAATATTAACACAAATATAAATTCCTTGTCATTTGAGGTGCAACATAAGCAGTTTATCTGCTTGGAATTGCTTGCAGAAAACTTCTGCCGAGAAAAAAAAAAAAAAAATCTAAATGCAATTGGTGATTCCAAAATTAATCAACTAAATCAAATTAACAAAAATGTAAGCATTACTGTAGATTTTCTTCTTTTTTTCCCCTGAAACAAAATGTGAAATTCCACAGAAAACAGGCATACAAAAAAAAAAAAAAAGGAAAATTTACATTATCTGGCAACATGGGTTAAAAATATATAGGTAACAAATGCTATGAAGAAGGATCAGAGAATAAATTTAATAGAGAAATGAGGTAGGTTTGTGTCATACCCAGTTGTCACCACTCACCACTGGCATGTAGGGCTGCAAGCTGTGCAAACGTGGACAACTTTTGCATTTGGGTCCTTTTTTAAAAATGAATTTTTGCACGTCAGGTTTGGATAAGAAGTGATTTGGGTCCATCCAAAATTGGGTACAGAGCTGTGAAATCTTTTTTTCTCCGCTAATGTGGTTACAGTACGTTGCCAGCTGTTGCTGGCTGAAGTGAGGAAACAGGGAGGCCAAAAGGACTTACTGTTCCTGCTGTGTCCAGGATCTCCAACATGCACTGCTGGCTATCCACTTCCACTTGCTGCATGAGGAGAAGAAATGAAACAGAAATAAGCTACCATTGTTCACTGAGGTATTGAACAAAATACAGGAAAGGCTACTGAGCACAGAATTTCTACCTTCCTATAGGAGTCTTCTATTGTCGGGTCATATTTCTCCACAAAAATTCCCTGGACAAACTGGACCGTCTGCAAGAGACACAGATATTAAAGCTGTACATAAGTCAGTGTCAAAAGTAAAAAACAAAAACAACAACCACTATATATTCTCTGAAGGGGTGGTCACGATACACTTTTTTGTCCCTCTGACATACGCAAATGTGGGAGACCAGAGGCACAAGTTTATATGAACATTTCTTAATTTTGCTGCATTCCAAATTTTGGTGAACTTTGATCTGCAAATTTATAGATCACATGATGATTGACCAATAGAAAATCTGTGTGTTCTGGGGTCCATTCTTCATACCTCACTTCATACATTGGAGATGATTTGACAGACACAAGATCTTTTAATCCTGAAAAGTGATCTCTGGCTAATTGTGTTCTTCAAACTATTTAGATTCGATTAAAATATCTTTATTAAATTGTCTGAAATTACTTTGTGTTGTTAATGTTCACTGGAAAGGGGTTATCGATACTCAAAACCATGATCAGCAGCGCAGTGATTGGCTGGCTTCAAGACAGCAACTTAAATGACTAGGGGTGTGCCGAATATTCGGCCACCGAAAAGTTTCGGCCGAAAATGGCCCAAAAGTGCGTTTTCGTCCGAAAGACTTTTATCACCAAAACAATACGGCCGAAAACAATGAAAAGTACACTCTTAGAGTCTGTCAGCACACGTTTCACTGAGATCTATTCGGATCCTCTGCACTTCATCGCGACTGTACTTGATCCGCGTTATAAAGTCCATTACTTGGATGCGGAAATAAAGCAGCGCGCACGAGAAATGATCCAGGCCGCGATGGATGCGGAGAACCCGGAGACGGAGAAGCGCACGGAACAGCGCAGGAGAAGGAGATCAGAGCGCAGAAAAAAAGACTTGTCTCTCTGCACCAGATGAGGGGCATGCACCCTCGTTGTCAGTGAAATCCTGCAAGAAAGTGCCTCAAATAATAGGTAGGCTATTCTGTTCTTAGGCTACTATATATGTAACTATACAATTGTAGCCATATTTCTGCTAGATATTTTTTTAATTTGATAAAAATGTTTATTTATGCACTGGCCCTATTTAAATACACTCTCTCAAATCTTTCGCAAATGTCAGGCAGATGACAAGCTCAACAGCTAGATGTTATCTGTCTGAAGTCCCCATCCCCAGAAGTGATCACCCTCTTGCCTACTGGAGAAATAATCACCTGACCTGGCAAAGATGGCACACAAGTTGTCTGCTCCGTGCACAAGCACTGACAGCGAGAGACTGTTCAGTTCAGCAGCTCATGTTCTTGATGAGAAGAGGAACAGACTTCACTGTGATAAAGCAGAGGAGCTACTCTTCATCAAGAAAAACCTGCCACTTTACCTCAAGAAGTAGAATGGGCTTGTCTAGTGTTTAAATATTTATTATCCACTTTGCACATCTGCAATTCTTGGTGCATTTGTTGTTGTTAAAGTTCTACAGTTAACATATGGGCTATGGCAGTCTTTGTTTTGATACACTTATGTTGAAGGCCTACAGAGAAAATATTGTTGTATCTTTAAGCAGTTGCACTTGTTCTGAATGCACTTTCTTGTAGTAGTCCTACAGAGAAAAATTGAAAATGCACTTGACCTAAATGCACTTTGTTTTTATGAGAGAACATTTAATTTTACAACCTTTCAGCAGGCCAGTAGGCCTGTACATTATTATTTAATGTACACATGAGTGGGGTCAAGTTAAACATTTTAGTTTGAATTTTATTTTATACTGTGCATTGTTGCAATGTGCTAAATAAATATTTGCATTATTTGTAATTGATTTATTCTTTGAAACTTTAATATTAATTTATGCAATTGCAATGCCTTGATTTTAGTAAAGTTAGTACACAGTCATAGCCATAAATGCAATGGTACTAATAATTGGCATAATTTCTTTCGGTGTTTCGGCCTTGGTTTCCTCTTTTTCGGTTTTGGCCAAGAATTTTCATTTCGGTGCATCCCTATAAATGACATCATATAATTAAGATTAAAAAATTAAAATCACGTGGCCTTGTGAGTAAAAAGGCATCACTAATGAAAATATATTTCCTTAAAACGATTTGAAATACATTTATTTTGTGTTAAGTATACTACAAATACATTTACATATGTACTTACTATAAATACGCAACTGTACGCTGAACTGGCAAACTTAAAGTCAGCTAAATTGGAACAACTAATTTTGTACTTAATGCACTTTAATTGTGGGGAAGTAGTGCTGAAGTCCAACTAAAGATATACTTAAGTATTCTTGATCGTGCTAAAGTATAGTTCAGGTGCTCTTTAAATATCTTGCATTTAAAGACTGATATTATTCAAAGATCATACAATCCTCATCAATAGTGACATTTTAGGCTTAATATATAAAACAAAAATGTGCATTGTGCACAACTAGTACTCCTAATATAGTTTAATTATAATTTTTATATCAGTAAGTCTCCAGTTATATGTCTATTATAAATGTTAATAGATTTGAACTATACTTAGTATGAAATAAATCTATTTTAAATGTATTACTTTTTTACTAGGAATAAAATACATAAAATACATTATAATACATAAAATGTGAAACCGTTTTTTTTTATTATTCTCAATTATTTTTCATTTTTCTGAATTTATACAGGCTTTGTATTTTTCAAATGTCAAGAGTATTGTAATTAGCAATTCATTTAATTTTGAAGCTGATTTGTTATACGTAATTATTTAAAATTTCTTAAGACATAACTGTATTTAAAATTATTGTGCATCATAAAAGTATTTTGAGATTTGATGAGATTTCCTGCGATGCATCGAAGCCACCTGCATAAAAGCTCACTGCTCAAATTAATGCATGGCTCAGATAATTACCTTACCGAATAAATCAATCAATGAGTAAAATTGGTTGTGTCTATTATCATCTATAGATTACGCAACATTTTAATTATTTGCAAAATCACTTTTCTTTTTTTTGTCTTGGGTTAATAAGGAAGCAGAAATTAGCAGTGACTGGGACAGACTTTCAGTATCACCTACACTTAAAAAGATCCTGTTCACATGAAATAAGCAGGTTAGAGCTAACGGACCTGTTGCTATGACAGCAACTCCGGGATGAGCTTTGAAGAACTTGACAATCCTGGATCATGTCAAATCGTCAACTGATTAATCCACATAACAAGAATGTACCCCTGGCATGACCTCTTATTTGAATTAAAAGATAAACTTTAAAGCTGCAGGTTTGCAGCATTTTGTTATTTGTTGATTTTTTTTTATATTTGTTTTACGTTGAAGCTACAGAGCGTGATGTCATAATAGGGCTGAGCAATAATTCGATAACGTTAAAAATAACATTTTTCCCTTGATAGAACGATAATACATGTTTGATAAATGTTCAATATAATGGTTCCAAAAGCAGAATGAAACAGCGTTAATGGCACCACCAATGGACCAATTATCAGCTTGGTGTGAGCAGATTACTAGGGATGTAATGATTAACTGCGAGCAGGTTGAAAATCGATTCAAATGTGTGACGATTTAAAGCGGTTGAGATGCTAAGCGGATTCAATTAGGGGTAGGAGTTTATATGAATGCATGTCTGAGGGGAACTTACAGTCTTTAGAAAAGTTTAGATGTTTTTTTCCCTTTTTATCTTGCCTCTGAATAGGCAAAGGTAATTTTACATATTAAAGCTGCTTTGTTTACAGCGGAAACCAAGGAAATGCTTTAAGCGCCACCTGCTGGCAGAGAGTGAATCCGCATCTCATTCAGCTTGTCTGCTGTTTCCGTTTCATGCAGATATATTTTATGTATAGTTTCACAAAACTGAAGTCAGACCATTCTGTTTTTGCTTCAAATTTCGACATTATACAACCTAATTTAGATTAAAAACTGCTCATGTTGTATGTATGCAGCATCTTTCTTTGGATCATGATTAAAATGCAGTGGTTGCCTCCAATTTTAAATGGAAAGAGCACAGACAAAGCATTATTTTGTTTATATGAAGAGATTTCTTGTATTTGTGTTACTTATTTGATTTTTTTTTTAAATTTCAATTTAGCTTTGTTATTTTACATTTATATTATATTTGCATTTTGTTTTTAGCAGATGCTTTTATCCAAAGCGACTTACAAATGAGGACAATAGAAGCAATCAAAACAAACAAAAGAGCAATAATACGCAAGTGCTATATTAGTATATTATTATAGTGTTATATTTAGGGGTGTGTGATGTGACGGTTTTTGATCGTGGATGATAAAAATGTCTCCACGATCTGCTTTTGAAGAAATATCGTAGTATCGTGCTACAGCACACATTATGTCAAATACAGTTCTGGTCTCCGTCTCTATATACTGTACAACACGACATACAGCAGTAGAGTTACTCTGACAGGACACTGCACTTATTCGCGATCGCAAAAGTACTTTATTTGCATACAAGGCTCGCTGGTTAAATGTTTCATTCGCGCACTAAAACCCTTTCAAACAGCACCTGATTACTGAACTAAGTTATCTTTTGCGCTAATACTGTCAAAACACAAGGTTCACATATTGACTCAGTTGGTGGTGTCTAAAATGAAAGTAAACAGTTAAGAGAAAAATGGATACGTGCCTATATATTAGATGCGTGCAGGTCTTAAAGGGACAGAACTAAACAGACTGTCATTAAAAGGATAGAACACCCTAAAATTTTATTTCTGTCACTATTTACTCACTCACATGTTGTCCCAAACCTGTATTAATTTCTTTCATGTGCTGAACACAAAAGAAGATATTTTGAAGAACGTGGGTAACCAAACAGTTGCTGGTCCACATTGAATTTGATAGTAGGAAAAAATCCTATGGAAGTCACTGTGGACCAGCAACTGTTTGGTTTTCCACCTTCAAAATAGCATTTATGTTCAGCAGAAGAAAGAAACTCACTCAGGTTTAAAACAACTTTTGAGTAAATGATAGTATAAAAATAAAACACTATGACAATTGACAGAATTTTTACCTTTTACCTATAACTATTCCTTTAACGTTAACAAAACGTAAAGAGAAAAATTACACTACTCTTGACAAAAACTTTAATACAGTTGCTTTAGGAATCAGTCTATATAGTGTTTTATTTTTATATTTGTTCATTCAATTTCATTGAATGCTCCTGCTAAATACACCTATTGCACCTGAAAATACAGCACTGTTTGTTTTATCTGTATATTATGTGTATTTGTAATGTGTTTCTTTGTTCTTATGTTTTAATAAGAACGATAAAATAATGAAAAAGATTTTTTATCTTCGCCCGCTTTGGCCTAAATATCTGCCATTTAAAAAAAAAAAAAAATGTCTTACCTTGAAAGGCTTTGTCTTTATAATAGGGAAATTAGTTTGGCTGTAATGCTCAGACAACTTGCAACATAGTAAAACCAACATGACAAAGAATCGTGATAAAATCGTGAATCGTTATTCTAAAAAAAAATAAAAAAAAACCGTGCAGCATTTTATCCAAGCAATAATAAAAGGACACCTTTCATTTATAATTTGTCTTATATCTCATTTTGTTAAATCGGGAATCGAATCGTGAAATCAAAATCGGAAATCGAATCATGAGTTGAATGAATCGTTACATCCCTACAGATTACTGTTTTTAATAATACTTGCTGATCGTCTTGATCACGCGAGCAGTGCTGTGAGATCCATTGGGAAGCACTTGAATTCAGAGAACACCACGAATATCTGGAAGATTTAGACAGGGCTAGTAAACATTTTAACCTCTGTCCCAACTGGGCCAGTAGAAAAATCCTGTTGTTGAGCCCTGTATTTTCATGCCTGCACTTTAACATTACTGCAGTCTCCAATATCTCGTAACTATTCAGAAATTATTTTAATATGCTGATTTGGTGCTCAAGAAAAATTTCCTATCATCAATGTAGAGAACTCTGCCATTCAAATGTTTGGGCTAAAGTCAGATAATAAAATTAATACTTTTATTCAGCAAGGACGCATTACATTGATTAAAAGTGACAGTTAAAGGCCCTTCCACACAGAGCGCGAAAAAACTAAATGAATATCAGATGCGATGACGTGCTGGAATAATACAACAGATTCCTATGGATGCTTCCACATAGACTGCGAACATTCACGCACTGAAAATGCAAATGTTTTTTTTTTTTAACCAGTCTGACGAATCTTTTTAGTTTCGCAAAGCGAAAACACGGGCCATCCAATAAGATTTGAGCATTACATCACGTGGCCAAGAGCGACTGCTGTTACCCAAAAGGTTGACTCGGTGGCACTAAAATCTCAGAAGACTGCATTGAGCACGAGTGTAAAAACACCAAAGTAGAGGACTTTTAGAGTCAGAGCGTGTTCGCTCTTTAAATGTTCCGTATTTATAAAAAAAAAAAAAAAAAAAAAAAAAGTGTGAAACATATGAAAGCAAATAGACAATGTTGAATCCATATACGTGACATATCTGAGGAAAAGAGGAAAAATGAATTGTTGTATTGCGTGCAGGCGTGAATTAGCAGAAGGCGAACAATCATTTCACGTTCTGTGTCAAATCACCTTTTACGCATCACGCTCAGTGTGGAAAGGCCAAAAGCCAACCATAATTTTACAAAAGATTTCTATTTCACATAAAATGCTGTTTTTTTACTTCCTATTCAAAGAATTCTTAAAAAAAAAGAAAAATACCACTGTTTACAGCAGCGCAGTTGTTTTTAATTTAATAATTACCATGATTAATAATTGAGCACCAGTAATAATAGCATGCTAGAATGATTTCTGAAGACCTTTACAGCTATAGAACCAAATGACAATCACAGAAAACCAAAGCCATGGTCTACTGATCATCTACTGATCATTACTGTGGATCAACATCATTGCTTGGCTGAGCAGAGTAAAGCTGCTCTGGGGTTTGGTGAAGATGATATGGTATACTGTACTTACCAGGGCTGATTTGCCCACACCGCCAGAGCCCAACACCACAAGCTTGTATTCACGCATGGCAGGGTCTCTTCACCAGACTCCTAAGTGCTCTAAAAACAAGATAAAACAAGAGAATGAGTCTCCAAATATTGATACGTGTTAGTTTGTGTGTGCGGTGTACAGAGCATCCTGGCTCGTAGCCCAGGTGGGGGATATTGCAAGCATGACCTCTTAAACACAAAGCAGCTGTGGGTTCTGGATGGAAGTGTGCAATCTAGAGCCAGGATTGAGGCCTGCTGAGCCTCTGGGTCTACATAGATTTAACCCATATCAGCAGGCCTACACTGATCTGGACGCTGCAAATTAATGACAGGAAAGAGGAAGGTGGAGGAATTAAATCTGCTATAACATAAAAACCCAAGTTTGTTATTTAACAGGACCGAATGTGCATTTATGTTACTGCGTGGGAAAAGGTAACCAAGATAATAGTTAACCACCATTGGCTTTTAAAGTAAATAAACCAGAGTCTGAATAGCTTAATGTACAAAGTAGGGGTGGGAATCTTTAGTCACCTCACGATCCAATCCGATTCAGATTCTGGGAGTCACGATCCGATTCCAGAACGATTCTTGATCTACGTTTTTCCCCCTTATTAATTAATTTGTTTACCGACTTGAGAATTTTAAAATCCTTACATTTACATATACTTACATAAGTAATTAAGTACTTTTTTAAATAATTACAAATATTAAAAAAAAAATAATTCAAACAGTTGTATGTTAAGAATGTTAAACTAATATAACTTCAAAACATACAAGCTACAAAACATAGGCTACACTAAACCACTTACACGGAGCACAGCCGCAGCAGTCTACACAAAGCGCGCGTCAGCATTTGAAATTGAAAGCAGCAGCTAGTGAGGTTCATATTTTAAATATATTAGTCCACTGCATTCCAAACCACATAAATGATGACTTCGTAGAGTATTTGTAAATACCGACGAGCGAGACCACACACTTCAAGTGTAACATCAAACTAGTGTTGTCAAAAATATCGATATTTCGATAAATATCGATACTGAAATATCTGAACGGTACCAATATTAATTTCCCGAAGTATCGATACACCGATACTAGCCGAGCTGTCACTTTCACTTCTCTCCAAAGGCACGTGGACAAGCACCACACGTGACCGCACTCGTCTCCTTCGCTCTGGTTAAATAGCAAAAGTGAAGTGAATAGAAAGATGACTGCTCTGGTTGTTAAAGAACACAGCAGGAGCGCTATCTGTAGGGATCTATGATCTCCGCGATGCAGAGAACGCGCACGGAATCCAGTCATAAACACGGAATTTACAGTTTAACGCGGAATGTCACAGAATTTGTCAAAGTTTGGATGAATTAATCAAAAGTAGGTCATTACACTTAAATCAAATCGCGATATGGACTAGTATCTGTAAATATTAAGCTGCAAAAGTGGATTTAAATATGAATCCTGCATGTTCTGCGCGTCTCTGTGTGAATGTGCTGCACGTGCGGTTTTGTTTACTAATGTGGCGCTCGCGGTGATTTCAGCGTATGCCGTCTCAATGAGGACATAAATACATCAACAATATCTCAAGAACTGATCTGAAAGGCACTTTGCGAGCATTTTACCATTTAATTTGAGTAAAACTAGCATCATATCATACACACACAGAACTTTAAAAGTATTCACGGCAACCCGTCAAAATAAAAGTTCGGTTTAACTTAGCCTATTAAAGACCAGAAATAGGCTATATTACTATTATTTAGTAGAATGTACATAATACTACTACTGTTAATTTTTTTTAAAGAAATAATCACAAAATATTTTAATTTTAATAGTAAATCCCATTCATTTGCCAAAAATGTAAATGTTTAATTTTCATTAAATAAAATTGTTTTATGCCTTCATCTGATATCCAGTAAAATTTAAATACACAACACAGAATTTCTGAGGGGGAAAACAACACAGAATTTCTGAGGGGGAAAACACATTTCATAAGGCTACTGTAAGAATAAATAAAAATTGTTTGTATGCATTCAAATAATAGACATGCTAAAACCAGAATTTGGTAACAATAAAACATAAGGTGAGAAAAAAATAAAACATTTCATACGGCCCTAAACGTGTCATTTTTGTTACACTTTTAATAAATTAAATGTTAAATTGTATAATTTTCATGATTTTAATGAATTAGACATGCTTTTAGATTAATAGCATTTAATTTGACCATTAAAAAATAAGAGTCCAGAAAAATTAAAATGGAAAAAATTGAATGTAGAAAAAAATTAAACGGAATTTGTGGAAAAATAAAACGGATTTCATAGGGCCCTATATCTGGAAATATTTTGGTTATGAAGCAAATGAGAATATCAACAAATAGAACTTTGGATTTTAATTAGTACATTTATTAGTAAACGTTAGTTTCAATTAACATTTAACTAAGATTAATAAAAGACTAATAAATAAATCAACAAATGGAGTACCTCAAGACATTTTTTGTTCATGTAAAATATACCGCATGTTCTCGACTTGTTACATTTTATCTTTAAATTAAAAAAGATTACCCCCTTAATATTGTGGCATTTTTTTTCACCATGGTATCGAAAATGGTATCGAGTATCGATATTTTTCAAGGTATCGTATCGAAGTTAGAAATTCCAGTATCGTGACAACACTACATCAAACAAAGCGTGCGTCTCTCACAGCACATCCGGTGCACTGTGCAAGTCCGTGAATGTCGTTGTAATTCGCTTCAATCTTTCCGAACTTTATGAAAGATTATTTTACAGAAGGTTCGAGTGGTGTATGTGGAATTGGAAGCAAGCAGAACACGGGTGTTTCTAAAGCAAACTCAGCATCATCGCACATCTGGTTAAAAACTAAGATCAGAATCGATTCTGAAATTCTCAGAATCGATCCAGAATCGTTGGAGAGAGAATCGCAATGCATCGATTTTTCTCCCACCCCTAGTACAAAGCATGCCACATACATTGATCAGCAAAAAACCATTTACTCCAACAGACCTTGAACGAACACTTTATTTAAATCAACAACTTAATCTCGTCTCCAAATGCTGCTACAACCATGTGGGACCTGTTCAGAATGACAATCCCTTTTGTGTGAAAAGGTGTCATAGGGAAACCATTCTGCTGGCTTTCATATAGTAAACACACATGCAGCCAAACACAATTCTTCTGAAGTGATGCCTCTGTGGTGAGGGGCCAAATCCAAACAGTGGCCAGGCTGTGTGCACTCAAGGAACACTACTCTCATCCAGTGTTACTTGGAGAGGTTCATAGGTGCTGTTGCTTGAAAGCTTTGGTCCATTTCTGCTTTTGCAGGATTGGTCGGCATGCAGACAGGAGAATTTTCTTCCTTTAAATGGTAACGGCAGTGTAGAAAAGGCGATCAGATGCCAAACTGAGGCCCCCGAGAGGGAAAATGACCAGAGGTAATGTAGAACTAAAACTCAGATGTGATTAGGAGCATTTCAGAAGCAAACGACTTCCAGTCACTCATGATGTCTGGAAAAAACACTTGCACGCAAACAAGATGGAGAGATATAGCGCATGACCACACCTTTTGGCTCCCAAAAAAAGCTGCAACTCCAAATAATTCAGATTATGTTCGAAAACAAGCACATTTTTGCATGTCAGTCCTCAAAAGCCAGTGAAACACTTGTTCTCCTTTTCTTCCATTTGTTTCCCTAGGACAAAAATAGACATTCAAACAACAACAAAAAAATAATATTTACTAGGGCTGGGTAAAAAAATATTGATTCTCCGATTTTAATCGATCTACAGTTTAACGCAACGATATCGATTCGGGAAATCCCCGAATCGATTCTTAATGCGCGTGCTTCACGTAAGAGAAAATGAATATTCACCTCTCGTCCTGAAGGTGTCACCATCTTTCGGATTGCTCCACTAAAAAAAACAACTGTGTGCACCCTATTATTAATGTAGATGTGTATTTCAGTAATAAACTTAAGTAGGAGAGTTTCAGTTACCAGCATTTATATCAAAATATGGATCCCATGTCTGCAAAACTAACATTTTAAATGAAATATTGATAGCTAATCGATATCGAATCGAAACCATAAAAATAAGAATCGAATCGCAGAATTGGTCACAATACCCAGCCCTAATATTTACCTTGCCCACTCAATTATGGTATCATTACCGAATTCACTCAGATGGTTCTTTCCATGTAAGGATGGCGTAGATAGGCCGATTCCTCCACACAGCATGAACACAGCTAAACCTCCCTGATCATCAAAGGCAGACTGAACAATCTGTGGACCATAACAGCTGCTCTGATGAAAGTCTTTTGAAGTCATAGGATAATACTTCAACTAAGACTGCAAATAAAGGTTCAGAGAGAGCCTGAGGGCCATGGAGGGTGGGTGTGTTGTAGGGCTGAACGATATGGACAAAATTTCATATCTCGATTTTCATGCCAGATATCTCGATATCGATACGATATGACTACGGGTTCGGTGAAAACCAAGCATTTCTCAGAAAAATAAAAACATCATAATACAAAAAAATTTGGAAAGTGTAGTTTTATTTTTAAGAACTCACTGGTGGACGTCGACTCGTACGGCGTAAAGGCCCTTTCACACAGGACGCGGCATGCGCTGCGCTATGAAACCCATTCATTTCAATGGCTTGCGCTGCGCGAGGGCGGTTAGTTGCTGCGCCGACCAAAGCGCACGCACAGCGGAGCGCACCAGCGGCGAGCTTTTGGTCAAAGTTCAAAATAGTTCAACTTTTGCCGCTGCGCTCTGTGACGTTTCCCCGCGCGGCCAATAGAAACGGGGCATCCAAACAAGCACCGAACACAAAATGGATGAACAGCTGATTCTCTGTGTGTCTGAATTTCCAGAGCTATACCATACAAGTTTGCGGTCGAATAGGGACCTCAGCGGTGCATTCAAGGGCACTCGTAAAACTGATGTTCGTTGTGTGACTGCCAGAGTTGTATGCAGGGCGGGGCGAGCGCGGAGAGGGGAAATCTATATCGTCTATATCGTTGCTTTTTTCGATAGTAATATCTTGAAAGTTCATATCTCGATATAGATACGATAACGATATATCGTTCAGCCCTAGTGTGTTGGATGAAACCCACAATACTTCAGCAAGCTCAAACATTTGACAAAGACAGTTTGTTTAAACCATATTAAACTAGACTTGCTGTGTCTAACATAAGTACTCGAAGTCAACCGATTTTATAATTTAAGAGCTAACGAAATACTATCATGACCTCCAATGTCGAGCAGAAGTTCAAAATATGAATTTACTGATGCATGTTTGTTTATCGTTTAACACCATGCCATGGTTATATTTATGGTGAGAAAAGGAAAAATAAAGAAAAAAAATACGTTCCTGTGTACCAACCAAAAAAAAAGGCAGAACTCACTTGAAACAAGCTGCACATTTTTTTATTATAATTTATGAATGTCTCATTTGCTATCATTAAATTGAATACCATCATAAGGCTGTGCTGATACAATCACTCGTAATTTTTTTTCCATAATATTGCATCAATACTTGTATTCTCTCTCTCTGAGATAAAGAATAAAATGTTTCTTTGAAGTTATAGCATTTACTGAGAGATCATGCTAACCAGGAAAACAATTACCCCTTGATTAGAACGGATCCCTGGCAACACATCTTGAGTGCAAACACTCACTGTGTTATCAGGTGATAAATGAAAAGAAAAAGCACAAAGTTTGAACAAAGAATGTGTCACTGCCACGTAACTGATGCCACTTAACCACAATTTCTCAACTGAATGTTGCCGTTCACAGCCTGTTTAGTCACAGTTAAGAAAGACGAAACATGTTATTTAACCTCAGTGGATTTCGGTTTGTCAGTTTATTATATTCTAACTGGATTAATTTGTTGCTCTTAACAGTCACAGAATTTTACAAAATTATTATGGTCCAAACAGCTTCAAGCCCTGAAACATCAGCTGTCCAACTTATTTTTCATCCCACTGATCATCATAAAACTACATTTTCAGGAATTTAGCTAACTGAATAGTCTGATGGTGACTGAGCAACACAGCTTCAGTGTGACACTACAAAGAAACTAAATCTAGAGCCTGGATTGAAAAAGTCAACCTCATCGGGGAATGTGACAATAGCTTTTCTTAAATCATCACACTAACTGTGCAAGGTGATCTATGAAACAAAACAGAATGTTTTCATACTAATACTGAAAACTGATCATCCTCTGTAAAGTCAAAAATGATCAAAGAAAATACAAGAAAAACAAAAAAACCACCTGGTTCAAGCTCTTGTCAAAATATCCAGCTCATCAGCAACATACAAAAGACCACATCCTTTGTTTTTGGAAGGAAGATCAAACCTGACTATAAAAGTCACAAATCTAATTAAAAGACATTCATAGAACTACTGCCACCTCTGGACAGTGCTGCTTTGAGTTTAACCTATATGTCCTGTTAAAAAACAATGAGTCAGTATACGAAACCGTTAAACTTGCATTTCCCCATCCTCCTCTTCTCATAATTTAAAAGACAACATCATATCTAGAAATGTGGTTGGACTTCCGTTTTTCAGGCTGAAGAGGTGAGAAATATGCTGTTCTCACATGAATGAGAAACTACCAGATGAAAGATTATAGCAGGGCTTACCTGTGATATATTCGTATAAATTACTACATACTGCAGACAAAAACAATGAAATGAGCATTACCCTAGTCTGAAGACAAGTGAAATGGATCAGGTGGAAGTCAAAAGATCTTAGGATTAGACAATCGATAACTGGTCTGTACACTTTTTTAAAGTGATATATATATTTAATCATTTATTAATTTATAATTTCACACTAACAATGCACCGCCTGCTGATTCTTAAAGGAATATCACATAAAAATGCACACAATTGTGTGCTCAACAGTAAAGAGAGTAATCCAATTTATTTAATGAATTGTTTACATTAATATCATATAATTTGCATAACAGCAACTGCATGCGGCTATTAACAAAGCCGTGGCCTAATGGTTAGAGAGTCCGACTCGTAACCCAAAGGTTCGAGTCTCAGGTCTGGCAGGAATTGTAGGTGGGGGAGCGAATGTATAGCGCTCTCTCCACCCTTAATACCATGACTGAGATGAGACCCTTGAGCAAGGCACCGAACTCCCAACTGCTCCCAGGGGCGCCACAGCATAAATGGTTGCCCACTGCTCCGGGTGCGTGTTCACGGTGTGTGTGTGTTTGCTGCTGTGTGCACTTCGGATGGGCTAAATGCAGAGCACAAATTCCAAGTATGGGTCACCATACTTGGCCTCGCATCACTTTCACAAAGTCCACTTGTGTAAAATAATGAACATTATGTTAATAAGTATTGTTTACATTTCTGTCATTAATCTTTATCCATCTAATTACTATAAAGCCATAATATCTGTTAAGACACAACAAATGTGTTTTGCGGGAGCAATACATCAGCTGACTGCAGAGGTACTGCTCAATCTAAAAACAGAAAATATAATTAATAAAAAGAAATCAAGTAGATAGAATAGAAACAAAATTGTGAGTGCCAGTGTTAGATGGTCAAGTTTTTTTTCATAATATTAGGACACCTGCACTAAAAATAACTACTGTTGCACTAAAAATTATATAAATTTCTACAACAGAAGTGCAATGCGAAAAAGAGCATACGTTCACAGTTAACAGAGAAAACCGTGGAAAAATTTACAAATGTAATTTTAATCAAAAGCAACAACAGCAATTAGCTTTTGGAGGCGGGGAGGGAGTGGGGGCAAAATCTTAGGCAAGGCCTGACACAAATAACACAACCTTTCGAACCAAAGTCCCGAGAAGATCTCAGGGATGCGGTTTACTTTCATAAATCTCTTGCCCACTCAACATAATATATACCCGACTCATATGAGCTTATTTGCATCCATTTCAACAGGTGTATCCAACATGAAGTTAACCAGTAACCTGTTGAGAACTGGTATCAGTAACCAGTTCTCAACTCCACAGGACCTCCAATCAACCACATCCACTGCTCTACTCCCATCTTCTCCTTCTGTCCCCTCACCGAGGTAGAAGCATCCAAACTTCTCCTCTCCAGCCATCCTACATCATGTCCTCTCGACCCGATCCCCTCACACCTTCTCCAAACAATCTCTCCCACACTCTTACCGGCACTCACACACATTATCAACACATCTCTCCTCACAGGCATCTTCCCCACAGCATTCAAGCAGGCTCAGGTAACCCCACTGATCAAAAAACCTACATTAAACGCTTCACTTTTAGATAACTACAGACCTGTCTCTCTCCTTCCATTCGTAGGGAAAACACTCGAATGAGTTGTCTTCAACCAGCTCTCGCAGTTTCTTTCACAGTACAACAAACTTGATGCTAAACAGTCAGGTTTCAGGAGTGGCCATTCAACAGAGACTGCGCTACTCTCAGTCACTGAAGCCCTGTGAATTGCAAAGGCCGATTCCAAATCATCAGTCCTCATTCTGCTGGATCTTTCTGCTGCTTTTGACACTGTCAATCATCAGATTCTCCTGTCTACCCTCTCATCACTGGGCATCACTGGGATTCCACTTCGCTGGTTTGAATCCTATCTCACCGGTAGATCCTTCAGGGTGGCCTGGAGAGGGGAGGTATCCAAACCACATCAACTGGTCACTGGAGTTCCTCAGGGATCGGTTCTTGGACCCCTCCTCTTCTCCACATACACTACATCGCTGGGTCCCATCATACATGCACATGGCTTCTCCTATCACTGCTACACCGATGACACACAGCTCTATCTCTCTTTTCAACCAGATAACGCAACGGTAGCTGCACGGATCTCAGGCTGCCTGGCGGACATCTCGGCATGGATGAAAAAACATCACCTACAGCTCAACCTGGCAAAGACGGAACTTCTGGTCTTCCCTGCCACTCCGACTCTACAGCATGACTTCACGATTCAGTTAGGCTCATCAATGATTACCCCATCAACTTCGGTCAGAAATCTTGGTGTAATCTTTGATGACCAGCTGACCTTCAAAGAGCACATTGCAAACACTGCTCGATCCTGCAGGTTTGCACTACACAACATCAGAAAGATCAGGCCCTTTCTGACAGAGCATGCTGCACAACTTCTTGTCCAGGCCCTTGTCATTTCTAGGCTGGACTACTGCAATGCTCTTCTGGCTGGTCTGCCATCAAACACAATCAAACCTCTACAAATGATTCAGAATGCAGCAGCATGACTGATCTTCAACGAGCCCAAAAGAGCGCATGTTACACCTCTCTTCATCTCCTTGCACTGGCTACCAGTGGCAGCTCGCATCCAGTTCAAGACACTGATGCTTGCGTACAGAACTACCACAGGTTCAGCACCCTCCTACTTCCACTCACTATTACGAAATGACATCCCCTCCAGAAGTTTGAGATCTGCTAGTGAGCGACGCCTTGTGGTACCATCACAGAGAGGCTCAAAATCACTCTCCAGAACATTCTCGTTCACCATTCCTGGCTGGTGGAATAATCTTCCCACCCCTATCCAGAACGCCGGCTCCCTGTCAATCTTCAAGCAACAACTGAAAACTCATCTCTTTCGGCAGTACTTCACTTCATCCTAAACTCAAAAAAAAAAAAAAAAAATCTATCTTTCTCTCCGCTTACTAGCTTGTACTTATTTGAACAATGACTGAGACTTGGTGTTACGAGCACTTCCTCGGTCTGATTGCCTCTTCAAGATTAATCGCTTTTTGTATTCCCCAATTGTAAGTCGCTTTGGATAAAAGCGTCTGCCAAATGATTAAATGTAAATGTAAAGTTATCTAAAGTATTAAAAAAATAAATAATGCTAATTAGTTAAAACTAATTTAAAACTAAGTATTAAACTAAAAAAAATAATGATTCACTCCATAGATAAGAATAATGAAGCCTCACTCAGACATCATTTCACAGTAAAACCAGCAAAGAGAACTGAAAACTGCTTTGCTAAACATTGGTGTCAGAAAAAAAACAACCCAATGCCTATTTACGTCTGCTCAGCAAATGCAGTTGATCCGTCCTAGTCATCTAGAGCTACTAAACTCAACTCTGAGACAGAAGCAAGTTATTAAACAAGGCGGCAATAAAAATCAGCTCGCATTTGATTCATCAGAAACTGGGAACATTAGTTTGTAATACAACAGGACTCACAACTACTGAACCCTGTTAGAGAGGCCTGTTTTGAGTGAACTACATCATAAAACATTGACTGGACTGTTTAATTTAGATTAATGACGGCAAGAATGCTCATTTCAACCATACACTTTCGATTTAGACTAGAATTGTACACATTTATTTCAAGGTGAGACAGAAATTATTTATAAAATGTGTTACAACGGCAGCAAGCGTTTATTTTGGTCAGTTTCTGATGTGGGGAAATTCAGTTCGTGAGATTTGTGCTAACATGCTAAGACTGCTGGAGCCGGGAAAAACCTAACGTTACTCAATATCACTTTATATTTAAGGTGTAAAACCTTATAAGTACAGTTATGGACTACAAGTGAATAAAACGACCAACATCTCGTTTAATATCTCCTCGTGAATTTCTGCCGTTAATTAACGGTCCTTATCAACAGTGTCTGTTAGCGCGCTCGTTTAGCCGCCTACCTTCACACACCCGCCGGAAAATCCCGACAAACTTTAGCGTGTTCAGCTGCAGTCAACCTCAATCCCTTTTCTCCTCAGCAGACTGGGTCATTCCACGAAACAGCACCTGCGGCTGACACGAAACGAGCTTTGGGATAGGAAAAACACGGCTCTGCTGCCCTCAATGCGACCTCACGAGCCGCTCACACAACGCGCCTGTCACTCAGCGCGAGCTCAGCTAGCGCCGCGATTTAGCGCAGAGTCTCGCGACAGCTTCCGGTGTCCGGCTGAATCATGGGCCGCCACCCGACAAAACAAAGGTTTTACTGTAATAAGGTTAAACTCTGATCAAACCCTATTCTTAACCCTAACCTCAATCTTAATCTATATATACACCAGAAATATACAGCCATGGCTTCTGAATTCAATGCACTAGACCCCCCCCCCCCCCCCCCCCCCAAAAAAAATAAAAATAAAAAAAATAAAATAAAAAATAAATAAATAATTATAATACATATTTATTACATATAAATTATTGTTACATATTTAAATACATATATATTAAATGCATGATCATTATTACATCTTTAAATACATAGCCTACATACTTATTCATGTCACTGAAAACAGACCTTTAATCAAAATGTAAATGCAACTCTTCTCTACTGACAAGGCCCCCCCGACTGAGCCTGGTTTCTCCCAAGGGGTTTTCTGCATTCTGTCACTGATGGAGCTTTGCTTCCTTGACACCTTTGGCTTTCTAATAGTTGGGGACGCTTGACTGATTGCACAGACACTATTGGAAGAGAGCTGAACTGAATGATGATATCACTAAATCATCAATGAACTGACTTTAGCTGGAAAAATTACACTTTGTCATTGTCCTCTTGCATTATTGACAAACCATTTTCCAGCTGACTCTGTAAAGCTGCTTTGACACATTCAGTATTGTATAAAGCACTATGACTTGACAAGACACAGCCACAGTTAAGACCATTGCATAGATCTGCCTGCATTCAGTACATAAAGCCCACTTTTTAGAAACTGGTCATTCCTTTGTTCCCATGTTCCCCCACATTTATATGACACACGACGAAGGCATTACAAAGGGACCTATGGGTCCCAGGATCCTATGTTCCCTATATTTATATGCCAATCATAAACACATACTTGGATGTTCCCAGGGTTAGGGTTATGCTATCATAGAGACAACCCATGGGAACATACTGAAAGTAGAGCAGACATCTCGATTAAAACACTACAAATCTTTTACAGGATTCAGATGATGGGATAAAGTTTTTTATTTTTATGATTAGCAGCTCATGTGGGGAAAGAAGGAAACAAGATGAGAGATAGGAGTGCAAAGAAAAATATATACAAAAGAGATATGAACATCAATGTTATTAAATATAGGAAGACTGAAACAAACAGTATAAATCAACAACAAATAAAGAGCAAAAACAATTGAAGGAGGACAGAACAGGTAGATGGTTTTATGGCATTCAAAGAAATGCAGGATTAGGAATAAAAGAGAAGAAACCATAAACTCAAAATTTAGATTCGAACACAAATCTCCTAGTAGCCTACACTGTGCAGGGAAACATGACATAGGGAAATAGACAAAGGGACAGTAGAAATTGTGATGATAATCTGTCCCAAATATGATAATGAAAAGAAGAATCTGATTTCTAAAACAAAGGTAAATTATGGGCCGGTTTCACAGACAGAGTTTAGACAAACCCAGGATTAGGCCGTAGTTCAATTAGGACATTTAAGCCATTTTTATAAACATGCTTAGAAAAAAAAAACATTACTGGTGTGCATCTTGAGACAAAACAAAGGCACTGATATATTTTAAGCTCAGTCAGTGCAAGTTTCTTTCAGTTGAAACAGCTCAGATTTACATTTTAGTCTAGGACTAGGCTTAAGTGAAACTGGGGGGAAATGAATTGTGAGTAAACAAACACTGTGAAAAGGAATTCAAAAGATGAAGGCTATGTTTTTTTTTTTAATTATTATTATTACAATATTTGAAAGCATCGGCATCGGAGTTAGATAAAATAATATATTTTTGCTTACGAAATAAATAAATAAACAAATACTGCTTACCAGTTGGTGGCGGTAATGCACTTTACATTTGCCAACAGCCACACAAATTCCGAATACCCTGATACATACTATTTTTTGTGAAGAAGGATTACACACTTTTCAGTGTGGAGTAGGCAAGCTTTGGGACATAATATCACATCATACCTCTCTGTCGCAGTTACACGCACAATGTCACTGTAAACTGGCCTGTCAATCATCTTGTCACAGTAAACATTATCAACATTTCATTTAATTCAACTTCCCGCAGTATTGGAGAGAAAAGAAGGAGCACGTTCATCTGTAGCCGCGGGTCTTTATGCGGTGAACTCATATTTTTTGCATAAAGATACATGGCCAAACGGATGTTTATAAAGCTCACATTGTTTTTGCATATTAAATATATCACATATTTTTTTAAATAAATACATCACAATTTTTAAATTTTTAAATTTTTATTTTTTTTACCAGTTTAAATTTTGAATATTACCATCTACACCGGTCGCGCACATCCGCCATGTTTGTAGTTTTTTAACGCTTTTACGTGTGTTTGTAGTTCTCAATCTAATCATCCATCCGGAGACTTTTGGCATACTTTTTTCAACATAGCCTACTATGCTTTGGGACATACTAATTCTAATCTCACATACTATTTAGGACGGATAGTGTGAACATTGGGATACAGAGATGGTCCCCTGGCTTATTCAAAGTCCATATGCCATAAAACATCATATGCAATCTGATTTGCCTTTTTATTATGTTTAACATGTTTACACAGTGAAATGATGTTTCACCTGGTTGTTTAACCAAAGGTTTTTAAATCACTGAATGACATTAAAGTAATGTCAGTTTGTCTAAATATTGCAAAGGTTTATTTTTATTTATTTACTTTATTAACTTATTAACAAATTGTCATCATCTAAGAGAAAGTTTAATTAATAATTTACAGATGCACCTAGGGTCACAAACCGAGTCTATATTGTGAACAAATTTGATATAAAAAGTGAAACTACAGCACATTTTTTTCTAGTCTACTATTATACTATGTTTATACTATTATAGTATTATTATAATAGTATTATTATACTACTATATACATATTTTATGGTATTATGAGCATATGTTATATATGTTATATATACTTAAGTACGAGCACACACACACACACACACACACACACACATATATATATATATAAATATATATATATATATATATATATATATATATATATATATATATATATATATATATATATATATATATATATATATATATATATATATAATAGTGCTGTCAAACAATTAATCGCATCCAAAATAAATGTTTTTGTTTATATATTATATGTGTGTGTACTGTGTATATTTATTATGTATATATAAATACAACCACATGCATGTATATATTTAAGAAAACTATGTTATATTTATATATTTAATATATTTTAATATAATATAAATTATATGACTATAAATATAAACATGTAAATCCATGTAAATATGTTAAAAATATATACTGTAAATAGCAATCTGATTATTTAAATGCTAATAGTGTTTTTTTATATTAAATACTGTAGTTCCCATTTAATTCTCAGAAATCTATAAAGCTTATCTTTTAATGAAGGTATTGATGTTGGTTATTTACTTGTTTGAAAAGCAATACTTTTTTTTTTTTTTTAAATAAAACAGTTTTAATGAATATTCTATTCTATACTGCGTCGGAATGGGACTTTTATTGTATAATTTCGCCGTCTCTCGAGCGTTGATGCGTCATTAACGTTGCGTAGCAGTTTGCAAAACAATCGCAGTAAGATGGCGCTGTCTGGCGGGGCGGACAGAGGATCCCACAGCATGGATAAGAGCATTACACTCCCCCCAGATGAAATTTTCCGCAATTTAGAGAATGCCAAGAGGTTCGCTATAGATATAGGTATTATCACATGCAAACTCGTACCCTTGTTTTTTTTTTTCTCAAATGTAGTACAGTCACTTGTGGAGTTTGGACGTGTCAGAGTTTGTTGGGCAGGGCTGCGGTCAAACCTGTTAGCGTGTGCTGCTAATCTAATTACACGTGCGGAATAACAACACTAACATTATTTATGAAGACTTTGAGGCTGTAAATATCCACTGAATAATCTTCATTAGAGACATATAGCTGAGCGGAACAAGGACAGTTTTTTTTGTACTACTGGGCTGCACGTGCAAACATGTCATATGTTTTAATAAACCTAAACAACCTGATGTAATATGTTAATAACATAATAGTAATCGTGTAAGACCATGTTAAATGTATATGAACATAGAATAAAGAAATAATTTACCTAATTTTATCTGACAGGTGGTTCTTTGACAAAACTGGCATATTACTCCACTGTCCAGCATAAAGTTGCCAAAGTCAGGTCGTTTGATCATTCAGCGAAGGTAAGCTTGCAGGTAAGACTTTTTTCATTTAACCCATGATTACACATAACATTAGGGGCCTTTTTTTGGAGACAAGGGAGTCAGTGTCAGAAAATCTGATGAGAAAGTCATGTACAGAGTTCAGAGTTTCTTTATTTCATACCCGTAGGTAAATTAGGTTTCAATGAATAAGTTCAGGCACTTTCTCACAGATATAATAAATAATACAATACAGAAAACCACACTATAAGACATCGTTACACAATAAAACAAATGTACTATACAAAAAGTAAAACAAAACAAATATTACATCTTACTAGATTTAAAGGGCTCCTATTATTCTTGTTTACACTTTCAACTTCCTTTAGTGCATAATGTAGCTGTTTTTTTGTTTTTGTTTTTGCATGAAAACGATCTGCAAAGTTACAAAGCACAAGGTCCACTCCAAAAGTTTCTGGGCCTGTCCCAATACCTACACTTGCAGTCTTGGTCTCGAGAACGCATGCACATGACCAAAAAAAAAAAAGAAAAAAGGCAATTCTCAGTGCCGTTAATCCACACTATTTCTAATACAGCTTCGGTGTGGTATCCCATCATTGTTCATCATGTTCAGGAACTCACAAGCTCCAAGTTAATTAGATATCACACATCATTTGTGTAAAATGTAAAGTGTTGCACATTTTATTGTTACAAAGATGTGTATGTGTATTATGTAAAACATTTGGAACTGCTTTTTATCACTTGATTAGAAGCACCGCAATTAAATTGGGTCATTCACTAATGAACAGAAATTTAGATTTTTATTTTAAAGTGCAAAGTATTACATGTACACAATGTGTAAACTCAAAACTTTGCTTGCATTTCAACAATGCGTTCCATTGTTTATTTAAAAGTCCTACACACACTTGTGGTCTTAACACCCACTTGAATACTTGTGCCAAATATAGAACATACGTCATGTAAGTATGCACATTATGTACATTTTTATTGTGTATTTCTCAACAGAATTTCTCACAATGAAAAGTAAAAGAGCATAGTGGTCATTAACTGTTATAGACAACGTTAATGGCATATGATCCATATGGCATATGTCTTTCAAGGTATTGCAGGATGTATTGGAGACCCTTTTTGACTGCATAGCGTTCTCATGATCATGACTTAATGGATTTTAAAATTTAAAAGCAATGCCATTGAGGAACTATTTTGGATTTCCCAAAGAACCCTGAAGAGTTAATAAAAAATCCTTTGTGTAAAGAACAATTTATAGAATAAAAAGGTTTCATGGATGTTACTTTTAGTTAACATTAGTTAAAACAAAAGGTTTATAATTATTTAATTGTATATTTTTTTATTTGACTTCTTTCTAGGAAAAAGATGGTGACCCTCTTTATGAGATATCTGTACAGGAAGAGATCACTGCCCGTCTTCACTTTATCAAGTTTGAGAATGCTTACATTGAAACCTGCCTAGATTTCATTAAAGACCACCTGGTCAACACAGAAACCAAAGTCATCAAAGCAACTGGTGGAGGGGCACACAAATTCAAGGACCTGATAGAGAAGAAGTTAAAGCTAAAGTAAGTGAAATTTGATGATACAGACATGCTTGGAGTTCAAGGATTTATTGTAATGGTAATTCAACTGCATTTTTTTTTCTTAGAGTGGACAAAGAGGATGAAATGACTTGTCTGATTAAGGGATGCAACTTTGTTCTGAAGAATATCCCCCATGAAGCTTTTGTGTATGCCAAACATGCTGATTCTGAATTCCGGTTCCAGAATACACATCCGGACATCTTCCCTTACCTGCTTATAAATATTGGCTCTGGAGTCTCAATAGTAAAGGTATATCTGTACTGCACTGGATCTAGATGCCTCTGTTGCATTATACACACAAAACAAAACAAATCCTGAGTTTGCAGACTTTCTAAAGGGAGCACCCATGTCCTGTTTTTGAAGGTTGAAGCAGAGGACAAATTTGAGCGTATTGGTGGCAGTTCTATAGGTGGTGGCACTTTTTGGGGCCTTGGAGCTTTACTTACAAAAACCAAGGTGGTTCATTTTGTGACGTGTTACTAGGAATTTCTACATTTTAGTTTTTTTTTCTTTATTTCACTTAATTTTTTATTATTATCCCTTCCCATTCTCTGTCTTAGAGGTTTGATGAGCTTTTGCAATTAGCATCCAAAGGACAACACACAAATGT
Source organism: Barbus barbus (assembly GCF_936440315.1). Taxonomy (NCBI): domain Eukaryota; kingdom Metazoa; phylum Chordata; class Actinopteri; order Cypriniformes; family Cyprinidae; genus Barbus; species Barbus barbus. Next base: position 22,977,446 of record NC_136715.1, on the reverse strand, counting down.
GGATATGCTTGTTAAAGACATCTATGGAGGTGCTTACGGGTCCCTGGGATTAACTGGCGACCTCATTGCAAGTAGCTTTGGGAAATCAGCCACCACAGACAAAGGTAAAGCAGAAGAATAAATACAAAAGTGGTTTGATTGTAATATGAGGCAGTTTATTGTATGGCCGGTCTTCCTCAGCCAGGAAGAGTCATTTGACCCTTCACCTAGTGTTATTAATGTGAAATGAAGCCAAAGGTCTTTGGTTTCACAAAGGCATACATGAGGAAAGTGTAACAGAGTTGAAGTGTTACTTTTTAAGATCTAAAGTAACATCTGCAGTGTTTTGCACCATGAATTCAATAAAAAGTTTACATGGCAGATCTCAATTACTTGGGCATTTTGTTGTATATTGCTCAGAGTTTTCCAAAGAAGACATGGCAAAGAGCCTACTGCACATGATAAGCAATGACATTGGACAGCTTGCCTGCCTCTATGCCAAACTTCACAACCTTACCAGGGTCTATTTTGGAGGATTTTTCATACGAGGACATCCCGTTACCATGCACACCATCACCTATAGCATCAATTTCTTCACTAAGGTCTCCAGCCTTTTTTTCTTAATTATAATTTGTATAATACTGTATCAATAATTACACAAGTGTTTGATACAATTATTAATATTGTCAAATTCTGTCAAATATTTTGTGTTTATCATTGCCTCAGGTACTCAATTTCCTATCACCCAATTCTCTTTCTTCATGTGTAATACAATGACAATACTGCTTACATTTTCAGGATATAAATCTTATTACATATTGCTGTGTTATGTGAGCATTTTGGATAAAGAATTGTGTTTATTTGTAGGGGGAGGTCCAGGCTTTATTTCTAAGACATGAAGGATATCTTGGTGCTATTGGGGCCTTTTTGAAGGGGGCAGAAGAAGACAGTAAGCTATTGTTGTGTGCACAATCAAACTTTAGTATTTGCTGCAGTGAGTGTAGTTTGTTTAACCTACTTGTTTCTTTGTGTTAGATCCTAACCAGTACAGCTGGGGAGAGAACTATGCTGGCAGCTCTGGTCTCATGAGTGTATCTCCGGAGCTGAATCCTGTGCAGCGGGCTCGTAGTGGAACGGTAATTTGCACAAAAGATGAGGCTTCGAGTAAATTTGCTGTTGCGGTGTTTTTTTTTTTTTTTTTTGCATATATTTTTTGAAAGACAAAGTCGATTGTAGTTGGAGTTGAATTTAAATGCATTATATTTATGGATTTGGCCAATTGAGATGCATGCTACTTATCTTTCATGACCTATTTTATGTTCTCTGTAATGTTCTTATTTCATCTCTTCTTTTTTCTTTTCCACTTCTCCATCCGTCCATTCATCCATCCATCTTCTCTATCTATACCCTAATATTTTCCCTTCAGTTTCCAGTAAGTACATTTCCAACCAGGTTTTCTTGTGGTTTTCTCTGCATGCTCTTTCCTTTCAAAAAAAAAAAAAAAAAAAAAAAAAGTAATCTCTGGTAGCATTTTCAGAAGGTTTTTATTATCATTATGAATGCGATGTTGCCATAGATATTATTCAGTGTGATACACTTATTTCTCATGAGTGTAAACGGTGCAAATTATCTAGTTGTAGATGAGAAATCACTGCCTGGAATGTTTGACAGTTGCTGCTGTGGGAAATTTGTCATAAAGGTAGCATTTTGATTGCACTGTAAGGGCCCCTTTACACAGAACACGTTGTTGTGTTCCAATTGTGCTACTTTTTACTTGTTTTCTAATGCAAACATGCGCTAAACAGACATCTTTAACTGTTGCACCACTTGTCATTGTTTTTTCAGTGTCTCACACTAGCACCACATAAGTCAAGTTAAGTCACCTTTATTTATATAGCGCTTTTAACTATACAGATTGCGTCAAAGCAACTTTCCAATATCAAAATAGGAAAATAGTGTCAATAATATAAAACGACAAGATTAAACACTCAATTTTCATTTAAAGGCATTTCATTATTGAATTCAATGATTTCATCGTCCAGCTCAGTTCAGTTTAAAAAGTATCTGTGCAATCAAGTCAACAATATCGCTGGAAGCTAGCCAGAGGCAACAGCGGTAAGGAAGCAGAACTCCCATCAGTGACAGAATGGAGAAAAAAACCATGGGAGAAACCAGGAAATCAGCAAAGTTAGATTGTGTAAAGGACTCATCTGGTTCCCAAGGTCTTGTCCCGATGGCCGTCTAGGTGACAAGGTCTTCACTGGGGATCTGTCTCTGGGGCTCATCTAGGTGCCCTGATCTCCACTGACGTTCAGGGCTGTAGACATAAAGACTGTGTGTAAAGTTAAAAGAAGTTAAGCTCTTAAAGATGTGTCTGAAGGCTCCATTTAGCAGCCCTGTAGTTCTGCAGTTGGATACTATTGCATCAGTGTGAATGGCCCTTTTGGGCTATAGACAATTTCAACAGATATTCGGCGGTATAAGGAAGTGTTTGTTCCTCGGATGTTTCCGGTTAGCGTTCGAGCGCATTCAAAACAATGGCGGCAGGCGCGTGATGCACCGTGGGATTGCGATTCATTTATTTAATCCTGCTGTTTAAAATGTCAAAATTGAAATTAGATCCTTGTTGCTCGGTGGTTGGGTGTTCCCTCTGGCCTGGAACTATCATTAATTTAGAAATAATTGAAAATGAAAGGGTTTAGATGTACAAGAAACGCGCCTGGATTGCAGCAGTGAAGCGAGAAGCAGAATAGCCACTAGCAACTCTAGGATATACAGCACATTTCTATTCAGGTAAGGAAAAGTTCTTGTTTTTTCCATTTGATTCGATATGTGGGCTATAATTAAATGATTTCACATTAGTTGTCTAGCTATCTTGTCTACAGTTAAATGTAGTGAGTAACACAATATAGAAATTTATTCTGTAAATTCAACATTCAAGATGTTGTATAGTGTAACAGTTAAGTGCAATAGTTTACAAAAGCTAATGGTAAATATTTTTCATCACTTAAGCTTGTCTAATGTTAATTCCAAATGTACTGATGTATTAAACAATAATAGTATTATTTGTAAATATTGTGCATTAAATAAAATAATTGTTTTTCTACTTTTGTCTTTAGGAAAGCCATCATCTGTAATGTAAGACACCTATTGCAAGGCTACAGGGAGACAGGACAGTGCCAAACCACATGTGATCATATGAACACCCAGATGTGTTTGAGAACTTGAGGATGAAATGCAATGTAGTACTCAAAGCTGCTCATGGTCAGCCTGCTTCTTTTGACATTGATCACGTTAATAAATTTGCTGGAAACAGTTTCTGTCTTTTGTTTATGTGTAGTACTGGTCAAATGCCTGGACACATTACTTTTTATGGTTTTGTCTCTTATGCTCATCAAGCCTCCATTTATTTGATCAAAAATACAGACAAAATCAGTAATATTGTGAAATGTTACCATTTAAAATAATGGTTTTCTGTTTTAATGTTCTTTATATTTATTTCTGTGATGCAAAGCTGGATTTTGATCAGCCATTACTCCAGTCTCAAGTGTCACATGATCCTTCAGAGATCGTTCTAAGGTGCTGATTTGATATTTGGTTATTGTCAGTGTTGGAAACAATTGTGCTGCTTAATATTTTTTCTGGAACCTGTGATACTTTATACAGGATTGATCAATTGAGTCCTGGCAGGGATTTTAAAAATATAGAAATATATCCTAACAGTATGTCTTTACTATCACTTTGAAAAAAAAAAAACAATTTAACATCCTTGCTGAATAAATGTATTCATATTCTTAAAAAAAAACAAATACTGACCCCAAACGTTTGAACAGTAGTGCATGTTGTTATAAAACATTTCTATTATAAGTAAATGCTGTTCCTTTATTCAAAGAATACAAAAATATTCTCAGTTTATAAAGAAATATTAAGCAGTACAACTTTTTCCAACACTGATAATAAATCAGCATATTAGAAAGATTTCTGAAGGATCATGTGAAAATTCAGCTTTGATCACAGAAATAAATGATATTTTAAAGCATATTAAAATAGAAAACCATTATTTTAAAATGTAATAATTCAAAATATGACTGTTTTTGTCTATATTTTTGATCAATTAAATGCAGGTTTGATGAGCATTGGAGACTTATTTCAAAAACATAAAAAATAGTAATAGTGCCCACACTTTTTACCTGTATGTGTGTTTACAGTAAATGTGCATAAAAAACATACATACCCACATATATACTGTATGTAGTGTGTGTGCATTTATTAATCTGCATGTTCGCTATACTTAAAAAACAAAAAAAATAATAATAAAGGTTTATGCAAAACACGGTAGCCAGCATTGAATTGCATTTATCTTGTTTATTTGTGACCACATGATGGCTCAGAGCATTCAAATGCTTTCTAGCACTGTTCCACAGCAAAAAACTTGACCAAACTAAGCACACATTTTAAAACAAATGAAATCAGCAATAAGGGCATGAAGTGATTAGCTTACTAGTGTTCATTTAGCATTGTAATATGCATGTTCTGTAAAGCTGCAGTGAAACGATATGTTTTGTATAAAGCGCTGTACAAATAAATATGAATATTTGCGTAGGCATACAGACTGTGACCCAGCAATGCAAGTGAAATGTCCACCAAAAACATCTTAGCACAAACCATGATAAGATTGTAAGTAACACTGTTTGTCTTGCTTCAGTTTAACTGAACATAAGACTGATGTCATCCATTGTACAAACAAATGATCCCAACTTTTCCGCTCAGGAGTTAATTGTAAGCATCCAGACTGCGATACGCGTTTACCGCCATCTCTCGTGTACACACACGCAGCATCAATCAGAACCGCTTTGAGCTGTCCAGAAGACTACTTTTAATGTTCTTTGTAAGTTTGCACCTCAGTCATATTTAAAGGGTAATAAAGACTTAAAATGTACGTGCTGTAGGTTTTGATAGATCTGACATTTAAAAATGGCGCTACTGGAAATGCTTCTGGACCAGACATGCGCAGTAGCGTTCCTTCACCTTTGTTATTGTTTACGTCCTTGAAATGGTCTATAGCAGGGCTGTCCAAACTCGTTCCTGGAGGGCCGGTGCCCTGCAGAGTGTAGGTCAAAACCCCAGAAACCATTTTAGGACTTCTGGTTCCATGGTCCCGAAGTCAATGAGTTTTTTGAATGGATTTTTGGTTAAATGCCTGAAATAAGATCAGTGGTTAACACAAGCTCAGGATTAAAAAAAAAAAAAAAAAAATGATTCTATGGCATAATATACATCAGTAATACCTACTATGAATTATGAGCAAAACTCATCCACTTATTAGTCAATTTTCAGTGCCTCATTGTGTTTATAATCGTGGTTTTGCAGACTATTCTAACTCAATTGCATTGTCTTCAGTCACAATCTTGGGCTTGCTCTCTCTAACAACTCTTTCTCTCACACCCCCTGTCAGGTTGGGAGGGGCAGAGACACCAGTTTTCTCATTTTTAATAGCTGGAAATACTCAACTTACCCTTCTTTATGCAATAATTATTTTGAATTTCATGCCGTTACTGTAACACGTTCTGTAAAACTCCATATTGTAGTAATTTATTGCCTTCCTGGTCAATTGTGCTGTTGTCCTTATTCCCTGAGGACGGCAGCCCACTCGTTGTCTTTAGTGACTTCTGCATCCAACTGGAGAAGCCTTAGGCTGCAAAATTCAACTCTCTTCTATCCTTTTTCAATTTTAAATGGCTCACCACCACAGGAATTGAAAAATCAGGCAACCAGCTCAGCCTCATTTACATATCCAGCTGTATCACAGAAAACTTTTTGGTAAAACACATTTCTTGTGTTTTTATTACTTTTAATTTCAACTTCTTATGCACCACCAACCCCCTGCCAGTTGCATTCCGACAAAACCTACGCTCATCCTCTCTTCTGTCTCCCACCCAATTCTCACCACTAGATGTGAAAAGTGCTAGACTCTTTATCATCACTTTGACTTCCTGTCTAGACAATATATGTCCTCTATCCTCCAGGGCAGCGTGTACTACCCCTTCTAATCCCTGGTATCCGATGTTCTCCGTTAACACTGGTCCAAACTCAGGGCTGCAGAGAGAAAATGATGCAAATCAAAAGATCCAGCTGACCTGAGTATGTATCAGTCTCTGTTTTCATATTTTTCTGTTATGGTCCACGCTGCCAAAACTTCTTATTTCCACAAGATTAACAGTGCTTCAAATGCACACAAACTCCTAAACATTCAACTCTGTCCTCTGCCCCCTCCCACCACCACTTTAACACTTGATGGTTTAGCTAATTTCTTCACGTATAAAAACAATAACCACCAGTAGTTTGTTTTCAGCTCCACACACACAAGAACTCAGACCAGCTACATTTACAGCCAACAGTCTCTTCTCCTTTTTCTTTCCTCACAGAGTCAAAAGTATCTAAAATTCTTCTCTGCAATCATCCTACCACCTACCCTCTAGCCCCTGTCCCTTCACACTGCACTGTAAAGCCATTTCTCCTACACTTTTACCAACACTCGCACACATCAACACATCTCTCCACACAGGCTCTTTCTCCACCATGTTCAAGCAGATTTGGGTAACCCCACTGCCTAAACAAAACTACACTAAACACTTTACTTATAGACAGTTACAGACCTTGCTCCTCCCATTTATAGAGAAAACTCTTCAACGATTTATTTTCAACCAAGTATCATCTTTGCCTTTCAAAAAATAATCAGCTGAATGAGAACTAGTCAGGTTTTAAAAGTGTCCATTCAACTGAGACTTCCTTGCTGTCGGACACTGAAACTTTGCAGATTACGAAAGCTGAATTCAAATCATCAGTTCTCATTCTCATCTATCTGCCGCATTTCACACCGTCAATCATCAGATCCTTCATCCCACCCTCTCATCATTGGGCATCATAGCAACTCCACTTCACAGTTTTGAATCCTATCTCTCAGGTAGGTCTTTCAGGGTTGCTTGGAGATCCAAAGCACATCAGCTGCTCACGGGGGTTCCTCAGGGGTCAGTTCTTGGACCCCCTCCTGTTCTGCCTATACACTACAGCACTGTGAACCATCATACAGGCACATGGTTTCTGGTGCCATTGCTATGCTCTATTTTTCATTTCAACCAGATGATCCAGCGGTAGCTGTACGGATCTCAGGCTGCCTGGTGGACGTCTTGGATGAAAGAACATCACATCCAGCTCAACCTGGAAAATACAGAGCTTCTCATTATCCCTGCCACTTTGACTGTAAAGCTTAATTTCACCATACAGTTAGGTTAGGTTTATCAACTATAATCCCATCAAGTTCAGGGGTAATCTTTGATAACAATCTGACCTTTTAAAGACCACATTGCAGGGACCGCACAATCATGCAGGTTTGCATTGCACAACGTCAGGAAGCTCAGCCCTTTCTCGACGGAGCATGCTGCTCAACTTTCTGGCTGGGCTTCCAACATGTGCAATCAAACCACTATAGATGATTCAGAAAGCAGCAGCATGACTGGTCTTAAGTGAGCCCAAGAGAGCCCACGTTACACCTCTCGATCTCTCTGCACTGGCTACCGGATGATGCTTGCATACAGAACAGCCAAGGGCTCTACACCCTCCTACCTCCGTTCACTCTAATGAGGCTACATCCCCTTCAGAAGCTTGAGATCCGTAAGTGAGCAACGCCTCATGATACCATCACAGCGAGGAACAAAATCACTTTCCAAAACGTTTTTGTTCATATTCCTTGCTGGTGGAATGATCTTCCAATCCCCATCTGGCACACAGAATACCTGATAATATTTAAGAGACACCTGAAAACTCTTCTGTGAGCACCTAACTGCATCCTGCAAAAAAAATAAAAAATCCTCTCCTTACACTTTTCCTTAATTCCTCCCTGTTCTAGCTGATACTTTTCTGAACAATGTCAGAAATGTATTACTAGCACTTCTCGTTTAGTACTTATGATGAATCGCTTGTTGTTTGTCTCATTTCGCAATTACTTTGGATAAAAGTGTCTGCTAAATGAATAAATGTAAATGTGTTGGGCTTTTGTCAAGAGATCCAAGGTAATGATAACTTCTGGGTTGGCCTACAAAAATTGATCACTTCAGCATTCTATAGGAAAGAATGAATATTTATATCATGAGTGAACCCTTAAGTTAGGTGTGTATGCCTGTTTTATTTTTTGAACCTCTTCTTGGTATCATCAAATGTCTGCTTTGGAATTATAGCTTCTCCTGTGCAGATGAATGCACAAATTGCCATTCAATGCATTGTGTACTTACTCCTCTTTATTCATTGTCTCCAGTTTGACATGTTGGAGATGGACCGTCTGGAGAGGCAGCTAGTCAACCTCCCCCTGCTGCAGGACCCGACCTCTTATATTCCAGACACGATGGACCTGACTGAGGATGCATTGGCTCGGGAGTACTGGCTCTACTGCTTTGAGGACGCATTGGATGGGGTAAGTCCTCCAGGCTCTGTATTTTTGTCTTTCATTTTGCGACTTTGATTATTAATTTGCTATGCTAACTTTTTAGAAAATAAATATGTAATCTCACAACTCCGCATAAAGGTGGGGGCATTCACACTGTGCTTTTCATTCCATCGACTTCCATTCATAAGCATGCAAATGCATCAGACCGGAAACGCAAAAACCCATGTGAAAGTTTAGTATTTCACTGCGTTCCAAAGTTCATGCTTGGTGACCTGCAAATTTGCATCACGTTAAATTTAAAGCTGCAGCGCTGCAGGAAAGTGGAGTAGATGGTATGTTTTTATATTTTAGGTGTATTATTACATGTTATGTTGAATTAAAGTTTTTAAAAAGACGCTGCAGAGCATGACATCATATCACAACTGTTGCAGCATTCAAGGAAATTTTGCATGCTCAAAGTGTGACCGTGGATTTATTCTTACCAACAACCACCCACTGGGACTTGAATTTCTGTTAGTTCAAATGAAGAAATAAATTTCACAGAAGTGTCACAGAAATAAATTTCTGGTTGGGTATATGTTGATATGTAGATGTTTTGATGTCACTAACCTGGCAAACTCTGTAAGAGTGATTAAAGCTTTAGTCCGTCACTTTTTTTGGTAAAAAATTATCCAAAATCAATATTTCAGCAAGTATATAACCAGCCAGTGTTCAAAACTATGTCCTTACTTTAGCCCGACTCACACTGGTAAGCTTATAATAATGTTTTCTAATTTGAGTGGTACTCGTTGGAATTCGCGGGAAATTCGAGCATGCTGCCACATCATTACGTCACGTCTGTAAACATAAAGTTGTCCCAGCTAATAGGCTATCGCATGTGAGGATGCTGCAGGTGGCGGATCCTTTATAGCCCTTTCTCACAGCAGCTGGAATAATTAAATTGATCATTTTGATGGCGGACTGTAACCCAGAAAGGATTATGTGTTTATCAAACACACGTGACTGAAATTAAATTATATTCCAGTTTTAAATGTGCATCTGGTTACAGATAGCCTGGGATTACACAAGATTTGTATTTTAAAGAGAACCATTTTGAAGGAAGAATAAATTGCATTTTGGCGTTAAAAGAATTTCTTAATATGAAATTCGAATGGTATGACAATTAGAGATTAGACTGTACAGAAATTGAAATCTACATGGTAATACACACTATATACACAATGTTAGTCACGCAATGCTGTTGTTGTTAACATTAGCAATTTGAGAGCAAAGTATAACGATAATAATCATTTGCACGGTTTGATGTGATATGAGCTAACCCAATGCTTCCCAAACCTGTCCTGGAGGACCCCTAGCCCTGCACTTTTTGTATGTCTCCCTTATCAGACACACCTAATTCATGTCTTGCAGTCTCTACTAACGAGCTGATGGGTGGAATCAGGTGTGTTAGATAAGGGAGACATACAAAATGTGCAGGGCTAGGGGACCTCCAGGACAGGTTTGGGAAGCACTAAGCTAACCAATCGTTAAATTTAATTACAATTGGTAGCGCAATTTGTTGTAATGCTTTTTTCCTCAGTTGGTCAGAACAAACGTGGTAGACTTGCTACTTTCTTGTTTAGATGACAATATCCGGTGAAAATTCTTATTTGGGTCATATATTCCAAGACGTAGGCTTGATTGCTAAGTACAGTATCCACACCAGTGCGGTGACTGACAGCCACACATACTCCTCAAAACATTAGATTAATCCGTGCTGGAGCTGTGCCGGAGCACAACCCATGCAATGAAGATAATTCAGTAAAAAACTGCAATTGAAGGTTTTCAAACAGATTGCAACAAAGAAGCAAAACGTACGGACTGCAGCTTTGAGGTGATTAGCTCAGTACCTACACACCTAACCTATATGATATGTAACTGTTGCATAACTTCAGTGTAATATGATGACCAGTCTTTCGTCATGGCAACATACAGTATCTCACAGAAGTGAGTACACCCCTCACATTTTTGTAAATATTTTATTATATCTTTTCATGTGACAAAGAAATGACACTTTGCTACAATGTAAAGTAGTGAGTGTACAGCTTGTATAACAGTGTAAATTTGCTGTCCCCTCAAAACAACACACAACAATCAACACACAGCCATTAATGTCTAAACCGCTGGCCACAAAAGTGAGTACATCCCTAAGTGAAAATGTCCAAATTGGGCACAGAATCATCATTTCTATTCATTTATTCTAGGTTGTTAAAGACTTAAAGAAATTAAAAATCTTTATCCACTTTCATAAGTGGATGTTTTATTTTCTTTCACAAAATGTTTTATTGTTATTAAATTCTATGTTGTAGTATGTCTAATTATTTGAATGCATAAAAACTACTTAGTTTATTCAAATTTATTCATAAAACAGCCTTATGAAATGTTTTCTTTTTCCTCAGAAATTCTGTGTTCTGTATCTGGTTTTCAAATGAAGGCATAAAACATTAATTTTTCTTTTAAATTATTGAAAATAAAACTTTATTTATTTATTTTGGCAAACAAAATTTTACTATTAAAATTAAAACATGGAAGAAATGTTTTGTGATCATTAATTAAAAAAAATAAGAGTTTTAATAATTTAATAGTAGCCTAGTAGTAGCAGTATGTACACTCTGCTGAACAATATTAATTTATTTCTGCCGCAGTGTCTTCCAAGTTAATCCAAACTTTTATTTTGACGGGTTTCCGGGAATACCTTTACATTTACATTTAGTCATTTGGCAGACGCTTTTATCCAAAGCGACTTACAATTGGGGAATACAAAAAGCGATTAATCTTGAAGAGGCAATCAGACAGAGGAAGTGCTCGTAACACCAAGTCTCAGTCATTGTTCAAATAAGCACAAGCTAGTAGGTGGAGAGAAAGATAGAGGGAAAGTTTTTTTTTTTTTTTTTCTTCAGTAAAGTCAAAAAAAGTCAAGTACTGCCGAAAGTGATGAGTTTTCAGTTGTTGCTTGAAGGTTGCCAGGGATCCGGCGTTCCGGATAGGGGTGGGAAGATTATTCCACCAGCCAGGAATAGTGAACGAAAATGTTCTGGAGAGTGATTTTCAGCCTCTCTGTGATGGTACCACAAGGCGTCGCTCACTAGCAGATCTCAAACTTCTGGAGGGGATGTAGGTTCGTAATAGTGAGTGGAAGTAGGAGGGTGCTGAACCTGTGGTAGTTCTGTACGCAAGCATCAGTGTCTTGAACTGGATGCGAGCTGCCACTGGTAGCCAGTGCAAGGAGATGAAGAGAGGTGTAACATGCGCTCTTTTGGGCTCGTTGAAGATCAGTCGTGCCGCTGCATTCTGAATCATTTGTAGAGGTTTGATTGTGTTTGATGGCAGACCAGCCAGAAGAGCATTGCAGTAGTCCAGTCTAGAAACAACAAGGGCCTGGACAAGAAGTTGCGCAGCATGCTCTGTCAGAAAGGGCCTGATTTTTCTGATGTTGTGTAGTGCAAACCTGCAGGATCGAGCAGTCTTTGCAATGTGCTCTTTGAAGGTCAGCTGGTCATCAAAGATTGCATCAAGATTTCTGACCGAAGTTGATGGGGTAATCATTGATGAGCCTAATTGAATCGTGAAGTCATGCCGTAGAGTCGGAGTGGCAGGGAAGACCAGAAGTTCCGTCTTTGCCAGGTTGAGCTGTAGGTGATGTTCTTTCATCCATGCCGAGATGTCCGCCAGGCAGCCTGAGATCCGTGCAGCTACCGTTGGGTCATCTGGTTGAAAAGAGAGAGCTGTGTGCCATCGGCGTAGCAGTGATAGGAGAAGCCATGTGCATGTATGATGGGACCCAGCGATGTAGTGCATGTGGAGAAGAGGAGGGGTCCAAGAACCGATCCCTGAGGAACTCCAGTGACCAGTTGATGTGGTTTGGATACCTCCCCTCCCCAGGCCACCCTGAAGGATCTACCGGTGAGATAGGATTCAAACCAGCGAAGTGGAATCCCAGTGATGCCCAAGTGGATTACAGTTCTGTGTGTATATATGACGCAAGTTTTACTCAAATCAAACGGTAAAATGCTCATGAAGTGACTCTCAGAGCAGTTCTAGAGCTGTTCATGTGTTTATGTCCTCATTTAGTGAGACGGCAGACGCTGAAATGTCACGCGAGCTTCAGTCTGTGTCAAGTAAGCGAAACTGCTCGATATAGAGAGCAGACTGCTCCTTACGCTTTCTAATTGCTCTCGCGGATGTCAAACATTGATCAATCAGCACCGCGTCACTTCTAGTCAAACACATCTAGTGCTGCAGGCTTATTGGCTCACTGACGTTAATGAAATGAACCCCTTAGGTATCGAAATTTGGTACCGAACGACAAGACGTTTTTCGATACTCGGTGGTATCGAGGCAATTCTTGTGTATTTACTTGTCTCAGTGTTTAGCGCATTTGCCGTTGCTAGGAAACGCTTATTTTGTTTACTAGGATGAGAGTTGCTGAAATCGCGTTTGGTCTCGTACTGTATCGTGTATCTTGTCAGTGTGTGCACTTGCTTGGCCATTTGTAGTTGATAAACAGGAAAGTGGGTTCAAGCGCCAGCAGAAGGCAGTGTAATGGAAGTGGTCTTTAAGAGAAGCAGTCTATCAGTGGAAGTTTAAAATCAGCTCGTAAGTGTATTTACTTGTCTCAGTGTTTAGCGCATTTGCCGTTGCTAGGAAACGCTTATTTTGTTTACTAGGATGAGAGTTGCTGAAATCGCGTTTGGTCTCGTACTGTATTGTGTATCTTGTCAGTGTGTGCACTTGCTTGGCCATTTGTAGTTGATAAACAGGAAAGTGGGTCCAGCTGAATTGAAATGATCATTTGTTAGATTGGTATAATAAAGGTTATTATACCGCGGCAGCGGTCGCGGCAGTCGTCGTGTGAAGCCCTCTTAGTGTGAAGACCAAAGAGTGTAAAGACCATCGACTCTACCGTGCGACTCCACCGGGCAGGGACACCGGCAAGGGATAGTAGTAGCTTTTTATTTAATTTTTTCATTGATATGTTTATTATTGAAATGTTGTTGTTATATGCATGTGTTAATTTTATTTAATTTCTTTCTTTTCTTAAATATGTGGGTAGATAGTATTTATAGAGTTGTAACTTTTTGGTTTTAGTTACTTTTTCTTATTTGTAAGTCGCTTTGGACAAAAGCGTCTGCTAAATGACAAAAGTAAAAAAGTAAAGTAAAGTAAAATTCGGTCGGTGCCTAAAAAGTATCGAACTCGATACCCAGCCCTACTGGTCACTGGAAGTTCAACATGGCACCTCATGGCAAAGAACTCTCTGAGGATCTGAAAAAAAGAATTGTTGCTCTACATAAAGGTGGCGTAGGCCATAAGAAGATTGCCAAGACCCTGAAACTGAGCTGCAGCACGGTGGCCAAGACCATACAGCGGTTTAACAGGACAGGTTCCACTCATAACAGGCCTCACCATGGTCGACCAAAGAAGTTGAGTGTCATATCCAGAGGTTGCGTTTGGGAAATAGATGTATGAGTGCTGCCATCATTGCTGCAGAGGTTGAAGGCATCAGCCTGTCAGTGCTCAGACCATACGCTGCACACTGCATCAAATTGGTCTGCTTGGCTGTCGTCCCAGAAGGAAGCCTCTTCTAAAGATGATGCACAAGAAAGCCCTCAAACAGTTTGCTGAAGACAAGCAGACCAAGGACATGGATTACTGGAACCATGTCCTGTGGTCTGATGAGACCAAGATAAACTTATTTGGTTCAGATGTTGTCAAGCGTGTGTGGCGGCAATCAGGTGAGGAGTACAAAGACAAGTGTGTCTTGCCTACAGTCAAGCATGGTGGTGGGAGTGTAATGGTCTGGTGCTGCATGAGTGCTGCCGGCACTGGGGAGCTACAGTTCATTGAGGGAACCATGAATGCCAACATGTACTGTGACATACTGAAGCAGAGCATGATCCGCAGGGCCGTATTCCAACATGATAACGACCCCAAACACACCTCCAAGTCGACCACTGCCTTGCTAAATAAGCTGAGGGTAAAGGTGATGGACTGGCCAAGCATGTCTCCAGACCTAAACCCTATTGAGCATCTGTGGGGCATCCTCAAACGGAAGGTGGAGGAGTGCAAGGTCTCTAACATTCACCAGCTCCGGGATGTCATCATGGAGGAGTGGAAGAGGACTCCAGTGGCAACCTGTGAAGCTCTGGTGAACTCCATTCCTCAAGAGGGTTAAGTCAGTGCTGGAAAATAATGGTGTCCACACAAAATATTGATACTTTGGGCCCAATTTGGACATTTTCACTTTTGTGGCCAGCGTTTAGACATTAATGGCTGTGTGTTGAGTTATTTTACGCTGTTATACAAGCTGTACACTCACTACTTTGCATTGTAGCAAAATATTTACAAAAATTTGAGGGGTTTACTCACTTCTGTGAGATACTGTATGTTACGTTGTCATAACTGGAAAAATTTAATTTCTGAATTTTTTTCCAAAAAAGAATGACACACAGTTCTTTTCCAGAACTTTGTGTCATTTTGTCAGTTAGCAAAGCAAAGAGGTGTGATGCTCCGCATAATAATCTGCTCTATTCCAGTGCACTTTGCGCGATTGACCTATCGGTAAGCCCCTCCCCTCAAATGCAGATGAGCCAATGGCAGTCGAGTATCAATTGCACGGGAAGCAGAACTCGGACATCTTAAGGTTTCAGCGCCATAGAAAAACATAGGAAGATCCTTATCTTGAGAGGATAGGCAATAGAATTAATTTTATTACATTTCCTAAACCCAAACAAAACAGCAAAATATTCCTAAGCATTAAACCCCAATCTCAATGATGATGAAAACGTTCATTTTCTGGTTATCATACTCATACAGTTTTCATCTGCTCAAGCAGAACGTTAAAGGGTTACTCCACCCCAAAATGAAAATATTGACATTAATCACGTACCCCCATGTCGTTCCAAACCCGTAAATGCTTTATTCATCTTCGGAACACAATTTAAGATATTTTAGATGAAAACCGGGAGGCTTGTGACTGTTCCATTGACTGCCAAGTAACCACTGTCAAGGCACAGAAACGTATGAAACGCATCGTCAGGATAGTCCATCACAAGGATGCGCTATTCTACGTGTATTTACGCTTTGATTTGAAAAAAATTGCGCATCCTTGTGTTGCGGCTGATGCAGAAGAGCGTACGCAGTTTGCGTCCAGTGGATAATCTCTAAAATGGTGTTACGGTGACGCGGAGAGACAGAGAGGAGACAAATTGTTGGAAAAAGGTTATTTTTATTTTCTTTGCGTACAAAAAGTATTCTCATCGCATCATAAAATTCAGATCCATTGATGGCAGATAGACTATCCTGACGTTGATGTTTACTGTGCATTTAGGTTATTTAGCTTTATTAAAACAATATTTGAGCTCCATAACCTGAGACCTATTGTTTATTTTACCAGCATATCACAAAGAGCATTCTGGGTTGAGAGAGTGGCCCAGAGCGGACTAATTGAGTCAAAAAGGTGCTCTTCGCTCTGGAGGAAATATTACCACCCCGCTCTGCTCACATGCTCTGTCAGTTAGTAATTGTGACATTATCGTGGATCCGTAGTTGTTTTTTTTTTTTGGATTAAATTTATTTTCCCCTTTGGGCAGACATGCAATAGTTTAACCTCATTTATGTCCTCATTTGCTCAAACTAATTTAAAGGCTTATTTGTGAGAAATGAATGAAGAATGCAGACTAATTAATTAATTTCATGTATTTAAAAAAAAAAAAACATCAAAATGAACACAACACTTACCCCAAAGCATTAATAAAAATCTTAAATAAATAATTACATTAAAAGTTGTACAGAAAAAACAATAGGACCAAACTTTTATTGTGGCAACACAACGTAAATAGCGTTGCAGACAACACTAGCGAATCTATTATTTATTTTTGGCTATCAATTTCATTTTTTATTAAGCGATCATGTTTATTTTTTCAATCCAGAAATAAGAAATAACTTGTATCTATCAGGCAGACAATAAAATAAAGTAATAATAAATAAATAAATGAAAATAATGGAGCAGCGGCCAAATCAGTCAGCAGGACAAATCAGTCAGTATTGTTTTTTTCTGTCTGCAGGGCTTCAGGCTGTGCACGTCAATGCTGTTTAAGTTCAGGTCCAGTTGGGTTTGAAAATAAATGCCATCAGGTCAGACTTGGATCTAATTTTATAGGGTCTGTCTCAGGTCAGGTTTTTCTTTAAAAAAAAAAAATTATTCACATCGGGTTTAGTTAAAAAGTGATTCAGGTTGGGTACAGATTTTAGGAAGCGACAAGACCTCTAGACAGAATCATTAATGGGTTCTGTTGTCTTTAGTCATATTGCACTGCTCGCGCTTGGTGGAGATGTGGTTTATTATGAATATATTGTACATACTGTAACTAGAACATTCTTGGTTATCTTATAACGTAGGAGTTGGCAATTTGATGGTAATGGCATTATGAGAATCCAATGTCCTAGTTACTTCATTATATAGTAAGTCATAAAATTTAAATTACTGTGTTAGCTGGCTAGTTTCCTACATTGTTTCCTGAATTTTGTACAAAGCCAGCCATTAAGATCCAAATCAACGTGTGGACACAACATAAATTTCTACAATAATTATGTTTCTGTGGTCACACTTTATATTAGGTGGCCATAAGTACAATGTACTTATTGGATTGCAAAACACTTTTACTGCTATTGAGGTGGGATATGGGTAAGGTTAGGGACAAGTTTGGTGGTATGGGTAGGTTTAAGGGTGGGTTAAGGTGTAAGGGATTACAGAAATTAATTACAGATGTAACTACATATAGGTATTTTTAAAACTATAAGTACAATGTGAAAACATGTATGTACACAATAAGTGCATTGTATCAAATGATTAATTTAAATGTAAGTACATAGTAGTTAAGGCCACCTAATATAAAGTGAGACCGTTTCTGTGAATCAAATCCATGATGTTTGTTCCAAGTATTACAATGTGTAGCAGTTTGGTGCTGTGTAGTTAGAGGTTAAGGTTAGAAGTGTCAGGTTTGCTGTACACTAGATGCACTCTCATTTCATTTCATTTATTTATTTAACCAGGAAGGTCCCATTGAGATACAATATCTCTTCTACCAGGGAGTCCTGGACTCTGTTATCGTTAGATTTCATAGCTTCTATTCTAAGATTTTTCCACAACAAAACTTAAGAAAAACTAAGAAATCATAAATGTTCATGAACTCATTTTGTTTTTCGCCAGGTGGTGAAGCGAGCCATAGCTAGCCAGAAAGATCAACCAGAGGCTTTGGAAAGGGCGGAGAAGTTTCGCCAGAAATACCGTCATAAACTCCAGACACTTCGACACCAGCCTTTGTAAGAGCAATCATGAACCTTAAGTCTCCATGCCATGGCTCATTAAGGGTTCATTCTTCAGCTTGGACTGATATATCTGTCGCTTAATATTCATCAAGATCTTAGTAGATATTAGGATGTTTTACGAGTTATACTCTTGTAGTGTGTGTGTGCTTGAGTGTTGCTGGGTGAGTGTTTCTCTCTTCTAATGTAGCTTGCCTCTCCTCTCATCTCTAGTGCTTATGGATCCCTCACCGTCAGAAGTCTTTTAGACACAAGAGAACACTGTTTAAACGAGTTCAACTTTCCTGACCCCTACTCTAAGGTTTACATTGACTCTTGAATCATCCTTCACGTTACCTGTGGTGCTTCAGATTACATCAGTTCCCCATAGTCTCATATTTAAATATCTCATATCTTGTAAACTTTTTTTTCTTTTAATTAGATTGTTTCAGTCTCTCTCTCTATGCATCGGTGTGTCTATTTTCAAGTGGTTAACCATGTTAGTGGCTGATCGAGTTTATCAGACTCAGTCTGATTCTCTGTTTGTCTGCAGATTAAGCAGAAGGAGAATGACATGGCCCTGAAATACTATCTGAAGGTAGTGAAGTCTGTAGAGGAGCTGAGCTGGGAACAGAGACAGTTCACTTTGGTCAAAGGCCTTCTGGCTGGCAATGTTTTTGACTGGGGAGCCAAAGCCGTGTCAGAGTGAGTGTACTGACGAGTATGCTAGAAGATTTTTATTTATTTATTTATTTTTTTCACACACATTGGGTTTATTCTTACCTTTAATTTTTCTTTAGCGTGCTTGAATCAGATCCAGAGTTTGGGTTTGAACAAGCAAAACAGCAATTACAAGGTATGAAAGCTTATTTTAAACTATTAAAATTATATAATAAGAATAATAATATATTATTTGTTCTTCCTATATTTTTATCTAATCTATATACATTTCTTATTCCCAGAGAGGCCATGGCTTGTGGATGCTTACAACCAGTGGCTCGAGAGAATGAAGGTCAGATCTTAAATCGACAATGTCTTTAACAGGCCTCTCAAATGCTATATTGAGCTTCATATTAAGCTGCATTCATGCACTTTGTCCTGACCAGGTGTGATATGATAATATCTCTTCAATTTTAACCCTAAAAAGGCCAAGACCATAAAGAGACATTAGAAAATGAATTTTTGCGTCTTATAGGACACACGTTTGTTTATTTAAAAAATTTTTTTATTTTATTTTAATCTTTAAATACGTCGTTCCTTTGAGGGTATAAATTGATTGAAAACAGAATGCTTGTTTGGCAAAGCACACTACCACATTTTAGCATCATTTTATTCTCTCATAACTTACAGTAAACATTTGTTGTATTATTGTGTAAAACAATAATTACAATGTCTATATATATATAATTCTACTGTATCACATTTGGTATGCAAATTTCTAGGGCCTATAAATTATTAACATGATCAAAACTGCTGATAAACCTGTTGTACACAATTTACTTTGTGCCTTCTGCTCTCTGATTGATACTGCTTTTTATCAAGTTGAGTGTTTTTGCTGTGAAATCTTTCATTTTTATAATGTGAATGTAAGAATAACTTTTATATTGTTAGTAATAATTCAAGAAGAACATGTACTGGGCTGAACCAGCTTGTGTTTTCTTGATTATGCATATATCATTTTTTTAATGCTAAAAATTGTTTAATTTTTTTTTCTCTTTCTCATGTTAAAAAGCTAATGTTAAACATGGCACAACAGGATTTTCAGGAAGGTTTATTTGTGTATCTCTCAGTAATCACTAAATTGCAATGAATTGTACATATGAGCCATAAAAACCTTATGAAATACAATATTAAACAAAAACACGTATGCAAAATAAATATATATATATATATATGTTGATAATAACAATAATAACATCTTGATGATGTTATGTCATTATAAAATAGAAATGATACTGCTGACAGATTTTTTTCAGCTTCAATGTATAAGAAAGGGAGAGTGAAAATAGGATTAATTTTATTTATTTTTTAAATTTTAAAATGTACTTTTAATTGTAGATATAGAGGAATTATGGATGAATTAAAAACAAAACATCAGATATATGCATTGATTTATGCCAAAACTAATAGTTCCAAAAATCCAGTTCACTAAAAGGTAATCAGTAAAACCAATATGTCATTATGCTTCTACTTAGCCATCAACATTAGAACGATGGTCCGAGCAAATTTATGTGAACAAACATTTTGTCCAAGATCGTTTTAGGTGCACATAAGGCCAGAGGAGAACTGGCCCCCCGACTGAGCCTGGTTTCTCCCAAGGTTTTTTTTTCTCCAGTCTGTCACAGAGGGAGCTTTGGTTCCTTGCCGCTGTCGCCTCTGGCTTGCTCAGTTGGGGACACTTAATTTCTAGCGATTATCGTCAATTTGATTTCACAGATACTATTTAAACTAAACTGAGCTAGACAATGACATCTCTGAATTCAATAATAAAATGCCTTTAACTGAAAATTGAGTGTTTCATCTTATTATTATACATTACTGACACTCTATCCTCCAATTTGGCTTGGAATTTGAAAGTGGAGTTTGTAACTTTTTGAACGTACATGCTGCATCTAATGTCTACCCTGGCCTGCTTTTAAACCTTACAAAAAACATATATTTTGCATCTGTTTCAGGACATTGTGCATACTATGAATGTATTATTATGTCTGAAAGCATGTTGAACAATCTATGAAGTCTTGATTGAAGGTGTACCTACTGGTTTTCTTTTACAGGGTCCTCCTCATAAATGTGCATTATTTTTCGTAGATAATAGTGGAATAGACATTATTCTTGGGGTTTTCCCTTTCATTAGAGAACTTCTTATCAGAGGCACAGAGGTAAGTCAACAAAAATACACAATTATTAAAAATCTTTTAATAAGAGTCTTTTCAGTGTGTTCTTAAATTTTTAGTGACATATGCAATTATGTTGGCTTTTAGGTTGTTCTTGCCAGTAACTCAAGCCCTGCCCTCAATGACGTCACTAACAGTGAGCTGCAGATCCTAACGGAGAGAATAGCTGCCATGGACCCTGTCATTCAGTGAGTGCTCACCAGGAACCCTGGTGCTTTAACCATGGTTAAAATAAGATTGTGTTGTCTCTAGGGGTTGGGAATCGAAAATCAATTCCAATTACAGAATCAGATACTTAAGGTCAGGAATCGGAACCTTGTTGTAAAATTCAAAATGTGTGCACATCTTTTTTTTAGGTGGTGAAAAGGGGCTGTTTTTTTGTCATTCAAGTGATTAATTCAAAAACACTGATTCATCCAGTAAAGAAAATTAAATCTTGAATGAGTCATTGAATCATTCCATTCATAAACTCCACGAGATTTAGTTTTTTTCTTCAGAATTGTGAGAGAACTACAACCTCCATTAAAAAAAAAAAAAAAAGAGTCTCAGTTTATCCAGAATCGTGCCGTTCTGTTTTGACAGCGCTTAATTGAGTCCAATTTTTATGTAGCCGGCTGATTTTTGTTCATGGTATTCAGCAGCAATTAAATATTTTACTTTTTTTTTTTTTACCACATTGGAATCAAAACTTGGAATCGATAAGCAGAATCAAAATTGAAATTGATAAAATTCAAATGATACCCAACCCTAGTAGTCTCTCACCTTTGTAGAAGGTAAATATGAGTATATATGTCACATGACAACTGCAGCCTTTGTGCACATGTATGGAAGGATATTCTGGACAATTTTCAAAAGGAATTGCAAATTGTATTTTCACTTGCGTTTTCCATATGTGGATGCATAAATTGTGACATAATCCAAATGTAATTTCAAATCTTGCATTACTGTATATAATGCAATATTGCGAATGCATAGTGACTTCCAAATTTCAAATGGAAAAGCAAAGTCCATTTGCAAATGTATTTCCCATGTCTTACAAGTTGTGAGCCTGTCATATTTAAATAGCAATATTAATTATCGTCTGATTTTTTACCGTCTCTGCGTTGTGCATGTAACCTGCCAAAACTCAAATGGAATCACAATTCCTTTAGCATTTGAATTTCCGATGCCTAGATTTGCACTGTGTTCACTCACGTGCATCAGTCGGAGTGTAAACAGCGAGAGATCTTGAGGTGAAAAGCGTTTGGTTAATGGTGAATATTGACCTATTGTGAAAGCAAAAAGAAAAAACTTTATTTTTTGTTTTCAGAGGACCAAACTGAACAAAAATATGCAATAGGGTAGAAGATTGTGAACAACAGATTTTGCAGCAACGTTTTGATTTGTTATGGTAATACTTTAGAGGCCATAGAATGTTGTGTATCAAATATGATACAGTAGGCTTTAAGGGTTAAAGATAATAATGTTGTGAACCAATACACCCTTATTTTTTACATCATGCTGAACTAACAGTAACAGAAGGTTGAACATGTTTCTATTTTCTGTTTTTCAGCACTGCACTCAAAGAGGACAGACTCGCTTTGGTGCAGAATGGTTCTAGTTCTCCTTGTTTAGACCTGAGGTATAATGCGTTCTGTCTGTATTTGTATTTTCATTTATTGGAGTGAAACAGAGAGCCAATGCTATGCGAGTTCCCTCTGCTTAAAACCATGGTCTCTCCCTTTGTTATTCATTCTTCAGTCGCCTGGACAAAGCCCTGGCCACAGTCGTCAGGGAGCGTGGCACAGATCTGGTGATCATTGAAGGAATGGGTCGGGCCATCCACACCAACTACTACGCCATGCTCAGCTGCGAGAGCCTTAAACTAGCCGTCATAAAGAACTCCTGGCTGGCCGAGCGTCTTGGAGGCAAGATCTTCAGTGTTGTCTTCAAATACGAGGTCCCTTCCAAAGCCCAAGGGCAACATTAGGGAAATTAAGAGACTTTTAGAGCTAAAATGGCTAGTGCTGAAAGGAAATTGCACTACCAAGGGTCCTCAGTGCTTTTTCCTGAGATTGACATAATGATTGTATTTGGGGGTTTTCTTTTGCTTTTGCTTCCTTTTTATTTTAATCAAAATCAATAATAAGGGGGCAGTCGTCTGTGCCTGCTCTGAAATGGAATGTGCACGTCTGCTGTAGCCTCCCTCATAACAATTGGATGACAGCTGTAGGGGCTTTTTTTTTTTGATGAAATTTAATTCTATTGTTCTCAGACCAGATTCGGTTGCTGATGGATACTCTGTTGGATTCAGGATGGCTTGGAATGACAAATATAACATTTATGAACGGTTTTCAAATTGAATTAGTCCTAGTAATGAGGTCTTATGCTTTTCTCCTGCTGGATTTAACAATATATTTAAATGTATAAACCTCTCTTTATTAAATGTCGGCCTTTTTTTTGAAACATTGAAAACATAGCAGATTTTTTTCTCTCTCATTTAGTGTTTTCAATTGAGCATATTTTGTGTATTTTCATTTTTGACACAAAATCTGCTTTCAAATGAAGCTGGTATGTTTCTAATTTCACTCACTGCATTTATTACTGCCATATTGAATCATATCTCATCCAGCTGGCATTGTCTTTTAATGACTAGCACCTTTGTTCCCATGACAACATTTTGTAGTGACAATGATTTTGTTCTTTTAATACATTAGCAATGGTCACCCGACAGAACAAAAGCTTCTTGAACAAAATAGAAACTTGGCCTTTGAGTAACAGTTCTGGTAGTTTTTTGTTCTGTTTTGTTTTGTATGGCCACTGTCCGGATGTGATTAAAAAGTGGTGTAACTATTGGAACATACTCTGATATAAAGAGACAAAAGGCAGTTTTTATAATGGGTTAAGTAGCCATTAACACTAGATGTCAGTATTGTATTATAATTGGTCCAAAACAGTTACATTTCTTGCTAAAGGCAGATAGTATTGTGAAATACTTTTTTTTTTTTTTTTTTTTTTAAGTCTGCAATGCCTGCTTCAGATATTGCACCATTATAATGTAATGTATTTGTCCTCAAGTGTGATGCAGTTATCTAAATGTAATCTAAAATCCATTTCAGGGCTCTACAGCACAGCATTGCCTCACTATCACAGCTCTTTCTGATTGAGAGAGACCGACAGTTTGTGTGAGTGTTTGCGTGAATAAGAAAAATCTCAAATCTTTGAGAATGTATAAATCAATTAGTTTGTGAGGACTAAACTTTAAAGCACAGTATTTCAGGGCTCTGTTATAGAGTAAGAAGCACGTTAATTGCTTTTTTTTTCGTTCTGATTGATTGGTTGGTTCTCTTCATGTATCATATGTGTTTGTATTGCGTACATGTGTGTGGCCCAGAAAAACTAACAGATTGACAGGATAATATGTCATTTCAGTATTTTAAACACAGTGTGTTCTACATCATTCTGACTAAAGGTTTTATACTAATGGTCTAGAATATGTAGGAGTCATTCATTTGGGTGGTAGATTTGAAATATGCTTGTCACAGAAGTCGAGAAAACAAGGATCTCTCTCAAATTGTACAGTCCTCATTTATTATTTGGCCAAACGTACTTTACCAATGCATTAACTCTGTGAAATTTTGTAAAATCGGTTGTAAATATAACGTAAACTTGTACATAGAATGTACTGTTTATTTGCAAATCTTGATGCATTCTCAAGATTTTAGAAAAAAATATGCTCACTTGACAATCATATATAATTCTATGTCAAATATATTTTACACTGTCTTCACTCAGTTCGGATGTCTTATTTCTGCATTTGTATTACGTTTACGAAATGACTAAGGATTTGGCAGAGCACTGGTTAAACATCTATGCTATCTTGCAATAAATCTGATTTATATGTTAGTAGCAAAACATTTATCTTATAAGAAGCAAAACAAGATGGTACACTTTATTTTGTGTCCTTGTTTCAGTGTAATTATATATTTAAGTACTGAGTAATATTAAATAACTACATGTACTTACTATATGGTTAAGGTTAGGATTAGGGCTTGGTTTAGGGTTACTTGCATGTAATTATTCATAATTATAAGCAATTATAATAGTAAGTACATGTAACGTGTAACGAGGACACCTTAAAATAGTTAGATTTTTAAAAATCTAACTTTAATGATAAAAAAAAAATCTAGTAGAGAAAGTTTTTAGTTTTTTTTTTTTGCTGTCCATATGGTGTAATTACAACATCTACCAACAGGGGCTTGATGGATCAAGCTATCCAGCAAAATCTTAACCTCGACCTGGACAGCCTCATGAATCACATGACCAGCCAAGTAATAATTATTTTAGCTTGGTAAAACCTGTGAATAAGGGCATTGCTACAATGTACAAACACTGAAAAGGTTTTTTTTTTTTACTGAATGAAAAGCATCTTGCAGTTGCAGTCTTTTGAGAAGCTTGTGCTTAGTACTGCACAGGGTATTCCACATATAGTGATATAACACTATTAGATATGATATAGTATTATTTGCTAGATGTAAACCTCTACCTTGTGGTCCGCTGACTTCTGCAAGTTATTAATTTTTAAATATAAATTAATAATATATATTACAGTTGTTTTAAAAAGGTAACAACTAGTTAAACAATGCAAGTGACATATAGTAGGCCTAAATGTATTACCTTTAACTGAATTCATTTGTTTAGTTTATAAAGTTTGTAATTCAACAAAAAGGTTCCCTGTTTTGAGGGCTGTTGCTAGTCCCCTTTTCAGTTTGACTTCTGAGCAGATGTGTGGGAATGCATGTTTGTTTAATGTTCTCTCCTGTGGGATAATAAGCTGATTTTTCTCTCGTCACTGACATCAGACTTCACAGCGGCGCGCGTTCAGGGAGCGCGCTCGACTTTCAGAGCCAGAGACAGTTCATCTGTGATCCGCTTCTTCACTCGGCTGCTTCTCAGCGGAATAACACACGGTCAGTACTGCTCTTATACTCGTTCTCATGCTTTAAAGAATATCTTACATCGTGTTTGTTTGCGCAAATATTTTGACGGAAACCTTACGAAGCTTTTTCTGTACAATTCGCTCGGGGGTTTCTGTTATTATTGACGATCATGGCAAAAAGACAACTTTTGCTTCTTCATTTTCTATCCGTATTCCCTTTTAAGTGTGTTTTTTTATTTGTATTATTTTAAAATTTCAAATAATGGTTCTCTCATAAAAACTGTGGAAAACAGCTTTCTTTTAAAACTTAACAATTAAGATAAGCATTGTCACGTTTGTCTATGCAGGATACACCCCGTGAGCAATCGCTATCTCTTCTTTATAAGTGATCTATAAGCGATTTTCCGTAAAATTTCCATGTTATTTTATGAGGAGGAAGAGAGTGCGTCTGTGCATCATGTCTTGATGTTCATAATTGTGTCTTGAATTGAGTGGGCAGCTGAGTTTGAAAGCATGCAATTATATATGAATTTCAATTAGACTCCAAATAAGGCTCTTTCTCTTTCTGCACTCACAAACAACTATAATTTTTTAAAATTATATAGTAATAACCTGTTAAGTAAAGTTGCCTTATCACATACAGTGTGTGTGTTTGTATATTTATATATATAAAAAAAATTAAAAATGAAAGGTGCTTAAAAAGTTCTTCACAGAGATGCCATAGAAGAACCTTTTTTGGTAAAGATCTGTTCAGTCAAAGGTTCTTTAAAGAACCATCTCTTTCTTACCTTGTTATAATCTGAAGAACCAGATTATATTATATTCAGATGTTAAAGGTTCTTTATGGGACCATTTAGGCAAAAAAAAAAGGTTCTTCTATGGCATCGTGAAGCTCCTTTATTTTTTAAGTGTGTATAAGTTAAATACTTTTACAGTCAAATATTGTTGCAATTAATTTGATCATTTGTTTTATTTGGCCACAGTTGCTGGAATGTGGTTAGTTTTTAGGAACTTTAAGTCATCATGTGGTCTTCTATTGTGTTACTGTCAGTCCATTTTATGGTAATAAACAGATTTTAATAGATCAAATAGGTAGATATAATTAACATGATATAATTTAATGAGCTACTGCTACATATGCAGGAACAAAAATGCCATCCAGTAGTAGGCTACTTATAACACCATCACCACCATCAACCACAGGTTTCTACAGTAAATGTAACCAAAATATTTTTTTACAGTCCTGCAAGACTGTGATTCTGTGACTTTAGAAGATTGTTTTGCGTTTTTTAAGCCCCAATAAATGCTTGAATCTCATGCGGGCTGTATTGTCATACTAACACAGCTCGTAAATATTTTTCTTATTAATATGATATTCTTGGTCACACGTTTCCATCATTTGGTACAATGTTTTCAGCATTTTTGTAAACCATTTTCCAAATGTGTGTTCTAATTACAGAGCCACACTCCTAAAGAATGATGTTTTTAAAGATGACACTTTATTGATCATGCCATACAGTGGTATCAAGACATTGACTGCACAATGCTGAATGAATGTCAAAGAAGTCTGAATGACCTTCTGCTGATTCTTGCTGAGGGTGATTGTTAAGAGAGAGCAGGCGCTCCAAATGTAGACCATCCCTAAAACACTTCCAATCGTTTCGGCTATTAAGAGACCTCAAAGCAGATCAATAAAGACCTTTGTGTGATTTGTTTTCCAGCCTCCATCTCCTGCTGGCTAACTGGGAATCAGTCAGGAGACAGCTGGTCTATTGCTTAACAAATGAGACACTGTCTTTCTCTCACGCTTATCTTGTACGGAAACTGCTTTGACTCAACAGAGAGGTTTCCGTGTGGTCTAGTTTTACGGTTGATGTCATTTGGTGTGGTTTTCCACGTTCCCTTCTTTTTGTTGTCTTCACAACTCACAACGTGCCTATAAAGACCGCGCGCCCGCTCAGTTGTGTGTGCTTGTGCGTCTGACTGCTCTTGGGACAGGATGAAGGAGGTTTCCCTGCTGTGAGGATGAGGAGCATTCTGCCAGGATGCCCAGCTTGAAGATAAGGAGACACATTGCAGGGAGCCAGTTGTGATACTGCGAAACAAAAGCGATATTTGATGGAGCACCTCGTGTTGTAAGCAGTCACATCAGAGACAGGATCTCTCTCTATCTTTCCCTCAGCTTTCTTGGCACCAGATGGATCCTCCTTATGGCAGTTTTAACACTTAGCCTGTTGTTACACGTTTTGTGTCCTTGACACTTTTAGAGCTGCCAAAACGAACAATGTGAGGTGTGAAATTGCTGAAACTGTTTGTCAAGAGATGGGTGCTCTCATTTGTGTAGAGGGGTTTATTTCCATCTTTTGAAGCAGTCTTTTGTTTGATTTTTGTCATTTTAGGAGGCTGCTTGATGTGAAATCTTAATGTTTCATCCAACCTTATCTCAGATTCTCAGAGCAAGATTGGAACGATGCAATTTGCGAAGCTAAGCACTTGTTTATTCCCTCTGATTGATCTTAGTCACATATAATGTGCTTATACAGACTGACACACCAGCAGTGCAATATCTGACTTCCATTAAACAGAAATTGTGACAAAGCAATACCCCTTACCTGAATGGAGTATGACATTGTACTTATGATATTTGTATAACATTGATATTATTGGTGCCTGTTTTTCAGTCTTACCACATTTAATCCAAAGATTTGAGTATTGAGTGCCTCAGTATTGATACTAAATCAGTATCTAAATACAAAACAACAGTATGTAAACTGTTAAATATGCATGATAATGGACACAATTACAGATCTAATGATTAAAATGCTGTCATATAGCTAGGCAGATTAAGTTCATCTTTAAATCAGGGTCATATAATGAACAACTAATGACCTTAAAAGCCAATAAAACCTATTTAATAACTCTGTAATAAAACAAATATATATCAATGCATAATCAAATTATCAAGGTGCATCTCGGCGTATTTTCCAGTTATGTTCCAGAACTTAAAATATATTGTAATTAAAGAGAAAACAACAAATAATTCAATAAACAATTAGCTCAAATACACTCCAATTAGACAGAAAGCCAAACTCCAGCATTTGCTTTCATGTCCTTTCACTTTGCATGAAGTGCTGAGCTGTGCTAAACAGAAGCTTATTGTTAGCAACATGCTAACATGAAATCAAATATAAGTCAAGTCTCCCATGTTCTTTGCCTGAGGAGTGCTGTGTGTAAGATGCTGCTTTATTAGACAGCACTGCAAAAAATGCTTTTCTTTCTTAGATTTTATTGTCTTGTTTCCAGCTAAAATATAAAAAAATTCTTAATCAAGAAGTAAAAATGTTTCTTGTTCTAAGAAAAAACGTTAATAAATGAGTTTTTGCTTGTTCTAACCAAAAACTCACTTAATTTTGTCTTGTTTTTCTGAAAACAAGACAATAATTTGTACTTTTCTAGAAAATCCATTTAAGTTTTTTTAGATATTTTGGCTGAAGACAAGGCATTTTTTTGCATTGAGCAAGGCAGCTGGCTTGTAACAGAATATCTTTGATGCTTCTCAATAGTGAACGAATGAATGAATGATGCATTTATATAGCGCTTTATTGTGTATTGCTGTACACCCAAAGCGCTTTACAATCAATTGGGGGGGGGTCTCTCCTCAACCACCACCAGTGTGCAGCATCCACTTGGATGATGCGACGGCAGCCACAGCACAACGGAGCCAGTGCGCTCACTACACACCAGCTACAGGTGGAGAGGAGAGAGAGTCATTGAGCCAATCAAGTGTATGGGGATTATTAGGAGGCCATGATAGACAAGGGCCAGTAGAGGGAATTTGGCCAGGACACCGGGGTTACACCCCTACTCTTTACGAGAAGTGCCATGGGATATTTAATGACCACAGAGAGTCAGGACCTCAGTTTAACGTCTCATCCGAAAGACGGCCTTTCATCCTTTCTTGATGGCTATGATTGTCTTTGCGGACCTGCAGATTTTGTAGGTGTGAATCAGCCGTGGGCAGTATCCCCTCATATTATTTGGAGTGCAGTTAATTGCTTCTACACACCAAACATGACCTGATCCTAAACATGATACCTAAGGTAGACCTACATATGATTCCCGGAATAGAAAGTAATTAGAGTTAGCTGATATTGACTGAGAAAATGTTCTCTGTGTCCCGTACGTGGTCTGTACTCGCCTCATTCAGCATCAGAAAACTTACAGAACGATATAACCTTCTTAGATCTTCCAGTTGAGAAAGTATGTATAGAGAAAAAGCTTCAACCTTTCATCCTGTTGAAAAGGTTTTTTTTTTTTTATTCTTCTGCTTTCTGGAGGTAGCAGGGGTACAACAGATGGCTTATGAAGCCCCAGATCTCAGCAGGAGGAGATGTTGAAGACCTCACAGTGGAAGCTCTCCCTCCTCTTGAGATGTCAGTGAGTTCATTAGTGAGCTCCACATTCTTTTCAAACTTTTTCACTGTATCATCCAAGTCGCTTGTGGAGGCTTTTATCAGTTATTCACACAGTAGTAGGATCTGAAGTGTCTGAACACCATGTTGTGCTCACACATACCCTCTGTGGTAACTCCACCGCCTCGCTGTTTTCTTTCTGGGATTTTTTTTCATTCTCTTTCTGGGTCTGGGTCTCGTTGTCTTTTGCTGAATTTCCAGCGCCATGCTGGGCTCCATGTTGTGACCCTTTGCTGAATATCTTATATCATCTAAATTTGCCTGCTGTTATTCCACAAACAGCAGAAGTACTACCACATGAATCCACGGAGACCTCTGGCTATACTTCTGTGTCTTGTATCTCATATGTATGTGTCTGACACTGAAGCATGTGTTTGTGATTTGTTTTTGTGATACCACAGAGGACTATCAGTTGGTAATTGGAATGTGCCTCCAGGATGTGTATTTGATTTTTTTCTGTTGGATGGACTGGAAATAGCAAAGAAATTAAATAAAAAAATATATATTCAAGATATACTTTAGCTTAGTGATTTTTTTAACAAACTTTTTTGTCAGCCGAAGACTTTTGAACTGAAATATTTACTTGATTTATACACTGGAGATATTATGTTAATATTTGTTACATGTTCGAGATTTTTTTAATGTCAGTCACATGACATGCAAGTAAAGAAATAAATGATTTCAAGTGTTTTATTTAAATTTTCACAATTATTTATTTTTAACTTTAAATTCTATGATTTCAAGAATTATTAGCATTTCATCAACTCAAACATCACTATTATTATTAAGCATCACTATTATTGCTCATACTTAGGGTGATAGGCTATGTAAGGGATAATCAACGACGAGGAGGCAAAGAACCGCCCAACGCGAATTCCATGGTCATTTGCTAAATTATAGACAAGTTAAAACTTATAATGGGCCATGTTTGGATCTTCCAACCGGACAATAATCCAAACACTGTCAGAGCTGTTAAACTGACAAATGGAGGTTTCAAAAATTATTGAATAAAAGGGTGCCATTAATTGTGGCCAATGTGTAGTAGAGAAAAACATTTATTTTATAATGATATTTTCCCCCATTTTAAATTCTTATTATCCAATAAAAGGTTAGATTTTTGTGAATTTTTTAAATAAAAGATCAAAAGGATTAACAATGCAGATTAATTTTCACAGCCTCCTTTGATCATATTTACCAAGGGTGCCAATAATTCTGACCATGACTGTATATATATATTTATATACATTTTTTGTGCTTACCAAGGCTGCATTTAAGGGGGGGACCGCATTTATTTGAAATCGAAATCTTTAAGAATGTTTTTTCTATGACTGGTCATCGGTTTTCTTGAATATAAGCATACATTTTTACCCCCCCATTTCCTTACCATTTCCCCACCTCATTGCTGGGGAATATAATGTAGCGATCTAGTATCTGTCTTTTATTTTAGTAATAAAAATCACGGGGAAGCGTTGACAAGTTTATGTGTGTGTGCAGCGCAATCTGCGATCTCCAGACCTCTCTTTCTCTTTCTCCGTGTGTGTGTGTGCGCGAGCGAATGATGTGTGTTGGTTAGTGTGCATCAATTAAAGCAGCGCATTAATATGGATTGTTGATTAAACTGACCTGGAACTACCTGTGCAGTTAAACGAATTTAATCAACCCCTGCCAACCAATCAGAATCGAGTATTAAGACAGACCATGGAATAAGAACATTTAACTACTAACTGTTAACATTTACACTAATTTAACTACTAAGTAATAACGGCTAAACTTGACATGATATCTCAAATCCTGTTATATTTTTGGCAACAAACTGGCAGCTGTGGTTTCCAAAAATTCTATTAAAAATATTGTGTCAATGCTTCAGGTATTACAGGATGGTATATTGGCGCCTGTGTATTTTACAACTTTTTAAGTTATATAGTTGTTTATTAAGTAACTTATTTTAATTTTAATATACCGATTTACTTGAAATACCAAACCCAGCTTTTTTTACCCCTTAAAATGTGCTGATACCCACCGTAACAGATGGTAAAGCAGAATTAATGGTAAGAATAAAATATGGCCAGTGCATCTCTGTGGATGGTGCACGGCAGGGCCGTAGCTAGAGGATTGGGGGCCCCCTGAAAAAATATTGATGTTGACCCCCACATCAATACATACAGATGTATACAGGGGCGGACTGGGGCCAAAAAGTGGCCCTGGACTTTTTGGCACAGAGCGACCCACCAAACCCTGTCCACAACACACCACACCATAAATGAGTGGCATAATCTTGACATTATAATTTGTCTTTTCTGGTGTATATGGCAAATAGTAAAGAATTTTAAAGAATTTTTGCAAGGGACAGTTTAATATCACTAAAGTTAAATACCAATATTATCAGTCCAAATGACACAATGCTCTGGTATCGTCCAGAAGACTTAAATAGTGCAGAATGTGGACTGTTTTAATAGGCCTTTCTATTGGTCATATACAGTATTTGTCCTTTTGCAGGAGCTTGACATCTATCATTATAAGTAATAGAGCTCCAATTGTGGAGAAGAGTATACTAATTATTTTGATGATGAAAAATACACTAAACAGTACTGTGAAATATATAATGTTACAATTTAAAACAGCTGTCTTCTATGCAAATACATAGTAAAATATAGTTGACTGCTGTGATCTGCAGCTAAATTTTCAGCATCATTGCTCCAGTCTTCAGTGTCACATGATCTTCAGAAATCATTCTAATATACTGATTTACTGATCAACAAACATTTCTGATTATTATCAATGTTGAAAACTATTGTGCTGCTTCATATTTTTGTGGAAAATGTGATACCATTCAGTCTTGGGTAAGATTAAAAATATAAATTAATATTTTTCTTCAACAATGTTGCATTAAATCAAAGATTATAGAATACAAAAAGGGACTTTGATTTAAATTGATTTAAGCGACAGTAAATATATTTACACTTATTACAAAGTACTTATATTTCAAATAAATGCGGTTCTTTAACTGAGAACCATTATACCAATAATAAAACCATTATTAATAACCGATAATTAAACCGCAAATTAGGCATCATTAGAATTATTTCTGAAGGGACACTGAAGACTGGATGATGCTGAAAATTCAACTTTGATCACAGCAATAAATTACATTTAAAACATCCTAAACAGAAAACCACTATTTTAAGTGTAATAATTCATTATATTTGGCTATTGTTTTACTGTATTGTTGATCAAATAAATTCAATATTCTTTCAAATAACTAAATAAAAAAATAAAAAAACGTAATTATTTCAAACTTTTAATTACCAGTGTGTATATAAAATATGCTAATGGGTGTGAATTATTAAGCAAATTATATTTTTATTAGGCCTATAAAATAAATCACTTTCCTATGCACAGCACTCGAAAGCAAAAGTCTTCAGATTTACAGTGTTCTAGAGTAAGATTGAGAATGATTTTTATAGATATTTAAAAATTTTCTTAGACACGTAAAATCACGGAACAAAGCAGATTTGCAAGAACTCTTATCTCGTGTCGACTGAAAACTGCATTATAGCCTACATGGTGACAATTCAAATAATGGCATTAAAATATGAGACATTTGAAAAGGCCAGTAATAGTTTGCATTCCTAAAAATTAATGTCTGTTATTTAACTAAACGGTTGGCAAATATTGCTGAATTGTCTTGTCATGTTTAGCTGCTTACATCTTACCTCAGCTGGCATTCAAGTCGCGCGCAGCTCAGCATCTGTGAACAGTAAATCCCGCCTTCTACACTTTGATTGGCTGTTTGAAACATTTTGACATTGACGAGCGCTTTTGAGCCGCTGCACTGTGCTGGAGCATGCTAAATTAATTAGAATTAATTAGAATGCCCTGGGCCATTCGTCTGGACCCATGGAAGGATATACAGTCAGGTCCATAAATATTGGGACATCGACACAATTCTAACATTTTTGGCTGTCTGCAGTTAAAGCACATCTTGTTTGTTTCATTTGAAATCCATTGTGGTGGTGTATACTGTCAGCTTTAATTTGAGGGTATTTACATCCAAATCAGGTGAACGGTGTAGGAATTACAACAATTTGCATATGTGCCTCCCACTTGTTAAGGGACCAAAAGTAATGGGACAATTGGCTTCTCAGCTGTTCCATGGCCAGGTGTGTGTTACTCCCTCATTATCCCAATTACAATGAGCAGATAAAAGGTCCAGAGTTCATTTCAAGTGTGCTATTTGCATTTGGAATCTGTTGCTGTCAACTGTCAAGATGAGATCCAAAGAGCTATCACTATCAGTGAAGCAAGCCATCATTAGGCTGAAAAAACAAAACAAACCCATCAGAGAGATAGCAAAAACATTAGGCGTGGCCAAAACAACTGTTTGGAACATTCTTAAAAAGAAGGAACGCACCGGTGAGCTCAGCAACACCAAAAGACCCGGAAGACCACGGAAAACAACTGTGGTGGATGACCGAAGAATTCTTTCCCTGGTGAAGAAAACACCCTT
Organism: Barbus barbus; assembly: GCF_936440315.1. Taxonomy (NCBI): domain Eukaryota; kingdom Metazoa; phylum Chordata; class Actinopteri; order Cypriniformes; family Cyprinidae; genus Barbus; species Barbus barbus. The sequence continues at coordinate 22,942,891 of NC_136715.1, read as the reverse complement.
CACAACAGTTAGCCAGATCAAGAACACTCTCCAGGAGGTAGGTGTATGTGTGTCAAAGTCAACAATCAAGAGAAGACTTCACCAGAGTGAATACAGAGGGTTCACCACAAGATGTAAACCATTGGTGAGCCTCAAAAACAGGAAGGCCAGATTAGAGTTTGCCAAACGACATCTAAAAAAGCCTTCACAGTTCTGGAACAACATCCTATGGACAGATGAGACCAAGATCAACTTGTACCAGAGAGATGGGAAGAGAAGAGTATGGAGAAGGAAAGGAACTGCTCATGATCCTAAGCATACCACCTCATCAGTGAAGCATGGTGGTGGTGGTAGTGTCATGGCGTGGGCATGTATGGCTGCCAGTGGAACTGGTTCTCTTGTATTTATTGATGATGTGACTGCTGACAAAAGCAGCAGGATGAATTCTGAAGTGTTTCGGGCAATATTATCTGCTCATATTCAGCCAAATGCTTCAGAACTCACTGGACAGCGCTTCACAGTGCAGATGGACAATGACCCAAAGCATACTGCAAAAGCAACCAAAGAGTTTTTGAAGGGAAAGAAGTGGACTGTTATGCAATGGCCAAGTCAATCACCTCACCTGACAAAACTGAAGGGAAAATGCCCCAAGAACAAGCAGGAACTGAAGACGGTTGCAGTAGAGGCCTGGCAGAGCATCACCAGGGATGAAACCCAGCGTCTGGTGATGTCTATGCGTTCCAGATTTCAGGCTGTAATTGACTGCAAAGGATTTGCAACCAAGTATTAAAAAGTGAAAGTTTGATTTATGATTATTATTCTGTCCCATTACTTTTGGTCCCTTAACAAGTGGGAGGCACATATGCAAACTGTTGCAATTCCTACACCGTTGACCTGATTTGGATGTAAATACCCTCAAATTAAAGCTGACAGTCTGCAGTTAAAGCACATCTTGTTCGTTTCATTTGAAATCCATTGTGGTGGTGTATAGAGCCAAAAATGTTAGAAGTGTGTCGTTGTCCCAATATTTATGGACCTGACTGTACGTACATTTACTACAATCCAATTTTTTATATATATTACGCAAAGGGCCGGTCCACATTGTACAGCGGCCCACCGGTCTCAACTCTGATTGGTCGTCTTGTTCACTATATGGGGTGGGACTTCTGAGAATACTTCGTATCAGACTAAACCATTTTTCAGGAGGATAGAGGGTAGACAATTTCTTTAACCAAATTGCATGCTTTTTTTGTGGTTTTCATAATATCTTAGTTATACAACTACTAAAATATTAGAATTATTCACACAACATGGGCCTTTATAGTATAATTCCTGGATTTTGTGGGGCCCCCTGGGCGGTGGGGGCCCCTAGAATTGTCCCCACCTTTCACCCCACTAGCAACGGCCCTGGTGCACGGGGTTATACAAACAAAGACGAACACCACACGAATGCACACAACACTTAATTAATGCAATAAACATAAACTAAACACAAAATGTAACATAAAACAATCTAATGTGTAGCACATAACTGTTGACAAAAATAAGAAGTGCTGAAATAAAATATAATCATGTGTGAGGGATCTTTTCACTGTTTTGCACTGTAAATTATATGATAATTCATAGTTTTTACTTGCCACAAACATAAATTATATATATAGTAACACTTTAGAAGAGGGAAGACATACTCACTATTAACTAAGTTTTCACTAAACAAACTCCTAATTTGCTGCTTATTAATAGTTAATAAGTTAATAAAATATGGTCATGCAGAATAAGGCATTAATATGTGCTTTATAAGTACCACACAACCAATATGCTAGTAATATTCATGCTTAAAAGACACTAGTTAATAGCAAGACCTGGTCCTTAAAGTAAAGTGTTACCTGTTTTTCTTCTTTTTTTTGACCAGCAACGTCCTAGCAACCACCCTGAACAACCACATAACAACATGATAATAAACACCTAACCATAGTAGCATGGTACTGTATAAGCCACTCAGAAGAACACCATAAGATAGTAACGCACTTGTAATCACAAAGAACCCAGTGGTACTCACCTTTTCTAGGTAAAACATACAGCATTCTCCTGAAAAGGTGAAATCAGCAGTAAAGCTATTTCTTACAGTCACAGTAAAAATTAATTGCAGATTTATCAAAAAAATACATGTTTACTCTCTTGTTTTGATAAAGGCCTTTTCAAAATCTAGAAATCACATTTTGATAAACAGCCATTGTATATAGAACAAATAGGCAACATTTTAGCCAAATTGCTGTATTATTGATTTTGCACAGCCCAGCATTTTTATAAATCGTGCAGTGGGACACATTAGGTTCCCCACCCCCTCTTGTTATCTCACGGTCAGCATCTCACCTTAAGCCTGAGCCCTGGGCATATTGCCATGTCATGCCAGATGTTGTATATGTTATCCATGGCTCCTATTTAAATAGTGTGTGGTCTTTGTGGGTGAGGTCCGACCAAGCCCAGCAGGGTGCACGGCTCCCACATCTCAAGACTTAATTTCATCCCATCATTCAGCTTCCTCAAAGCTCCACCTGTTAGTCACATGACAGTAGGCAGTTTTTGTATGGGATCAGCATGAACTCAAATCACCCAGAGCCTTCATTTATAAAGACTTTTCAGGAGTCTTAGAAGCTTCCAAACATTTTGGTTTATTTGTTTGTTTATTGTTTACACTGTTTTTTTGGTATCTTTACTGTTGTTTTTTGTGTGGTGGATGAGAGACTAATGAACTACCAACGAACACACTTTTCATACTAACAAAGTCTACGGGGGAGTGCTCATACTGAATAGAGACCAGCAATTGTGTGGAGACTAAAGCTTAGCGGTCGCTCTAAACTCTCTCTGGTTGTGAAAAGTGCACAGTGCATACAACTGACTGATACAGCCCAAAGCAGTCAGTGTGTGTCCCAAATGAAGCGCCTGCAATCTTGATACAAATTTCGTCTGGCTGGAGTTTTGCTACCCAGCCTCATATGCAATTTCCTTCACTCAGTCTTTGTGGATGGGTTCTTAAATGGCCCACAATAAAGTCCCCTAGCTAGCAACCGTACATAACGATCTCTGCAGGGTGTGAGGTGCATTTGTGTCTGTGGCTGATAAGGCTGGTCCAACTATCGATCCACACGAGCTCAATACCCCATCCTCATTGATTTATCATACGCTGTTGTCTACACAGAGCGGGTTGCCAGGTTGATGAACTACCCCCGCCCACATTAAAGAAAGTCTCAGAGAGACCTAAATACGTTAATGCTGACACCAACACAATGTAAGCACACACCCCTAAGTCCATAAAAGCATGGGCAATAACTCAACACAAGCACTAATTGATACTAATGCTAATGGTAGCACTAACACAACGCTAAAACCTATATGTACACTGCCATATCTCTGGATTAGAGTATGTAGAAAAGATTGGTGCTAGAAAGTTGTCCTAAACCTTGCTTTGTGTGCATGAAAGACATTTTTTTAATCTGATTATGAAAGTGAAAGATGGATAATATAAACCATGGCATATCAAACACTCCTCATTACCGCCCAGTTGTACCAAACCCTTCTCATTAAATTCTGCTTTATTTCATTGAGCTTGATTCATTACCTAAATCACAGCACTGAGATACCAATTATAAGGCAATAATGGTGAGAGATGGAGCTGCAATTTAAGTTTTGCCATCTTAATGTGCTCTCCAGTTGCAAAGGCAATGAAGAGTAATGTTCTCCTCTGATCATTTAACTTGCATCTTAAATTTTGGATGTACTGTATGGAATCAGGATGATCCTTTATTCATCCAGCCCAAATGTATTATAGGAATTATACTCATTCATTTCCTATTGAGTAAATTTTGCATATAAAGAAATAGTGCTTTTGTGAAATACATGATGCACACTCACATATCCAGTCCAGTCATATCTAGAATGTTGAGATTAAGTAATCTGACGTCTGAGGTACTATATACTGTTAATACAAATAATAATAATAATTTTACTTTCTGAGTGGAAAAGTAAAATGTTGCTTTAACATCAATTAAACAAGCTGTGACACACATAATATTTGGTCCGTAAAACAGCTACATAGCCTCAATCTGACATAATCGGAAGAGAGCTTTTGGCAAAGCTCTGCAATTCAGAAGACAGCCATGCACCAGAATGAAACATATGTTAAAAATGGAAAAGATGTTCCATTTTTGAAACGTAAACAATAGATAGAAGATAAAACTGGATCTGGACTGGGCTTAAATAGAAAGTAATTAATTGAAAATTCATTATTTGTTTTGAAGTTATTTTCTGTGCCTTCTGAATAAGAGCTTCAGGTTCATCTCTAGTAGATATCTTCTCAGTTTTACATCTGATGCATGAACTGGCCTAAACAGTCTTACTACCTGCAAGGAATCTTTTAGCGTAAAGTGATTTTCATTTGGAATAAAAGGGCAGTTGGGCAGTTTTAGATTTCTTGCTGTTTTCACTTGCCGATAACATTCACAGGTATACATTTTATCAGTTCATGCATTCCCTGGGAATCAAACCCATGACACTGGCATTTCTTGCACCTTGATCTGCTCTTTGAGCATGGTTATCACTACTGGAAATGTGGTTTGGTCACACAAGCCAGAAACATCATAAACTGGCTAAATTATTATTTTCTGGTCTCATTGCAATACCTCATCTACAACATACAAAATGCATATAAATGCAACCCACAAGTAATTACTGCGGACATTCTTGTAAATACAATGACTTGAAGCCATCGAGAATAGCCTTGATCCATAAACATGACAAATCATCAGAAATCTAAAGACATCTTATATGTAAAATGATCATGTTTGTATCAGTAACACTGGTGCCAGTCTTAAATGCAAGGATGGATGTCTGCCGTTTGAGGTAATGTGAGCAGCTCTCGGGGACAAAAGACAGAGTAAAGGGGGCTAGATTTACTGAGGGGAGCTTCTGAGGATGAGAGCAGACCTCGAATGATCAAAGTAAGACCCATGTCACTGATTTGCATGCTGAGAACCTCCTCATGAGCTTAACTTTGATATACCACCTGAGGAAAGATTCTTCCTTTGGATCCTCTTATTCTTGGCCTATGGGAATCCAAACCTGATATTTAGTCTGGCAAGTTTTCTCAACACATTTAGGTTGCCTTTGAGCGCTTGTTTATTTCATGTCAAAGCAAAGCAAAGCCATTATTTAAATATGAAAGTATATTTCTGGGTGTAACGTGATGCTCTGGTTTGTGTCCTGGTTTAAAATGTAAAACTTTCCTTGAAAGTCCTTGAAATTTTGTCAGATTTTTTCAGTTTTTATTAATTTAAGCTTAGCTAACTAAGATAAGTTTTAATAAACATTATTATCAGGGCATATTGGCTATAATAGCCAAACTTTTATGTCATGGATACAAACTGGATGTTATAAATCAGGGGTGCCCAACCCTGTTCCTGTCCTGCAAAGTTTAGCTCCAACTCTAATCAGGTACACCTGCCTTTAATTTTCACGCGATCCTGAAGACCTTAATTAGTTGCTTCAGGTGTGTTTGATTAGAGTTGGAGCTAAACGTTGCAGGACAGTCGATCGCCAGGAACAGGCTTGGTTTACTGTTGGTTTACTTGGTTTACATCATTTATCTGCCAGTGTGTAAATGATGGTTAATCTATTAATTTATTCAATAATATATAAAAAATGTAATTCATACATACACCAAAAATACTTTTTACATGATGAGCATGTTTTTAATTTTTGAAATAATTGTAATTTGTTTTTTTTGGGTGGGGGTGGGGGACTTTCTTAATATTTGAAATATTAATGAAATTTAAGTATTCATAATATTGCCAAATGAATGTGGTGCAACAAAGAAATGGTTCAACCAACAGAAAAAAAGGAAATGATGTCAAAGAGGAATGTGGTGCAACAAAGAAATGGTTCAACCAACAGAAAAAAAAGGAAATATCAAAGAGGAACCCAGCAGACCCTTTGTACTAAGCTCCATAAGTATCAAATCATTTACAACCACACTAAACTTAGTTCTTGTTGTAAAATGTTGTAGTAGTGGTTTAGGGACCAATTCTCTCTATTAATGACTTGCTTATTAGGGAAAGGGAAGTGGTGTGTGGCCAAGTATGGTGACCCATACTCAGAATTTGTGGTCTGCATTTAACCCATCCAAGTGTACACACAGTAGTGAACATACACCCGGAGCAGTGGGCAGCCAATGCTGCGGCACCCAGGGAGCAGTTGGGGGTTCAGTGACTTTCTCACCTCAGTCGTGTTATTGAAGGTGGAGAGAGTGTTGGTTATTCACTCCCCCACCTACAATCCCTGCCGGACCTGAGACTCGAACCCACGACATTCGGGTTACAAGTCCAACTCTCTATCCATTAGGCCACAACTGCCCTGATTAGCATGCATATTACTAGCATATTGGCTACTTAGTAGTAGTTATAAAGCATATATTCTGCATGACCATATTCTACGTCCCTTAAAGGGTTACTTGGTAGTCAATGGGACAGTCACAAAGCTCCCGGTTTTCATCCAAAATATCTTAAATTGTGTTCCGAAGACGAACGAAGCTCACGAAGTCCCACCCTCTGCCTAAACTTAACAACTACCTTACTAACCATTGATACACAGTGATTAGGAGTTTATTGAGGCAAAAGTCTTGGTTAATAGTTAGTTAATAGTGAGAAATGGACCTTAAAATAAAGTGTGACCTAAATGTCATGTGGTGTTGATGATTTATATAGGAATGAATTATGATATGAAAAAAAATTAATTTCATTTCTCAAAATAATAAAGGTGTGTACACTTGCATGTATTCAAAGTGCAAAAGTGTAAAAGTCTGACCTGATCTTGTCCTAAACAACAGGTGGCGCTGTGTTTGAAGATGGCGGCTCCCGGCTTTTGTCGTCTCTTGGCTGTGCTCCTCATCACACTGTCCTACACCTCGTACAGCTCTGAGATCCCATCTGAAAATGCCAAAAAGAGTCTGACCCGGTCTTCCACCTCTGACTCCAAGCAAGAACAAGATATGGGACTTCTGGGTGGCAGCCAACTACGGAGACACTGGCCACGTAAAGACAGGGATAGTGTTGGGCTTCACTCGCAAAGGCCTCTGGATCGACTGGAGGATGACGGGACAAGTCTGGAGGGTCTGAGCCCTGTAAGGCTGGAGATGGGGCCTGGGGACAGTATGAGGACGGAGGTTCATGAGGCGGTGAGGGGGCCTGCTCATATGCGGCGAGGCAATCATCCACTGGAGGAAGAGTTCAATCGTAAAGGCAGGAGACATGGCCATGGGCATCAGGCTGATCACAGAAAGCAGGGAGGCAAAAGAGACAAAGGTCAAGCTAAAGGTAATTGAGATTTGCTGAATTTTTTTCTTAGTTAACATGAGTCATTGCAATTAGCAATATGGTAAGCATTTTATTTCATAAGAAATCATCCCCCATATTTCTGTTTGCTTAAACATCTTTGCAAAAAGGACAAATGAATCACACTGGTGCCAATGGCAATAGTTGTTTTTTAAGGGTTAAGACTTTACAAGAATCAACTAAGACTTTTTTCGGTTATCACAAAAACATTGCTAATTACAAAAAATGGAAACAATTTTTACTTTTACTAAAGTCTGTTTCAAAAGCTAAACATTTGGCAAAAAAACAGCAGGTAGTCTTTTAAGTCTGTTTAGTTGACAACAGGTTTGTAAACACTTAGTAATCTGAAAAAAATGCATAATCTGTAAAAAGTATGTATGTACATGTGTGTGTATATATATATATATATATATATATATATATATATATATATATATATATATATATATATATATATATATATACAGTGCCCTCCAAAAGTATTGGAACAGTAAAGACAAAATTGCTCTGTTGGCTGTGGAGTCAAGACATTTACAAATACACTTAAAGTCAGCTGAAGAGAATGGCCAAAAAGTTGTTATCTGCAGGAATGACACAGGAATGAACATGTAATTACACACTTAAGTGGTAATATAGCACCTAAAACTACTTTCATGATGTTTTTTTGGAGCTTGGCAGCACCTTTTCACAATATTCTATAACTATTTAAAGAACAGAGATTCCTCTAAATGTCTCATTTGTGTTCCGCAGAAGAAAGAAACTCTAGTTTGGAACAACACAAGAAAGTAAATGATGACAGAATTGTTATTTTTGGGGTGAGGTTTATTCATTTATATTTGCAGAGTGACATATCTAAACTTTCCCTGCTCACTGGCAGGTAGATATAGAATATGTATCCCAAGTAATTTCAAATTTATTCAGCTAAACACAATCCAGCTTCAAACCACATTCAAAGAACAAGGACTATTTACCATATGTAGGTCTGTTACATACACTGCTTGGTTCAGTACTGTCTAATTTGCTGATTTGGTGATCAGTTATTAATAGTGGTTCTTATTATGATTCTTAAATGTCAAAAACAGCATGATTCTTTGAATAATAGAAAGTAAAATAAATATCTAACAGTGAAACATAATAAATGTTTGAATGGTAGTGTATCACAGCTTTCTGTTTCAACGCTGATAATAATCAGAAACATTTCTTGAGTGACAAATCCGAATATTAGAATGATTTCTGAAGGGTCATGTGACACTGAAGACTGGAGTAATTATGCTGAAAATTCAGCTTTACTGCAGGAATATATGAAAAAAAAATTACACATTTCAAAGTATATGTAAAAGATGTTATTTTAAATTGTAATAATATTTCACAGTTTTACTGTTTTTACTGTTTAGATCAAATAAATGCAGCCTTAATCGGCAAGCATAAAAGACTTAATCATAATATTCTAAACTTTTGATCAGTAGTGTATATAGTACACCGTATAGTATTAAATATATTTAACAATGAAGCCCTGAGATGTTTAATAGGCCTATGGAGTAGAGTAACAATGGGTTCGTTTAAGTGGCCATATGAGATGTTTGCCAGGTCTAAACTACGAATGCTAATTTTATTAAAGATTGACCATAGTTTCTCTCTCTTTTTCTTCTAGGGGATCTCTATGACCCTGAACCAGAATTAGGCTTCTTGTCGAAGGATATGAATGCATTTGAGGATGATTTGTACACCTCTCTGCCCAATCACGACAATGCCCCACTCACTGAAGCTCCCTCCCCTCTCTTTCCCATTTTGGTAACCACGGCAATCAACGAGCATCCCCCAACACTGTCCCCAGCTTCCACCAAACCCCAGGTACCCTGGCAAGCAGAAGCGTCCTTCTTGAATATGAAGGTCTGTTGTGTTGTTCAGTGTTTAGTTTTCTAAAATGCTGTTATTCATATACACAGAGGACTATGTACAAAAGCATTTTTGCATTGTTTTGCCTGGATTCCTTTTTTTTGTTAAGCATTTCACCAGCATCCTGATTTTACTGTTAGAAATACTTAGTCTGTGGCATTACTCTTGGGACATTTTGCTGCTTTCAGACTATGTTAAACTGCCTTGAGTCTTTTTCCACTCTGTCATTTTGTTGTTAGATCCCAGAAACGAACATCTTCATTTGAACCGCACACTGTGGCAGATATAGATACGGAAATGCTGTTTGGAACCAGTAGTGGAGGTAGTACTTGTCATCCTTGTGGTGTGCAGCGCTTCATCACACAGATTTATTTACCTGTGCTTCTGTGCCGTGCTTATTACTGAGTGCCGCCTGGGGCTGGATCATACACGAGTAAAATTACCCAGCTCGCTTTGCACTAGGGAGGAGGGGGAGGAGGTGGAGGAGGGGAGCTGTCACCAGAGTGAGTGAGGGGTGAGATGTCGCTCGCCCATCCTCCTGCTCCTCTTTTTCACAGCCATCTGTTCTGCTCCATTCTCCTCCCTGGATATCTTTTTTACCACTCCCCTTATATATATAGATTCTCTTGAGAGGCATCACTAGGCCTGGACACTTAAGGAAATGCAAATGCAAACGCTTACAAGGCAGCAAAAGAATAGTGTTTTAAAAAATAATCCAGAAAGGAAAGTAAGCTGCCAGAACGAGACACAGAGATGAGCATAAACTGATACTGGTGAAAATGATATGATTTGAGTCAATATGTGATTTCCAAATTTCAATCTTAAATAGATTAAATCTTGAGGAATCATTTATTTTATTTTATTTCATTTTTTATTTAGAATACCACAACGTTAATGGTCTTTTTATTTAAATTAAATAAATAAATTGATTTTTTGGGAAATAAAGAAAAAGAAAGAAGAACAGTGAAAGAACAAAAAAAAGATTTTTTTGTAAAGTAATCAAATTGAACTGTTTTAAAATAATAATTTTATTTCAAAATATTCACCCATGCAATCTGTTTTGTGTGCATAGTATGTTGAAAATAGAGAAATGCTTCTTGTCTTCTCACATTCAGTTGTGAATTACATGATTCACATAAATGCCTATATTTTCAATTCACAACTGCAAAATTTTTCCGAAAAGTGAAGCAGTTGCATTGCCAATGGTTGTAGACAGTTTGGCCATATCTAATGTCTGTGATGGTTACAGACCTGTATGGTACACATTTACATGTCAGTGGACCCACTCATGGTGAAATAACAGAGGTGAGATAGATACTATTGTTTATTTTTATAAACACCAGAACAAAATATCAATATAAGAGCAAAACACTGTTACGTCTGTCAAACCTTGTGGTACATCTGTAATTCTGCTTATGTCATTTTTATTTATTTTTTTCATCTTTTGGCAACTATGTTGTGTGACTTGCGAGACATCTCGAAAATTTAACAAGAAATGCTGTTGCTCAGATACAAGCAACAGACATGCTTGAAGAAACACATTTTATTACATCTTGATGAACAGACAGAAAAAAGTTGTCAAAGCTGCATGTTTGAGAAGCTCAGTGGCACAACCACTGATGTACGTGGTGCAAGAGCTTTTCAGACAAAACAAAATCATGCGAATACACCAAAATAACCACACCAGAAGGTCTTCTTGCATGTAGTTCACTTTAAAACTTTGGTGTGGTTTGGAAAATGGTCTGAGGGTGCACATTTGTTTGTTAATTTTCATAAATCCAAATATTGGCCTTGTTTTTTTTTTTACCCTGATCCCAACTTTATCAGTCAATTTTGTTGACGTGGATCAGGCTGAATGAATTGCAGAAAATGATGTAGAAGAAAAAGAAGAAATGCTAAAGAATTCCAAAACAGTATTGCATTGCTAGCACTATAAAATGTTAAATGGTATACAAGTGTTAGTGGTATGGATACAGACGGATTGTGTCATTGGAGAATTGAGACTAACAAACAAACCCCCAGCTGCTACTCAAATGCTGTGGTTTGCAGTTCAGTGACTTAAAGTACTGTGGACAGTTCTAATTAGGCTTCGATCACCAACAGCCTTAGATAAAGAAATACAAAGACAGATCTTTAGTTTACACTTAATCTATCTGCCATTCCTCTAGTAGATCAACTGTAGTCTTTAGAGACAATCTAAATAGCTATCCATCTATCTCTACTCAATCTAGTTTAATTATAAGGTATATTTTGATCATGAAATAAAATTTCAAGAGGGAAACTGAGAGAATGTGGTATCTTGATGGCATGTCATAAATTATCCAGTTCTCAAACATGATGGAAAAGCAATTATTTTGAATAGCACACAAGGTTTTGTGCTTGTATTGCTGAGGGAAAGAGCAGCAGAAGTCAGTTATTACTCTGATTAGATTCTCTCTGTCCTTCTCCTCTCCAGTCATTCAACTCCCAGAAGAGCACCGTCCTCAATGCTGTTCACTTGCACTGCGTCAGTGCCGCTGCTGCTCCAGCCGCTGGCAAAGACACAGACTCTACAGGAGCACACACACATATCAGCACGTGATGCCAGAAGCTTTAGAGTGCAGGCTTCAGTTTATACACATCTAGGGGACAGATTTACTAACAGCTTGCACCAGCGCAAACCCTCTTTTGGTGGTTAAAACAACTAGTGTCAGCATTTGCTAAAGACATGCAGTGAAAAATTAACAATGAAAAGTCACTTTTGTGGCTGATTTTAGGAAAATAGATGTGAGGAGAGTATTTAAATGAATTATATATTGTTTTTACTAAAATTTGTGGTAGTCAGTTTACTGGTTTTTGGATCGTGTTGTTCATTATGGAAATAAGTTAGCTGCGTCTGTGTTCTTTAATTTTGCAATGTCACTAGATCACTTGCAGAACTTCCCATCAGTGCTCACGCTATTGCCTTGTTTAGTAAATCTAAAAAAGCATAGATTTTGAATGTTCATACAGCTCTATTTAGGGTTTCAATGGACATGGAAAATCCAAGGGAATTTTAGAAATGGGATTTGCAGTCATATGGATATTGTAGACTGTAAATCTAGGTCTACATTTATTTCTTTCACATTGATTTTGTAGCGTTTCTTTCTTTCTTCCGTGCTTTCTTGCATTTATTTGTTTAGTGCTTTTCACAATACATAAAATTTCAAATCAGCTTTACGGAAAATGCATGTTTCAGTGTCTTTGGGATCTAATAAATACAGTATGGGGAACATTTCCTTAAATTCCTTGCATCTGCTTTAATCTTTCTAACCCTTGTATTATGCTGACGTTCTAAAATTATGTACAAATTGACCCTAGGTGGATTTAACACAATTCACTAAAATTTGCACTATAAATTACAGCGATGCAATTATAATAAAAAAGAAAAGAAACAAAATCACGCTTAAGGTGATGATTCAGCTTGTGATCGTAATGGTTATGACATATGGATAATATTTGTTAGTCTTCACATGCAAGGCTGGACCCAAATTGGAGTTGGTGCAACATCAGGGCTTCTTAGAAACGAGGAAGCAAAAAGATTAGCATAACTGCTGTGCATGTTATTTTAGACAAAGATTTTGTGCATTTGTCACAATTTCATTAGATATAACTGGAATTCTGTATTATGAGATGTGTTATGTGATTGCTTGACTAAAGAGATGTTTTTAATCTACACTGAAACTGAGTGAAAAGAATAACCCGACCATTATCAGGAAGGGTGTTCCAGAGTTTAGAAGCCAAATGTGAAAAAGCTTCTATAGTGGACTTTTGTGACCTTAAAGAGCATGATGGATTGTAATGAGATAGAGGATTTGATAAATACACAGGAGCTCGACTATTTAGGGCTTCATCTGTAGCAATATTTTAAAACTAAAGCAGAACTTGAGAGGTAGCCAGTCTGGAGACTATAAAATTGGTGTGATAAGATAATATTTTCTTGACCTGGCAAGAACACTAGGAGCTGCATTTTGAATCAGCTTGTTTACGGATGCAGGGCAGGCACTCTGCAGTGCACTACAGTAATCTGGTCATTAATGCATGGAGATTTTCTACATCAGAAACAGGTAATGTTCTGTAACTTGGCATTGTTTCAAAGGTGGAAGGCTGTTTTGGTAACATGGAAAATATGATTTTGAAAAAACAATTTGCTCTCCAGTATAACACCTAGATCTTATAAAGCGTGGAGTAGTATTTTGGTCCGATGACTAATAAAATGACTGGACATTGAACCTTTCATGTCTTTCATACACTTGTATTTAAAAAAAATATTTGAAAACTGGACATTAAGAACCCTTTAAATTGGAATAATGGTGTGAGGCCAGGCAGTTGATTGTTAATTATATCAACATGATATCAACATTGAGCCTATTTATGGTTTTAAATGTTAGCATGCAATATTTATCAGTGTACATTATTTCAAAAATAAAATATTAAAAACATCTTATCAAAATATAATAACTTTCTCCATCTCTAAAGCTTCCAAAGCAGTGCATAATGTCAAAAACAATATAGTTGTACGTAACAATTAAAGAGACAAGCACAGGCTACATTCCACTAAATGCAATGCCAGACAAAGTCAGTCTCAACAGAGGAACAATCTCAAGATCATCCCATCTGGGATTTGATTTTATAAACTGTAGTTATAAGCACAGAGCTTTATCGATTGTGATGGCATAACTGCATATTGCTTTTTGAATTATGAAGAAAATGCTTTTAGTACTAAACTACAAAAAGCCTTTTGTCCAGAAGGTGGCGCTGTCACTAAACTTGGCCTATGTGACGCTTCTTCTGACTGTGTGTGAGCCAGGACAAGCACAATATGTCACTTCACAGAAGTTAGCATTCTGGATACTATTTATTTAGTATCCTTAAGAATTTCTTAGCTGTATTTTAGTGTTGTTAGTACAGCTATCCTGTAATATAAATCAATGCATAGTTGTTATATCACAGGTTTTGAATTAGCACCTTGCTTAAAAGTGACGTCAAGTGGATCACCCAGAATAAACCTTTCTAAAACCATGTTTTAAATCTGTCTCATTCAGAAGTCGGGTCGAGGGAAGGCTCAAGGGGAGGTGATGCCGACTCTGGACATGGCCCTCTTTGACTGGACTGATTATGAGGATATGAAGCCTGTAGACACTTGGCCATCCAACAAAAGAAAAGGTATGAATGTACATTCTCAAGTCTAATCAATAACAGTGATTTTACAATCAGTCAGATTTTTTTCCTGCAGCAGATTTGTTTTTCCAGATATTCAAGACCAAAATCTTTAGGGTGATAAGGCCAAGATATACTGAAAGATCTGGATAAATATTTGATTTATAAGTTTGCATGTAGTTCTCCCAGATCTTTAAACCTCTAAGTGTAAATAATTTGCAAACTCACAGCTGATTTCCGAATAAAGGATTTCATATGAGGCTTTGTCTATCTATTTCCCCAATAAAGATAAACGTCGTGGCAAAAACAAAAGTAATGGAAACGCAACACTTGATGCTGATGTTATTGACCCATGTGACCATCATCTCGACTGCCTCCCTGGTCAGTGCACCGCTATGATTGTTTTTATATTACAATTATCAAAGGAATAGTTCACCCAAACATTACAAATCTGTCATTATTTACTTTTCCTCATGTTGTATGTATTTTTTCCATGGAACACAGAAGGTACATTTATTAAAAAAAAACTTTGAGTCTGATCTTTTCAATAAGAATAGTTCCTTCACAAATCTGATTGGGGTTCAGTGACATAACTCTCTGCCTAACTAGTATGATGTGTTGTTGAATAAGTCTGGGTCATTTCACCAATAAATCAAAAGAAAAAAAACAAGAAATTGTATTTTGCTTTGTACTTTTGTACTGTTAACAAGAAGTTTTTACATTACATCAAGGCACTAAAAAGCTCTCTTCTAAAACCTATTCCATATATATCTTTTATCCTAACCTGCTGTGACAAACAATAAACAACATTTCCAAGTTTGTATTATGACGAACACATAAAAAAGCTGTCTTTTTTTGCTCAAGAGCATTAATTCCACATGCCACATGCTTCTAACCACGAGTTAGCTATTCAGTAGTTTCAACCACATAACATTACGATGATGTTTGCAAAAGTTTGTTGGAACAATGGTTTCAGGAATTAATGAACTAAAACACTATAATATAGCCCTTCTATAGAAAAGTGTGGCCTTTCTTTCTTTCTTTTCCCCAAAATACATTTTCTGTGTTTCACAGTAGAAAAAGTCATAGGCCTATTGGGTTAGAATTATATGAGGATGAGTAAATTATGACAGAATTTAATTTTCTTTTCTTTTTTTCAATGAACTATGTATTAGCAAGAAATACTATAAAATACTTGCCAGTGTTTATATTTGTGGTTGATCTTGTGCTACGACCAGGTTCCTGTTGTGACCTGAGAGAACATGAGTGCAAACCTCACAATCGTGGCCTAAACAACAAGTGTTATGATGACTGCATGTGTGAGGAGGGTGGGTATGACTTTTTTGGTTTCTTTAGAAGGTAACATAATGTAGAAAGGAATCTCATAAAACCTGTCTAGGAACATGTCTGGGTCATACAGTATTTCACTAATAAATAAATGTGACCCTGGACCACAAAACCAGTCATAAGTAGCATGGGTATATTTGTAGCAATAGCCAACAATACATTGTATGGGTCAAAATTATAGATTTTGTTTTTATGCCAAAAATTTGGATATTAAGTAAATATAATTTTCCATGAAGATATTTAGTAAATTTCCTACCATACATATATCAAAATGTAATGTTTGATTAGTAATATGCATTGCTAAGGACATATGCAACTTTAAACCATACGTCAATGGAAAGCTTATTTATTCAGCTTTCAGATGATGTATAAATCTCAATTTCAAAGAAATTGACTCTTATGACTGGTTCTCTTATGGAAGAAAATCTTTTTTTATAAATGTTTATTTTTAAGAACTATAAAGTTTTTTGGACATTACATCAGGGCCCTAACCTGGGAAAATGTAATAAACGAAACATAATAAATGTAAATGTAAAATTCTTTAGGTCTGCGTTGTTATGCCAAGTTCCACCGCAAGAGGAGAGTGACCCGAAGACGGGGCCGCTGTGTGGAGCCAGAATCAGCCAACAACAACCAAGGAGCCTTCATCACCATCTGACATATAGAGAGATACCCCGCGACTGATGATGGACTGAGCTTTGAAGAATGTGGGTCAACGTTAAACGTCCTCAGCCCATAGTACAAATGTATATACACTGTTCATCTGCCTGTCAGGGTTGTGCACCATTCAGAATTAAATTTAGAATGGCTTTTTAATTCTTGAATTTGAATAGAGGTAGCAATCAGTATACAGAATTGTAATTTGAAACAGAAAGTAGAATTTTATTTTTCAGTTTGAATTAACCATGAATGTTGTCACATGCATAACATATGGGATATTACTAGAAACACTAGATTATATCAATTATACAGTTTTGAAATGCCACCTATTAAAATCAAATAACCTTTTTGGACCATGGAATTAATCAAAGCCAACTAATGGACCACTGAATTTTCTAATATACTTTTATTATTAGTGCACTTGTGTGGATAAGCTCAATATATTATTTAATTGATAGATTCAAATTTGGTCAGTTTTATTTTTTATAAAAAAGTTTTTGTTTTTTGTTTTTGTGATGCAGGGTGGCATAATTAAAATCTGAAAAAACTGCCTCTACCTACAATTTTGCAAAACTCTAAAAGCCTTTACATATAATTCATCACAGCTTCCAACTGAAATGAACACTAGAGGCAGTAAAATGGCAGCAACTTTTATTTTCAAAATGATGATTATGGGGACAGATTATCTATTAATAAACAAATATTTGTGTGTGGTTCCTTGCGTAGTAATATAGCATAACCTCAAAATGCTCTTACCGTAGCACATGATTTGTAAATAAATACATTTTGACATACTTTTTGACATCACAATAACCAGCTCCATATGTATGGCTTTTATAGTAAACTTGCTCAGTATCTCACCCAGTACAGCACTGCACTTTACGATGCAGAGTGCTCAGCTATGAGTTCCATGAAACACAAGATAAAACACAGCCTTGGTTGGAAGTTAAACAATGCATTTTATAGAAATATGTCTGTTCAAAGAACAATTATTTGTGCGTATCAGGGATTAAATAGGCACAATTATACAATAATAGTGATTAAATTTGACGATGCAGTTATTTATGCCGTGTCATAAAACTTAAATTTTTAGTCTGAATTACAATTCAGTCAATTCCTCTCTCTGTTATTCAAATACCAATTCAACATTGTGACTGTGGCCAGCTGAATTTAGCAATTCACACTTACGGATTTCAAGGAAGCCGATTCTTTAAAGTATGAATTTTGCCCAACCCTGCTGTTTGTCAAAAGTTACTTTTAAGTTCGAACATAATCATTTGTGTCTGAAAGGAAGCCTTTTTCTACTGATTATTGTTATACTACTGTCAATAACTACTGCTACTCCTGTATTAATGGATATTGATTTGCTTGGTTTATTTGTAATATATGCTTTATTTATTCAAGTACCAAACAGCTTCTTTTATTGAGAGATGTTATCATGGACAGGGATTGTGCTCTTCTTTAACGACTGTGTGTTCTGACAGAAGGATGGATGGTTGAGTGAGTGATTGCTACCTGTATGGGTTAGAGGGATAGAGATGGACAGAGGAGATTGAGGGAGAGATGGATGACTTATATCACTGAGCTTCTTTATGGTCTGACACACATCTGTGTCCCATCACTGTCTTGTTTTAACTGTTTATTAGACTTTTATGTTAGTGGGGCTGTAGATATGCTTTAGTCTTGTAAAGTTTTTTTTTTTTCTGTCACCTTGTTTTCAGCTTGAAATTTCTCAAGCTCCATAAATTGTCAATTATTTTTAACTGATACACTAGAAATAAACTGAACTAAGGACGCTAGGATCCTAACAGTTTTTTTTTCTCTATCACAGATGCTTTTGAGACGATAACATACTGTGATATATTGTACATATTATTGCAAATATTTAGGTCACAAAAAATATTAAGTTTCCCTACAACCTTTGAAAACTGCGATTAGTAAAGACAAAAGTTATGTTCTAAAAGCATGGGATACACTGATGGCTTTACTTACTAGCTAATATGTGCAGTATACACAAAAGCAAACTATGCTTGGTACTGTATCCCACAATGCAACAATGATTAAGCTGAAAATAATATAGGTTATTTTTTTTCTAATCTTTTTCTTGGCTTTTTTATGATAGCATACTACCATCTTACTCTTAGCATTATATTCATTGCTCTTAGATGTGATATAGCGCCTTTAACAATACAGATTGTGTCAAAGCAGCTTTACAGTATCAAAGTATTAAATAGGAAAATAGTGTCAATAATGCAGAAGGACAATAGTAAACAGTCAATTTTCAGTTAAAGGTAGTTCATCATTGAATTCAGTGATGTTATACCCTGCTCGGTTCAGTTTAAATAGTATCTGTGCAATCAAGCCGAGGATGTTGCTGGCAATTACAGTAAGTGTTAAATGCATACAACAAATCTGAACAGGTGACTGCTCGATTGAGTTGAAATAAAATTAGTTGTGCGATGATGGAGTTTGTGATTAACTGGTGAGGGAGAAAAATAAATAAAAAACATCACACTCTTAGGTTAGCCATATTGTTTTCATTTTAAATTTTGTTGTAAAATGCTGTTTTATCAATGCATTGACGTTTTGTGACAAATGTATCATCAACACCATACCCTGAGAGTACATGAGAAGTTGACAAAAAATGTAGACAAAATATGTCACAAAATTGTAAAAAAACAAAAACATAATTGCATTAGATTCCTTGTGTACATACTTTCTTTTATAGCACTCATTGGAGTGCAAATTTATCCTCAGACCATGCTGGCCATAATAAGTTGAAACATCAAACCATTCTCATATAACGCATCAGTGAATTATAATGAAACGTGATGATGAAACAATGTTATCTAAACAGGCAGGAGAAGATAAAGAAGATTCATATTACTTTTGATTAGGTTTTTATTTTAAAATTGTGCTGCAGGATGGTTTGCAAAATAATTAGTTCGAACTGAATCGCATGATTTATCTGAACTACAAGAATATTGATATTAATCAAAAATGCATTATATGTATGTCTTAATGAAAATTTTATTAGCAAAATGACACAAAACGTTGAACACTGGTGGTAGAGCCTGGGCTTGCCGTTGAATCTAGAACCTCATGCAGTGTTTGATGCCTCTGAAAAAAACTTCCTCAGAGAGCTCTATAATGCATGGATGTGTCCTCTAAACTGACTAATAGTCTGTGGCATTGTCTCTGTCCAGGGACTGGAAAGCTCTCTGCAGAGCAGGTGACATTGCTTTCGCTGTCTTTGTGACCTTCTACCTTCCTTGCTGTTTATTTATCTTCCCATTCTCTTTGTGTATTCTAAGTCACACTTCCTTCCTGAGGATCGCTGTTTCTTGTTTTTCACCTTCAATATATTACCTGATATCAATATTTGCGAGTCCAAAACAATTTTTTGGCACATTAGTGCTATTCAATGGACCAGGCTAGTGCCACACAAGGCCTTTGAATGCCAGGGGCCTTAAAGCCACAGGCTGCATGGCTCCAGACTGCAAAAGGAAACTTAACACTGGGGTCCTAGGTGCATACAGCTGACCACTGAAAGTTAAACCTCATGGCCCTGACAGAGACCTGGATCAAACCAGAGGCCAATGTTACACCTGCAGCACTCTCCAATAATTTCTCCTTTTCCCACACCCCCCGTTTGACTGGAAGAGGTGGAGGTACTGGTCTGCTCATCTCTAATAATTGGAAATTTACTCCTTTACTATCTCTGAGTATAAACAGCTCCTTTGAATCACATTCGGTTACTATTACCAACCCTCTAAAAATCCATTTTGTAGTTGTTATCATCCTCCAGGATCACTAGGTAACTTTGTGGAAGAATTAGATTTATTGCTCTCAACCTTTCCCGAGGATGGTACTCCCTTAGTCTTACTTGGAGACTTCAACATCCACCTAGATAAACCTCAGGCTGCCGACTTCCACACTCTGCTTGCCCCTTTTGATCTCAAGTCTAATCTAACAGTGTTACTGATACTTTCTGTTCCACTCTGACGTCTTGTTTAGATACTTTCTGCCCCTTATCTTCCAAGCCAGCCCGTACCACCCCTTCTGCCCCTTGGCTATCTGATGTTTTCCAAAAACATTGTTTTAAACTCAGGGCTGCGGAAAGGGTAAGGCGCAAATCACAAAATCATACTGACCTTAATTTATATCGATCACTCCTCTCTGACTTCTCTGCTGTTTCCACTGCTAAAAGGAAATACTATCATGACTCGCATGCTCTTTAAAACATTTTCCTCCCTCCCTCCACAGCATCCAGCTGACGACTTTGCCACATTCTTCATTAATAAAATTACAAACCTCACTGCACAATTTTCCACACCACAATCTATCAAACACATCTTACCAGCAAGCATACACTCGTTCACATCCTTCTCTTTCATTGCAAAAACACTTGAACGAGTTGTATTCAACCTAGTCTCTCTCTTTCTCACACAGAACAACCTCCTGGACAGTAACCAATCTGGCTTCAGAAGTGGACATTCGACCGAAACTGCCTTGCTTTCTGTTGTTGAAGCCCTAAGACTTGCAAGAGCGGCTTCCAAGTCTTCATTACTTATCTTTACGTATCTTGCTGGATCTGTCTGCTGCTTTTGATACGGTCAACCATCAGATCCTCTTGTCAACCCTATTGAGAAAGGACATCTCAGGAACTGCACTCCAGTGGTTTGAGTCTTACCTCTCTGATAGGTCCTTCAAAGTATCTTGGAGAGGTGAGGTATCCAGGTCGCAACATCTAGCTAATGGGGTGCCTCAGGGCTCAGTTCTTGGACCACTTCTCTTTTCTGTCTACATGGCATCACTAGGTTCTGTCATTCAGAAACATGGCTTTTCATATCACTGCTATGCTGATGACACTCAACTCTACCTCTCATTCCATCCTGATGATCCGACGATAGCTGCTTGCATCTCAGCATGTCTAACAGACATTTCTTGCTGGATGATGGACCATCACCTTCAACTCAACCTAGCTAAGACAGAACTGCTTGTAGTTTCAGCTAACCCATCGCTTCATCACAATCTCACCTTCCAGTTAGGCTCATCTACCATAACTCCTTCAAAAACAGCCAGAAACCTTGGAGTTGTGATTGATGATAAGCTGAATTTCTCAGACCTAAAACTGCCTGCAGATTTGCATTATACAATATTAAGAAGATCAGGCCGTTTCTCTCGGAACATGCAACACAACTCCTTGTTCAGACTCTTGTTCTGTCCAGACTTGACTATTGCAATGCTCTCTTGGCAGGTCATCCAGCAATTCTATTAAACCTGTACAATTAATCCAAAATGCCGCTGCAAGATTAATCTTTAATGAGCCGAAAAGAACGCACGTCACGCCTCTGTTCATCAATTTGCATTGGCTACCAATAGCTGCTCGCATTAAATTCAAGGCATTAATGTTTGCCTACAGAACCACCACTGGCTCTGCACCCCTTTATCTAAATTCATTACTTCAGAATTATGTGCCCTCTAGAAGCTTGCGTTCTTCAAGTAAACTATGCATTATTGTGCCATTCCAAAGACGCACAAAAACACTTTCACAGACTTTTTCATTAACTGTTCCCATCTGGTGGAATGACCTGCCCAACTCAATCCGAGCAGCCGAAACCTTACCCATCTTCAAGAAACGGCTAAAAACTCATCTGTTCCATCTGTACTTGACCCTCTAACTCTAGCACTCTCTATTCTAATTTTATTTGATCTATATGTCTTTTTATTTAAAAAAAAAAAATTCTCTGTACTGCATTAGGCTAACCAAGACTTGTAATAGCACTTGCACGTTGTTGCTCTTTTGTTGGTTTTGATTGCTTCTTATGTCCTCATTTGTAAGTCGCTTTGGATAAAGCTTCTGCTAAATGACTAAATAAATAAATAATATTTTTACATATTTTCCTTCTCAATTTCTCAATTAAATTCTTTCTAGCATCTTTCTTGATATACTAATATATATATATATATATATATATTGTATATCATATACTGTGTGTGTGTATATGTAGGTCCGTAGGTATTCGGACACTGACTTGAGTACACCACTACAATGGATTTGAAATAATCAAGATGTGATTGAAGTGCAGACGTTTAGCTTTATTTCAAGAGGTTGCACAAAAATATGACATTTAGTCTACCGTTTAGGAGATATAGCCATTTTAAGCAAAGTACCTCCATTTTTCAGGGGCTAGCAAATACCTGGTGTGGCCAGATCAACGGTTGGCTACATTCTTAAGAAAAAATAAAGCACTGAGCCCAACAACATCAAAAGGCCTGGAAGACCATGGAAGACAACTAAAGTGGATGATCGCAGAATCCTTTCCTTGATGAAGAATAAACCCTTCATAACATCAACAGAAATCAAGAACACTCTGGAGGAGGTAGGTACATCAATGTCAAAATCTACAATGAAGAGACGCCTTCATGAATGCAAATGCAGAGGAATTAAAACAAGGTGCAAACCACTGGTAACATTTAAGAACAGGAAAGCAAGATTAGATTAGACTTTGCCAGAAAACATCTAAAAAAAAGCCTCCCATGTTCTGGAATAAGATTCTTTGGATTGATGTTAATCCAAGATTAACTTGTACCAAACTGATGGGAAGAGAAAAGCATGGCGAAAGAAAGGAACAGCTCACAATCCAAAGCCCACCACATCAAGTGTCAAACATGTTATGGCATGGGCATGTATGCCTGTTCACTGGTGTTTATTGATGATATAACTGCTGACAGAAGTAGCAGGATGAATTCTGAGGTATTTAATGCTATACTCTCTGCTCACATTCCGCCAAATGCTACAAAACTTATAGGACGCAGCTTCACAATGCAGATGGATAATGACCCTAAACGTACTACGAAAGCAACTCAAGACTTTTTGAAGGCAAAGAAATGGAATATTCTTTGATGGCCAAGTCAGTCGCCTGATCTCAATCCAGTAGAGCATGCTTTTCAGTTACTGAAGACCCACAAACAAGCAGCAACTCAGGGTGGCTGCAGTGAAGACCTGGCAAAGCATTTCCAGGGAGATAACTCAGAATTTGGTGATGACCATGGACTCCAGACTACAGGCAGTCATTGACTGCAAATTATATTATTTAAAAGTATTAAAATTGTGCTTATACAGTATTTACAATTATGTCACTTTGTCCAAATACTACTGAGCCCCTGAAAATGAAGGTACTTTGCTTAAAATGGCTGTAACTCCTTAATGGTGAATGTCATATTTTTGTGGAAGTTCTTAAAATGAAGCTAAAAGTCTGCACTTCTATCACATCTTGATCTTGTTTTATTTCAAATCCACTGTAGTGGTGTATAAAGGCAAATGCACAAAAACTCAGTCAGTGTCCGAATACTTCCGGATCTGACTGTGTGTATATATATATACATATACTGTATACATATACAGTGGGGGAAATAAGTATTCAACACTTGAACAAATATTTTATTAAACACATTTCCAGTGCAGCAATTCATATGAAATTTTGACCAGATGTTGGTATTAACTCAAGAAATCTACACAGAGAAAAAATATTGAATATTACAATCCATAAAAAAGTTATATTTAATGAAGTGAAATAGGAGAAGAAAAAAGTATTGAACAGTGAGTGGGATGAACTCTAAAAGTGCTGTTCTTTTTATTTGGTAAAACATGTATGTGTTGAAACGGCTAATAATAAAATGTGACATTCTGTAGTTTTGTCTCATATTCATCTTTTAATCATGTTTGTAAATGTCTTGACTCCACAGCCAACAGAGCAATTTTGTATTTACTGTTCCAATACTTTTGGAGGGCACTGTATATATATATATATATATATATATATATATATATTTTGTGACGGGGTGGAAGAATCACATGACAAGGAAAGCTCAAAATAAATACCCCGGAGGGTGGATTTATTCACAACAAGGGTGGTAAGGTGCAGAGTGGGTCGCTGAGGTGGATACGTGCTCTCCGTGAGGGTTTCCTGTGAGTGGTGATTCCGTGCGGTGCTCGTGGCGGTGCTGATCGGTCACACACTGGCTTCTGGAAATCAAGAGGAGAAGGTACGTTAGTTCTCAGCATAAGGGAGTTCAGACTCACTTCCAGCCAGCCTCACATGGCTTATCTGGCCGCAGGCAAACAGCTATCAGCTGTTTCTCGTCCGTCTCCAGGGCAACGCTGATGAGGGTTCGGGATGCTCGCCACACTCCACCCCCCACCCTAAGCGTTGTCCTAGTCCTGGGGGAAAGATGTGATACCAAGGGGGAGACTGGGGGTGGGTGGGGAGTGACCCCTGACAGACCTGCGAAAGCTGACCAGAACCCTAACCCTAACCCTAAAGAGGAGAAGTTAGGGATGAAGCAGCGATAATACCCTGCCAACCCTAAGAACGCTCGTACCTGGGTTTTCGTGCCGGGTCTCGGGGCGGCATGGACGGCTTCTACCTTTTTCTCCTGGGGCTTGATAAGGCCCCGTCCCACCAGAAAACCCAGGTACTTTGCCTCAAAGAGCGCCAGATGACATTTACGAGGGTTAGCGGTGAGTCCAGCCCTTCGAAGTTCCATCAGCACTCTCCGCAGCCAATCCAGGTGGTCTTCCCAACGCTCCGAGTGGATGACCACATCATCCAGGTAGGCAGCAGCGTACTGCTGGTGTGGCCGTAGGAGAATGTCCATTAGACGCTGGAATGTGGCCGGAGCCCCGTGTAGCCCGAAGGGAAGGGTCCGGTACTGCAAATTGCCTCTAGGCGTTGAGAATGCTGTCTTGGGTTTGGCCTCTTCAGAGAGTGGTACTTGCCAGTAGCCCTTGGCGAGGTCGAGTGTGGAAATGTACCGGGCCCTTCCCAGGCGATCCAGAAGCTCATCCACTCGAGGCATTGGGTACCCGTCGAAATCTGAGACTTTGTTGAGGCGACGAAAGTCATTGCAGAAGTGGAGGGTGCCATCTGGCTTGGGGACCAGGATGATTGGGCTGGTTCGATCACCCCTAACTTCAGCATTTGTTGAATTTCCTCTTCAATAGCCTGCCGGCGAGCCTCAGGTATTCGGTAGGGCCGTTGCTTAACGACGACTCCTGGTGGCGTTTTGATGTTATGTTGGAGAAGGTGAGTTTGCCCGGGGACCGTGGAGAACACATCAGAGAACTGATGTTCTAGCTCAGAAAATCAGATGTTGTAGCTCAGCTTTTTGTCCGGCGGACAGGGCGGGGTTAGTATCCACCAGCATGGGCCCCATGGCAGCGAGTGCCGTGGCCTGGTCCCAACCCACTTCTTTAGCAAATTTATATGATATAACTGTTCCGGGCTCCGCCTCCCCGGTTGTCGCACCCGGTACGTCACTGGACCGATTTTTTTTATTACCGTGTAGGGGCCCTGCTAGGTGGCCAGGAACTTGCAGGCTGCAGTGGGGACCAGTACCATCACTCGGTCGCCCGTTTGGAACTCCCGTGGCTGTGCCGCTCGGTCATAGTGGCGCTGTTGGGCCTGCTGAGCCTTCGCCAGGTGTTCCCGGACTAATGGCATGACGCGATCTATCCTTTGCCTCATTTCGGCGACATGCTCGACGAGGGTTCGCTGTAGCCTTTTTTCCTCCCCCCTACGCTGGGCGACACAATAGAGCAGGCCGTTCTCAACAATGAAATGTGGGAGAGGATGGGGTTTTGGCCGCGTATCTTTTCCCTCCACTGCACACACTTGTGACCAGCAGTGTTTCAGGCGGTCGTCCTCCCGCTGGGCTCGGCCAAACGAGCCCCCTCCCGTGACCTGTTGAAAGACATCATAAAAGACGTTAGGATTCTGGGAAGGGGACTCACCATCGCCACGGAGGCCAGGAGAATGGGGCGGCGACGAGGTTTCTTGGCTGTGTGATGCCTCAGCGGACCCCCTTTGGGCTGGCAGGCTGTGTGGCTGCGGTGAGCAGGGCCTCAAAGCCCGGCCAGTCTCGTCCCAGCAAAAGGTCGTTCACAATACCGATCTCCACGGGCCATTCAAATCCGTTAAAGGATTGTTAGGCTGCATTAATTAGATCAACCGGAACCGGGAATACTCCCCATAACACACGATGTACTCGTTACGTCGTAAGAAGAATGGCATCCACTCTAATATTTGTCTGTTTCTTCCTTTATCTGTTTCTCAGTCTGTGTTCGGATCAGATGGTGGATCGGCGCCTGATCGTCGGCGGACACATACAGGTATATATATATATATATATATATATATATATGTATACTGTATATATATATATATTCCTACTGGCGAAAGCTAGGATATCCAATTTAAATAGGATAAAGGTAAAAATGTCTGTTTTGTTTCAATAATTAATTAATTAATTACATTGTTGAGGAGTTGCACCATTGACATTTTACAACCTTGTCTTAAAAGGCTCAAATTATGGACATAAGGGTCTGCACGTATAAAGGGTCACATTATACGTGTGTTGTTTTCTGCAGGTTGGTCACACCACATGACTTTAATTCAATGTAAAAAGTATTATCTACTGCATACAGAACTGTTTAAAAGTAGCTGCCATGAAGATAAAATCAAAAGACATGTTCCCTTACTCCTTTACCAAATGTAATCCAGCTTTGAAAAAAAGCATCACACTCTTGTGCTTTTAAGCAGATCGAGCTGATGTATTTTTGATACAGTTTTGATACAGCTTGATACATACTGGGCTTGGCTGGTCTTTGAGTGAGGCCACAGAAATGATATATCACATTCACACACATCCCGATTGCACACCCACTGCACAACACTGTTACCCCAGGAGCTGCATTGACTATAAACAGTCAATAATGCATGGGATAAGTGAGAAAATGGATGTTTCCTTAGTAGATGATATTCAATAATTCATATACATTTAGTAGATGATATTCAACGTAAGAAATCTGTGATTTAAGTAACACAGGAAATTTTACTGTATTGCGTGGTAGCAGTACATTTTGTAACACATCCGGAAGATTCTTCCCTTTTTTCTAAACATCAAATGTGTATCAGTACAGGATTGTGCAGATTGTATGTTTTTCAACATATTCTGTAGAACATTTAAGTGGAGTATATGCCATGATTTTACAGTGTTTTTCATGGTTGACAGGACATTGCTAAATAAGTGAAAACGAATAGCACATTTTCTCCACGTTTTAAGGTATCCTGCATGACCATAGCACCAACAAGTTGGAATTAGTGGCATACAAATGCTCTAATTAACTCAAATTAGGGGTTTGTTCATACCCTAAGAATGAACAAGAGTAAAGGTGCAGTCACACTACACTTTTCGTTACATTGGTTTTTCTATTTCTACATTGACTATTCATATATATTCCAATGCTGGAGATAGGAAAGGCACGTTCATGGGAATTTTGGTGCATTATATGTTTGTTGAACTCTGTCCTGCAAATTTGCATCAAGTGAAGATGTCTGACCAATAGGAGGTT
The DNA here is from genome assembly GCF_936440315.1 of Barbus barbus. Taxonomy (NCBI): domain Eukaryota; kingdom Metazoa; phylum Chordata; class Actinopteri; order Cypriniformes; family Cyprinidae; genus Barbus; species Barbus barbus. The sequence continues at coordinate 22,915,027 of NC_136715.1, read as the reverse complement.
GATATATCAATGTGACCTCTAGGCAGAAATAAAATAACGAAACCTTTAGTTCTTGCAGCATTTGTGTAAAATATAGTAGATTGCATATTTTTACATTTTAGATGTATTACAAACCACCCAATGTCCACAGAAATTTTGCTTGCTCAAAGTCTGTTGTGACTGTGGCTTAATAGTGAAACTAGCTTCAGCAAACACACACACTACATCCTATGTGCATCATAACACTGTAATTTGTGAAGACAAGCGTAATGTATATCAGAGGTCAAAAAGGAAGATGAACCTTTCTTCCAGACACTCAAACAACAAAGGAACTAATTTCCCATATGACATGAAAACCTTCCAAAGCAGATTTTGGTTCCTCTAAGCTAATTGAGCAAATCTGGGCTATTCATCAGACTTAGATAGTGACATATTCTTCCAATGAACTGTCCCAGCTGTTATTAAAATCATGGACCACAGCTGGCTAATTGGACCAGCAGCATGATCTATCAAATTCAGCTTTGTTGTATTTAGTAATTTCATGTCCATAAGTGTGTGTGTGTGTGTGTATAGGAGCATTGGACAAATCATTTATGAGCACAGGCTATATTTAATTTAGATATAATGAATGTGCCAAGAGGTTTGTGCAATTTATTTTGGTTGTTTCTGCTATGACAAGTCTTTAAAGGGCTGCGTATTAAAATAACATGAGCCACAAATCAATGGGAGCTGAAGAGTAACTTGTCTAAACTCTGATTAGATGAATTTATATTTTTCTAGTGCCAAACAACATGCACAATGACAGAACACATAAAGGAAAAGGAAAAACAAACAAACAAAAAAAACCCTATGGATGGTTGAAATCCGTGTGACCCTTTACTGTATTGAGACATTTCCTAGTTAGTTAAACTTCCAAATGTGACAACATACCCTGATCTCTGTTATAACATTCAGAAAACGTTATAGTAAATATGCACAGTAGAAATTAAAACATTGTTTACAGTGACATAAATGCATAGACACACAGGTTGTCCACTTCTGCTCTCATATGTTCAGATGGAGTAATGAGTAGAGGGAGGTGTAGTCACATGGCTCTGGTCAGGCTGTTGTCACATGGTTTATGTTTGCAGTCACTTCAGAGAGCTGGGCAAACTTCTGTTGCACACAGTTACGATGAAAGTGTTTCAGGCTTCCTTTGTGAAACACTGAAAACTACAGAGGGACAATAAATCGGAAAGGGGCAGTGATACTATGGAAATACCAGCCATAAATCTCAAGGTAATATTTTTAAGTTACACTATGTGTGTTGTATAGTGAGTACATTGAGATAAAAAGAATTTCATTGCTAAATGATCCATCAAAAAACTTTAAAGATCAAAAGAAAAAAGGAAACTGTTCTTTTATTTAAAAATATTTTTACACTTTATGACACAGGAAACATTACATTTGTTAAATAATTTATTAGTACTTTTTTTATCATGAAAAAGTTTTGTTACAAGCTGGCTTCCTACTTCCTTGATTTTAATTCCACTTCTTACTATTGTATGTCAATGGGTGTGTTTCAAAACCGGTAATGTTATTTTGTTATAAACAGGAACCAGCAATATTCTGAATGGATATAGTAGTGTTGTAAATACATATATATTCTTCATTTTGGACAGAATTGTTCTTTTGTATGGGTTCATATCCTCATCATTTTAGAAACACATTGCCTTTATTAAAGGTATTTGTATTTGTTCTGGGCACAGTGATTTTTAGAAATGTACCAGATCATAGGTGGAGCAAGATTTTTGGGCATGTAGGCCCAAAAAAGCCCATGACTGAATACTTACCGGGTCTGAGTCATGGCCTCTATGTCTAGGGAACAGATTTGTACTTTTACTCATGAGCTGCACTGTGTCTGTGTGTGCATGTTTATGTGGTTTATGAGGACACAAATTTGTATAATGACATGGGTATGACAGAGGTATTACAATATGAAGGTGGTTTATGAGGACACTGCCTATGTCCCCATAATTCAAAAGGCTTAAAAAACATACTAAATGGTGTTTTTTTGAAAATCTAAAAATGCACAAAGTCTCCTGTGAGGGCTAAGTTTAGGTGTAGGGTTGGTGTAGGGCAATAGCACACACAGTTTGTTCAGTATAAAAACCATTACGCCTATGGAGAGTCCCCATAAACCACAAAAACCAACATGTGTGTGTGTGTGTGTGTGTGTGTGTGTGTGTGTGTGATTTCTCTGCAGGCCATCGTGTTGCTTCACTGGTTACTGACAGTCTGGTGAGAGTTATGGAGCATTTGCCTTTCTCTTTTCTGTTTTCCCGCACTAACCTGAGGAATTTCACCAGTTCTCAGTTCAGCAGAAATGGAAATACATTTCTTCTTCAGGCTAAAAAAAGTCACGCCTGTAAATGTGTGTGTATGTAAATATTTGAAGCCATGTAAATATTGTATTGTATAAACAAATTATGCAATAGATTATTTTGAATTAATTTTAATTGATATCTTCTCTTAGTTAGTGTGGCATAATGTCTGTAGTAGCAACTGGAGGTTGCGGAAATATGCTTTGCATTTAGGTGGTACTTGAAGCTTGAATGCTCTGACAGTAGAAAATTGCTTATTATAAAATGTATTTTTGGATCAGAGGACAATTAAGTGCTCATTTGCTATATTAAACAAAACACACACACATTATAGTTTTATTTATTTATTTTAGCAAACTGAGTTATATTGACAGCCCTAATTAAAATAGTAGTCTTAAAAGATTTGAATGCATGTTTGTATGCAGGGCATGCTTGCATCCCTGGCTTCCTACTTCTTATGTGTTGGGGAACGTGAGTGTTCTTGCAGTGGGAGTGTGGGCCATTGCGCAGAGAGACTCCATTGATGCTGTATTAATGGTAGGTGTGACTTTTTTTACATCCAAGAAGAACATGATTTTGAGGTCACGATGACAGATAATAAATCCACAACTTGAGTCTTGCATAGCCAGAATTTTGACTGAGAGTTACAGCTAACTGTCGGTTAAAAACAACCCTTTTAGACAGGAAAAGAGCATCTGAATGACGTGTAAAGCAAGAAATTACAGTTGTTTAAAGCCAGCCGATCAGATTAGAGTTTACAAGATGGCCCATGAGCATACTGAGATTATTTTTTGACCTTCTTATGTGTTTGCACATAGTATTTTTTGTCTACTAATATGTGATCTCTGCTCTGCTTCATTCAGTTCTTGATTGGGTTGGCAGTGACCATCCTGACTGACATTGTTCATTTTGGGCTGCTCTATGCGGCTGCTGAAGCCAACTTTGGGAGCAGCTTGTTCCGCTTTAGTGGCGGCATGGCCATCCTGAGCCTGCTGCTCAAACCTGTTTCCTGCTTCTTTGTCTACCAGATGTACCGTGAGCGGGGTGGCGAATACAACGTCAGCTTCGGTAAGTGGGTGAAGGCCTGGGGGAGAAAGAATAATGGGTGACTGATTCATTTTGGTCCAGACTGATTTCTGACGCATGTCAAAGTCTTTCTGTGAGGTTAAAATGCCAGCATTGTTCGCTTTGGTTTGTTTAAAGCATTATTGAGCCTATTTTAGGCATTGTAATTCTTAGGTTACTGATTGTGGAGCACAAGCAGAGTATTTAATTCAGAATGGCAAGCAAAATTAGTTAAAAGAGGAGCAGATAATTGAGTTTTAGGGCTGGTCACAAGGCAGATGCCTGACAGAGTGGCCCACAGAAAAGAAAAGAGTCAGACAGCTTTACTGATTTCTGCAGTCTGAAAAACAGGGCTTGGGCCGAAAGGGATCAGGCCAGTTTCGACTGATTCCTCACTGTTAAAGGGTTACTCCACTCCAAAATAAACTTCGTCATTAATCACTTACCCCCCATGTCATTCCAAACTCGTAAAAGCTTTGTTTGTCTTCGGAATTTAAGATATTTTGGATGATAACCGGGAGGCTTGTGACTGTCCTATTGACTGCCAAGTAAATAACATTGTCTATAGACCCAGAAAAGTATGAAAAGCATCGTCAGAATAGTCCATCTGCCATCAGTGGTTCAATCTGAATTTAATGAAGCGACGAGAACACGACGAGAGCTCTTCTGTAGAGTCAGCCGCGCCACAAGGATACGCCTTCTATGTATATTTATGCTTTGATTTGAACGAAAACAGCGTATCTGGTATGCGGCTGACATATTTCATATTTATACTTGATGTGGGGAAAAAAAGCAATTTAAAGCAATTTAACATAAGGCAGCAACATAAAAAAACATGAAAAAAAATGCTTAAACATAAAACATAATTTAAACTCAAATCAGCATTTCATCTACATTTATTCAGTTGGTAAGTATCTATACTGTACAATAATCAGAACAGTGTACAGTCAATCTTGAGTATTTCAGAAACTCTAGATTTCAAGATACAAAATCCATTGGGGTTTATACTGACTGACTGTTAATAATTTTCTACTTGATTGTTTTACTGTAACCAGTAATGATATTTTACTCAAGACACATTTTTAATTCTAGATTCAGGCCTGTTTTGTGTGTTTGTTATTTATCTAGTGTTTGTTCCTCTCCTTCATGCTCTTTCTGTGACTTCCTGTCTTCATGCTCTGCCCTGCTTGCTGTCTCGCTGTCTTCTGTCTCTCAGACCTGGAAACATCCATGGACAGTCGCTGCACCACAGACAGTGCTGATAGCACACTGCTCAGCCGTCGCTACTGAACCTTCCCTCCTTTTCCTCCTGCAGTCCTGTTTAGCTTTCTCTAAAACAAGGAGTTTTCATCTCTGAGCTGCTGCGGTGCAATTCATGTCGACTTATTTTCTTGCTCTTCTTCACATAATGTCTTGGTATTTATGTTTTTTAGCACTTCATATTATTTCCTGCATTTTAATGTCTTGTGCAAGTGTTTTTTTTTTTCATTCTTTGTGCATTTATTTTTGCTTGATGTTATAATAATGCGTATAGCTACATTTGTTTACTCTGTGTGTGTTTGTGTGTGTGTGTGTGTGTGTGTGTGTGTTTACATGTGGTTTCAGAAGAATAATCAATTTTGTTAGAAGTCTCTGTGTCATAATTTTAATACACAATGCTCAGAATTTACTACAGAAAGTTTATAAATATATTTGTAGGTTTATAGTAATTTTACAATCACATTTAACATTTAACCTAAGTTGACCAAAGTGCTGTACAGAATAGAATAAAAACTCAGAAATAAGATGAATAAAACAAGACTATCATATTTAAAACACACCAATAACAAAAAAACAATTAAACCAATGATCAAGGAGTACTGAAAGCTAGAGAGAATAGATATGTCTGCATTTTGCACTAGTTGTAGACGAGAGAGGGAAGACTGAGAAATAAATAAAGTGATAAAGTGAATTACAATAGTCTAAACGAGTTGTTACAAAAGCATGGACCACCATGGATAATAATATTATATTATATAATTTGCATGCTGCACCATGGTTTGTCTGAATACTAGATTCTGATTTTAGATTAGCTGGCAGGTATGCACATGTAAGTTCTATATTAATACACTGCTTTCATTGACGCACACACACACACACACACACAGAGAGAGAGAGAAAGAGAGGGAGAGAGAGAGATTGCGCTGCACACACAAAAAATATTCAGGAGCACAGAAGTCAAGTCAAGACAAATCACCTTTATTTATATAGCGCTTTATACAATATTGATTGTATCAAAGCAGCTTTACAGTGTCAACAGAAAAATAGTTTCAGTAATACAAGAGGACAATGCACAGAAACGTGTTGTCAATGCTGCCCCACAACTTGTATTATTAAAATAGCTTAGTTACTAGATCGCTACATTATATTCTTCAGCAACAAGGAATTAAAATTGCTGTTTAAGTAACTAAACTCACAACTTCATTGTCTGAAAAAATGACCATGGTATAAGCGGTATAATGCACGTCTAACTGTTTATCATTTTAATTTCCTTGCCTATGGCCTGGAACGCTCGGCTCCATGCATCCTCGCAACTCAACATAGGACATGTGGTGTGGAAAACAGATGGATAAAATATTTAGTATACTTTTTTTGAAGTATTATTTTATAACAACCTGTTACATAGTCTTAAAATTGTTTGTTCAGTTGTCTCTACTGAGGGCAACATCTATTGAAAAAGCAAGGATTTCTCCGTATGACAATACATGTTTTTTAAATAAAAAAAATAAAAATAAACAGAGTGCACCTTTGATTGAGAAACTAGGTTAAAACTTATTTATGTTGACCATAATATTGTTTGTTAATGTAAGATATTATTGTGTTGAAAGGGAAATCTAGTTTTGGGTTGGTTGTGCGTTTCTGTGTTGAAGCCTTCCAAGAACATTATTAAGAACCACACCACGTGTTACACAAGGTTTTATTTTCTAGGTGTAGTGGTATTTTCTGCCTGAATGGTCACAGAAGTGCTGATTTACTGCACTGTCTTAGCAGTCAATATTTGCCTGGGTTTTTATTGCGCAATAAAAGGAATTGTGTTATTTTAAATTATTTATTGACATTGGATTTCTCAAGCTGTGTTTTAATAAATGGAAGCAATAGCAAATTGATCCTTTTTCTTGAATGATGTTTTGTTTTTACAAAGCACTTTCTCATGCTTGAGATATTGGGCCTATAATGTAATTGAAAACATTTACCTCTGTGCCTGAATTGCTCACAATGCAGTGAAACCGTCTCTTCATTGGTATTCTGTTGATGTGCGATGGGATTTCTTCAGTTAATCTATCATAAAAGGAATCCCGAGGCTGAATAAACAAGTTTAGGCGCATATTGCTCCAGCGCTACCCGAGTAAATCGCATATGCTGCAGCTGTCCAGGAATTATAGGAATCTTTATGTTTCTCGTTTAGCAATAAGTGCGTTTAATTCATATAACCTCATGCCTGAATATTTAACCCGATCTCATGGGAAAACATGAATTCATATGAAGTGAATCATACTAAAAAAGTACTATTTTTAGAAAAAAGCATGAAGACATGAAGGTCCACCTCTAAACAGAGCCATAAACGTCAATGGGATGTGCAAAAATGAAGGAATGAGATTGTATTCATAAAAATTAGCTACCAATTCGCAAAAACGTAAAACAGTTACAAACTGACTGTGTTGCGATGTTCCATTTGTGCAGTCTGAGTCTTTTTTTTATTAGAATGCAATTTCTGAACTAGTGTAATTTTGATTTATTTTATAGTCACAATATATTTTAACAATGCAAACTGAAATTACTGTTGAGTATGCAAAGGTTCAGCGTTTTTTATCTTTTAATTTAAGGTTTTCCAAGGATAGCTCAAAACAGAGATGCCTACCAGTCCATTGACCACCAGGACCAGTCTGGCAGCTCTGCAGAGGCTGGCAAACCTGGACCACCTTCCTACTAAACAAAGACCAAACCCAAGATATAACCAACCATCTTTCTTTGCTGCCAATGCCATAATGCATAAGGAATTTTTGTCTGGGTTATGTTTTTTTTTAATATGATATTTTGTATTTCTTGTACACAGTACAAGATTCAAAAACACCAACGAGAGGTTTTGAGCTATTTAAACAGCTTTACATTTGGTTGGTTTTCAGCCTGAGAGTTACGAAGCTCATAATGTGCAGTTTCATCTTAGAAAGGTCTCCTGAAGCTGTATTTTGGGGTGTTTAGCAGCTCTCCTGCTAAGTGTCCATCTGTTACTGTTGGTCAATTATTACTTCTATTCCGAGACTGTTATACTGTAGTTTTCTACATTTATTTACTTCATTTAATATTTGTTCGCAGTGGGACTCCAACATTTGTTTATTTTGTAAGTATTTCAAGGATTCGAAAGATTCTTGTTAAACCATATGCCATGCAATCTGTTCCATATTTATATAGTGCAATTCATTAGATCGGTCATGCACTAGATTATTTATTTGCTAAGCTTGGTAATGCGGAGTTTGGACATATGAGGGTTGGGATTTCCTAATTTTGAGACCTATAAATCAAAAGTGATATAGGATTTGATGTAGGAATGTATTTAGATACAATCAATTATGTAAATGAGCGTTAAGCACTTGCTAACATTAAAACATGGAGATTGTATTGGTTTTTTGAAGGAAATGCTGGTATCAGTGTACCAATATCAACAGATTTGTTACAGAATTAATTCATCTATTATGTTCCATTATTGTCCTTAAATGTGCTTTAGATTAAAGATTAGCTCACCTAAAAAAATTGAATTCTGTCATTATTTAATCATCCTCATGTCAATGAATGGGGAACGTCAATTTTGCATTCCATGTTCAAATGAAATTACTTTAACAAGCATTTTATTTTCGGGTGAGCTATTCACAACTGTGAGGGTTATTTTAACAGCTTCAGAAGACAATATACGACTTTACAGGTATGTACTTTTACAGTATAATGTAGTTTGTTTACATAAATAAACTGCATGGTCATAGTTCATGCGCAACATGCGCAAATACTTTGCATATCAAGATCATGTTAAAACTTAAATGTGAAAGTGTTTTAGATAGAACTTTTTGTTTCCTCATCAGAAAATAAATGCTGTAACATTGAGCAATTTAGTACTTTTAAATGTTGTCATCTATTTGAGTCTGATACTGATCATACTGTAGCTTGAGTCCTTATGAAATCAAGTAGTTCTCTGTCCTTCTTTACATCAGTTCAGTGCTATTGCTGTCTCTTGTGTGTCAATTTGGCTTAATCTGTTAACTGTTGAGTCAAACATCTTGAAGCAACACATTAAAGTTGCACCAGATTGACCACAGAAACCAGAACTCTTATCTGAAATTTTGGACAGCTCTCAAAATATGCTGATATGTCCCCTGATTTAATTTTTCTGCAGACAGATGCAACAATATCTCATAAGGCATTTATTGAAGGATTAGGTTTATTTTAAGGTGTCCCTGTTACAGTGTAATTACACAATAAGTACTGAGTAATACTAATTATACTCTATTAGTAATACTCTAGGTATAGGGTTAGGATTGCTTGCTTGCACACTTGATTTTGCTACATTTACAGTCATTTAGCAGATGCTTTCATCCAAAGCGACTTACAAAAGAGGACAACGGAAGCAAACAAACCAACAAAAGAGCAACAATATGTAAGTGTATAATAATTTTTTGTATAATAAACAGAAAACAAGTAGATAAAATAGAAAAAGAACAGAGAACGCTAGAGGTTAGTGTTAATGTGTAATAAGGACACTGTAAAATAAAGTGTTACAAATGACTGTTTTTATTAATCTTGAATTTTTATCTGAACATCAACACCAACATTTGTTAGATTTAATAACAACTGTTTCAGTTCTGTTTAGTCTACAACATCTAAATTCTTTATATTCTTCTGTTCATTTCCACAGTGGTAAGAAGCACGGATGTGTACCTCGAATGATATCTGTTCAGATTACTTCCCACTGCTGGTTTTATATTCCCATTAGTGATATCACATGTTGTCATAGGAACGCCACAGTGCTCATTTAAATTAGCTTTTGGTCTTGGGTAATGTTCCAGGTTTCATTGGCAAGAAGGATCTTTTATGTGGGCTTCATCGTATTGTTTAAAAAATAGGGGCGGTGAAAGTTATTTCAATATTTTAGTATTCAGTATTTTAGATCTCTTTGCTAGTTGATCTGTAACATTATCAGTGCTATCATTTTTGAGTTTTGTCATCTTTTTGTAGCCATAGAGTTAGAAATTAGAAATAACAGATTTTTATATCGTGAATACTGACCTGGGGTGCGTTTCCCAAAAGTATTGTTAACTAACTATGGTCGTTAGTTCCACTGAACTCTATTGGTAACGATGGAACTTACAACGCTTTTGGGAAACGCACCCCTGGCTGATAGAAGTGCAGCTTTGGCCAATCAAAAGCTGAGGTCCAGAACAACTGTTGTACAGTCATATTTATTATACCCTATACTTTTCTCTTTTTTTCCAGTTGAACCCTTTACAAAAGTGACTATGACTTTTTAAACAGTGTGTGTGCCTTCTAAGGCTGTGACTATATATAACAATAATAAGCCATGGTTTAATAAATAAATTAAAATATTATGGAGGGAGAAGCACAAGGTATTTAACAGTGGGGATAAAGAGCTTTATAAAATCATTAAAGGCGACTTTGAAAAAGCTGTTAAAAAGGCAAAAGGAAATTATAAGTGTACGTTAGAAAATAAGTTGAAGATCAATGACACCTATGGTGTATGGAAAAGTTTAGAGCAGATCACATGCTATAAGATAAAATCTTGTTATCTCTGATGATATTACATTGCCTGATGAACTTCATGCGTTCTACAGTCGCTTTGAAAACACAATGGAGGCACAGGCTGGTCAGGCGATGCTGCCCTCCTGGCCCTGTACTATGAGTCCTTCTTTTAAAATAGAGGAATATGAAGTCAGGAATCTGCTGCAGAGGCAGAACAGCAGAAAGGCAGCAGGCCCTGACTCCATATCATCTGCAACATTGAAGAGGTGTGCGTTCATGCTTGCCCCAGTATTCACTGATATATTCAACTGGTCATTAAGAGTATGCAGAGTTCCAGCATGTTTTAAAGCAGCTGTTATAATACCAGTGCCGAAAAAGTCGAATATTAGTTGCTTAGATGATTACAGACCAGTGGCCCTAACTTCAGTTGCTATGAAAATCTGCGATTGGTGCTTAGGTATCTAATTTCTAAAATCAGTTTGGATTCTCACCAATTCACCTATAAGGCTAATAGGTCGGTTGATGATGCTGTGGCTCTGTGTATCCACTCAATTCTGCAACATCTTGAAGACCCCAATACTTATGCCAGAGTCCTTTTTGTGGACTATAAATCGTCATTTAATACAATTATTCCAGTTAAACTTTTTGATAAATTAAAGCAATTGGGGATTCAACACTCCCTTGCTTTCTGGATTTTGGATTTTTTGCAGAACAGAACCCAAGTAGTTAAAATTAATAATATACTTATAGTCTCAAGACAATAAGTGTGGGGTCCCCAAAAGGATGTGTATTGTCACCATTATTATACTCTGTATACACTAATGATTATGTTTCACATTGTAATTCAGTGCAAATTTTTAAGTTTGCTGATGACACAACATTGATTGGTTTAATAACAAATGATAACGAATTGGACTATAGAAGGGAGGTTTCTATACTGTTTAATTGAAGTTGCACTCATAATTTGACGTTGAATGTCCTAAAAACAAAGGAAATGGTGTTTGATTTCAGACGGAGGACAAATGCTGTTTTGCCATTGACTATTAATGGTCAGGACATTGAAAATGTTCAATGTTTTAAGTTTCTCTGGACTACCATCTCTGCAACGTTAAAGTGGGATGACAACCTAAGAGGCATTTTCAAAAAAAATCTCATCAAAGGCTTTTTTCTTAAAACAGTTTAAAAAGTTTGGCATATCTAAAGTTGGTATGTTGAATTTTTATAGAGCTGTCATTGAAAGCGTGCTGACTTTTTCACTTATAGTGTGGTTTGGTAGCTCCACAGCTCAGCAGAGAAGTCAGATTAATAATATAACTCGGGTTGCTTTGAAAATTATTGGTTATGATCTTCCCACTATTGATGAGATTTATGTCTCACGTTTGCAGAAAAAAGGCTTAAAAATCCAGAAAGATCCTTTACATCCAGCCAGACACCTCTTTATGCCTCTTCCTTCAGGCAGACGCCTTAGAGCAAATAAAACTAAGTCTACACGTTTTTTTGAACAGCACTTATTGTAGGATTGTTCACGCTCTTAATTCCTCTGCTGTCTATGCATCTGTATTTCACTCCTTATAATTGATGGGACATATATAGCCGTCTATGTATGTATATATTTATGTTTGTATTTTAATGTTTGTTATTATTGTTGATGAGCTTACCAAAGCAAATTCCAAACAACTAAGGTGTTTGGCAATAAATAAATAAAATAAAATTAATGCATGAAAACAATGCATGTTATGTAATTATGAATTTACATATTGTATTTTTTCATTTATTATTGTACTTCCTGTAACTGTTGACTAACCATGACCAACTCTTGACTACAAACTCTTGACTAAACAATTGATATTCTACTGTGCAGGGGCAAAAAAAAAAGAAAAGTTAATTGAACAAACTTTTATCTTTTCAAGCATATTATCAGTCACAAATGTGTCCAAACATTTGACTGTAGTGTACATTTTTATTTTTTGACTGAAACCTCAAGATGACCTCAGGAAGGCAGTATGTTGTCATAAGGTATAATTAAAGTCATTAACTTCCCTGTTGGCATGTATGAGGAAGTTCTTTGTGCTGAATGAACTGAAACTAGCAGAATGGCTGACTGATAGATACATGGGACTCCAGAAGTGTGTTTCTCCTACAGAGGGCGTACTGTGGCTCATGAAGCACCATTCACACTTCAGTTGCTGTTGCTGCTGCTGCACTGTTAAAAAAAAAAACGTTGAGCCAACTTAAAAATTTAAGGCAACCAGCTTCAGCAGATTTTTGAGTTTTCTCAAAAAGCTGCTGAAGCTGGTTGCCTTAAAATATTAAGTTGACTCAACTTTTTTTACAGTGTGGGTTGTGTGTTAAAGGGATCATGTGAAACGTGGTTAGGTTGTTACACTTAATGATCCTCAGCTATTCACTTACACAGTAACATAACATAAAAAAATGTAAATAAAAAGGAGAAGAACTGGGACATTATATTTACATTTAATCATTTAGCAGACACTATTATCCAAAGTGACAAACAAATGAGTAGAAGCAGTCAAAACCAACAAAAGGGCAATAATATGCAAGTGCTGTAACAAGACCCGGTTAGTCTAATACAGTATATGTAGCAAGGTTTTTTAAATAAAAAATTAAAGAAAACAAGTAGAAAGAATAGAAAAAGAATAGAGAACGCTAGTGTTAATGTGTCTTTTTTTAAATAAAAAGAAAACAAGTAGGGATAGAATAGAAATAGAATACAGTAGTGGTTCTTAACTCTGGCTCTTGAGGTCCACTTTAGAGGTGATGTGTTAGAGGGTGAAGTTTAAATATATATATATATATATATATATATATATATATATATAATAAAATAAATCAAGTAGATAAAACAGAAATATAATAGAGAGTAGCCTACTAACATTAGAGGGTCAATTATTATTATTATTTTTTAATATATAAAAAGATAACAAGTAGGTAGAATAGAAATAGAGAGTGCCTAGTTAAAACCAAACAGAATAAACACTTAATAAACGGTTTTATTAACATGGCTTTATGAAATAATTTGATAAGATTTAATGACATCATCCGCTTAGAATAGCTGCGCATTTTAATAAAAAATAATATGCAAAAACATTAAACTAGAATTATACATTAAAGGATCAAACAGTTTCTTTCTTTACCATGTAACGTCTCATGTGATGGAAATCATGTTATCGAATCAAACCAATGAAAGCAGTCTGATTCAGTTGACCCCACCCACTTTTTCTCATCTATCCCTTTTAAATTCAGTAGTGTCACATGTTAGTATTGTCTCTGTCTTGTTGATTTGTAGACAGGAGTTATGTTTTTCATTACAGTGATTTATCATCTGTTTTAGCATCAACGTGGATTACTGTATCTCTCTTCGTGCTAACTTTGACCGCGCAGGTGTGGTCCAGCACTTGAGGAGCTCTGTCAAGCCCATCCGATCCCAGCCGGGGTTTGAGGTGAGTGACCGTCAGTCTGGACCCATGACATTCAGACACTTTTAAGTGTGGCTGTAAGCAAGTTAGTATTTATTTGTTTATTTTTAATTAATTAATTAATTAATTCCAATGTATAGTTCACCCCAAAATGAAAATTCTGTCAAATGAAAATTATTTCTTCTGATCAATAAACACAAAAGAAGATTTTTTAAAGAATGTGAATAACAGCAGATGATGGTCCCCATTGATTTCCATAGTATGGAAAAATTACTATGGAAGTCAAGTAAATTCATACAGATTTGGAATAAATTTAGAGTGAGTAAATGATGACAAAATTTTATTTATGTGAACTACCTGCTTAACTATATTTTTAACTTTGCTTTTCCATTTTTTATTTTTTGTTTACTTTTTTTTTAACAGGCACAACATTTTATCATCACCAATTACTGCTGGATGCTGTATTGTTGAGCAATTGATAAGTTGCCTGATTTGAAGTTAATAAATTATTAGCACAACCACATAAAATTTGTTTAATGTTTAAATTTAAAATACTCTCTATCACATTGTATCATGCAATAAAGACACTGCAATTAAGACCAAAACCTATTATCTTTATACTGAGCGAAAGCTGCTAAACACAGGTAGTTAATGCATCTTTTCCAGGTTTTTGTATTTGATGTTAGGAAAAAGGCTTGGAAGTTTTATGACTGGACCAAAGTAACAACGGTTGCAGCTTTTGGAGAATATGATGCTGAACTCAAGTGTTACGCTCACTCTAAAGGAGCTTGTGTGGTCCTGAAAGGTAGGGTTCGACTGAACATATAGCAAAGTTTCACATTTTATAGGCATATATCAAATCAAACAAGATTTTTACATTTTCTAAACAGTGTGTGTGCCACTTTTCCTTGCAAAGCCCACCACCATGATGCTACGGTATTGTATGTTATTGCCAGGGCCTTGTTATTTAGTTGCTAGGGTGTTTCTAGGGTGTACTGTCCCTCCTTTAGTGTATATCTAAAGGGAATTGTTTTAAGAAAAAAAAACTAACGATTTTTAACAAGCTGCATTATTTGCATTTGTCTTTAGCAGAATGGGTGCTAGGCAATATGTGCCAAAATGTAAAACTAAAAAGTAAATTTTTTTTTTTTTTTGTATGAGCAGACTATCAGTGATCAAACTGACATTCTTTTATTCTATTGTGTTTTCTAGTGTGTGATGGTTAAAATGTTTTTCATAGGGGATGTGCATTAAAATAATACACTAAAGAGCTTTTGTACATGTTGCAAAACTTGAAGGAAACCCTGTTTTTGTACTTGTGAGCACACTTTTTTCTAAACCGGTGTCTACATAGTTTGCCCTTTTCCACAAATGTCAAATCTGACATGTCTTTCTTGATGACATTTCCAAAATTTCCCTTCTCATCACATAATCATCACATAACGTTTGAAACACACTCTTTATGTTCATTGAACAACAGTTGGTTAGACCATAAGATTATTACATATCAAGTCAACTTACCTAATACAGATTGTGTCAAAGCAGCTGTACAGTGTTAAACAAGAAAATAGTAAACAAAATGCAATCAGTAATCAGTAATGCAAACAAAATAAAATTCTGCTGTAGAGCAGCTCTAAAAAGAGGACAGTAGTTAACAGTCAATTTTTCAGTTAAAATTTATCGTTGATTAAGTAATGTCATCATCCAGCCAGTGCAGTTCTCTTCCAATAGTGTCTTTGGAATCAAGTCGACAATATTGCCAAAAATAAACTTAAGCCTGTTTTCATGTTACAAACCATTGTATAATGCACACCTAATGTTTAGACATCTGTTTTTCAGCCTATGATCAATACATCCGCATGAACATAGAGCCAAAGAAACTTGTGATGGGTGTTCCATGGTATGGTTATGACTATAGCTGCCTGAATTTTACAAAGGTAACAATTTATTTTTGATATTTTCAGTACTTGATTTGAAATGACATGCAGTACTAGAGCT
Source organism: Barbus barbus (assembly GCF_936440315.1). NCBI lineage: Eukaryota > Metazoa > Chordata > Actinopteri > Cypriniformes > Cyprinidae > Barbus > Barbus barbus. The sequence goes on along the minus strand of NC_136715.1, from coordinate 22,899,402 downwards.
GTTCGAAATAGAAGAAGTTGTGATATGCAGTGCAATAAACTTTCATTTTAGATTAAAATACATTATCTAGTTTATTGCATATATGGAATAAACAAAGTTGCAAAGAACTTGCTTTGGGAAGATAGTATTTCCTCTCTGAGTAGCCATTTCTCTTTGAATATGGTCATAGCATGTAAAACCCATATACTTCCAAACAACCTTTCTTGTTTTGGCACCATATCATCTTCTGCACCTGCAGCACTTGCGATTTCTTTCACCATTCTTGGCGAAATTGTATGATATCATACAAAATATATGACTTTTATATTATAGTTGATTATAGTGAGGTTTAGGTTTGGGTTGTAAGACAACCTAGCTCCTACAACTTCTTACAGTTTTACATAAATGATTACTATTATGACCAGATCCAACATACAAACACTGTTAAACATTGTGCATGCAAACTTTGGAATAGCAAATGCAAACTAAATCAAATTTTGAGACTGAGACTGCAGCTGTGCTCATTGTCTTGAATATTTCCCACATGAATCTCATGACTCATCAGCTTTTTTAGAAAAATATCAAGCTGGTACTTAATACTATAAATTTCACAATTTTTCTGTCAAAGGTTTATGTTATGAGATCTGGTAATGCAGTTTTTGGTCATATTTTCTGTTGGCCAAGATTTCGGCGTATTCACACAACACCTCATTATACAATAGTTTAAGTTGTGTGCTTTAAATGAACCATACACAGAATATTTCCACGCAAACGTACAGTAAACAATTGCCTGCAGATGGACAACAATAAGGAATTGACTATGATGCAAATCTGACCCTTGACTAAACACAAATACACATTCATGTATAGGAGTAAAAACACTGCATCTCTGATTCATTGATATAGTACAAAAGTAATGGTATTTAAATTAGGTTGAGTTGAGTTAGAATAGACAGAATAAATGACATTTTTAACTGCTATGCTGTTCGGCACGCTCTTTGTTTTTATAACAGGGTGGAATATGTACAATTCCAAAAGTGCCATTCAGAGGGGCTCCATGTAGCGATGCATCCGGCAAACAGATTCCCTACAGCATCATGATGAAACAGATCAACAGCTCAATATCCGGACGACTGTGGGATGAGAACCAGCGAGCTCCATATTATAATTACAAGGTACTGTATCACTTCTGTATCAAAAGTTCAATACTTACTGAAATACTTTTGTAAAACAGCATTTTCAAGTGGACAGTTTCACTGTTCACAGACCAGTTATTTCCTTAAAATTTATAAGATTTTATTTACAGGACACAGAAGGCAGGGTCCATCAGGTGTGTATGATGACCCTGAAAGCATTGCTCTGAAAGCTGCCTATGTGGCACAACATGGTCTGAAAGGAATTGGAATGTGGAACGGAAATCTCTTGGACTACAGTAGTGACCCAATCGCCCATCAACATACGATGGACATGTGGCACGCCCTTACACCCAGTGAACACAGGGAGTCTGCTGCCGTCCCCTAGCATCATTTCTTGTTGTCTATATACACAGTTGGTCTGAATGACAGAAGGTGTTGTGCTTACTCTAAATATTTGTCATATTTATGATGTTTATTTTGTTTTATCACAAACTGAATAAATAGCATACTTTTTCTTCCACCGGTCACGTGCTTCAGAGGCAAACGAAAAAAAATATCTTTCATACACCATAACCTAACATACAGTAATACCCATTTCACACCAAAAATATGACAGATTAAAGAGAGCCAGAAATCCTAAAATACCCGATATGAAGAGTTTAAATAATTAAATTCAACAGTAGACTCTCCAGCTCTCAGAATCAAAGTTTTAATCGGAATGAGACAACGTTTTTGCTATAGATTGTATTCCTGATTGTATTACAATTATAATGCCCCAAATGGCCAAATCTGCACAAAACAGGAAAAAAGACAGCTAGTGATGATCATGACAATGAAACTAAGATTATTCACAAGTAATTTTCCCCACTCCCATAATAAATATATAGAAGAGTGGTTTTCAACCAATTGTTTCTTTTTTAATGAATTTTCTGGTCTTTCGTGATTTACTAGAATTTTTATTTTTTTATACTTGACAAAAATGTTTAGAGTTTGGAATAATTATTAGGTCTGTGCACTGAAAAATGCCACTAACTAAATAAATCCATACACCCTGCTCTCATTTTATCATCACTTTGTCTCCTGCTTTATGCTATTTCATGGTTTCTTCTGCAAAGCGTTCAGGCTGATAGAAGATCTTTAATGTTCGAGTACATGACTCTAACATCAGAAAGACACTGATGGGAACAATTGGGATCCATGGCAGAGCAGCACGACAGAAACCAAGAAAAATACAGTCAAAGGTTGTTACCACAACTTTTTTTCAGGTGCTGAGGTAAAACATATTTCAAAAGAATAAAAGATCAAAAAGGTCTGCACTCTAAAAATATATATTTCAAAGAACAATGAAAACACTTCCCAGGTTTGCTTAGACGAACCTGGATGATCCTCTCAAACTCTGAAAAAATGTTTCATAGGCGGATGAATCAAAAGTGGAATCTTTTGGTATAGGCATGCACCCTGTTTGTCAGAAAATGCTTAATTTCATAGAAAAGCTTTATAGCAACAAACAGTGGTGTTAGTGTGATGGTTTGGTGATGTTTTAACACAATCTCAGAGCAAAGTCCAAATGTAACCTCACTGACATGCTCTGGCAAGACCTGGAAGGCACATACTTACATTTGAGAACATATTTAATTCTGGATGACTTTATACCTTGGTTCCTGCGATGTCTGTTAAAAGCTAAAAGCTCTCTGCCCTTTTTCAAAAGCTCTTGCCTTGTTTGTTCAAGCTCCTTCCTTTGCTCTTTGAGTAGCTTGATTTCCTCTGTCAGTTTATTTTCTGAATGCATGAAATGTTGAGTATGGTATACAAGAGCAAGAATGAGCAAGCATTAGTAACTGCTAATTAGTAACTGTCTTACTAGTGGTTGTTTGTTGTATATAAAGTTCAAGGGAATAGACAGACAGTGGAGAACTTCTCTCTGCTGGGAGTGGAGAGGTTGGTCTACTCATAAGAACCTGTGGAAACACATAAAATCTTCACTAAACGCTTCTCACAGCATTGTCCAGAAAACTGTTCAACCTCCTGCTGCAAGAGCTATTTTAATATTTAAATGTCCTTTATTGATTGAGGGGAATTTAATGCTCTATTATCTTGCCAGGTGCACATGTTGGTCTGGGCAAATCGTGACTGTGATGGTCAGTGTTGCTAATTAAAGTATCAGGGGTCAGAGAGCTAGCGCAAAGGCCACTGTCATTCTCTCCCACGGGTAAAAGGTACAGCTCAGGAAAAGGTGCCTAATGGGGTCAAGGGAACAAGGCATAAGCAATAAATCATAAGAAGCTTAAATCAGCTGACTACAGCAAATACAACTAAACTTATATTGCCTTTATTTCACAAGCACTTACAAATGGTGGCGTGAAGGATTTTACTGTCAGTTCACCCTCTTGTCTGAACCTGGGATCAAATGGAAAAAGTGTTATTTATTTTAGCTTTAAATTTTTCTGTGCTACTCAAGGGTAATTATCTCATATTTTGCCATTGTAGATTGTCTGCATTGAAAATGAATCATTGTATTTATGTCTTGTGTCTAATCAAACTTTTAATTATCATAGTCATCATCACCATCACACTATGTGCTTGATTTAGTCTAATGCAAACAACTCTAACCTTTGGTTGTACACTTATAGTCATTTAGGTTACTAAATTGTTTATTATTTGGGAATGATAGCTACTCACAAGAGCCAAACGTCTGCCAACACATTTAAAAAACATATCTATCTGCGATCCTGTCCAGCCCAAGAAATGTTCCAAGATCAGATCTGAGATCAGACAGACTCGCATCTGAATCGACTCTGAAACAAAAAGCAATTAAACCAGACAGACTCACACATGAACAATCTGAGTAAGGCTATGAAGGTAGAATAATAAGTATCTCTTTACATTTATATATGGATTAAAATGTTCTGGAAATATATGTTTCATATTTATGAAAATAAGCGAAATTACACAAATTCTAGTTTTTTTTTTCTTCCAAGCAGTATTTTTTGTTACTTTCAAACACCAAGCTAATGTAGGCCATTGCTATGTGAATTCTATGTAATTTGTTGTTATGCGAATAAAAATGTCATTATCATCATATAATATCCACACGGGCATACAGTCCAGATTGTAGAATAAAATATTTGATGATAGATTTTTAAACAAGTTGAACTCTGTTCAAGAGCATCATAAATATCAGGACATGGCAAGTTGGTTTGCATTATTTTTCTCACAATTGTCTGGTTAAAACAATGATTTGGCAATTCTTTTTACATGTTTACGGTTTAATATGAAGTTAATTTATGGTCAAGACCAAATAACTTTCAAAAATAGTGTAAACCGTGAAACAACTAGCTCCAGACTAACAGTAGACGAGGTCAGCAACTAACCTGATAAATCCAGCTGAGATGAAAGTGTCCACAGCTTCAGCTGATACTTTATTCAACCTCCGATCAAACTGATCATCGGGTACATAAAAAACATGCAGCTCCACACGCTTCATTAAAAATAAATCAAAAGAACACATGCACGTAGAATTAGCTGTTGAAATTATGGTTATTTACCCATTTAAACATTTGAAAACGTTATTTATTAAACATACCACTGTATTTCAGTCCGCTTTCCAGTAAACCCGCTCATGGTCACATTAACCTAAGGATGATTTCACTGAGAGTGTATGATTTCACACAGTGTGCCCGTGGGTGTGTGAAGTGCTAAGGAACGGTATCTTGAGTAATTAAACAGCACCAGGGTGAACGGAGCGCTCATAAACCCCCAGAGCTTCAGTGAACAGGACACTGTGTGAACGAGCCTCCATACATATGAACATGTGTACTATACCCACCTTATATCCATCCAAAAAATAAAAATATTATTGACAGCAAATTAAAACATTCTGTATTAAAAACTGTTTATATTATACAGCACTTTTCATTGATTTATCAACGTAAGATGATCAGGGCTTTTATTTTTGTTTAACTTTTCTAACTTGTGACAAACTCTAACTAGTCTTAAATTATTTTAACAACACTAGCTCGTCTTGACTCGTAGGGAAGAACAGCCGTTGCTCATTTTACGTGTATGTTTGATGCTTTTTCTTGATATGTATGTGAAAAACTTTAATAAAATCTCCCCTCTATCCATTTAACATTTTTCACCATTTAAAGTTTAAACCACATAACAATGGCCCCACACAAAACACATTGTCATAAATTCTTTGTGATCACTGGGTGGATAAAACAGATGGCCACTTAGACAGGGTGGTGGGGTGCACAAACAGCTGTGCAAACAGGTGTTCAGTTATGGGTGGGGGAGGAATTTATATGAGGGGCAATAAATCAAATTTTGGACACATAGTGCACTACCATCTCTCTAACAATCGTCAGGCCGCTGGAGCCCTCTGCTGGTATTTGTTGTAATACACAAAAATACGTACGTTTATTTTTTATACATTTCTTAATGTATTTTAATAGTGTTGATCAGTAAAACAATATGACTACTTACTTTTGATACTTTATTTCAACCAATTATTATTGCCTCATTATTACATGTATTTAATTCGTACTAAAAGCTATTGTTAATAATATAAATAATAATAATAAATACAATCTTTAGCAGATGATTAACAAAATAATTATTACTGACAGCCCTAGATAAAACATTTGTTTTGAAATTTGTGATTAGAATATTTTCCTGTCATATATTTTGTCATTGTTGATTTCTTGAAAACAATAGGCTATAAAAATGACTTCATCTCCTGAAAACAATATCGCGTATGGTCTGATATTGTGAGCTAATGTATTCACACATTGTATAGTCAGCTGTGTTAATTAAAATTCTTACCACCATCAAAAGTAAAAGCTCTGAATGACATATCCCAGAATATTATGTTTATAGATTATAATGATTAAATTTATGTGTTTATATTTGAAGTTTGAAGTAAATAATCATGAACATACCATAAAATTGCGACTTTGATGGTGTATAATTTGCAGTCATTTAATCTCCACGAGAAAGTGAATTCTTTTTTTTTTTTTATTATTATGTTTTTAAACAGTACAGGGATGACATTAATGACATACAACTTTGTATGAAATACACAATTTGTATCAAGGATATATTCAATGTCATCAGAACACAGGAAAGTAAAAAAAAAAAAAGTTAATGATTGATAATAAAGATAACAATTTAAATAAGAAAACCTAGAAAAAACAAATGAGGGTAAAATATTAATTTATTGTGGTGGCGACTTACTTCTCTACAGCGTTGATGTCACTGCCAGACACTGCTCAAGTTACTGCCAGAGGAATACTCAGACTGATTTAATTTGATTTTTAATATTATTTTTTCAGTATATTTATTGTGATTAACCTCCTGTTCTTGTCACAGTATATTGACATTCAATCGTTGCACGCAGTCACGGAGAATATAACTCGATTAAGATGATCTAACTTATTTTTAATTATTGTCTATAGGCTTGAAATATTTCCTTATTTAAATCATTAAGTCAGCGCATGAAAAATGTGATCATTATATTTAATACAAGTTTGCCCTACACTTTTAATTTAATCCTTTTATGCAGCCTTCAGTCATAACGTTAGCTAATTCTAATGATTTTTAATGTGATATGTTGTTGTATAGTTTTCTCGCTGTTCTGTGATGAAATAAGGTGATCAGACTTCTGTTTAAGTTACGAAATATGCATTGGGATATCTTCACAACATATTCCTTGGTTTCATAATACTCAATTAATTGTTGTAAACTGAGATTGGTGTCTTTAGAAAACGTATCTGTGTTGAATTCTACATAAATATGCTGTGCTACCACTGGAGCGCAAGCTACAGAGCGCTTTGAAAGAAGGCTCCCCCCAGGCCCCCTCGTGGCTATGCCACTGTACTGTATTAGCACTGAACAGGAAATGATGATATTTTTGAAAAATACAATGCATTACAAGGCTGTAGAGAACAGTGCACTATTGCAGACTTATATACTGAGGTTTTAATGATATTATTTTAATATAATCAGTCGTGAACTAAAGCCAGCCCTGTCAGTCTCCTCAGTGGTTCAGTGACTGATGCAAATCATCATTCATCAACCTGCTTTCCTGCAGTCTGTGTTCTTCTGACTTCTGTTTTGTAGTAAGTAATGAATATGCTTAAATCAGCGCAGACAGAAAAATAAAGCAGACGATCAGGAGACAGATTCATTCTGAGTGAATTCAGCCTCTGTTTCATTCTGCTGATCTCAATCACATTCATCATTATTCATACTGTCATCAGTTCACATCAGAGATTCAGAAACCACTTCATCATTAAATCAGTCACTAATACACTTTTATTACAGCTGATCATCAGTTTACAATAGAGATATTAAAGCAAACTTATTCATCTGTTTAAGATTCAGAACAGTATGTGTCTGATCTAGATTTATAACTTCTAGATGAAGAATGAAAAACTATTTAATTATGAATTAATACAAATGTAATGATGTGAGATTTGATGAGTTTGTGTGCATGTGAACATCAGAAAGATGATTTACAGAGAGTCTCTCTATCGTTTAATATCACTCAGATACACTGAGGAACCACGATAAACCTCAAATCCAGCGTAGAGGGGTTCAGTGAATGTGGTGTTGAATGTGTGTAAGTGTGTGAGTGTGTGTGTGTCAGAGACGCTGTAGAAGGACAGAGAGCCGGTCGGCACGTCCACATACACTCCTACTCTATTAGAGAATGAATGGTCAGCAGGTATATCAGTGATGTTCTTGTTGTGACAGACAGAGAATCTGATACCAGAGCACCACAGACTCCAGGATTTGTCATTTAATCCAAACGTACAGTCACTCACTCCTTTCCTGTTGATTCCTTTGTATGACACTGATATAATAACTTCTTCGCTCCATTCAGTCTCCCAGTAACAGCGTCCAGTCAGACGCTCAACACACAGAACCTGAAGAAACTCATCAAATATCTCTGGGTGATCAGGATACGGCTTATGATCTCTCACATGTGTGATCTTCTTGTTCTGATCAGACAGAATGAGTCGAGTGTTTGCTGTGTTTGGATCCAGTGTGAGATCACAGGCATCTGAACACAAGAAGAGAGAAACATCAAGAACAACACAACAGTGAAGATGTCTGTGTGTGTTTACAGCTAAAGTCCAAACTGTCCTCACTCTTCACAAATGTGTTCACTAATATAGTGAAAGCTGTTGAAGAGCGACTAGTGATTCAGATCTCACTAGCAGTGCTGGTCCTAGACTTCTGGAGCCCAAACAAAACTCTGTGAAAAACCCTGTCAGGCCTAAAACAGTGCAGACTAGTGTTGTGTAAAGCAGCTCTAACAAGCCAATAGTGTGATTCTAGAGCTCAAGTCAGTTCAGTGTTGATTCAGTTCAGTAAGTGTAAAGTTCATCAGTTGTGCAGACAGACTGTATATACAGTGTATTTGTGCTCATACACAAACTTTTTTTTTTTTATGAATATGGATTATTTTCTTAGCACCCCCACATATTGCTCTAGCCCCCCTTTAGCCCCGGTAGAGAAAAAATTCTGGCGCCGTGCCTGATGTGTGCGTGTGTGTGTGTGTGTGTGTTTGTAGACCTACACTTTCGCAGTCCTGCTGTCATCAAGATCTCTCCTACATTATTCACACTATAAACACACAAACACACATTAATGTAAATCTGCATCATTCACACACACGTTCAGTATGTCAGTATTACTGTTTGACATACTTGAGTATCTGCAGTTTATAGTTTGGATCCTGCAGTTTGTGTTTGAGCAGCTGGACTCCTGATTGTCCTGGGTGATTGTAGCTCAGATCTAGCTCTCTCAGATGTGAGGGGTTTGAACTCAAAGCTGAAGACAAATAACCACAGCCTTCCTCTGTCACCATACAGCCAGACAACCTAAAGACACATCAACAGTCATAACATCTTCAGACACACAGTCAGATTATCTCTAGACACACAGTCAGATCATCTACAGCCACACACGGTCAGATCATCTACAGACACATGGTCAGATCATCTACAGACACACGGTCAGATCATCTAAAGGCACACACAGACAGATAATCTACAGACACACGGTCAGATCATCTACAGACACACACGGTCAGATCATCTACAGACACACATACAGATCATCTACAGACACACACACAGGGATGGATTAACGCATGGGCCTACTGGGCACGTGCCCAGGGCACTGGACCAGAGGGGGGCCCAGCCGAAATACAGATACTCCCAGAATGCGATTTCAACCATGCCTCCTTAGATTTTTGAGGCAAGTGGATTTTGATTTCTTCCAAAAAGACAAAAAAAACAAACAAAAAAAAACTGCAGAAGAATATCTTTTATATTTAATAAACAATCACACAGGTGTGATTGTATCATTCAGTGCGGCACATCATCAGCTGCTAAATTAAAATCTGCGTTCGCTCAACTTCGCTGGCTGGCACGGAGCCAGAGACATCCGCGTTTTTCTACAGCACTGCGCATTATAACCAATCACACATGATTCTGTTGAGTTTATGAGTACAATGGCCAATAAGAGGCGTCCAGATGAGTCATTGCTGAAACAGCTGTTTTGTTCAGTGCACGCGCTCCCTGAATGAATTCTGCTCTCTGCCGATTTCTCTCATCAGAAACAACAAAGTGCAGAAGTGCATACGATGTAAGCAAGATATTAATTTCACAATGTAAGCAACTTCAGTGATTAATGGGAGTTTTTGAGAGTGCTTTAACTCTGGCTAAATCAATGATAATGTTCTTTGATAATGTAAATGGAGTGTCTATTTACACTTAGTGCAAATAGCCCACCTTTTGGCAGAGGCTATTTACAATAATTCCACCCACCAAGTGTGATTGGGACTGTCAAGATTATAAAAAGCTGCTATAAACTAACAGCATCAGTGGCACAGATGGTAAAGCACGAACTGTTGTATTTTTGATGCGATCGACTAGGGTTTGAACCCACCTTTTGCCGAATTTTTTTTCTCCCTTTTCAAATCTCATATCACATCGTAAAGGCATTTATTTTTAATAAAAATTAAAGAAATAACCAAAAGGTTGAAAATGAAGTATCAGGTAGGGTTAGGGTAGGTGTTGGGAGGTCGTCTACAGACACACGCGGTCAGATCGTCTACAGACCCGCGGTCAGATCTTCAACAGACACACACAGTCAGATCATCTAGACACACATGGTCAGATCGTCTACAGACACACACGGTCAGATGGTCTACAGACACACATGGTCAGATCGTCTACAGACACACACGGTCAGATCATCTACAGAAACACAGTCAGATGGTCTACAGACACACACAGTCAGATGGTCTACAGACACACACGGTCAGATCGTCTACAGCCACACACAGTCAGATCGTCTACAGACACACACGGTCAGATCATCTACAGAAACACAGTCAGATGGTCTACAGACACACACAGTCAGATCGTCTACAGACACACGCGGTCAGATCATCTACAGAAACACAGTCAGATGGTCTACAGACACACACAGTCAGATGGTCTACAGACACACAGTCAGATGGTCTACAGACACAGACAGTCAGATCGTATACAGACACAGACAGTCAGATCGTCTACAGACACACACAGTCACAATGTCTACAGACACACAGTCATATCATCTACAGACACACAGTCATATCGTCTACAGCCACACGGTCAGATTGTCTACAGCCACACGGTCAGATTGTCTACAGCCACACGGTCAGATTGTCTACAGCCACACGGTCAGATTGTCTACAGCCACACGGTCAGATTGTCTACAGCCACACGGTCAGATTGTCTACAGCCACACGGTCAGATCGTCTACAGCCACACGGTCAGATCGTCTACAGCCACACGGTCAGATCGTCTACAGCCACACACGGTCAGATCATATACAGCCACACACGGTCAGATCGTCTACAGACACACACGGTCAGATCATTTACAGAAACACAGTCAGATGGTCTACAGACACACACAGTCAGATGGTCTACAGACACACGCTGTCAGATCGTCTACAGACACGCGGTCAGATCTTCTACAGACACACACGGTCAGATCATCTACAGAAACACAGTCAGATGGTCTACAGACACACACAGTCAGATGGTCTACAGACACACATGGTCAGATCGTCTACAGACACACACAGTCACATTGTCTACAGACACAGTCATATCATCTACATATACACAGTCATATCATCTACAGACACACACAGTCATATCATATACAGACAAACACAGACAGACAGATCGTCTACAGATAGTCAGATCATCTACAGACACACACAGTCAGATCACTTACACAGTCAGATCATCTACATAAACACACAGACAGATCGTCTACAGACACACACAGTCACTTTGTCTACAGACACAGTCATATCATCTACAGATACACAGTCATATCATCTACAGACACACACAGTCATATCATATACAGACACACACAGACAGACAGATCGTCTACAGACAGTCATATCATCTACAGCCACACAGTCAGATCGCCTACAGCCACACAGTCAGATCATCTACAGACACACACGGTCAGATCGTCTACAGACACACATGGTCAGATCGTCTACAGACACACACGGTCAGATCGTCTACAGACACACACGGTCAGATCGTCTACAGACACACACAGTCAGATCTTCTACAGACACACACAGTCACATTGTCTACAGACACACAGTCATATCATCTACAGATACACAGTCATATCATCTACAGCCACACGGTCAGATCGTCTACAGCCACACGGTCAGATCGTCTACAGCCCCGCGGTCAGATCGTCTACAGCCACACACAGTCAGATCGTCTACAGACACACGCGGTCAGATCGTCTACAGACACACACGGTCAGATCGTCTACAGACACACACAGTCACATTGTCTATAGACACACAGTCATATCATCTACAGATACACAGTCATATCATCTACAGCCACACGGTCAGATCGTCTACAGCCACACGGTCAGATCGTCTACAGCCACACACAGTCAGATCGTCTACAGACACACACAGTCAGATCATCTACAGATACAGTCATATCATCTACAGACACACACAGTCATATCATATACAGACACACACAGACAGACAGATCGTCTACAGACAGTCAGATCATCTACAGACACACACATTCAGATCACTTACACAGTCAGATCATCTACATACTGTGAGGCGTGTCCCGAGCACCTATCAGCGTCGCCCTGGCAACAGAGGAGAAACACCTGCTCCCAATCACCGCGGGCTGATCGGTCACAGCTGAGACAAGTTCACAGACGGCTACAAAAGCCGTGTGGAAGCACACTCGGGTGAGCAATGTCTCCAGAAGCAAGGAAGCTAACAAGCCTGTCTTTTCTCCCGCAGAAAGCAGCGAGTGACCGGTCAGCCCTACTCCTCCCGCACTGTTTCACGGATCACCAAGCACAGCAGCCACAGAAGGAACCGCGCACCCAGCACGCAGCACAGACTTTGGATTTGTTAGCACTTGCACCTTTTGAGTTTTATGTTCAATAAATACACACTCCGGGGCATTTCTTGTACTTCCCTCTGTCGTGTGATCCATCAGCCCGCTACAATACACACACAGACAGATCGTCTACAGACACACACAGTCAGATCATCTACGGACACATTCAGATAATCTACAGACACTCATCAACATGGGGACCAGTTCACTGTAAATAATCTCTTACATGTCCTTATACCTCAGTGTCTGCAGCTGACATTTTGAACTCTTCAGTCCATCGGAAATAAACTTTACACCAGAGTCCTGCAGGTCATTGTTACTCAGATCCAGCTCTCTCAGGACAGAGTTTGAGGATTGCAGAGCTGATGACACAATTTCACAATGCTGATCTGAGAGATCACAGCCAGCAAAACTGAAAAGAGAGAAGAACACACACATCAACTGTCAGATCATCTGCAGACACACACAGTCAGATCAATCATCTACAGACACACAGTCAGATCATCTACAGACACAGACAGATCATCTACAGACTAGGGGTGTAACAATTCATCGAGATGGATCGATACATCAATACGATATCTGACGATACGATGCATCGTTACCAAGCATAAAATATCGATATCTGTAGTATAAATAGGCATCTTTATTATGGTACTGACCACATTTTCACATAATGTCCATCTATGCATTACCGCCAACGCGTGCATTTTCGTTCAAACTCGCGTATACAGGACTCGATATAAGGACTGCCTGAAGGCACAAGGCGAGCATAAAAGACGCTTGGGATTATTTGCGGAACAGTCGAGCGCTGTGTGAGTTTTCTGCGCACACATCTGAAGCGTACGCACACAGACAGCCACGTGTCTACACCGGCACCGCATGAATAATAAATTGAGCTCTCTTCCGCTTTTTTGTGCATGGATGAATAAATACAGACAAAATTACATCAAAATGCGCGTTTTGGATAATATCCTAGTAAACACAGATGGTTAAGCATATGTCTCAAAGTAAACAGTTGAGAAAGAAAACGCATGTGTATCAGTAGAGACTATATTAAATCAGTGCTTTGGTTCGTAAAGTGAAAGCAAACTAATAATAAATCTAATGCTGTCAAAGAAAAATACAAGTGCTCACTGCTCCTGACTAAATAACCTTTATAACATCAAAAATGATTAATCTATATTTAATTTATACAGTGAAGACTATGTAGTTATTTTACATTTGATTATTAAATTTCTGTAGCGAACCTGAAAAGTTATTTTAGACTGAGTTGAAAAACTTGAAAAGCACTGTTTATTGAACTTGTACAGAGCCCTTTTTTTCCCATGGTAGTGGGAAAAATTTGGGGTGGGAAGAAAAAATATTTTTCAAATGTTTTGCATTGTCTCACAAAACTTTTGCCTTCTCTTGCAAAACTTTTGCATTCTCTCTGAAAACGTTTGCATTCTCTCGCAAAGATATTTGTGTTCTCACAAAACCAGTTGAGTTCGGACAAACTCTTCCTGTTTACTTTACAGCTTGCAGTGGTTCATACAGCTGTGTATGCTCATAATGGAGCGGTTCATAGAGTTTTATTTTGAACTTGGACTCAAATAAAAATATCAGTGCTTAGTTCAAGGCACGATTTGGGACATTCTAAAACACTTAATGTGGCTTAATGTTTTAAAACGGTGACATTGGAAGACCTAATTCGATAATAACAAAATGATTAGGCTAATATTAATAACCTTTAATAATATTACTATTAATAAAGCAGAATACCCCACAATATGAATGCAACGCCCTGCACGTAAGCTTTTCCCAGCTAATGTAGAAGTTTTATTAATCAAAATATAAATCAATCAAGTATAATCAATGTGAATATAGCCATTTATGTATCAAGTTATTCTACTACCATAAACATGCATCTGCCTGTGTGTAGAGCCCAGCATGAGAAGATGATGTGCAGACATGCGTTCTGTGCTTAAACTGCACATCCTGTTGTGACATTAGACAAAAAATATATGATGGTGCCTCTTCTTTAACGTAAATGGAGGCTTCCTGTCCGCTTCAAATGTATTGAACACGCCTTAGGGAAAAAAAACTGTATATAAGAGTGTGCACACAGATTCGGGAGATTGCTCTGCAGAGTCTCTGACAATAAAATCTAAATTCTGGCATCAAAACCCCAAGACTTTGAGAATGATTCCTCACAGAAGCGGCAGAAGCCACCACAAATTGGCGTCATGAACAGGATTGGAAAGGAGCAGAGGGTGAAAGACCACTTTGGGCTGGCTTGGCAAACGGCACAGATTCTGTGGCCACTAAAGGTAAGCAGTTTTTGTTTATATAAGTAGTTTGTCTTGTTTGTCAGTTAGCTCTTTGTGGTAAGGACTCTTAAAAATTACTCTTCCAAATTTAAAGAACAAACAGATAATGGGGATTTTGAGTCCAGAAGAAATAATTGCATGCATAGATCTGTTTTACTGTTAAGAGGGCCTTTGATTGATAATAGTGAATTAGGGCAGATTGTGCATGCAAAAATCTGTTTACTGTCAAGAGGGCCTTGATGGATGACGTAAACTTTAAGCAGATAAAGTATAAGGAAGCGCGCAAAGTCCTACAGATACCGCTCTCTTGGCATAAAGGAATTTTACAGAGGTCTGCACGGGTAAGCAAAAATTCCTGCAGGGTGCTTTTTTACTGTGTTGAGGAAGTGTATCAGTGAAAGAGTTATTAGTGCTGACAGGTCACTCAGGAAGGGTGCAGTGTAGTCTGTGTAAATGTATGTGTCAATGTCTGAGTGTATTTGTGACTATGGTTGTGGTTTTGTAAATCTATAAAATCTATATCTCTATATCTGGTGGAACAAAAGGTGCGCACTCCGCCTGGACCATCATTTGAGTGTGGTCAGGCAGCGGAGATGGGTGCAGCTGGTGTTACGCTCGAGAAGAGTGAATGAATATATGAGCCATAAATAAAAAAGGGACAAAGGATGATTGTATGAGCTCTAAATAATAAAGGGACTTGTATGAATATTATTTTAAAAAGATGTTCCAAGATATGGACTTTGCAGATTATTTAAATAATAATAGATTAATTAAAATACATTTATTTAATGACTTGTCTTACTAGATGAATAAAAATATTGCACATGCTTAAAACTTTATATCTAATATCTGAAGTCATCTCAAATTTGTATCTTGTTATCCCTGGGAGACAGTATGAAAGTGAATCTATTACCGAGTTTCAGAGATTTGGGTTTGAGCTAACTAAAGATAACTTGTGTGGTGAAATGTTGAATGAGAGCAAGACTGGGTGACCAAATTCATAGAAATTTTGATTCAAAAGCTATAGGACATTTTACAGTAATACTGGCACGACACACTCTGGAGAAGGGAAACGTGGAGGCTAGGAACTTCTTGAATTACATCAGATCTTTATTTACAAAACTCAGGGATCACTGGAGACACAGAGGAACATGGAATGACGATAAGACCGGACACAGAGGCAGGGAAACACAGGGCTTATGAAGGGGGGACTTAACTAGATAATTAATAACACAGGGCTGGGGACTAATAAACTAAACAACCAAAACGGGGACAGGAACAAAACCAAATAAGGGCATAAGGAAACACAGGGAGCACTTGGAAACACAAGACACAGGTAAACAAAGTCTGACAAATATTGCAACAAATATTGAACTTGGGAGGCCATAGCGGATCCGGGAGCATGGCGGGTCTGCCTCTAAGACCGCGGCCCCAGCCCCCACCTCGGCTTCTTTGGCAGGGGCCCTACTACCACCCCCCAAAAAAATCCTTGGGTGAAGTAGGGGCTCGATCTAGTACTTGGGGGTGCTCTTGAAGTGCAGACATTTGGGGGCGCTCGGGAAGCGCGGACTCTTGGGGCACTCGGGTAGCGCAGACACTTGGGGGCTCTCTGGAAGCACAGACACTTGGGGCGCTCTGGAAGTGCAGAGCTGGATGGGACAAGCGGAGACGTAGGAGACGCAGGAGGGCGCTCTGGCAGCGCGGACTCTGGGGGGACTGTCGAGGAGCAGGCACTGGGTTTGGGAAAGCAACGACCGGTGGGCTTGCCATATTCTCTGCAGGCGAGCTTGCCATACTTTTTGCCGGCGGGCTTGCCACACTTCCTGCTTGCGATCTTGGGAGAGGCTAGGGAGGTGAAGCGGGGTCCGCACGGCGTCCATGCAACTTCATGCTGATCACAGCAGATCGTGATGCGGAATCAACGGGGAAACCGCGCGGCTGCGGGACGTGCTTTTACATCAATGAGAGGTGGTGTACAGATGTAACTGTGTTAACCCTCATGGCCCTGAGGGTGTTTTGGGGGCCTGGAGAACTTTCGACATGCCCTGACATTTGTGCTGTTTTCAGTTGCTTATAAAAATATAAATGGCTAAAGTCTAATAACACTGTAAACAGCACAAACTGGGCTACAATATTATGTTAGCAGCATTTATGTACATGATTGTGTTTTCAGAAATCAATGTTTATGCGTGGTTAGTGAAAAACTAGATAGCGAATTCAAATCACTCTTAGGAGTGCAAATGAACCTAATAGTCACTGAGAAATTTAGACAAGAACTAACTCAGAAATATGAGATGCATCCAGACAAGACTTGGTCAGTAGATGAGTGTAAAAAAGTACTAGGAGCATGTATTCGCAAGAACAATGTGAAAGGCATTATCTGCTGCCACAGAGAATTTGGTTTAGCGCTAGCTACACAACAGTCTCAGCTTACTCAGAGCTAGAGGAATAGAACAAAGAGCTCCGTGCTAGAGTATCCTCTTTGACTAAGAAATTGAACCGCAACAAAGCTTCAGCAAAAACTGATGTGGAAAAAGTCCCAGAGCTTACCCACAGCACGCAAAATTTTTCTGAATTTAGAAGAGCATTGATCAGCAAAATGCGTCTCTACGATGTGTCGTTAGCAGAAGTCACACAGCCGATGTCACAAATTCTAACTGAATCTGAATTCAACAGTTTTGAGTCTGCTGTTACTTCTGAATTACAACATGCCAGTAAAGGCAATTTGAGAGAGGGTGTTTTGAAAATTCTAAAGAATATCATGGGACCCAAAATAGACTGGTCCAGAATCATTAACTGTGTCCAATTGAAAGAAGAAACTGTGAGTGAATACACTGATAAGTTTTGTCAATCAGCTGTAACTTATAGTGGAATAGTTGATGATCGTGAAAGTGTGCTAGATGACAAGGGACCCCTAGTCCGCATCTGGTCAGATGGCCTTGTAGCCGAGTACAGAAAAGCCTTGCCATTCCTAGATCTAACTTGGTCTAACAGAACTCTCAGAAGTAACCTAGACAGGTTAGCTACATGGGAAAAAGATGCTGATGTTAAGGCAAAAGTGAGAGTAGCAGCAGCTACGTATAGCACAACGAATCAAGGCAATAGATGGCCTAAAAGAGAAGGCAAATGCAACTACTGTGGAAAATTGGGGCATTGGGAGAAAGAGTGTAGGAAGAAGTTGCAAGATAGTAGAAGAAATACTATGCATAATTCTGCTCCTTCTCAGCCTGCCTACAACCCTGAAGTAGTTCCGCAAGTGTACACTGAAACTTTAGGACAGTGTAACAATTTATAAGCTCAAAAGGGAATTGTATATAAATAATTACGATTAATTATGATTAATTACAATTGTATCGGCTGACAGTAATAACTGTCACAGAATTAAATTGACATCAGCTGATCTGTCCGTCCAGTGAACATTCAGTGTAAGTTCGTATCAACTCTAAGAAAGGGTATTTCCTTGGCCACAGAAAATACTTTCCTATTCATGCATTAGAGCATTGTAGCAAGGGTCAAAATCGTAAAGGGACATTTAATATGCAAGGCAGAATCAGAAACTCATGTAATTTGTGCACACAACTTTTATTTAACTAAACACTAACGCAGACTAGTCAAACAAACAAACAAACTAACAAACAAACATACAATCACTCATACATGGGAAAGGCTAATGAGCGTTGATAGATGAAACCATCAGGAAAACCAAAGAATGCAGTTATGCAGAAAGTCATTTAACCACCTGAGTAAAACCATCAGAACCATTTATAATGGGGTCTATAACGTATACAAAACCTCTGTTTCGTTTAGTTAAATGTTATACTTGCACTGCCTTTGGTCGGGTTGAGTGTCCGGAATGCAGTCTCAGATGAAAGTCTTAATGGTTTCAAAGTTTTGGACTCCCGATCACGTTCTTCCGGGTTGAAGAGTGATGAATTCCAAAGATGTTCTCAGGTAGAAATGTTCTTCCGGCTATTGAATGGAAAAAGGAGCTAAGAAAAAGATCTGCTGAGGTCCAAGGAGCTTGGTTGAATGGAAAGACGAGGCCACAAGGCCCGGCACAAAACTTGGAGGGTTCAGAAAAAATTCTAGCTCACATCCTCTTAGGATCTAACAATCCTAAGAGGATGCTTGGGCATCTCTGAAGTGAGAGCTTATCTGAGAGCTCTCACTTCAGTGAGAGCTTATTACACCCCTGGGGTGTCAAATACCCAATGGAGTCCTGGATTTTTGGAGGGAAAGTTTTATGACCCTTTCTCTCTGAACATGGTAATTTGCATAGGTAATTTGCCTGGGTTAATGCACAAACTTCTAAAGATTCTTAGGACACTAATATGTTGCATAGGTATCGACATGTAACCATTTGTTAATCTAATAACTAATTGATTTGTTAAATCAAATGCAAAATTGTGTGTCTGATTGATCAAAATGCTACAACAGCTAGCTCAGGCTATTCTAAGAGCACAACAATACAGGAAAAAACTAATTGTTGGGGCTGTGAGTAGCTACCTTTCCCCTGTAATCCATCACAATGACAAAATAATTTTTGTGAAAGGTAGCATATAAGAGAAAGAGATTGACTTTTTGCTTGATACAGGTGCAGAAATTACAATAATTCCTACAAAATTGGCTAAAGGTTTAAACATCCCGTACAAGAAAACTAAACTGTGTTTAACTGGTGTAATAGGTAAAGATTCTGTTTTGTATGAAACCCCGCCCATAGAGGTACAATTAGGCCCGGAAACTCTGACTACAAAATTTCTATGTGCTCCATTAAATACAGGTGCAATTCTAGGCATGGATCTACCGAGACAAGTGCGTCTAACTTTAGACATGTCCTCAGAATCTGCTAGCATAAAAAGTTCCTCAGCAAAAGTTTCTACCAATAATGCAACCACTCCTGAGTGTGCTTTGTTACAGAATTATCCAATTTGGGCTAATGACAAGGATGATTGGGGGTTTTTGACAGGTGTAGAATCAGTCAAATTGACAGGAACTCCACCTCCTTTTACCAAACAATATCCGATCAGCAAGGAAGCTATACAGGGTATAATCAAACCTATTGTACAAAAATTGCTGAAGCAAGGAGTGCTAGTTAAAACCAACAGTCCCTGTAACTCACCCATATGGCCCATCAAGAAATCCAATGAGACATGGAGACGTACCATAGAATACAGAGTGGCCAATAAACATATTGATAAAATCACCCCCCTATCCATCTACAGTTTGTAATGGCTTACCATTAGATTGTAAGGTTTTTTCAGTAATCAATATGTCTAATGGATTCTTTTCTGTACCCTTGCACTCTGACAGCCAGACATGGTTAGCTTTCACAGTTGACTATGAGCAATACCATGGACACGGTTGCCACAGGGATTTCAGAATTCCCCGACCATATACCATCAGGCTGTCAGATGTGATTTGTGTGACCCAGAATGTCCAGTCAAACAGTCCACTATGATTCAATATGATGATGATATTATGATTGCCTCAACAGATCACGAGGTACATCAAACTGAATTGGCAGCATTGTTGGACTATTTGCAGAAAAGAGGACACAAATCCAGCTTTCACAAAGCTCAAATAACTAAAAACCAAGTCACATTTCTGGGTCAAACAATTGGTACAGGAAATAGATCCATTACACAGGATCGAGCCGCTTCAGTCCAAGCCATACCTCTGCCTACTACCATTAAAACACTCCGATCATTTTTAGGAACAGCAGGTTACTGTAGACCTTGGATTGAAGAACTATGCCTCGATTGCTCAGCCCCTCTATAACTTGTTGAAAGGCCAGGTTAAAGAGTCCGATACTGTTTGTATGGAAGAAATTCATCTCAAAGCTTTCAATGATTTGAAAAGAGCACTATGTCAAGCACCAGCATTAGGAATTGCACAATCTGATAGGCTCTTTGTGCTTTATGTTCATGAACACTTAGGCTTTATGACTGCATGTCTAATGCAAGATCATGGGGGCAGTTTACGCCCAATTCATTGCTATTCTGGTAAACTTGACATAGTCGCTCAAGGTATGGGCCCATATCTTAGAGCAGTTCAGGCAGTTCATATAGCTCTTCCAGCTTCATCAGGAATGGTGTTAGGACAGACTGTAAACATAAGATGCCCTCATACAGTGTCCGCACTAATGAATCAAGCAAAAGTCACTTTTGTCACCTCCTCTCGTTGGGGAAACTGGTTAACAACCCTCACATCCCCGAACATTGTTTTACAGCGTGCATCAGTCACGAACCCATCCTCATGTATGATGTCTGCAATGACTGAAGTTGTGTTAGAGGATGAAGGAGAAATGACTCACAATTGTGTTACGCTTACATACGCTCCTACGAGTGAAGTAACAGAAACTCCTATAGAGAATGCAGACTTGGAGTTGTTTGTTGATGGTTCAGCTCAAGTCATTGAAGGTAACAGACGAGCAGGTTACGCAGTAACTTCCACCACTGAAGTGGTAGCTTCAGGTCGTCTTCCAGATCATTTTTCAGCTCAAGCTGCAGAACTAGTAGCCTTAACCTGTTAACCTTTGCCAGAGTGATGTCGCACTGAACGCTCTTTGTTTGCATGTGTCATTGTTTTCTAATAGAATAAATGAAACGGGACAAAGTTAATCTTGACAAACTATATATCATTCTGAAGGTCTAAGCCTCAAGCATCAACGACAGATCGCTGTTTTTCGATGGAAAGCTTATAAGGAATGTATTTGCTACATTTGTGTAAGCAGTACACATCAAAACATGCAGAGTAAAAAAGCAGTACGTACCATTATCATTGTAATAACGAGCCACAAATGCGTCCACTGCTGAAATCCCAGTTTAGTTAGAGAGGTAAGTGTCCACAGAACAACATCCCAGCGAGCACTTTTAGTCCAGCGAAACAATAACGTTGTAATAAGGATGAATATTCCTTTGTTTACATTTCATTTCTTCAGGAGAGTTATTGTTCGCGTCCGTTATGGAATAAATTACGCTCAAAAACAGCGTCTTGGTGGTAAAAAAAAAAACACGGTGCTGTAGCATACAGTTTTACAAACAGAGTGACACCATACACGGAAAAAAAGTCTCAGAAAAGCGGAATATAGTTTATTTGAATTTGCCGCTCTCTCCAGACAGCGCGTGACGCAGGCTGTGACGCAGCTGTCATCTGAGCAGGGCGTAACTTAAGCGATCTGCTTTTCCATAAAAAACTCTTATAATCTGTATAGACGCACTAGAAAGTGAACGTCAGGAAAGCAGCTGGACCGATGGGATATCCGGCCGTGTTCTGAGGTCCTGCGCCGATCAGCTCGCTGGTTTGTTCACTTCCATCTTTAATGAGTCCCTTGCTACCTCCGTGGTTCCCACCTCATTCAAAAAATCTGTCATTATCCCTGTGCCAAAGAACAATAAACCCTCTTGCCTGAATGACTATCGCCCAGTTGCCCTCACATCTATAGTCATGAAGGTTTTTGAGAGACTTGTAAAGAGCCACATTTGCTCTTCCATCCCTGATACATTGGACCCTCTTCAGTTTGCCTATCGCCCAAATAGATCCACTGACGATGCCATCTCTCACGTCCTCCACTCTTCCCTCACACACATGGACAGCAACAATGGGAATTATGTAAGGCTGCTATTCATTGACTATAGCTCAGCTTTCAACACTATAGTCCCCATCAAGCTGGCTTCTAAACTCACAGACCTCGGCCTAAACTCCTCACTCTGTGACTGGATTCAAGACTTCCTCACCGGCAGACCTCGAGTGGTGAAAGTTGGCCAGTTCACCTCAAACTCCATCACTCTGAACGTAGGAGCCCCACAGGGCTGTGTCCTGAGTCCCTGCTCTACTCTCTCAACACACATGACTGCGTGTCCTCTCACAGCTCCACGTCAAATTCGCTGATGATACTGTGGTTCTGGGCCTCATCTCCAACAACGATGAGACCGCATACTTGGATGAGGTAGAGAGATTCACATCATGGTGCCAGGACAACTGTCTCTCTCTGAATGTGAGCAAAACTAAAGAGTATACTTTATAATTGCACTGTCCTTGGAGCGGACCTGACCTACATTTCACTGCTGGTTATACGCTGTATAATTGTGTATGTGACGAATAAAATCTTGAATCTTGAATCTATATGAAGCATGGACATGGTTAGACAAAGGAGCCACAGTGGATTCATCCGGCTGCTGGACCAAAGGGGGAAAGTATGTCGCTCCCGAATCACTGCTGCCATATTTGGGTCAACAAATACACAATTTGGGTCACAGTGGTCCAGCAACGATGAATCACAGGTTCTCAAATCAATGGTGGAATCCAAAATTCAGAAATGTAGCCACCGAAACAGTCAAGAGATGCGTTACATGTCAGAAAAATAATGATGTGCCAACAGCAACTATAGCAGCAACACATACCCCAGCACCACCAGGACCATTTCATCACCTGCAAGTTGATTACATATCGTTGCCTCCTTGTAAGAGAACAACTGACATTTTGGATGTAATAGACATGTTTTCCAGATGGATAGAAGTTTATCCAACAGGGCGTGCTACAGCTGCACATACTGCTAAATGTCTTGTCACTGATTTCATTCCCAGATGGGGATTACCAGATTGCATTGACTCAGATCAAGGTACACACTTCACAGGACAGGTAGTCAAGGAAGTGTCTAAAATGTTGAAGATTAAGTGGAATCTTCACTGCCCATACAGGCCACAAGCATCAGGACAGGTTGAACGAGCAAACAGAACAATCAAAACCAGGCTAAGCAAAATGCATCAGGAAGGAGTACCATGGGTCGAAGCGCTGCCAGCGTTAATGTGTAGTATGAGAGCGTCACCTAACAGATCAGTAGGACTGAGCCCTCATGAGATTATTACTGGACGCCCCATGCAGATGCCAGGTGTGATTGATCTTAAAAATGCTGATGTACACATTGCCTCAGATGCCCTGATCACTTACTGTGAAAACCTCACAAAGGCAGTACAGAGTGCCAGAGAGAGAGTCGAGTCGTGTTGGCAGACTCCACCAGAAGGTGGACACACAATCATCCCAGGTCAGTGGGTCATGATAAAGTCATTCAGAAACAAGCCATTAGAGCCTAAGTGGCACGGACCACATCTAGTGATGTTGATTACAGCAGCTGCAGTGTTGTGTCAGGGAAGGAAATCCTGGACTCATGTATCACACTGTAAAGTTGTCCCCCCACCTACAGGGATAGGATAGGACACATGCAGTGGCGGACCTAGAGTTTTATACATGGGGTGGCCAGGGGGTGGTCAAGGCTAATTCAGGGGGTCCATGGACCATGACAGAAAATCAGTTTATAACTACAACCTGGCATAAAAAAAGCATTAATAAATCATACAATTGCTAATTACTTCACATTACCACACATTAGCTATACATTCCTACCGTAACTTCAAATGTTAGTCTATTGAAACTTATTTCTCTTAATTCTCTCACCTCATTAACCAGTGGCTGGAGCAGCCTGGAGTGAGAATTATTCATGAATAATTAACAAGCCTGTGATTAACACTACCAGTCAAAAGGTTTAGAACAGTAAGATTTATAATGTTTTTTAATTCTCTTCTGCTCACCAAGCCTGCATTTATTTGATCCAAAATACAGCAAAAGCAGTAATATTGTGAAATATTTCTTACTATTTAAATAACTGCTTTCTATTTGAATACATTTTAAAATGTAATTTATTTCCTGTGATTTCAAAGCTGAATTTTTAGCTCAAAAAACATTTATTATTATTATTATTATTGAAAACAGTCGAGTAGAATTTTTCAGGTTTCTTTGATGAATAGAAAGTTCAGAAGAACAGCATTTATCTGAAATATACATCTTTTGTAACATTATAAATGTCTTTATCATCATTGCTAAATAAAAGTATTAATTTCTATAATACCCCCCCAAAATAAATAAATAAATAAATAATTATACTGACACCAAGCTAAAAAAAACTTATTTCATTAAAATAATCCTGAAAAAATTACTCAACTGTTTTAAATATTTATAATAATAATGATTAAAAAAATGTTTCTTGAGCAGCAAATCAGTATATTGTAATGATTTCTGAAGGATCATGTGACACTGAAGACTGGAGTAATGATGCTGAAAATTCAGCTTTGATCACAGCAATAAATTACATTTTAAAATATATTCAAATAAAGCAGTTATTTTAAATAGTAAACATATTTCACAATATTACTGCTTTTGCTGCATTTTGGATCAAATAAATGTAGGCTTGGTGAGCAGAAGAGAATTCTTTAAAAACATTAAAAAATCTTATTGTTCAAAAACTTTTGACTGGTAATGTATACTTTATTTTTTTCTCATGTTTTCTAAACTAAACTATTGATAAGGTTAAAGTAACAATTGGTTTGTATACAAGTTCATATTAGACCATTTTTATAATAACGTTATATCTATTCATTTTTATTAATTATAATAAAAAAAGAGCAATTGAGTAAATATTTAAATGTAATTTTTGCAAAATTCTCTCTCTTTTTATGGACACTGTGTGGATTTTCTTTTATGTTTCTTTTTCTTTTATTTCTTTTCTAGCTGCTATCTTTCCGCGGTTGTAACAATCATTGAGTGATTACATGAGACACTACACATTCAGTAAGTTGTAGTGTATCTTTCAACATGGATCGGACGTTCATTAAATGTTTACTTCATGCTAATAAGAATGCACTCCTGCTTCGCTTGAACTTAAAAAGCGGGAGCGCGCATGATCCGTCACGCCAGCCACTGAACAGCTCCAAAACAGTTTTTATCGTTTGAAATTCTTAATAAAACTAACAGAATTTGAACGCTGAGACTTTGTTTCATGTTATTATAAGTGACCTGTTCTGTCGTGTCCGTCAGCTCGTTGTCTATGTCCTCTCTGCTCTGCGCTGTTTTTCACTGTGTGCGTGAGAGGCTGGAAATGGACGAGTCGAAGCGCGATGCGGAACACCAAACGTGTCACATCCTTGAGTTCGAGGCTAAAATAAACGCTTATTTCAGTGCGATTAAACAAAGAAAATGAAATCGTAGTATATTAATTTTTGGGGTGGCACCCAGGGTGGCCGATCTGATGTCAGGGGTGTCCAGTGCACCCTGGACACCCCTCTGGCTCCGCCACTGGACACATGGACCAGTGAGGAGCCCAGGGAAGAACTGAATGCAACAGGCTTTGGGGGCCAACCCTGAGGTGAAGACTCCCTCATAGGCTTTCCCCATCCATTAGCCAATCCTTACCTCACTGTTCTTTAGGTGTCGCAGGAATTAAGAAATAGGGAAAGAAGGAACTACAATAGCAGACTCAGATCGAACAAAGGATACAACCCTAGTGTTTGCAGTATTTTACAACAAATACAGCTCTGTCGTCTTTTGTTTTCTTTCTTACTCTGTGCAGATACCACTCGATGGCTGTCCTGAGACCCATACGCACTGACCTCCTCACCTGCGTATGAAGCCACAACCTCTAAAAGACAACTAGACCCACTGACGAGCCAACTGTCACGGAAGACAGAACAAAACTAAAAAATGCACAACGCAGAGAATCACATACGAAAAATTCAGTCATCCATCAGCATGATCAAGATTGCCGTGATCTTTCAGCAAAATTACACCAGATGACTGAAGATAATTCTTCATGGTTCGGAAACCTGTTAGTATCAAGTGTTTCATTCAACAAATGACCCATGCCCATCACGAGGAAATTACAGTTCCAACCAGAAAAGACTATTACCCGTAAGAACTTCATGGACCCTTGCTGCATGTTTGTTTCTGTGTCAGCATGCCGTTCGTCATTACAGACAATCAACACAGAGCAAGTGCTATGTGCCTGTAACGATCACAGGTTACAAGAATGAACTTTTAAGTGTCTAAATTTGTATTTTGTGAGAGTTATTAGAACTCTCAAAGGGGGAACTGTTGGATTACAAATTTATAAAATTATAAATCTAGGTTCCAATGTAATAGTATACAAACTGAAACATTGTGTTTTACATTTTGAGGTAAAGATGACATCCTAAGAAGATCAAGTCAGGCAGCCCAGGTGTCTGAGACATTAACCTTTTGTCTTTATGCACTTCATGACCATATGACAGGGTCCCAAGTTTAAGGTGAATGCTAAAGGTCAGGCACAGCTGTGCCTTTGTCTCTATGATAATGTGAAGGTATGGGCGATACTGTCAGGCTGATTGGACTAGCACCTATGCATTTGAATGACACGGTTATGCTGATGAGGTCAGGTCTGGGGAAATTATGGTAATGGCCTGATTTCTGTACTGCATTTGCATGCTTTGTTTAGATTGTCTCCACCTCTATGTATCCCGCCCCTTTGAAAGGTATAAACTCTACTGTGCTGAAATATAGTCAGACTGGATGACTGCAGCGGCGCACAGCGAGTTCTCAATAAAGAGTAACTTCTGCTTGAAAGATATCCCAACGTCTCCTGGTCTCTGCTTTGATGAGGAAAAAGTTTCCTACACCCTCAAGCAATCCATCTCATGAACACTTGACAATAAAACGTGGAACACAACACTATTATGCATTATTTATTCACCACACATACTTATTTTTTCATTTCAAATTTGCACATATCAGACGTGTACACGCATAATTGTCCATATTATATATTGTGTTTTTGCTATTTTGCACATTGCCTATTTGTATATTATTCTTTTATTATCTGTGTCCTGTCCTGTTGCTGTTTTTCTGTTGCACTGTGGAGCTTCTGTCACTATAACAAATTCATTGTATGACCTGGCCTATGAATCTCATTCTGATTCTGATAATATAATATTAATCAAGTATAATCAATGTGAATATAGCCATTTATGTATCAAGTTATTCTACTATTATAAACATGTATCTGCCTGTATGTAGATGCCAGCATGAGAAGAGGATGTGCAGACATACAGTCTGTGCTGAAACTGCACATCCTGTTGTGATATTAGACATATTATAAAAAATATATGATGGTGCTTCTTCTTTAACATAAATGGATGCCTCCTGTCCGCTTCCTGAAAGCAGACTCGACAGATTCGGGAGATTGTCTCTGATAATAAAATCTAAATTCTGGCATCAGACTTTGAGAATGATTCCTCACAGAAGTGGCAGAAGCCACCACACTAAGAATTTTTTAAATATTCAGTGTTGGTTCTGCGAACATAAAATTAAGTTGAAAGAACGTTTGAGGAACATCTAATTTTTTGATAAAAAATTCAACAATCTAGGAACGTTGATTTGTAATATTCCAAGAACATACAAAAAACTTTCTTCAGCCATACCCTTAGATGAACTGAACATAAAAGATATTAAATCTCTCATGATCTGATTAAACAACTCCACAAACAGCATTACCAGCTTCAGTTATTAACAGAGATGGGACTTTCAAGTCACAAGCAAGTCTTCAAGTCATATCCCAAGTCCTCAAAGAGTTAAAGATAATGAGATAATTAAGTGACTAATTAAATGTTGATTAAGCATTAGTGATGAACATCTGCTGTTAACAATCAACATCACTGAAGAAAAGAGAAACACAAGAACTACATCTGACCTCAGCCAAAGTCTTGGATGGAATCAACTGAAAAAAAAAAAAAAAAAAACATAAGATGCCACCATAATCGTGGTCAAGGTTTGCTTTAGATTAGATTAGATTAGATTCAACTTTAGTTGGTCTCTTGACCCTTTCACCAATTCAAAGTAATTTGCGATATTGTTTCACAGCAAACGTGTGCATTGCTGAATCAAACCTTAGCAGATTAACTCACGCTTTTTGTTTATAACTCTTATGTCTCTTTTTGGTTTATTGGCTGACGTTCAGGTATTACTGAAGAGCAAAAAAATAAAATAAAAAATAAATACTATGAAGCATGCTGCCATAATGCTTCAATAATGAAAAAAGAAATAAATATTGGCTCAGGCTTTCAGACATGAACACTTATCATCCGATCCTCAACAGTGGTGACAATTTTTCATACTGCAGAGCACGTGGGAGTTTTTACAATGGTGTTACCCAGCATGCAGCATGAAGCATTTTGTTGATTGTCACCATTGTTGAAAGATCAACATCTGGGCCTGTATGTATAAAACTTCTCAGAAATGCTCTTAAGAATAGACTTAAGCTTTGACTTAAGTGTCAAAAAAATCTTAGTAAAAAGTAGGACTTTTCTAAAAGTTGGCGACTGTTATAAAGAAGCTAAAAGCAACTTTCAGTAAAGTCTACGACTGATTCTTAAGTATTGACTGAGGTGACACTTAAGTGTTGTGAACTAAGGACTATAATGATGTCAACCAAAAATGGCCGCCCTCAACCTCTTAAACAGCCAATAGCGAGCCTGCTCATGTGAAGTCACAGCAGCACAACACCAATTAATGTATAATACAATCTTTTAATTAAGACACTGAAATATTTAAATATTTTCTTTAATGGTTTGCACTGTGCAAAATTATCACAAATTATTACTGTTGCCTTGAAATTGTTTTCTATTGGTATGTCTCCTCGTTTACAGTTGGAGCAATGATGTGAACATGAGTTCCATTAATCATGGCTCCAATAAATCTAGGAAAGCCCACAATCCTCATAAAAGTGGCTTGTTTTTTCAGCATGGTTTGATGGTCAGTTGTGGACCATATATTTGTGGACAAAAGTGATGTCCGGCCTAGGAAATTTGACATCTTCACCCTTAATTAAATGTGTTAAAGATTTTGTAAGCATATTGCCTGGAGTCAATTGTTTTATTTGTTATAATGAAACATGCCAAATTGTGCAGTTATAATTTTTGGCAATGCTGTCATACAAAGAAATTATTAACACATGCAAAAACAAGAGAGGACCAATGCAATATTAATAATTGATTAGCCATTGTCAATGTTGCCAATTTAGTGATTTTGTCACTAGATTTAGTGACTTCCTCACCCCTTTTGAGAATTTTTTAAACAAAATCAAAATCAATTTCTTGGCCCAACCATATCTAGATTTCGAGACTCTTCTACCAATCTATATTTATATTTATATAGATCAGTGAACTCGCCATTATTACGTAATCTAGCAACATTTAGCGACTGTTTTAGCTGCTTTCAATTAAAAGCAGTTGGCAGCACTGGTCAGTGTTTTTTCCCTTCATATTTATTCATATTTTGATGGTTTAAGTGAAATGAGGGGGTCATAAAAAAACCCTCCAAACATCACTTTTGGCCACTGTTGTGATTGGTGGGGTTAGTGCCACAATATGTAAGACCCTGCTTTATAGTATCATCACTGGTGCATTGCTGCATTTTTTCAGCCAAAAAAATTGTATTACTACTTTAATTTCTGCAGTTAGAGCATCGATTTGTAGAGTGGAGGAAGTTATTAAATTTCTTACTTTGTAAGTTACAAAAAAAAATTACGTTTTATCAACTCCATATCACCATATACTGTAACTCCAATATGTAATATCGTTGTTGGAAAGTGTTTGTTTCCTCCTCTTTGCTGCCATCTTGTTACTCCTAACTCCTAACTAACCTCTCCAGCTCTTTTAAATAATTTAGGAGCTGAGACCTAGTCTCAACACTTAGGAACCTTTATGAATCACTCTTATTCTCAAGTCTAGGAATGAGAGTAAAATTACGTCGTTCTTAGAATTTTGACACACTTAGGACTAAAACTTTACTCTGAGTGGCTTTATACATATGGCCCCTGGGTCAAGCTTCTCAAAGTGCCATTTTAGTTTTAAGTGCTGAGAATTCACGAAATGTACTCCTACTTTCAAATGGTGATTGACAGGATCAGCAACTTCATCCTTGCGACATGGACTCAGAAAACATTAGTTTATTAGTAAATAATTCAAATATCTCCTTACTATTTCCCGCAGACACATTCATGGTTATGTTTGCTGGGGTTTTGCAGCAAGGTTTAGCCTATTGCGTGCATTTGAACGCAGATCTCTTCATCTGCGCTGAAGTCACTTGCGTGCCTGCTGCTGCTGCGGGACACTAAACACCGTCGAGCTGCTCTCAGTCGCGGCAGCACGGTCTCTCGTTGTTTCCACCAGCGCGGCAATTTTTTTCATCACTAATCGATGGATGTCTACAATATAAAATGAGAAACCCAAAACTGGCCCGATGCCCAGCCCGCGTCTGAACTATGACGTGGAAATTGGCCCGAAGCCCGGCCCTAGAGGCGTAAAAAAGTCGGGGCCCGTCGGGCCCGGGCCGAAATGCAGGGCTCTAGGCACGTGCCCCCTCAGATTGTTGAACCAAGTGGATTTTGAATGCAGTTTCCAAAAGATAAAAAATAGCCGAATAATATTTTCTATATTTGATAAAATCACACCAGCGTGATTGAATCATTTAGCGCATCATATCATCAGCTGCTAAATTAAAATCTGTGTTCGCTGGCTGGCGGTGAGCCGGATAAAGATGCATTTTTACAGCACTGCATTATAACCAATCACACACGATGCTGTTGAGCTTATGAGAGCAGTGACCAATTAGAGGTGTTCAGATGAGTCATCGCTTAAATGCCGGTGTTTTCTTCACTCGTTCGCTGACTGAATACCTCTTTCTGGCGATTCTGTCATTAGAAACAATTAAGTGCAGATGTGTGTATGAATCTGTAAGTAAGATATTCATTTCATAGTGTAAACAGCTTCAGTGATTTTATTGAGAGTTTTTGAGAGTGCTTGAACTGCAGACTGTAGACTCTAGAAATGTTCTTTGATAATGTAAATGTTCTTTGCTCTCTTTCTGTACAATGAACGTGTTATGATAAGTAGCCTAACTTTCAATGTTAAATTCACATTAAATATAATGTCAGATTCACATTAAATATAATGTCAGTCGTATTAAAACTATGTTATGGCATGATGCCCATATCTGTTACTTAAGTAAACTGACAGGTTTTTATGCATAGTTAATAGATTACATTATGGGGTTACTTTGAACATCGACCACTATAGATCAACTAACAGTCTATAAAGGTGAGAATCGAGATATTTCATGATATAGTTAATGCGTTTAGGAATGTTTTGAATAAAAAGTAAAAAAAGTAAAGTGCTATTGTGGCTGCTGTGTGACACATGACAACCCCCCCCCCCCCCCCCACCACCACCACCACCACACACACACACACACACTCGTGCCCCCTCAAAAATAATCAGTGCATGACGCCACTGTTCTTAATACCTCAGTATCTGCAGCTGACAGTTTTGACTCTTCAGTCCATCAGAAATAAACTTTACACAAGAGTCCTGCAGGTGATTGTTACTCAGATCCAGCTCTCTCAGGACAGAGTTTGAGGATTGAAGAGCTGAAGACATAATTTCACAATGCTGATCTGAGATATAACAGCCACAAAATCTGGAAGAGATTAAATACATTTTAAGAATTAACACACACAGACAGATCATCTACAGACACACAGAATAAATAAAATTTAGGAATTAACAAAACAATGAAGACATGTACAGAGGGTTGCCAGTTTTCTGTCCTCAGGGAACAGAGGATGACATGATCTGAACATTGAATCACAATAATATGAGCTCCTGAGAGTGAGATAATCTGATCATTTTATCATTCAGATTGATTCATATATTAGATCAGATGAGCTCCTGACTGTTTCTTCAGCTAAAGAATATTTAAAATTTTGCAAAATGTAGCAAAGCCTTCTTGATAAGTTTTGAGAGATTGTCCAGACAGCTGTGCAGTTAATAAAACTGTGCAGTTTAAATCCTTACTGCTTAACTGTTCATTTGATCGATATTTTTACTTTCCCTTTTATCTGGTGCTTCAGTAACTTGCCGTACCTTATTTTGCTTTATTAACTTTATTCAATGTCACAGCCATTCAAGATCAAATGAGACGTGTTGAATAAATGCTTGATATGTAGATTAAGCTTCACAGTAAGAGACAGAAGAATGAAGAAAGAGTCTTTTATATGGAAATCAAATCCTTTAAAATTTTAGGTTAATGAAATAAAAGAGCCCTGAATGAGTGCATGTTGTGAATAAAAGTTCACAAGCTGTGTTCATCAGCTGTGACTCCAGTGGTTTAAACTAAATTTTGTGAAGCTCTTTTTGAGGGGAAAAACAAAAAAACAAAAAAATTACCACTTTATTAGTAAAAGTGGAGTGGAGTGGGGTGGTGATGGCGCAGTGGATAAGACACATGCCTTTGGTGTGAGAGACCCGGGTTCGAATCCACTGTGAGACACCAATGTGTCCCTGAGCAAGACACTTAACCCCTAGTTGCTCCAGAGGCGTGCGACCTCTGACATATATAGCAATTGTAAGTCGCTTTGGATAAAAGCGTCAGCTAAATGAATAAATGTAAGTACAGGTAAATGCTGTTATCATCGTGTTTACCATGGTGATAACAGACATTTTACTCCACTATCTACTAGGGATGTGCATCTCAAGAGGCCGATACGATACGCATTTCGATGCATAGCAAACGATACAATACACTGAAAATACATATGAAGCATGTACTGATGCAGTGCGATCCGATTTCAATTCGATTCAACACAATGCGATTCGATGCAATACGATGCAATGCAGAAAATATGATCACTTTTAATGCCTCAAGGCCTGTTTCATAAAACAAGTTTAACAAATAAGCCAGGCTTATTTCAGTTAGTCTGACTCATTGTCAAATGATTTGGTTCCATTAAGCAAATTTAACATAGGCCTAGATCAAGCTCAGTCACTGTGGCAACTTATGCTGGGGAAACTAACCTGATCTAAAGCAGGCACACTGTCAGACTAAGCTAAGCTCCTCTAGCACTGACCAATAGGGACACGATGATTGGATTGGATTCAATTTATTGTCATTGCACATGCAGGTACAAGGCAACGAAATGCAATAAAGAAGAAGAATACAGCACAACATGAGGAAAGAGAGGAGAAAAAATAGTCCTCACACTACGCTCCTGAAAGAGAGTGCAGTGTGAGAACAGACAAAAACTTCAGCATAGAGCACAGTCAAAACAGGAACATAACTTGCATAGTAATCCAGTTCAGACGAAACAGCCATCCGGCCTTTATTTACAAAAATACAAATGTTTGATATTTACATTTAATAATTCTGCTAATAATACTGCATGTATTTTAACATGTCACAAAAATATTTTTTTTTATTCGCAGTGGTGGATAAAGTATCTGAAAGCCACACTTAAGTAAAACTACAGATATCTTCCCAGAAAATGACTTTGTAGAAGTTCTAGAATATTACTTGAGTTAAAGTTTTAAAGTATGTGATATTAATTGTACTTGAGTATGAAAAGTTTTTTTAATCAAACGTATAAATATTGAAAGTGAAAGTACAGGTAAATGCAAAATGGAAAAGGAGCAAATAAATATATATAAAAAATGTCCCATTATTTAATTAAAAAATGAATAAATAAAACATGGCCACAATTTAGCTAAAACACTGGAACTAAATAGAAGGAAAGGATTAATAAAACGTCCTCATGTTTAAACTCAGTAGTTCTCTCATTATAATCAACATGTGATGTAAATAAGAGATTGATTGTGCAGTGTAGTGCTTCACTGATTATTACAGAAGTCTGTGCGATCGTGATGAACTGAAGTGAGTTACAGCTTTTTAGTGATTATAAAGGGAGCACTCTTTGTCTGCTTTCTAGGCTGGATATAATCCATTCAGAATTTGTATAAACTCGTTTTTCATGCTGCTAAGAGGACTAACGGCCACATACACACTGCAGAGTTTCAGGAATTACATCTGCAGGATTCACTCGATATTGAAATGATTGATATAGTGATAACCATAGCAATGAACAGGACAAAAATAGCATGTGGAAATAGATGTGTGTTAAGACTAGAGCAGCTCAGTAATTTCAGAAGCAGCTCAGTGATTTAATTCTGGAAGTGGCTCTTATCTGCAGTTAGAAACACTCATCAGCATCAGACACTCTCCATATGAAAGAGCAGTGATTCACAGCTTTGTATTTCAGCTCCACAATGATGCTTATGGCGACTGAATTGCCCCCCGATAACCAAACCAAATCATCTGTTATCATCGTGTTTACCATGGTGATAACAGACATTTTACTCCACTATCTACTAGGGATGTGCATCTCATGAGGCCGATACGATACGCATTTCGATGCATAGCAAACGATACAATACACTGAAAATACATATGAAGCATGTACTGATGCAGTGCGATCCGATTTCAATTCGATTCAACACAATGCGATTCGATGCAATACAATGCAATGCAGAAAATATGATCACTTTTAATGCCTCAAGGCCTGTTTCATAAAACAAGTTTAACAAATAAGCCAGGCTTATTTCAGTTAGTCTGACTCATTGTCAAATGATTTGGTTCCATTAAGCAAATTTAACATAGGCCTAGATCAAGCTCAGTCACTGTGGCAACTTATGCTGGGGAAACTAACCTGATCTAAAGCAGGCACACTGTCAGACTAAGCTAAGCTCCTCTAGCACTGACCAATAGGGACACGATGATTGGATTGGATTCAATTTATTGTCATTGCACATGCAGGTACAAGGCAACGAAATGCAATAAAGAAGAAGAATACAGCACAACATGAGGAAAGAGAGGAGAAAAAAATAGTCCTCACACTACGCTCCTGAAAGAGAGTGCAGTGTGAGAACAGACAAAAACTTCAGCATAGAGCACAGTCAACACAGGAACATAACTTGCATAGTAATCCAGTTCAGACGAAACAGCCATCCGGCCTGCAGAGATGGCTGCAGACCCGTTATCAACTGACGGGATGAAGCGACGAAGGCATGGGATGGGGGTAGGGAGGTGTATGAGTGTGTGTATGTGTAAGTTCGTGTGAGTTCGTATGCCTTGAAATCCGTTGCGCCAGTACTCCAAACCAGTTGTCTCAGTTCGCAGGTTATGGTGCGACATAGCAATTGCCATGGAAACGACCTTGGCCAGAGCCCAAGTGCCCGACAATAACAAGGTGTTTGATGGGGGAGGGAAGAAAGAGCGTCTCCCTGCAGTATTCACAGGAGAGTTGATACCAGAGCGGCCTTGCCAAGCCGTTCTGTTTTGGGAAGCCGGAAAGAGATAAGATTGTTTTGACTTTGGGCGAACAGCTGTCTTCTGGTTTCACAGCTATTCTCATTGTCCATTCTGATCTCCTTGTCCATCAATTTTCCTTTCCAAAGCCGAGAGCTTAGCCGTGATCGAATCCATATTGCGGTTAATCGACTCTGTTTCAGAGCCGACCGCTCTGCCAACAGCCTCAATCATGACGGGCAGCTTTGAGAGGTTTTGGATAGCCAATCCCGTCTCCTTAATTTTCCGATAGTTTAGGGCAACACCTAATCCAAACAGCAGAAACCCAGTTATCATGGTTCCGAATAAGAAGATGTCTTCAATGTCCTCCACGGAGAGAGCCGCCAGACACACGACCCGCCATCTCTCCCATGCGTCCATCGTGTAGCCAGCAGCAAACGTCCCAGCAGGACATTCCGGTCCTCCAGATCCCGATCTTCTAGTCGAGAAGATGGTGTCAATTGCGTTAAGAGACCAGTTGATCAGATCCATAATTTCGGTTTTGTAAAATAGTGCAGCGAGAGTCTCTTAAGAAGGACAAGACAATACGAGAGAGCAAGCAGGGAAGTTCAGGATAGGGAGGGTAGAAAAATGCGACCGCCTTCGAACAGAGCCAAACAAGAAGGTAGATATTAACTATATCTATTAAGGTAGATAGAGATATTAACATTGACTACGTTTACATGGACATCAGTAATCTAATTATTTACTTTATTCTGAATAAGACAATATTATGATTAAGGTGTTTACATGAGTTGCTTTTAGAATAATCCTGTCATGTTCCCGTTTTACATGTTATAGTACATAGATCGATTAATGGCATGTGTCATTACATCACCACGCGACGCCATCCGACATCCAGAATTTGACGTATAAACATATAGTTCATCTTCGTGATTGTAGATTATATTAATGGTTACTTGTTATTTTTCCCTGTGGTTGTCCACAAGAGATGACGTACGAGGTCTGGGGGAATTATGGGTAACACGGAGAAAATAGGAAGTGAAAGGCTTGGTGAATAAAGAGCGAGACATAGGTTCTGAAAAACGTGTCAGTTGATTTGTTTATACACATCTACATGGTGTCAGAAGTTAGCCTGTAGTAACGATGGCACAAGGATTTCGTAAGATTGACCCCCTTGTCTTTGACGAAAATATTGCGGAAAACTGGACGAAGTTTAAGCGCGAATGGCACATATACCGCAACGCCGGTCTTTCAGCAGCAACAAAAAAAGTGCAAGCGTACACGTTTCTCAACCTCGCTGGTCCTGATGCTCAAGATAAATATGACACTTTCACTTTCGAGGAGGAGGAAGATCCGGAGGATTCAGAGGAACTGGTCAGGAAATTTGAGGAAATTTGCCTGCCTGTAAAGAATGTAATTATGGACAGACATGCATTCAATACAATGAACCAGAAGCCACATGAAACGATCCAGTCGTACGTTGCCACGTTAAAAACACTTGCCAGAAAATGCGAATTTGGCACCCTGCACGACGAGTTGATAAGAGATCGATTAGTATGTGGCATTCACAATGACAATATCCGCACACAGCTGCTGAAAGAAAAAAATCTAACTCTAAACTCAGCTATCGAAATATGCATGCTACATGAGCAGTCTGAGAAAGGAAACAAAGAAATAAAAAAGAAGCAGTCATCAAAGAACTAAAGAAGGAAAGCGAAGTTTGTGCAGTGCAATATTTTACATGCTCTAACTGTGGTGGCCAGCATTCATCTGACCGCAGCAGCTGCCCAGCCTTCAACAAGCGCTGCAACGCGTGTGGAAAATGGAACCACTTCTCTAAATGTTGCAGATCAAGCAAAACACGCACCTACAGCAGACCAGGACAAGGTCCATCTCAGTCAAGCAGAG
Source organism: Barbus barbus (assembly GCF_936440315.1). Classification (NCBI taxonomy): domain Eukaryota; kingdom Metazoa; phylum Chordata; class Actinopteri; order Cypriniformes; family Cyprinidae; genus Barbus; species Barbus barbus. The sequence goes on along the minus strand of NC_136715.1, from coordinate 22,861,585 downwards.
CACCCCACACCATATGCAGAGGAAGAGAGACACATAGAATAAGTGAACTTGATGCACAGATTGCATATGAACCAGCAGATCTATTCTACTGTGAAAGTGTAGAGGTGCCAGCTGATAGAGGAGAGATATTTACCATCCTGTCCACTTCCAACACAGGGCAGTAACTTAAAGTGAAGATTGACACTGGAGCCCAGTGCAATGTACTGTCCAGAAGCATTCTCCAGCACATCGACACAGACGCTCATGTCGACCACAGCCATGTAGTCAACCTCGTGGCTTATGGTGGTCAGATCATAAGGACTTTAGGTGTTACTGATGTAAACTTCACATGCGGGACACTACAGTTCCATGTTGTTGACAGTGATGTAAAACCTCTATTGGGCCTCAGAGACAGCGTCAAACTAGGCTTTGTACATCTTGGCCCGAATGTGCACGCTCTCCAACAGGAGGCCCCTGAGCTCACAGAGTACAAAGATCTTTTTGACTGCAGCACTATAGGCAAACTGCCTTTAGTGTATCACATGCGCCTGGAACCCTCTGTGCACCCTACAATATGCGCTCCCAGACGGCCGCCATTGGCAATGAAAGATAAAATAATCAAAGAACTCGACAGAATGACTAAACTAGGAGTCATTAAGCCAGTTCAGGAGCCCACTAAGTGGGTGTCGTCTATGGTGGCTGCATGTAAAAAAGATGGTGCCGTAAGACTATGTATTGACCCCGTACACCTCAACAAAGCCCTCCTCAGACCACATCACCCCATGAAAACAGTAGAACAGGTGATCGCTGACATGCCAGGAGCCAAGGTGTTCAGCATCCTTGATGCAAAGTGTGGATTCTGGCAGGTGCCACTCAGTGAGGAATCCTCAAAGCTGACCACCTTTATGACCCCAGTAGGCCGATATGCCTTCCTCCGAATGCCTTATGGAATATCCATGGGCAGTGAAGTCTTCCAAAGGTGTATGGAGCAGCTCTTTGAAGGACAGCCATGTGCAATCGTTGTTGATGACATCCTTGTTTGGGGCAGCACAAGAGAAGAGCATGATCTGCGCCTCCGGCAGGTCATGGACAGAATACGCGCCGTAAATCTTAAGCTGAATCCTGACAAATGCCGTTTCCGGGTGTCTGAGGTGTCGTACGTGGGTCACCTTCTAACTGACCAGGGCATAAAGCCTGACCCCACAAAGACAGATGCAGTCCGATCTATGCCAATCCCAGCGGACAAGCATGATGTTCAAAGGTTCTTGGGTATGACAATCTATTTGTCAAAATTCATCCCGGGCTATAGTGAAAACACAGCACCCCTCCGTCAACTCCTGCTTCAGGATGTGGAATGGAGCTGGCAGAAGCACCACATGGCAGCGTTCACCAGACTTAAAGAACTCCTCACAAGTCCTCCTGTACTCCAGTACTTTGATGTGCACCAGCCAGTGGTGTTATCTGCAGATGCCTCTCAGCACGGCCTGGGTGCTGTCTGCCTCCAGAACAACAAACCGGTGGCGTTTGCTTCAAGAGCACTCACAGAAACTGAGTCACGCTATGCTCAGATAGAGAAGGAGCTGCTGGCCCTTGTCTATGCTTGTCAGAAATTCCACGACTACATATCGTATATGGCCGTCCAGTAACCGTCGAAACTGATCATCAGCAACTGATCATCAGCCCCTCATCACGATCCTAAAGAAACCACTGCACTCAGCCTCTGCACGCCTTCAACGGATGATGCTAAAGCTGCAGCACTATAACCTCAATGTCATTTACAAGAGAGGCAAAGAGCTATACCTAGCAGACACGCTCTCACGTGCACACCTGCCCTCCACTGACTGGGACGAAACTAGTGAGGACTATGATGTGATGACAGTGGAAGTCCTCTCCTCAAGGAGAATTGAGGAACTAAGACAGGAAACACAGGCAGATCATGTATGCAGGCGCTTATATGAGGTCGTTGCCGTGGGCTGGCCTGACTCATCAAAGAAGCTGCCACATGACCTCAGGCAATTCTATGCCATAAGAGATGAACTCACAGTTGATAATGGCCTACTGTTCCGTGGTCAGTGTTTTGTCATTCCCCACTCACTGCAACACTATTATATTAGACAGCTGCATCAAGGTCACCCGGGCCTGGAAGCAACAAAACGCAGGGCCAGAGAAACCATGTTTTGGCCCAGCATATACCAGGACATCAAACATGAAATCTCCACGTGCGCTCCTTGTAATGCCCTCAGACCACACCAAACAAAGGAGCCTCTTCAGCTGCATGATATACCAGACTTGCCATGGGCCCTTACAGCAGCCGATGTTTTTGAGTGGGGGGGGGGGAGAACACCTGGTGCTCGTAGACTCGTACTCTGGCTGGTTTGAAATAGACCAGCTCCCAAACATGACCAGTGCGACCATTATAACCAGGCTAAAGCACCACTTTGCCACCCATGGAGTTCCTCAGCAGCTAATGACTGACAACGCAGCATATTTCACAAGTAGGGAGTTCCAAGAATTTGCCCGCATATGGGACTTCTTCCATGTCACCAGCAGCCCCCATTACCCTCAATCAAATGGGCTAGCTGAGAGGGCTGTACGCTCAGCCAAACACCTGTTAGAAAAATGCGCACGTGATCGAACAGATGTATATGCGGCACTGCTCAGTCTACGTAACGTACCAAGAGATGGGCTGCCCTCACCAGCCCAGCGCCTGCATTCTCGGCGCACCAAGACCCTTATTCCCATGGCCAAAGCCATGTATGTGCCAAAGGTAGAAACACAGGTCCAGGCAGAGAGGAAAGACACATTATGATAGGTCAGCCAGACCATTGGCCTCATTGCAAGCAGGGCAGACAGTGAGAATACAGACGGACAAGGGATATGACAGATTGGCCACGGTAATAGGAAGCCCACCACAGCCAAACAGCTACCAGGTCCAGGCCGGAGGTGCCACACATGTGAGAAACAGGCGCCACCTCCTGCATACACCTGAACAATACACCCCGCCTACAACAACAGAGGTCCCACTTAATACCAATAGTGAACCTCTGCCAGAACCCCAGGCTAACGTTGACCAGCCGCAAAAAGAACAGGTGCAGGAACCATCTGTGGTGGTCACCCACTCAGGGAGAATATCAAAGCCCAACTCTCTATACAAAGACTACACTAGATAAGCTCAGACTGTTCATACCACTTTTAGCGCAGCAGTCCTGTTCCTTGTGGCTGTGTGAAAAAAAACAAAAACAAAAAAAAAACAGTATTGTGGGAACAATGTTGCATTCTGTTTTGGTATGCATGTCAGTTTATACACTGTCAGGTTGCACAATGTTTGCCAGTTTCACTGTTCACTGTCACTTATTTAGCAGGTAAAGCTAAGGGTAAACCATGTTATAGCTGTTAAAATCTTTTCTTTTGTTAATCCAATTTAAATTTTATATTCATGTTAAATATCCAGATATACTCCTCATTAAGAAGGGGGATGTAGATTATATTAATGGTTACTTGTTATTATTCCCTGTGGTTGTCCACAAGAGATGACGTACGAGGTCTGGGGGAATTATGGGTAACACGGAGAAAATAGGAAGTGAAAGGCTTGGTGAATAAAGATCGAGACATAGGTTCTGAAAAAGGTGTCAATTGATTTGTTAATAAACGGAGGTCGGAGCCAGCCGCAGGTGGGTGGGACTTAAGCTGCAACTGGGCTGTACAAACCAACAGATGATTTTGATTGGTTTGTTTAATGTCATGTGGGTTGTAGTATCAGTTCACACCCCTGGTGGCGGTAGTGGGCGAATTTTTTTGCGGTCATCTTTCAGAGATGGCACGGTAGATGAATGGAAGAGGTAAGCGTGATGTACAGTTGTTTTGTAAAAAGTATTACAAGCTGTGAAAAGTGCATTTTCTTGGTGGCTTTTGTACAACGTTTTCTTAGTATCACACACAGCTTACAATCTGTAATGTGCCTGACTGACAATATCTTGTTTTTTCCTACATACAACAAATTTGCTCTCCAGGTTATGAATACCGAAGACCATAAGCAGGTAATGAATTGCATGACATTGTAATTTTGGTAACACTTTCTATTGAGCCTATATTTATAATACATAATAAGGGTATTTTTAAGGCATTATAATGAATGCATAATGCATTATAAAAAAACAAAAACAACAACCTTATAATATGTTATATCATCTTGTGAATATAAGAACAGTTTTAATGTATTAATTTAGTATTATATTAGTATTAGTATTATAATATTTACTTATTAGTGGTTATAGCTTTTAAGAGTATGATGATTTATAACACACAGTGAACAGGTTGCATACACTTAAGTTACAATGGATCATATTTTTCATAGTTATAATGTATTATAAGTCTCATATCTTGCCACCTTTCTTATGCTATTTTACCTAAAGCTATCAATGACCACTTATAGGTATAGTAATAATAATAGTATTTTTTTCTCTCTCTTAAAAAGCCATAAGATCAGATATCAGATCAGATTGCTTTGAACTATTTCTGTTTTAATATCAGTTTGATTATTTTGATGGTACCCTTTAGACAGCTGTTAAGTAACTCTGCAACTACGTCAACTAGCAGTCATTGGAGTATTAGTAGTATGTTATCTGCTAAATATATGCTAACACTTTATTTTGATGGTTCCCCAACAGACAAACTGACAATAAGCAACTTTGCGAGTACGTCAACATTATAGCAACCTAACCTTAACCTAAACCTACTAATACTCTAATGAGAGTTAGTTGACATGTAGTTGCAAAGTTGCTTATAGTCAATAGACAAAGGGGACATCAAAATAAAATGTAACCTAACATATAAACATTTTTTTTTTTGTTTTGGTTGTTTTTGTTTTTTTTCTGTTGAAATTATTAACTAGCTCACATCAAAATTAATATTAGCCTCACAGGGAACAAATAACACTCCACCTAACCACTTACAAGATGTACTGTAGTAAGATACTATGCAGATCTTTAATAATGTTGTTACGGGGCTGACGAGACGTGAGACATGTGGATCCATATGCAAAGCTTTATTATTAAACATGGTCAGAAACAGGCAGGGTCAGACAGTTGCAAACAGGTATGGCAAGGGCAAGACACAGCAATTCGCGGAGCAAGCGGGGGTCAACGATCGGCGAACAGTATCCAAAGGGGCAAGGCAGAGAGATAATCCAGAAACGAAAGCAATAATCCAAACGGGGAGCGAACACAGTCCAAACGGCAAGGCAAAGGGGTAAATCCAGAAAACACGGGCAGGGTCAGACACGGAAAGGAAAACAAGGCAAGGCAAGACTATGAAAACTAGGAACGCTTTGTAAGGTAGCAGGCTAACAATACTCGGCGGTGTGCAAGAGCAAGTCCCAGGCTTAAGTAGTGAGTGGTGGTGATTGTGAAATGGTGATCAGGTGTGGGTGTGATAATTGAAAACAGCTGTGCCTGATTAGGGAGTGCAATGGATGGTGGGAAATGGAGTCCAATGTGCTTGTGTAGTGTAAAAGTCCATGTGGTGAGCGGGTGACCTCTGGTGGTGAGTAAACTGAAGTGCATGGCCAGGATTCGTAACAAATGTCAAGATATATAGTCCATTATCAGTGTAAAAGTAGATTTAATATGGTGTTCATTGTGTTCTAAATAATCATAATCTTAAAAGTTATATGCACAAATGTGTAAGCATTATAATGTATTAAAATTCACAATATAACCTATTATAAGGTTGTTTATAATGCATTATTCATTCATTATAATGCCTTAAGAATACCCTTATAATGTATTATAAATATGGGCTTCATAGAAAGTGTTACCATATTTAAATTTTTTTTTTTTTTTTGGATTTCACTGATTTATAAAGTGTAAATGTCTTAAACGATTGTAAATAGATACCTGTTTTTATATAGTCTATGATAGATACACTGTAAAAAGAGAACAGTTGGATCATCTTAAAAAAACAAACTTCAATTGGTACAGTACGTGTGCTATCTGGGTAACTTCTAACTCAATTCCCCAAACTTCCTATATTCAGGTCAAAATGAAGCTCTCCACTCAAAACAACTCAATCTTGCTGAAAAACCAAACTTTGCTTTCAGACATGACACACAAACCCTCAAAAACACACACACTACAACACAGTCTTACACACTGATGAGATAAATTCAAAACAATACTACAAAAACCGGTAATAAGTGTTGCTTGTGGTACACCCCAAGTATTTTGTTTCTTAATTTAATGAATACAGCAGAATACAGCAAACAACAACAAAAATAATTATTCTGCCCCAGCATCCCGTCTTTGGTCTGGGACATTAGGCTAAATTGGCCCTGGCCAGACAGCGGGGTAAAATCTTCTTGCATGCCTGATCCAACCCTGGCACGCATCAACTGAAATATCTGAGACTGCTTGTCTTCTTGCCCTTCCTCTTTCTCTTCCATGTTGTCGTCCTCTTCTCCTTCTCTCCTCCTCTTCCTCTTTCTCCTTCTCCTCTTCCTCCTCTCTGTACTCCCTCTCCCTCTCCACCTCCTACTCTTCCTCTTCCTTCATTTCTTTCTCTACTCCCTACTCCTTCTCCTCCTCTGTGGTTGACCTCTTCCTTCACGTCTCTCTGGATCCATTATTTCAAACCTGAATACAGTTTGTCGATTTGGTGCATTTCTCGAATCATCCTTACTGTAATATTTGCAAAGAAGTATGTGCATTTCTCAAAACAATTCGTACAAACAGCACCACACAAGGGATTACCTGCAAAAGCCTGTAACTTACTCAAAATGTTTAGTTCATCTCTCAAAAGAGTATCTGTCAATGAACATATCAGTGCCATCAGAATGAAAAGTCCTTGTGTCATTGTTCACAAATAAGATAGGCAAAATGCTTAGTCATGTTGTCAATATAACAGTGCACTCTGTTAGTATTACCTGCTGTAAACTATGGCAACAGTTTGGATGACAGTTACTGTACTGAAATGCAGAAGCCTGCACTTATTATGTATGCCATATATCCATTTCAAAAGTACAAATTTACACATTACTGCATGTGGGATATTGATTGAAAAAGAATGGATATGATTCACAGTTAAACTTTTTCTAGTGGTTTGACCAAAATAAATAAATAAAAAAACATTACAATATAACTGTGAAATAGAAAGGAAAAAGAAATATGGGCACAAAGGTGAAAATAAAAATTTGAAAGTCCACTGTCAGAATTTGTAACTCTTGTTTTGTCCTCTGTCTATATATACTTTCCAATTGAAGGTTCTTGAGATGTACCTTTGAGCTATTTCAGAGAACTGTTTTGTCATTGGTTGATCTATATTCTCTTCATTAGTGAAAGTCAAGATTCCCTTGAACAATTCATGGATAATTTATAAAAAACGTCTAATAGAAATGTGTAGAAAATATGCTTGACAGTTTATGACAACTAGATCAACCATTTTGCATTTACCATAATGACTTATATGAACTAAAGACTGGATGTTTTGAGGGGTGAGACTATAGCACAGAGAACTATATAATAAATTTTGAGCAACATGACAATAGCAACTGATGATGTAGGAAACCACAGACAAATGCACATAATCAATTGCATGAATGTACCAAAGCAATCGCAACTTGTTCAAAAGAATGCGAACATTTTTATGATGTGCACAAGTGACTAGATGATGTGGAGGTTGAACAAGTAGTTTTGAGAATTTAATTTCTGATCTGAGAAATGCACCAAAGCTGCTGAGAAAAACTGTAAGCTGACTTTGGCACTTTTATCTCCATCGAAGGTTCTGATTGGTGTGTGATAAACAGTTTTGGGGAAAGTTACTTTTAAAAGTAGTGCATTACAAAATTGTGTTTCTCCCTAAAAAAGTAACTAATTACGTTAAAAAGTAATGCGTTACGTTACTTTTGTGTTACTTTTGCGTTACTTTTTAAATATGAGCAAGGCTTGACTGTTTTTAATACAAGAAGTTCTAATTATAGCAAATGTAAAAGCCCTTTCACACCAAAAAGTGTAATGAATAAACCTCAGGCTGAAGGAAAAGTAAATTCACGTCTGTAAATTAGAACGCAGGAGAAGAAGGTTCAACACTCTTCAGCAATAAAAAAACAATGAAGCACAATTGTTAGTTTATCTAAAGTCATTTTTGCTTAGTATGGTTGAACTGGAAAATCAAAGGTCAGCAGCAAAGACATTGGTTAATAAAATGGGATTAGATACATTTGTGTTGTTTAACATATTTAATTATTGCAGTTTGCGTCATATTCTGAGTTTGAATTTCACTGTTTTAATTAATTTTGATGAATACTAAATCTGTCATCTGTGAGATGAATTAATGTACATTCACATTTAGTATAGAACTACAGTAACAGCATGTTCACACAACGTACATGTAGTCACCCCCCTTTTCTAAATGAAAAGCTAGCCAAAGGACAAAATTCAACAGTTTTTGATCATTATTGATCTAGAGAGTCCAGAGAATTGTTCTGTAGTGGTTTGATTGAGATTGAGCAAAAACCTAGGACTAGTTCACAAAAGTAGGATTTTAACATATTTGTGAATATTAAATGAACAATTTGATTGACAGCATTAGTCCAAGAGGCAAAGTTGCTCAAAATGAGGAGTTCTATCATATGATATGAAGATCTAGTGTTTGTGTGAATATATGAACATTTTCTACAATTTGAGGTAATTTTCTATACAAATATTTTATTTTTGAGGCCTTTTTAACTGTTATAGTGCCAGCTAAGTTTCATTCTCCATTAAACTTTGCATGGCTGTTAAGAGTCATCTTCCACATGCTTTCACTAAGTTTCGTAAAGTTTTTCATTTTAGTTTTTTTTTTTTTCGTTTTCGTTTTCGGCTTCTGGGTATAATTGACCACACCCCCTTTCTAAATGATAAAGGTAACCAAAGGACAAAATTCAAATTTTTTTTGATCATTATTGTAGAGAGTCCAGAGAATATTACTGCAGTAGTTTGATCGAGTTTGAGCGAACTAGTTCGCAAAAGTAGGTTTTTAACATATTTGTGAATAATTAATGAATGATTTGATTGACGGCAATGGTTCTTGAGGCAGAGTTGTGCATTATGAGGAGATCTATCAAATGATATGCATATTGTGTGGATGTGTGAAACAACACTTGATTACAAAGACAAAAAACTCAACTAGTGGCCGGTTTCTTTCAAAATTCGTACAGACCTTTAGGGCGATGAGCCAAACATGCCCACCGAGTTTCGTTCCGATCGACCTCCGTTAACCTTGTTTTATAGGTGCTTAAATTTGTTTGGCCAATGGCGGCCATGCTTTTTGAGATATGCGAATGTCCTCATAGACACTTGTGCCGATTTAGACCAAGACACTGCATACCAATTTTCAAGCCCATCGGACCAACGGTTGCCTAGTAATAGCTGATTTTATGTTTTTTTTCTGTCTTATAGCTCTGTCTTATTTCTGTCTGAAGTGGCAGAGCTGCGCAATTTTTTTTTATTTGACCAAAGATTGAGCTCATACATATGTGTACCAAGTTTGGTGAAGATATCTCATTCTGTTCAAGAGTTATGTTTCAATTAACATTTGGCTAACGTTAGCATAGATGCTTTTTGGCACACTGTTTCGCGCGAATCAAAGATTTTTTTCATAGTGTCCAGAGAGTGATATTCAGTGTTCAGAGAACATTTCAGCAGTGGTTTGGTTCCGATCGGGCGAAAAACCTAGGACTAGATCGCAAAAGTAGGTTTCGGATATAGGTCAATTTTGCAGAAAAACTGTGAATCGTAGAGAAACTCCAAGGATCGCAACGATGTAAAGTTTTTGCGTCTACGACAAACGGTTTATGAGCTACGGCCAAAAATGTCTGACATTTTAGTTTTTTGCATTGTAGCGACTCCGTTAGGCCGATTGGGGCGAGCCTTTGGATCTGAGTAGCGAGCAATACTACTACGATCTGACCAAGTTTCAGCTCTCTAGGCCTTATAGTTTGGGCTGCACGATCAGTTTTACCGGAGAAGAGTAATAATAAAAAACATCCTTACAATTACAATAGGTTTCAGCACTACGTGCTCGAACCCCTAAAAATATTGGTCACAGATTATTGGTCACTTTCTAAATAAAAAAAATTATAGCGCATCCACTAGTAATTATATATTAATAAATTGTTTTTACTGATGCAAATATGTTAGAAACATTCACGAATTGGAACGATCCGATTGCAGCTGTTCTCGAGTCGACAACTCACTGATTCAAATGATCCGTTTAGAGCGAGTCTCCAGTGAACTGAACTCACGAGTAAGAAAGAACCGAGAGATCTTGTGAGTGCAACTGATGCTGCGAAAAGTTACTAATGTCGAATTTTAGGATTAATTATTGTAACTGAAAATCATATTTACGTCAAATCTGCTGTAAAGGGTGATCTTTTTAAGCCCACTGAAATGCTTGAATGCAAACAGATCGATGACAGTGTCTCTGTTTTAGGCCAAAAAGGAAACATTAAAATAACACAGATTAAATAAAATAACTGATGCACGTTCATATTCCCCGCTGCTGTAACGTTAGCAGTTTTATTAAAATGCTACACATTTAGCCCTGTGTTTTATATTGTTTATCAACAGTATAAATTTTTATATTGTTTAGATCATCTAGCCGAGTAGACAGATATGAATGTTTATTCATAACCATACTGAAAATAAGTAAATATTGTTAGCTGAACTGTCTAGCTAGCAAGCTTGCTGGTGCTAAGTTGAGGAAATTTTTAGATATAAAGTCCAAATATTTTTATTCAACCACCTAGATAGATTACATCTGAGGGAAAAAGAAAGGATGTGATGTTCAGAACATGGTAACTACAGTAATTATCAGAGTGGGAAATGATGCCCTCTGGGGCATTTGGCCAGGGGTGTTTTTACACCACAGACAAGGTTTGAGAAGAAAAAAAGTAATTATGAAAATATAATTATATTTTCCTTAAAATGTTCTTCCTAACTTCAGGCCTTATTCTCATGTCATATATAACTGTGACATTCTGCAAAACAACAAACTTTAAAACACTTTTTTCTTACTGGTGAAAATTAGATGGTCAGATCAGTTTTCTCTCAGGTACATCACAATATAAGATTCACAGTGAACATGACTACATCACTCTCGTCAACATAGTCCATATCAACAACAACATATATCTCTTGACTCCATATAGTTGTTATTTTGGGAAAATCCCAGGTATTTTGAGCAATAGGATTATAAAAATATGCGCTAATATAAAATTAAATCAAGTAGTCTATATAAAATTGCGAATAAATCTATCAGTACTTTTTTACTTAAGTACATAAAAAATTTAGTACTTTTGTACTTTCACTCGAGTACAATTGAAAAAGCAGTACTTTTATTTTTACTGGAGTAATATTTTATAGTACGTATCTGTACTTTTACTCAAGTACTTGATTTGGGTACTTAGTCCACCACTGTGCATCGCAATATAAATGCCATCTTGTAGCCGTTGCACACTTTTTAAACCGTTTCATCGCATCTTTAACTTTTTATGCCGATGCACCGAGCAAATCGGGGAATCTTCACATCCCTACTATCTACTGGATTAAAAAGACCTGTCGAGACTCCTTTAAGATTCTGTCCTGTTATTTAGGAGAAAATCTCTCATTTAGGAACATTTATTATAAAGGTGTCAGATTCATTATTAAATATGATAGTTTAGTTAATGATGAAACATTCACAGAGCTTTTCTGCAGTTGATCACAGCTGGTATCAGTCTTCTTCTGCCCTCAGCTGATGTGTTGTATTTCATGGGGTTCAGCTCGTCCAGCGGCTCCTCTGACATCTGAAGCATGTAGGAGATCGTTGAGCAGTGAGCAACAGACTGTTTCTCCTCTGAGTGTTTGTCTGATTTCACAAACTCCTGAATCTCTCTGGACAGAGTCTGATCTTTCACTTCCAGCAGACAGAGGAACAGATTGATGGATTGACCAGCTGAGAGAGGATAACATTCATAATAATCATCAACATCCTCATTTTTGATCTTGCATTTAATGTACTGTGTGGTTTTACTGATGGTCTCTGAGCTGTTCTCTGTGTGTGTCAGTAGGTCCTTTAAGAGTCTCTGATTGGACTCCAGTGAGACACCCAGCAGGAACCGCAGGAACAGATCCAGATGTCCATTCTCACTCTCAAGGGCTCTATCTACTTCTGATTCTAGTAGATTATACAGAGAGGCTTTATCAAATCTGTAAAATCTGACTTCATGCAGTGGCTCCTTGTTCTTCATTAAATAGCAGTAAAGCAGATAGAAAGCAGCGAGAAACTCCTGAATGCTCAAATGAATGAAGCTGTAGACTTTCCTCTGATGAATCACAGATTCCTGCTTAAAGATCTCAGTGCAAATCCCAGAATACACTGAGGCGTCAGTGACGTCTATGCCGCTCTCAACCAGGTCCTCCTCATAGAACATCACATCGCCCTTCATCAGCTGTTTGAAAGCCACTTCAGCAAGTTTCAAAATCACTTCTCTGTTGGACTGCAGGAGTTTCTCTGGATTTCTCTCTTCATACTTCTGGTTCCTCATGTTGATCTGAATCAGCAGGAAGTGGATGTACATTTCAGTCAGAGTTTGAGGGATTTCTGCACTCAGATCTTCTTCCAGGAGCTTCTGAAGCACAGTGGATGAGATCCAGCAGAAGACAGGGATGTGGCACATGATGTGGAGGCTTCTTGCTTTTCTGATGTGTGAGATGATTATTCTGGCTTGATGCTGGTCACTGATTCTCTTCCTGAAATATTCCTCCTTCTGAGGGTCAGTGAATCCCTGAATTTCTGTCAGACGGTTGATGTATTTGGAGGGGATCTGATTGGCTGCTGCTGGTCTGGAGGTGATCCAGATGAGAGCAGAAGGAAGCAGCTCTCCTTTCATGAGCTTTGACATCAACACACCCACTGATGAAGTCTCAGTCACATCATAAACTTTCTGAGTGTCTGAAAACATCAGTGTGATTCTGCTTTCATCCAGACCATCAAAGATGAACACAACTTTACACTCCTCATAAATCTTTGAGTCCAGATCTTGAAGTTCAGGATGAAAGTCCAGCAGAAGTCTGTGAAGACTGTACTGATGATCTCGGATCAAATTCAGCTCTCGAAATGGAAGCACAAACATGAAATCTACATCCTGATTGGCTTTTCCCTCGGCCCAGTCCAGAATGAACTTCTGCACAGAGACGGTTTTTCCGATTCCAGCGATGCCTTTAGTAAGAACAGTCTTGATCTGGTCTTTCTCCTCGCATCCTGGTTCAGCTGAGGCTTTAAAGATGTCATTGCAGTAGATTGGAGTGTCTTGTGATTGTTGTGTTCTGGCTGTTTTCTCCTTCTGTAAAACCTCATGTTCTTCATTCACTCCTTCACTCTCTCCCTCTATGATGTAGAGCTGTGTGTAGATCCTGTTCAGGCAGCTTTCATTCTCCTGGAGTTTCAGTCCCTCAAATAATCTCTCATACTTGTTCTTCATGCTGGTTTTGAGCTGCTCTTTGACTCTCTGTAGTTCATCATTCACTGGTTGAGGCAAATCCAGGTCTCTAGTCTGATCATCTCTATTCCATCTGCAGAAACATAATAATGATGATAATAATAATAATGTATAATAAAGTATTTAAATACATAAAATTAAAATATAAATCATAATGTAAATCAAAACACATTTTTATTTCAGTGCATTTTCTAATTAATTTCAGGTTAATTTTCAAAACAAATTACTCTTTCATGGGAAGTGGTTGATTGTGAGGTTTTGTGGGTGTTAATGAAGTGATCTGCTCCATCTTTATTACCAGCAGCCATATCACCCTGTAGTCCAAGACTGGTTTCCCACTGAAGCTAAGCAGGGTTGAGCCTGGTCAGTACCTGGAAGGGAGACCTCCTGGGAAAACTAGGTTGCTGCTGGAAGAGGTGTTAGTGAGGCCAGCAGAGGGTGCTCACCCTGTGGTTTGTGTGGGTCCTAACGCCCCAGTATAGTGATGGGGACACTATACTGTGAAAATGCACCGTCCTTCGGACGAGACGTTAAACTGAGGTCCTGACTCTTTGTGGTCATTAAAAAAAGAGTAGGGGTGTAACCCTGGCATCCTGACCAAATTCGCCCATTGGCCTCTGACCATCATGGCCTCCTAATTATCCCCATGCAGTGATTGGCTTCATCACTCTGTCTCCTCTCCACCAATAAGCTGGTGTGTGGTGGGTGTTCTGGTGCAATATGGCTGCCGTTGCATCATCCAGGTGATGCCGTACACTGGTGGTGGTTGAGGAGATCCCCCCTCACATTGTAAAAGCGCTTTGAGTACCCAGAAAAGTGCTATATAACATGTAACATTATTATTATCTATGTTTTGATCATCATTCTGAATCTGATCAGGCATAGTCTTTGACAAAAACACAGTTTTCTCAGCTTTTTGTTCAAAATGTTGTTTTTACATGAAACTCACCCACATCCATAGAAAGAACTAAAGATCAGACTTCATAGAAGAGCCCCATGGAACCTTCAAGATTTGAAGACTGTTTGTGTGGAAGAATGGGTCAAAATCACACCTGAGCAATGCATGCAACTAGTTTCTCCTACAGGAGGCGTCTTGAAGCTGTCAGTACCGACAAAGAATTTTGTACAAAGTATTAAATAAATTTGAGTAAGCTGTTCAATACTTTTTCCCTGGGTCATTCCATTTTATTACACAGAACTTAAATTCTGAACTTATATGTTTGTTTTCTTTGTATGCATGAATTACTTGGGTTGTTACCGACATCTGGTGAAAATTTTATGTCAGCAGCACCTTTAGAAATATATTTAGTGAGAAAAATTGTGACGTGTTCAATACTTATTTTACCCACTGTATATATGTATATATATATAGTGGGGAAAAATGTATTTGATCCCCTACTAATTTTATACGTTTGCCCAATGACAAAGGAATGATCAGTCTATAATTTTAACAGTAAATTTATTTGAACAGTGAGAGACAGAATAACAACAAAAAAAATCCAGAAAAATGCATTTCAAAGAAGTTATAAATTGATTTGCATTTTAATGAGTCAAATAAATATTTGATCCCCTATCAATCAGCAAGATTTCTGGCTCCCAGGTGTATTTTATACAGGTAAGGAGCTGAGATTAGGAGCACTCTCTTAAAGGGAGTCTCAGCTTGTTACCTGTATAAAAGACACCTGTCCACAGAAGCAATCAATCAATCAATCAGATTCCAAACTCTCCACCATGGTCAAGACCAAAGATCTGTCCAAGGATGTCAGGGACAAGATTGTAGACCTACACAATGCTGGAATGGGCTACAAGACCATATCCAAGCAGCTTGGTGAGAAGGTGACAACAGTTGGTGAGATTATTCGCAAATGGAAGAAACACAAAATAACTGTCAATCTCCCTCGGACTGAGGCTCCATGCAAGATCTCACCTCATGCACAGCAAAATCAAATTAACACTGCTCTGTGTCTATATGTGTCCACACTACAGAGTGTTAAAAGTAACACTGCAGCGGCATTAAAATCAATGAGGTTATTAAAAGATTCACTGAGTGATGATTGGCCATTATTGAACACACCTGATGTTAACAAGCAGAATCCCCAAAGAAGAAAATCAAAATTTTTAAAGTCACCATTATAGTGGTCAGTGTTTACTCTAGTTGTGCTCTTGACCCTTGACTTTTTAGTATTACATTTTGTTTGGCTGTTATAATTGAATTATAGCAGCCAGACAAGCAAAGAGTGAAAGTCTTTGGTTGTTGATGACTGTATTTTGACATAATCATCCTGTAGTGACCTGAATAACTGATTTAGATTTTCTTTGTTGGTAATGGCAACACTGTGCACAACAGAAGATCTGGCATTTTCAGTATAATCGGATGTTTTTAAAACTTATTTTGATCAAAAATTTAAGAATTGTTTTTAATTTAGACATACAGACATCAAGAATCAGCGTGAGAATCACAACAACGGTGGCCATCAAAAAAAAGCATGTTGTAGCCAATCAAAACTGATTCATGGATCAGATCATGGATAAATTATGAGTAGAATTTTCTTTGTAATTTCTTTTATTCTTACTCATTTCTTTTAGTTTTGCTGTTTTATGTGATGTTTTAGTAGCTTGTTTTGTGATGTTCAGAGTTGATCTGTTTATCTAAATAAGCTGTTTGTCACCATTTTTGAGATTCATACCCTGATACTTGATGTCCGTGTGTGCCTAATTTTTTTTTTTTTCGCTGTGGAATCACAAGGCTGTTGTATTCAATAAAGGAAATTTAACTCAAACATTAGACTCTAAATGAGTTCTGTGATTCAAGCCAAAACAATTATGTTAAAACATAATCATCAGCACCACCACCTGATGACTTTCAAGGGTCACGAGCCCAATTAAAGTGAACACTGAACACTATAATGGTGACTTTAAAACGTGATTTTCTTCTTTGGTGATTCTGCTTGTTAACATCAGGTGTGTTCAATAATGGTTAATCATCACTCGATGAATCCGTGTTTGGAGGAGAAGGAATGCTGCCATTGACCCCAAGAACACCATCCCCTCCATCAAATATGGAGGTGGAAACATTATGCTTTGTGGGTATTTTTCTGATAAGGGTACAGGACAACTTCACTGCATTGAGGGGCCAATGGATGGGGCCATGTACTGTCGGGGCCAGGGCACTGAAGCCAGCCAGGGCATTGAAAACGGGTCGTGGATGGGTATTCCAGCATGACAATGACCCAAAAAACACGGCCAAGGCAACAAAGGAGTGGCTTAAGAAGAAGCCCATTAAGGTCCTGGAGTGGCCAAACCAGTCTCCAGACCTTAATCCCATAGAAAATCTGTGGAGGTAGCTGAAGGTTTCAGTTGCCAAACGTCAGCCTCGAAACCTTAATGACTTGGAGAGGATCTGCAAAGAGGAGTGCGACAAAATCCCTCCTGAGATGTGTGCAAATCAGATGACCAACTACAAGAAACGTCTGACCTCTGTGATTGCCAACAAGGGTTTTGCCAAGTACTAAGTCATGTTTTGCGAAGGGGTCAAATACTTATTTCACTCATTAAAATGCAAATCAATTTATAACTTTTTTGAAATGCCTTTTTCTGGATTTTGTTGTTGTTATTCTGTGAGTTACTCTCACTGTTCAAATAAACCTACCATTAAAATTATAGACTAATAATTTCTTTGTCAGTGGGCAAACGTACAAAATCAGCAGGGGATCAAATATATATTTTTCCCCCACTGTATGTGGGGGAAATATATATACATACTAAATTATTCATTTTGGAAACCTATTGATGATCGAAATGAGAGATTTCCAAAAATGCCCATCCCTAATTTTATAATGTGGTTTTTACAGCAAGGTCCATCTTGAATCTTCACTGAAATTCCCTCTTACTGTTAGACTACAAGAGAAGTAAAACCTGAGCATTTGCTACAGAACAAGGTTTTCATGCGACTGTAATAAAGTCTGACAGTAGGACACGAATCCAGTCTGAAAACACTGAGTCATGAGAGGATCTGAGTGTGTGACTCCGAAACATGCAGCACATAAACATTCATTCAAACACCTTTCACAATCCACTGATCACACTCTCATATGACAATGAGCTCAATCGACTGTAAATTATTAGATCCCTGCATTATTAAAGTAGTAGTGTTGTGTCTCACCTGTGGTCAGAGGTCACTGGATCAACACTGAATTTAGGAGGAGGACCCATAGATCTGTCACTCTTCAGAGACACACAGCTGTGATCAGGAGATGAAGATCTCTCACTGCTTTCTCTGTTCTCCATAATGACAAACTGACTTCAGACCTGCATATGTAAACATAAGGGAACAAACACACATAATATTGTGATTATTATTGCAGTAATTGCAGTGAAAAAAACATCTTAACACTACACACACAAGGAGATTGAAAAGAATGTGGAGCTTCAGACTCAGCAGCTGCAGCAGTTTGTGGAGGATCCTTTTCTTCTGAATCCATAAAGTGATGCTTTACTGACTGTAGTGAAGAAGATCTGAAGAGTGATCCTCATGAGCATCGTCAGTATCTGAGCTCACTAATGCTCTTGTGTCTTACTGAACATATTTGACTTCAGCAGTAGGAGAAAAGCATCAATCTGTTCAGAGCTTGATGTGTTTCTGCTGCTGTAACACATATCAACTAACTGATCATGACATCTGATGAGGATTATTTTCAGAGCTGATGTTTCATTGTTGAAGCGCTGCTGAAAACCCCTCAAATCTCAGACATGCAGCCCATTATATTTCTCAAATGTGTGATAGCTGCTCTTCCTCCACAATGAGTTTCACTGTTTCCACCAAACAAACAAGATCAGTAAAACAATTAATAATACAAATTATGTTAACCCAAATTTCACTGTAATCATATTATTAGCACATTTTATTATTTATTATTTATTTTTTTGTGAAAAAGGTGCAGGTGCCTCTTATTTGTATATTATATTCATCAGTCTATATACAGTGGGGAAAATAATGATTTGATCCCCTGCTGATTTTGTAAGTTTGCCCACTTAAAAAAAGAAGAGTTTTATCATTTTTACGGTAGGTTTATTTTAACTGATAGAGACAGATTATCAAACAAAAAAATCCAGAAAAAAAGCAGCATACAAACGTTAAAAAAAAATTAAGAATAAGTATTTGACCCCTTCGCAAAACATGACTTAGTACTTGGTGGCAAAACCCTTGTTGGCAATCACAGAGGTCAGATGTTTCTTGTATTTGGCCACCAGGTTTGCACACATCTCAGGAGGGATTTGGTCCACTCCTCTTTACAGATCCTCGCTAAATCATTACGGTTTCTTGGCTGTCTCTTGGAAACTCAAAGGGAAACTCAAACCTTCAGCTACCTCCACAGATTTTCTATGGGATTAAGATCTGAAGACTGGCTTGGCCACTCCAGGACCTTAATGTGCTTCTTCTTGAGCCACTCTTTGTTGCCTTGGCCATGTGTTTTGGGTCATTGTCATGCTGGAAGACCATTTTGGTCTCATCTGACCAGAACACTTTCACCCAGTTCTCCTCTGAATCGTTGGAAAACTTCAGACGGGCCTGTACATGTGCTTTCTTGAGCAGGGGGACCTTACGAGTGCTTCAGGATTTCAGTCCTTCACGGCATGGTGTGTTACCAATTGTTTTCTTGGTGACTATGGTCCTAGCTGCTTTGAGACCATTGACAAGATCCTCCCGTGTAGTTCTGGACTGATTCCTCACTGTTCTCATGATTATTGAAACTCCACGAGGTGAGATCTTGCATGGAGCCCCAATCCAAGGGAGATTGACGGTTATGTACTTACAAAATCAGCACAGGATCAAATTATCATTTTCCCCACTGTATAAATAAAGCAATTTCTGTGAGGCCAGCAATCCTAATTATTGAGATATCACACAGTATCATAACTGGAAAGAAACTGAGTGATATTTAATATTGGAAAAAGTTAAATTCTGAACGCTTATTAACATGTTACTGTAAGTCTTTTATTTTATGTTTTCCTCTCCTAAAAGTTTAAAAGTTATCTCAACATCATCATTCAAATATCTCAAACACTTTAATGAGGGTGTGTTGTTTTTATAGCAGAAATACATTTATAAGTCAGAATCAAACTCTCAGTAAAGCTGATCTACAGAAGCTCATGTTTTCTGTTTAAATCTTTATTTCCTCCTTTGATCACCTATATTTCCGATTGTAAAGAATCCGTCAAATAATCTCCACTAAAAACAGAATCTCTAGAGCTCTATATCATTATAATCCTGAAGATGAACTTGTGCAGCTTCATCCACTTTTACAAGCGACACAAATCACTAAATGTGTTCAAGTTTAAAGATCGGATTTGACTCGACAGAGAAAAACTACGATAATATTAACTTATATCAGAAGCCGAGATTTTAACTTACCTTAGTGTGATGTTTATGACAGTTTTTAAGTCTTTAAAACTTCTGCATTTTTTCGAGTTTCCTTTCGGTTTCGCTTCAGATGAGTGAAGAATGCGCATGCGCGGAATTTTGTTGTTTCATAGTCCTTAGTTTATAGAATCTATGTTAAAGTGAGTGATGGATCTATGATGTTAAGCTGCTTTATGATCCTCAGAAACATACTCATGATGCTTATTCTCTTAAAGCTGCACAGATGTATTTGATTGACTGTATTCTGATTGGACTGGACCCATCTCTAGTCACAGCCATTTACCACTAGTAATATGGAAAACCAGAAATAATTATTACATATGCTGATATGAACAAGCATAATGTGAAAATAAATGTATGTTTTTCTTCTGTGTTTGAGTTTCTCTGCGATTCATGAACGAGGGACTCTGCATTCATCTCATTCTTTTGAGGATAATAAAGTCAGCAGGAATTTGTCAGACATAATTCAGAAAACTTCAGTGTTTAAATAACCACACATACAGAGATAAATATGTTTGTCTGTAGTATTATTTAGTTGATTGTTAGAGACTCTAGGAGCAGGAACCGCTGTGATCTGTTTCTTAATAAACACATGATCTGCTCATCAGGTCAGACAACTAACTAGTCAAAGTCTCTCACCCATCAGCTTACCAGGAAATATTAGTTTCTTCAGCGTACTTGTTCAGTCTGTCTGGATGAAGACTAGAGAGAGGAACTATAAGCAGATCTTTCTGGATTGAGATCAGAAATGCATCAATAAACCTGAATGCAGGTCTCTATATAATCTAGTCTCTTCAGTAGAGAGCAACATCCAGCACTCTCCCTCTTTGAACTGTTACAGAGCTCTGAGCACAGACCAGACACAGAAACAGTTTCTTCCCTCAGGCAATCCATCTCATGAACACTTGAACTCTTAACAATAAACATGAAACACACAACACTATCATACTTTTATGTTTTGATTTAACACACATACTTATTACATTTCAAATTTGCACCTAACATACCTGGACATACTGAATTGTCTATTTTGTATATTGTGTTTGTGCTATTTTGCATATTGCCCATTTTGTATATTTGTACATTATTATGATTATTTTTTATTTTTTTTTTAATTATTATTATGTGTCCTGTCATTCTGTCGCACTGCGGAGCTACTGTCACTAAAACTAATTCCTTGTTTGTGCAAATATACCTGGCAATAAAGCTAATTCTGATTCAGTTTTTCTCTCTTTTGTTGTTAATATCAACTCAATTCATGTCAAATCCAGACTGTATTCAGCTGTTTTCAGTTCCTTGTTTCTCTTTATAGGTCAGAATGAGGATGTCTCTGGAAATCCTGTGTTTTTGTCCTGCTCTTACAGTGAAGTCAAGACATGACCGTATATTCAGACACAGTGAATATAGAAGACATTATTCAGAGAAATGCTTGACTTTTTCCAGAAGAGTTTAGAAGGGAAGCTTCAATCTCATACTCACATAAGTATGAGAACTTTTACTTATTTAATTACTGCTCAGTCCAAGAATGTTACTGCTGTTCATTTCACTTACAGGGTCAAACAGCACCAGACAGAAGGAAAAGAGCAGACTATTTTTATTATTGATCACATTTCATTATTGTTCTGTCAACCTTTAGCACAATATTTTGTAGTTTAACCAATGAAGAAATAAAACTGAGCTTTTGTCATGTTTTTATTATTGATTAATTAAAGTCCACACATGACAGACAGATGATTGGAGACAAAACGACTGAGATTAGAAAGATGTTAGATATTAATAATGGTGAAGAGTCAGAGTAGATGTGAAAAACAGTCAATGCGTGTCTCATGAGTTTTGAATATACTGAAGTAAATATGAGAAAGATGGACAGATATCTTGAGCTCATTTCTGATGATTTGACCTGGTCTTTGTTGAAGACATATACGTCTGGAGCACGACGCATGGGAAGAGTTGAAAGAGTAGTATTTCACTCTGATTTCAGAAATATTGATCTACAATACAGTCAAATAAACATATATTGATGATATTAAGCCAGCAGCATGAACAGGTACGTTTGATGAATTCTGAATGAAACGCTGTTTAACGCGTACTTCTCAACAATGAAGGTCTGATGGAGTTTGTGGCTTGTATTTGTGTTTGGCTGCTGTGTCAAATTCTTCATTTAAATATGTGCAGTGTCACATGATTAGTGCAGATTGTCACATGACCAGAGCAGAATCTTGAGAAGATGATGACTGCATCAAAGCTCCAAAACAAAAGGCTAGTAAAATATGTTAACATAAAGATATGACAAAGATTTGTGGTCCACATGACACCCTCTTTAGGGTGTCTAGTATTAATCTATGAATTCACATATATACATGTTGATGGTCACAATAGTGACAGCTGGGATAACAGTGAACTTAGGTAAACAATATAAATCAATTGCAGTTGCTAGTGAAAATTACAATAAAATGTTGCAATGACAAAATATTACATTAATACAGAGAGTCTCTCTATCATTTAATATCACACAGCGACACTGAGGAACCAGAATAAACCCTGAATCCAGCACAGAGGGGTTCAGTGAAGTGAAGTGACATTCAGCCAAGTATGGTGACCCATACTCGGAATTCGTGCTCTGCATTTAACCCATCCAACGTGCAATGGAGAAAAAAACCTTGGGAAAAACCAGGCTCAGTCAGGGGGCCAGTTCTCCTCAGGCCAAGCAAACCAGCAGTTCAATTCCAAACTCCAGCAAAGTCAGATTGTAAGGGCTCAGCTGGTTCCAGTGGTCTTTCCCGATGGCTGTCTAAGTGGCAGGGTCCTCGATGGGGATCTGTCTCTGGCACTCATCCAGGTGTCTGGCCTCCGCCTACGATCAGGGCCACATACAGATATACATATAGAAACGGAGAAACAAACAGAGACATGATTAGCATAGCTGCTGTTCCATCTAAGCAAAAATGATTTGTTCAACCCAAGCTAAAGAATAATAATAATGTACATTTGATCAGATATAACTGCAGTACAAGATTATAATATGCATTATGTGAATGCTTGGCTAAAGAGATGTGTCTTTAATCTTTAATGTGTCTTTAATGTTATCAGGAAGGCTATTCCAGAGTTTGGGAGCAAAATGTGAAAAAGTTCTACCTCCTTTAGTGGACTTTGCTATCCTAGGTACCACCAAAAGTCCAGAGTTTTGCGACCTTAGGGAGCGGGTTGGATTGTAGCGTGGTAGAAGACAAGTTAGGTACGCAGGAGCTAAACCATTTAGGGCCTTATAGGCAAGTAATAATATTTTGTAAATGATACGGAACTTAATAGGTGCAGAGACTGTAAAATTTGAGTAATATGGTCTTATTTTCTTGATCTGGTAAGAACTCTAGCCGCTGCATTTTGGAATATCTGTAGCTTGTTTATGGAAGATGCAGGACAACCACCTAGTAGTGCATTACAATAGTCCAGTCTAGAGGTCATGAATGCATGGACTAGCTTTTCTGCATCAGAAACAGGTAGCATTTTTCGAAGCTTGGCAATGTTTCTGAGATGGAAGAATGCTGTTTTTGTAACATGGGAAATATGATTTTCAAAGGACAAGTTGTTGTCTAATATAACACCCAGATTTCTGACTTTAGAGGACGTAACAGTACATCCGTCTAGTTGCAAATTATAATCCACGAGATTCTGTGTACTGTTTTTTGGTCCAATAAGTAATATCTCTGTCTTATCTGAATTTAATAGGAGGAAATTATTGGTTTTGCAATTTTTTACATTTTTTACACAATCTATTAGCTTAGATAGTTGAGAAGTTTCATCTGGTCTTGTTGAGATATATAATTGAGTATCATCAGCATAACAATGAAAACTAATCCTGTATTTTCTAATAATATTACCAAGGGGCAACATAAAATAGCAGAAAATCAACACAAAATAGCAGAGGACCTAGGACAGATCCTTGTGGTACTGTCCTACCACTGTCCTACTGGGGTGGTGATGGCGCAGTGGATAAGACACATGCCTTCGGTGTGAGAGACCCGGGTTCGAATCCACTGTGAGACACCAATGTGTCCCTGAGCAAGACACTTAACCCCTAGTTGCTCCAGAGGCGTGCGACCTCTGACGTATATAGCAATTGTAAGTCGCTTTGGATAAAAGCGTCAGCTAAATGAATAAATGTAAATGTACTCCATACTTTACTGGTGATAATTGAGATGACTCCCCATTTAAATGAACAAAGTGGTAGCGATCGGACAGGTAGGATCTAAACCATCTTAAAGCCTGTCCTTGAATACTAATATAGTTTTGCAATCGATCTATGAGTATATCATGGTCTATAGTGTCAAACGCAGCACTAAGATCAAGTAATACTAGCAATGAAATGCAGCCTTGATCTGAAGCAAGTAGTAAGTCATTTGTAATTTTAACAAGTGTAGTTTCTGTACTATGGTGGGGCCTGAAACCTGACTGAAATTCTTCATAGAGATCATTTTTTTGCAAAAAGGAGCACAATTGAGCAGACACAACTTTTTCTAAAATTTTAGACATAAACGGAAGATTTGAAATGGGTCTGTAATTTGCCAGTTCATTAGAATCTAGTTGTGGTTTCTTAATAAGAGGCTTAATAACCGCCAGCTTGAATGGTTTTGGGACGTGACCTAAAGATAACGATGAGTTAATAATATTGAGAAGCAGTTCTTCTGCTACAGGTAACAACTCTTTCAGTAGTTTAGTGGGTATAGGATCTAATAAACACATTGTTGGTTTAGATGCACTGATAAGTTTATTTAGCTCTTCCTGTCCTATAGTTGTAAAGCACTGCAGTTTTTCTTTGGGTGCGATGAATGAAGCTGAAATACTAGACGCAGTAGAATCTACATTTGTTATTGTATTTCTGATGTTATCTATTTTATCAGTAAAGAAATTCATAAAGTCATTACTATTAAACTGTGAGGGAATATTTAGATCGGGCGGTGTCTGTTTATTTGTTAATCTAGCCACTGTGCTAAATAAGAACCTTGGATTATTTTGGTTATTATCTATGAGTTTGCGGATATGCTCTGCCCTGGCAGCTTTTAGAGCCTGTCTATAGCTGGACATACTGTTAGTTAGTTTTTCTCCATTTGCGCTCAAGAATACGAGTTTTTTTCTTGAGAAAATGGGTATAACTGTTGTACCATGGCGCAGTACGGTTTTCTCTAACCTTTTTCAATTTGAGGGGGGCAACAGCTTCTAATGTATTAGAGAAGATAGTGCCCATGTAGCTAGTCATTTGGTCTAGTTCATGTGTATTTATGGGTACACAGAGCAGTTGAGATAAATCAGGCAGGTTATTTGTGAATCTGTCTTTGGTGGCTGGAACAATAGTTCTACCCGGACGATAACGCGGAGCCATATAACTAATATTAGTAATACGCAGCATGCACGATACAAGGAAATGATCAGGAACATCATCACTTTGAGGTACAATATCTATATCAGTTAGATCAATTCCATGCGATATAATTAAATCTAGCGTATGATTAAAACGATGAGTGGGCCCGGTGACATTTTGCTTGACTCCAAAAGAGTTTATTAGGTCAGTAAACGCAAGTCCTAACACATCATTTGTATTATCAACGTGAATGTTAAAATCTCCGACAATTAGCAGTTTATCAACATTAACTAATAGATCTGAGAGGAAATCTGCAAATTCTTTTAGGAAATCTGTATATGGCCCTGGCGGTCTATACACAGTAGCCAGAGCAAGAGATAGGAGAGATTTCTATTGCATATCTAACAGTGTAACATTAAGCAGAAGTATTTTGAATGAGTTAAACCTCCTGTATCCTGTTTTGAGTAACATTGAGAATATCACTATATATTGTTGCAACACCGCCGCCACGACCAGTCTGACGGGGCTCATGTTTATAACAGTAGCTTGGTGGAGTAGACTCATTTAGACCAAAATATTAATTTGGTTTCAGTCAGGTTTCAGTCAGGCAGAGTACATCAAAATTATTATCTGTGATCATTTCATTTACAATAACTGCTTTGGATGCGAGTGATCTAATGTTTAGGAGCCAAGCTATAAAAATAATTTTTGTTAATTTATTTTGCGTTTTTCTGGTTTAATTACGATCATATTTTTTCTAGATCCTGCATTAAATTTATATTTTGACCTCGCTATTCGGGGAACAGACACAGTCTGTATAGATTGGACAACGCAAGTACTTCTATCTTTTAAGTGGGTAGAACAAAAGTCATCATAGCAGTTATTTGAGAGTTGGCTTACTAGTCAGATGGAGCGTAGCGTCTTGGAGATGTTGTCCGACAGGAGTTCCGCTCCGACTCTGCTGGGGTGCAGGCCATCAGCACGGAAAAGCCTAGGACGCTCCCAGAAAAGATTCCAATTATTAAAAAAGAGCAGCTTCTGTTCTTTACACCATGACAATAACCATTCGTTCAAAGCAAACAGTCTTCTGAACCTTTCGTTTCCTCGTCGATATGTGGGAAGTGGTCCTGACACGATGATCGTCGCCGCGGGCGATGTGCTGCGTACCGTCTCGATCAGGCTCCTGTAGTCCCTCTTCAGTGTCTCCATCTGCCTCAGCTTGATGTCGTTAACCCCCGCGTGCAGCACGACAGCACCGATGCTCTCGTCGCCCTTCAGGATCGCGGGTATCTGCGCAGAAACATAGAGAACACGAGCACCGGGGAAACAGTGAGTGTGCACTTTACCTTCAGCTAACGTAGCACGGACGTGCCGGACGATGGAGCCTCCGACGATCACAGCGTTGCGTTCCGTCTCGCGGAGGGGAGCGAAGCGGTTCCGGGTGGAGATGAAGGACATCTGTGAAGATCGCGTTCTGGGTGCACAGGGTCTGTGCAGAGAAACACACGGAGTAGAGGTGGTGGGAGTGTTAGAAGCGTGCACTTTACCTTCAGCTAACGTAGCACGGACATGCCGGACAATGGAGTCTCCGACGATCACAGCGTCGCGTTCCGTCTCGCGGAGGGGAGCAAAGCGGTTCCGGGTGGAGATCTCGAAGACCGGAGGGGGGGAGGTCGTGGCCCGGGGCTTGGCTCGCGTCTTCCGCTGATGGCACACCCAGGGTCCGTGGCGTCCTGGCGCCGGAGTGAAGGACATCTGGGAAGATCGCGTTCTGGGTGCACAGGGTCTGTGCAGAGAAACACACAGAGTAGAGGTGGTGGGAGTGTTAGCAGCGTGCTGTATACTTACCCCGGACTTGTGAGCGTCAGCCTGGGATGTTTCCAGAGCGGCTCGCCGTTTTTTCAGCTGGGCCTGCTTCTCCACCAGGTCGCGGATCTGCTTCTCCACGGCTTCCAGCTCCAGCTGCACCGAATGCAGCTCGAACGTGTCCTCACCTGCACTCAAAGGTAGACACAAATCCTCCATTTAAGCACGTAACAGTGAACAATGGTAATGTGTGTGAATAGAGTATTAGCAGTGTAAGCGAGATTAGCGGCAGCCACGCTGCTGATGCTAACGGGTTATAAGCTAATAACAGACTCGAGAAATCAAAATAAAACTAGTGATAACAAGGCGCTCTGATTGGTTTTGTTTTAGAATGCTATAGTGGATATATTCACACGTTATAGAAACGAAAATGATAGTGTATAAAATAGTTTTTAAGATAGAAAATAGACGATAAAGAATCAACTTGACGGAGCTCAAACTCAAAACACGCAGTCATAAAACAGCGCATGCGCAGAATGTCCTCAGGAGTGAGCACAGTTTACACTGGTGTGTGTATCAGAGACGCTGTAGAAGGACAGAGAGCCGGTCGGCACGTCCACATACACTCCTGCCCTCTTAGAGGATGAACAGCCTGCAGGTATATCAGTTCTGTTATTATTTTGACAGACAGAGAATCTGTTATTAGAGCAGATCAGACTCCAGGATTTGTCATTGGATCCAAACATACAGTCATCACTCCCTCCTTTCCTGCTGATTCCTTTATATGACACTGATATAACAGCACCATATCTGCTCCATTCAGTCTCCCAGTAACAGCGTCCAGACTCTCAACACCCAGAACCTGAAGAAACTCATCAAATCTCTCTGGATGATCAGGATACGGCTTATGATCTCTCACATGTGTGATCTTCTTGTTCTGATCAGACAGAATGAGTCGAGTGTTTGCTGTGTTTGGATCCAGTGTGAGATCACAGGCATCTGAACACAAGAAGAGAGAAACATCAAGAACAACACAACAGTGAAGATGTCTGTGTATGTTTACAGCTAAAGTCCAAACTGTCCTCACTCTTCACAAATGTGCTCACTAATATAGTGAAAGCTGTTGAAGAGCGACTAGTGATTCAGATCTCACTAGCAGTGCTGGTCCTAGACTTCTGAAGCCCAAACAAAACTCTCTGACAGGAAACCTGAAACCCTGTCAGGCCTAAAACAGTGCAGACTAGTGTTGTGTAAAGCAGCTCTAACAAGCCAATAGTGTGATTCTAGAGCTCAAGTCAGTTCAGTGTTGATTCAGTTCAGTAAGTGTAAAGTTCATCAGTTGTGCAGACAGACTGTATATACAGTGTATTTGTGCTCATACACAAACTCCACTGAACACTGAACACACAAAACACACAAGATAGTGCTGTTTTACATTCCTCACATCTGTGTGGAGTTTGCTGTATGGATGATCATTAGATGATGGTGTGTAGAGTTACTATGAAAAAACATGTTTTTATAAGAGTTAAAACAGTTCTGAAAGAAGCTTTTGTGTTTTTGTGTAGAGTTTGTGGTTTTGTGTGTAGAGTTTAGAGAAAAGAAGCCATAGTTTCAGAGATAAAAATAACTACCAAGTGAAATTAAATGCATTTTTTGACAGTGATGCTCTGCACCATCTAGCTGTCAGAAACTATAATTACATAATTTTTCAGATGTGTGATTTACTGAGGAAACTAAAGCATGACAAATATAGATTACTCAAGAAGTAAAATACAAAAATACATAATTCTCTAAATATGCAAACTTTAGGTCCGGACCTCGGCTTGGTTTCCTATATATTTCAAATATATATTTTCCATTTATATTTATATATATTTAGAGTCAAACACGCTTCATTCAAGCTCTTCACGTGTGTGTCGCTTCCATATAAAGACACTAAAGCATCATTAATAGCTTTGAAAAATTCTGTCATGAATCTGGTCTATGAACTTCCGTTAACTCACCGCCAGAGGTCATCACATGGACTCTTGCACCACACTAACTGTTGCACGCCACCTCAGACTACAATTCCCATCATCCATTGCACTGACGACACACAGCTGATTGCACTGATTACACAGCTGATTGCACTGATCACACACCCTATATAAACCATGGACTTCCTCTTCCTCTCTGCCGAGTATTGTATAGCGTATATCACTCTCCTAGTGATAGCTACTCTACGGAGTCCACGCAGTCTTATCATAGTCTTGCCTTGCCTTGTATGTTTTCTAGTGTTTTGATTCTTGCCTGTGTTTCCTGGATTTACCCTTTGCCTTGCCATTCGGACTCTGTTTGGACATGGACTTCCAGAGTCTCTTCACATCACAGCTGATCATCCAGAATCCTGTAACGTCCTGTCCCTCACACCCAGATACTCAAGGTCAGTTCTTTGATTTCCTAGTCTGGTATCCAGTGTGAAAGATGCACCACAGGTGTTGGCACGTGCAGCTGGTATCCCCAAATCCACTCACTCCAACCCTTCTGTTCCTGAACAGATTTCCCTGTCTGAAGCGCTTCCCATGATGGGGATCGCTTTATGTTGCGTTTGGGCTGCACACACCACACAGAACTGCTCGAGGTGGCGAAGTCCACTGTTTATGTCTCCAGGGGTGGAGGCGCATGCTGCAGAACCTCCCAAAGCGGCGGTGCTCGCTTCAGCTCCTTGCAAGGTGGTGGAGCCCAGCAACGAATGTCCAGCCCGTCATATCACGGTTGAAGGAACCGTAGATGAGCACTGTACCTGTCCTATTAATAAACTCTACCTGTTTCCTTATGTTATCACTGTAGAACCTCCAGAGGTGGGGGCGTCTGCTGCAGAACCTTCAGAGGTGTCAGTGGTAACCATCTATGAATCCTCGTCCTGCCCCGTCACGGCTATTGAGGCCGTCTATGAATCCTTGTCCAGCCCCGTCACGGCTATGGAGGCCTTCTATGAATCCTCGTCCTGCCCTGTCATGGCTATGGAGGTCGTCTATGAATCCTTGTCCTGCCCTGTCGGGCTATAGAGGCTATCTGTGAACTCTTGCCTTCCTTTGAACTGGCCACGGAGGGCATTAATGAACCTTCCTTTGCTCATGTCACGGCCTGTGAACCATTGTCCTGTCCTGACCCAGCCGAAGAGGCTGCCTTTGAACTACCAGTCCCATCAGTAACAACTGATGAGGTTATGTGTGAACTTTCTGACTGTTGCATTGCACCTCTAGGGGCTGTTCGTGAACTCTTAACCCTGCCTGTCATGAAATCAGAAACTATAAATGCACTCTGTCTGTCCTGTTACCCCGTCATTGCCGAAGAAACCATTAATGAACTGTCCACCCATCCTGTCTGTCAAGGAGTCTAAGTTTAAACTCTGTCTGTCCCGTTTTGACCAAAGAGCCTGATTTTGAACTGTCTGTCTTGCCAGTTTCTGTCACTGAACTGTCTGCTTCAGTCTCTATCTATGCCCCAGATCCTGAATTATCTGTATGTCCTGTTCCAGTCCTTGAGTCTAACATTGAACTGTCTGTCTGTCCAACCACTCTCAAGGAGGCCAATACCAAGTTTGTTGCCCTGTCTGTCACAGCCCAGAAACACGTCTTGGAACCCTTAGAAACTTGGAAACTTTTCTTGGAAACTTGGAAACCCGCCTTGGAAACTTAGACATCCTGACGCTGCCTTCATAATCGCGGGGGACTTTAACAAAGCCAACCTCAGACAGGTCATGCCGAACTTCCATCAACACGTATCCTGTCCAACTAGAGGACCAAACACACTGGATCATTGCTACACTCAGTTCAAGGATGCCTACAAAGCCCGCTCACTACCGGCTTTTGGCAAATCGGACCATGCCGCCATTTTTCTAACACCGGGATACAAACAAAGGCTCGTTCAGGAACCTCCGGTGCAGAGAGTAGTGACGCGCTGGTCCTCCCACTCAGAGACTATGCTGCAGGCGGCGCTTGATGACGTCGACTGGGACATGTTCCGGGCGAGTTCTTCTGACGTCAGCGAGTTCACGGATGCAGCATTAAGCTTCGTAAACACGCTAACCGAGCAAGCTACAGAAACAATAACGATAAGGACATTCTCCAATCAGAAACCGTGGGTGGACAGAACAATCCGTGCCGCGGTTAACACACGCACTGCCGCTTACAATGAGGCTCTTCTGTCTGGGAATACGAGCGAGTACAAAGCATCGTGCTATGCTCTCCGTCGTGCAGTAAGAGCCGCCAAACACAGATACAGAGAGAGAATTGAGTCTCATTTCCAGCTCAACGACTCTCGACGGATGTGGCAGGGACTGAGGACCATCTGTGACTTCGGAAACAAATCCTCCACGGAGGTGAGAGCAGATCCGTTGCTGGCCGACGAGTTAAACACCTTCTACGGCCGCTTCGATGGCAACGGCGGCGGCGCGTCTCTGCCGACCCACGCATCAGGAAGCAGCAGGCAGAGCAGCGATGATCCTGTAATCACCGTGTCGGAGGATGAGGTTCGGAGGGCGCTAAAGAGAGTGAACGTCAGGAAAGCAGCCGGACCTGATGGGATAACCGGCCGTGTTCTGAGGTCCTGCGCCGATCAGCTCGCTGGTTTGTTCACGTCTATCTTTAATGAGTCCCTTGCTACCTCCGTGGTTCCCACTTCATTCAAAAAATCCATTATTATCCCTGTGCCAAAGAACAATAAACCCTCTTGCCTGAATGACTATCGCCCAGTTGCCCTCACATCTATAGTCATGAAGGTTTTTGAGAGACTTGTAAAGAGCCACATTTGCTCCTCCATCCCTGATACTCTGGACCCTCTTCAGTTTGTCTATCACCCTAACAGATCCACGGACGATGCCATCTCTCACGTTCTCCACTCTTCCCTCACACACAACAAAATGGACAGCAACAATGGGAATTATTGAAGGCTGCTATTCATTGACTATAGCTCAGCTTTCAACACTATAGTCCCCATCAAGCTGGCATCTAAACTCACAGACCTCGGCCTAAACTCCTCACTCTGTGACTGGATTCAAGACTTCCTCACCGGCAGACCTCAAGTGGTGAAAGTTGGCCAGTTCACCTCAAACTCCATCACTCTGAACATAGGAGCCCCACAGGGCTGTGTCCTGAGTCCCCTGCTCTACTCTCTCTACACGCATGTCCTCTCACAGCTCCACATCTATTGTCAAATTCGCTGATGATACTGTGGTTCTGGGCCTCATCTCCAACAACGATGAGACCGCATACTTGGATGAGGTAGAGAGACTCACATCATGGTGCCAGGACAACTGTCTCTCTCTGAATGTGAGCAAAACTAAAGAGCTGATCATGGACTTTAGGAAGAGACAGCAGCAGCCCTACACTCCTCTTATGATCAGTGGGACCCCTGTGGAGAGGGTGAGTAGCTTCAAGTACCTCGGTGTAAACATCTCCGAGAACCTGACTTGGACTACACACATCCAAACACAGGTCAAGAAAGCCAGGCAAAGACTGTACCATCTGCGACAGCTGAGGAAATTCAGGGTCTCACCAGCAATCCTGAAAACTTTCTATTCAGGGACCATAGAAAGTGTATTGACTCAGTGCATCTCAGTGTGGTATGGAAACAGCTCCAATCAGGACTGCAAAGCACTACAGAGAGTTGTGCGCTTAGCTGAGCGCATCTCAGGGTCTGCTCTCCCCTCTCTGCAGGACATCTACCTCAAACGCTGCAAAAATAGAGCTGTTAAAATCTTCAAGGACTCAAATCACCCTGGTAACCGTCTATTCACTTTGCTTCCATCTGGTAAGCGCTTCCGTAGCCTGATGGCAAAAACTGAGAGACTTAGGAGGAGCTTCTTCCCCCAGGCCATCAGGCTCCTAAACTCTAACTCTGTGTCATAACATCACTTGACTCCATGTAAATATCACCATATCAATAAGCTATTCATAATTTTTCTCTACCTCATATTGCTGCTATTAAATACCCCGTACAACTTTTGCACATTATTTTTGCACATTCCTCTTATTACTATTTAAGTCAACAACATACTGACCTGCACATTTATATTTATATTTTTTATCTTATCTTATCTTTTATTTTATTTTATTTTATTCTTTTATTTAATTTTTTCTACTTTTCTTCTCTTAATATTTGTATTCTATATAATTGCACTGTCCTTGGAGCAGACCTGACCTACATTTCACTGCTGGTTATACCCGGTATAATTGTGTATGTGACAAATAAAACTCTTGAATCTTGAATCTTAAACCTGCCAGTCATGAGCCCAGAGACTATCATTGCATCCCATGTCTTTCATGTTAACTCTGTCACTGTCATAGAGACTATTTATGAACTGTCAACCTGTCCCGTGTCAGCCAGTGAACCTATTGATGATTTTTTAGTGTTCTCTGCCTCGTCCCTTGGGGCCATCGATTCTCTGTCTGTCTCATGTGTCTCAGTTTTCCCTAGGCTCCAATCTCTGCTGTGGGTTCCTGATCTGTCGTGGTGCTCAGGTCTGGTGGTCATCTGCTCCGCCGTGGTGGTCTTCTGCTTCATCTGCTCAGGTCTGGTGGTCATCTGCTCCGCCATGGTGGTCTTCTGCTCTGCCGTGGAGATATTCTACTCTGCCCTGGTGGGCTCCAGTCCTGTCTGCTCTGCCCTGGCTTCTTGCTTTGCCGACTCTGCCTCGGTCCCCGGCCACTCCACTTCCACATGGACCTGGCCCTCCGTCCCTCCCCCTATTCTGCCTCCACTCCACCGCCCTCCTGGATTGTATAGGAGCGTCTGGAAGCCGCTCCTTGGACAGGGTCTGTGTCATGAATCTGGTCTATGAACTTCCGTTAACTCACCACTAGAGGTCACTTGCTCAGATGCTGTTATTTTAACCTCTGCCACTTGGTGGCGCTGTAAGAGGGAAAAAAAAATAAAAACAGCTATAACTATGCGACCGTTGGTCCAATCGATTTGAAAATTGGTATGCAGTGTCTTTATCCAATGTGCCATAAGGCTTTATGAGGACATTGGCGCATCTAAAAAAGCATGGCCGCCATCGGCCAATGAAATTTGAGCACCTATTAGACAAGGTTAACGGAGGTCGATCGGAACGAAACTTGGTGGGCATGTTCGACTCATGGCCCTAAAGGTCTGTAAGAATTTTGAAAGAAATCGGCCACTAGTTGGCGCTAACGCGTTTTTTTGGCTCTGTAATCATGTGGTGTTTAACATATCCACACAATATGCATATCATTTGATAGATCTCCTCATAATGAGCAACTTTGCCTCAAGAACCATTGCTGTCAATCAAATCGTCCATTAATTATTCAGAAATATGTTAAAAACCTACTTTTGCGAACTAGTCTGTTTTTATTTTTTTTTATCTCGATCAAACCACTACAGTAATAATCTCTGGACTCTCTTGATCAATAATTATCGAAAAAATGTGCATGGACACACATACCCAAAAGCCTATAAAACCTAAACAAAAACTTGAAACCTTACGAAAGTTGGTGAAAACGTGTCAGATGACTGTTAACAAGCATGAAAAAGCATTTCATGGAGATCGGACCATAGGTGGAGCTATAACAGTAAAAAAGGCCTTCAGAAACACAATATTTCAATTGTACATGAACGTAAATTGTAAAAAAAAGGTGAATATATTCACACATACACTGGAAATTTATATCATATGATGCAGCTCCTCGTTGTGAACAACTTTGTCTCTAGGATTACTGCCGTCAATCAAAGTGTTATTTAAATATTCTCAACTATGTTCAAAACCTACTTTTGCGAACTAGTTCTAGTTTTTTTGCCCAATCGGAACCAAACCTGTGCAGAAATGTTCGCTGGGCAGTAATCATCAATAATTATCCAAAACATTTTGACATTTCAACTTACTTTCACAATGGGGCCCCAAAACGTTTAAAAGTCGTGGGCCAATTTTAAGAAAAAGGCTACTCGTGAACAAAATGAGATATTTTCACCAAATTTGGTACACATATGTAAGAGCTCAATCTTTGGTCAAATAATTAATTCATTCTGAACAACTTTGCCTCTATGATCACTGCTGTCAATCCAACTTTTCTTTAAATATTTGAAATTATTTTAAAAACATACTTTTGTTAACAAACCTTAGATTTTTGACTCAAAATCAATAAAATCAGTGCAATACTATTCTGTTCTATTCTAGGTCAATAATTATCAAAAAATGTTGAACATATGCAATTGGACAACTATAAATCAGTCATTTTATAATATGTTCTTTACATAGGGTACCCAAAGGCCTATAAATCCTAAAAGAAACCACATCTTCTCTCACAACTGGGTAAAATGATGCATAATTTCCTTCTAAAGAATGAAAGAATGAAGGGCAAAAAATAACATTATAACAGTTATAAATGTTAAACACACAGTGTTGTATGATAAACTGTATTTATAACCACTAGATGGCAGCGGAAGACAACTAATGGGCTCATTAAATGAACAAAAACAGTACTGTTAATTCCTCTGCTTATGGATTCATGTGTACACATTATAAAATCATTGTAATAACATTTAAAATCACATTGAGTCAATGTTTAGCATTTTGTTCATACAGACATATCAGTTTTTACAATTATGCCAGATTATTATTACAGTGGAACCTAAAAATAACATGTAAACTCTTAAAAAGAGGACTTGCAATAAGTTTTGTGTCACCTATCATTTATTTCAATTATCTATATGTGCAACAAAATGTGTGTGCATATATGTCTGTGTCTGTGTGTAAGCATGCTTATTTATTAATACAGGTCCTTCTCAAAAAATTAGCATATTGTGATAAAGTTCATTATTTTCTGTAATGTACTGATAAACATTAGACTTTCATATATTTTAGATTCATTACAACACAACTGAAGTAGTTCAAGCCTTTTATTGTTTTAATATTGATGATTTTGGCATACAGCTCATGAAAACCCAAAATTCCTATCTCAAAAAATTAGCATATTTCATCCGACCAATAAAAGAAAAGTGTTTTTAATACAAAAGTCAACCTTCAAATAATTATGTTCAGTTATGCACTCAATACTTGGTCGGGAATCCTTTTGCAGAAATGACTGCTTCAATGCGGCGTGGCATGGAGGCAATCAGCCTGTGGCACTGCTGAGGTGTTATGGAGGCCCAGGATGATTCGATAGCGGCCTTAAGCTCATCCAGAGTGTTGGGTCTTGCGTCTCTCAACTTTCTCTTCACAATATCCCACAGATTCTCTATGGGGTTCAGGTCAGGAGAGTTGGCAGGCCAATTGAGCACAGTAATACCATGGTCAGTAAACCATTTACCAGTGGTTTTGGCACTGTGAGCAGGTGCCAGGTCGTGCTGAAAAATGAAATCTTCATCTCCATAAAGCTTTTCAGCAGATGGAAGCATGAAGTGCTCCAAAATCTCCTGATAGCTAGCTGCATTGACCCTGCCCTTGATAAAACACAGTGGACCAACACCAGCATCACTGACTGTGGGTACTTGACACTGGACTTCAGGCATTTTGGCATTTCCCTCTCCCCAGTCTTCCTCCAGACAAAAAAAGTACTTTGGACCACTGAGCAACAGTCCAGTGCTGCTTCTCTGTTCAAAAGTGGCTTGACCTGGGGAATGCGGCACCTGTAGCCCATTTCCTGCACACGCCTGTACACGGTGGCTCTGGATGTTTCTACTCCAGACTCAGTCCACTGCTTCCGCAGGTCCCCCAAGGTCTGGAATCTGTCCTTCTCCACAATCTTCCTCAGGGTCCGGTCACCTCTTCTCGTTGTGCTGCGTTTTCTGCCACACTTTTTCCTTCCCACAGACTTCCCACTGAGGTGCCTTGATACAGCACTCTGGGAACAGCCTATTCGTTCAGAAATTTCTTTCTGTGTCTTACCCTCTTGCTTGAGGGTGTCAATGATGGCCTTCTGGACAGCAGTCAGGTCGGCAGTCTTACCCATGATTGCGGTTTTGAGTAATGAACCAGGCTGGGAGTTTTTAAAAGCCTCAGGAATCTTTTGCAGGTCTTTAGAGTTAATTAGTTGATTCAGATGATTAGGTTAATAGCTCGTTTAGAGAACCTTTTCATGATATGCTAATTTTTTGAGATAGGAATTTTGGGTTTTCATGAGCTGTATGCCAAAATCATCAATATTAAAACAATAAAAGGCTTGAACTACTTCAGTTGTGTTGTAATGAATCTAAAATATATGAAAGTCTAATGTTTATCAGTACATTACAGAAAATCATGAACTTTATCACAATATGCTAATGTTTTGAGAAGGACCTGTATACTAGTTTAATAATTTCATTTAATTTCAGTGTGTGTATGAGCCTATTCTCCATTGTGGATGTGTTTTACTGTCAGTCATACATCCAGGTTGGCCTAGACCCTAAAAGCATACCACCTTAAGGCCTTAAAATGCTTGAACCCCGGTGATCGCTGCTTGCAGCTATATTTGTTATTATTATTATTTTTTTTTTGTGGTAATAAAAATAGATGTAAGTGAACAATAGCCTTTAAAATTACTTAAAATACATGACGCAATAATAATTAGTTCAAATAAAGTATCAAAAGCAAGAAATCATATGGTTTTATTGAACAAAACTGTTAAATACATAATGTATTATAAACAATAGAGCATTACAACAAAGGCCTGTTTTTACACATTACTGCGTGATCTAATCCTTGTTTAATATTTACCAAGCACCATTTAATTCAAATGTCCACTTAATCTTTAATATTTGGCCATTTCTTTAGGACAGAAATATAGCCGCTGTAATTAAATGAATATGTGGACATCGAAACCTGTAAACTATTTTGAAATCGCGATTTATTCTCCTGTGTTTGTGTAGATTTAGAAATGATTTACCTCACAAATCTGATGCTATGTTCTCATATGAAGGTTATAATAAACCCAAACTCAGAACAACATGCAGAGATGAGTTTGAGACGCTCCACATGTAAATGATAAGTTTCTGTGGAGCTACTGTGAACGGAGCCGCTGTGAGACGCACGTGCTTAACCTACATGCATGTAATTATTTAATTCAATCCTAGCGTTTGTGAATTCACAATTATGATTCATTATGATTTTAAATGGGTTTAATATATCATGCAGCCTTGAAAAACAGTCTAATAATGTGTTTTGTGGATTCTCGTCCGTGAAATGCGCCACTTCTGGTATTTTGCCGGTTAGTCGACGCGAGCAAAATGAAGTCGAATAAAATGGATGATGAATCGCGACAGTAATATTTATATAGAGAAAAAGATAGATAGATAGATATCATCTTCATGAATGAAAAGTGAATATTTAAAGTGAATTGTTTTGCACAGCTGTAGAGTTGAGAAATAATTTATAATATTATATAAGTGTTTAAAGAATGTGTTCATGACTATGAAGGTATGTTATCAGCTATCAAGAATACCATTACAATGTCGTTTAGGAGACAGCATCGCTAGCTAATGTTAGCCTAAACAGTTGCATTAATGTTTATTTGTCAGCATTTAAATCAATTATGTGTCTGGGTCTCCTGGGATTACCAGACTCAGCATATAAAAGTATATGTTGTGAAATAACATGAAACTGTATTTTAATGCCGCTATCATTATTTATGGTGTTGCATTTATTTAGTTTCTCAGTTTCTGACCAGAACGAGTCAGGAGAGGTTTCTGTGAGGATCACAAGAGTCTCTATAAACCACAAACGAGCCTCAGCTGAAGTTAACGAGTTGCTTATCTTTATGCAGATATCAATTTATATAGTTTAATAATTATTATTATTTTGTGTGTGGCGCCCTCTATTGACCAGCCACCAAAGAAATACATATGAATGTTTTGATTATTAATGTGTACTGACACAAACTAAAAATTACATTTCATCAGTGGACTAATGTTAATTTTTAATTAATTAACTGACTTGTTAGATCGGGTCTCCACACTAGACAACATTTAGGATCGAGCCCCGGATGCCAGACAGACTACAGGTTTCATTGTTACACCAGTAGGTGGCGATGAGTGACACCCAGTAGCCTACTTTGATGATATATTGTTTGAATGGTCTGTTTGCTTAACACACACAGACACACACACATGGTTTCTAAGTGTGCAGCCCTCACTCATTTAAAATGTTTTTTATTGTGCATTTACAAGTTCACCTGCCCATCCAGTCCTGATGGTTAATGGTAAACAAACTTGGCTTGCTGTCTTTAATGGAGGCTCAAACCCGAGGCTTGAGCACAGAGTTCAACCCCCATTGCGGTACTACCTAGTGGGAGAATGTCATATATACAGGAGGAGATGGGGAGGTGGAGGGATGCCAGAAGAATTGATGCTGGGTTTGTACAATGACTCCTGCTTACAGTGGGGGAAAAATTATTTGATCCCCTGCTGATTTTGTACGTTTGCCCACTGACAAATAAATGATCAGTCTATAATTTTAATGGTAGGTTTATTTGAACAGTGAGAGACAGAATAACAAAAAAAAAACCCCAGTTATTTTGTGTTTCTTCCATTTGCGAATAATCGCACCAACAGTCCATTCCAGCCTTGTGTAGGTCTACAATCTTGTCCCTGACATCCTTGGACAGCTCTTTGGTCTTGGCCATGGTGGAGAGTTTGGAATCTGATTGATTGATTGCTTCTGTGGACAGGTTGTCTTTTATACAGGTAACAAGCTGAGATTAGGAGCACTCCCTTTAAAAGAATGCTCCTAACCTGTATAAAAGACACCTGGAGCCAGAAATCTTGCGGATTGATAGGGGAACAAATACTTATTTGACTCATTAAAATGCAAATCAATTTATTACTTTTTTGAAATGCGTTTTTTTGGATTTTTGTTTTCATTCTGTCTCTCACTGTTAAAATAAACCGACCATTAAATTCATAGACTGATCATTTATTTGTCAGTGGGCAAACGTACAAAATCAGCAGGGGATCAAATAATTTCCCCCCACTATATATAGGCTCGTAATGATGATTGACAGTACAGAATGATTAGTCTCCTCCCAATGTTAATAATTTGATTGCATTTTTATTTTTCAAGTTTCCATAATATTTAGTTTGGTGTTGATTTATTCTTGATATTTTGTATGGCTTTTAGTTTTGTGTTTTATTTTGAGGGTCATTGGCGTGAGCGGATACAGTGCAAGTACGCGCCAAACATTTCAGACAGTACAGAACGAGAACCAGACGCACATGGTCGCAATTTTAAAGGTTCACGGTTTACAGGGAGCTACAGCCAAACCTACGTTTGGAACTTTATTCAATTTTAAAACTAACATCTAATCACTCAATAACCCACCGTGTCTCCTTTACACATCCTTGTGAAGATATGAACGTTTTTTTTTCTTTTTATGTATATATGTAGAGTGTAAAGCATAATAAGCATAAGTTCCTCCATCTACATGATGATTTAAACAAGTTCAGTTCAAACAACATGGTTTAAAAAAACAACAATGAAAGTCTTAGTTTTGTCTTTCCAAGGGTTTGTTTTTTGAAAATAACTTCAGTACTGTAAAATTAAGACAGAAGACATCAGTCTTTTTAATCTGAAATTTCACAAACTGGCCTCTTCCACCCATGTCTTTACCCAAACATTTAGAGGAAAAAAATTATATATTGTATTTACTTGATTTATTTGTCATGACTTGAGACACACCAAGTCTTTATGTCCAGCCTGGTTATAATATTCTTATGAACAAATTCTTATGCAGAAAATATAATACAGTAAAGACAAAGCATGCGATTCTACAACACCTTTCCATAATATAAAAGAGATTTTTACATAATTCATTAAACATCAACATGGATATCCTGTGTTTGAAGTCTGTCCTTAAAGATGGAATTTTCTTCTGCTGGAGTCCATCTCATGGCGCTGAAACATTTAAAGGAGCAGTTAATCATGTATAACTGACACATAAATTACTGATAAATAACAGCACATTCAAATAACCAATGTTCCTCACGAATGAGATTTTAGATTTAGAACGCACCTTGTGAACCCACTCATATTCCCCAAACTTTGAGTCAAAGGTTCCTTTCTGTAAAGAGCGAAGTTTAAGAGTGAAGCGAGGTCCTAGTTCCTGTATTCCCACTTTCTTTTCATTCTTGAAGATGTACCTGTATGATATACATAAGTTTATTCAGTCATGTAGAAACAGAAGTTCCTAATCTGCATACAATTTTATCCAGTTAAAATGTAACAATGCAAAATATAACGACTCTAAAGCAGTGTCAGACTTTTGGACTCTACTTGATATTGTAAATATTTAGATTTAGATATTTAGCCGGGTTTCCATCCAAAGTTGTGAATTTAACTTGTGCGCAAAATTGGAATATCACAAAATATTTGCGAACGAGCACAGTTTCCATCCAACGCGTCAAAGAGAACAAAATCGTCACTTCCTGGTAAACTGGCACAAAATAGCCAATAGAAAACCAGGATAAGCTACTGAATATAATAATTTTCATATATGAATTGCGCATCAGAGCAAGCAGACGAAACACAATAAATGCTGTCATTGCTTTCGGAGGTGAATGCTACTGTTTGGGAACACAGTCGTGTAAGACAATTATACAGGAAATGGATGGAAACCCAGCTTATGTCTCTATTTTTACTACAATACATTCATACATCTGTTTTTAGAATCTACAGTGATCTGTATATGAAAACAAATTTGATCACAACAGGCATCATAAATGTACCTCTCCCTGAGACAATCACTAGACTAACAAATCTTACATATGTAAGCTTTCACAATTACACAGCCCTTTCAAATGAGAGAATATTTACCTGTGAAACCTGAAAAAAATGAAGTCTCTCTGATTGTGAAATGTGGCGACCTGACGGCCCACAAATTGTGGATCATGAGGAAACAGAGCAGCAAACAACCGACCGATGGAGTGACCGAGTCTAGTAGTGAAGTTGTTAAGGATGACTTCTGGGACATGTTCCGTTGGGTCCTTACCTCTTCTCTAGAGAGTGAAAACAGGAGTTAGGGTTAAGCATTTTTGAACTTCTGAGTTCCATCGTCGCAAGTATTTTATTTTTATATATATTTTTAATGGGTTTTGGTAAAATGCCTGAAATAAGTTTTGTGGTTAACACAAGCTCACAATTTTTTCACTTTTTATTCTACAACACGAAATGGCCTCTTTTTGATTTTTTTTTGCATATCTTGAAAAAGGCAGTTGCTAATAAGTGGCTAATTAGTGGGGCTGGGACAATAAATTGATGCATCGCGAATAGAGTAATTATTCTGAGATTTTCCGAATGTGTCACAATTCTCTCTTGAATGGATTCTGAGCTGAACATACAATAATCATTCAGTTCGAAAAAGTTGAATCAAATTACAAGGTGGGCTGTTTACATTAATCACGTGTCATAAAAGCCAAGATGCAAGTACATTTAACGAATTACATGACGAACGAACAAGGGCTCTTCATCTTGAGCCTTTGAGTGCAGTTAAAAACTAGCCTAGAGCAGTGGTTCTCAACCACATTTCCTGCACATTTTGTCTCCTTTGCCTGACACACCCATTTCAAGTCTGAGAGTCTCTACTAATGTGCAGGTGACCTGAATCATGTGTGTTTGATTAAGGAGACATGCAAAATGTGCAGTGTTGGGGGTCCTCCAGGAATGTGGTTGAGAATCACTGGCCTAGAGCACCATCTACTGCTCAGAATCGATTCCAGAGAGAATCCCAATGCATTACGACAATCTCAGAAACGATCCACGAATCACGATACATCGATTTATTTTGTCCCAGCCCTACTATAAATAGTATTAGAGGCTGTTGCGGACTTTAAACATCATCATACTTAGCAGAAAAACTCATTTGCTCACTAGTTTGCTTTACAGCCTTAATGTATTTATACTTGTGTTCTCAAAAACTATTCGATTCAAACTTTCCAGCTTTCGTCTGAAGCTTGGCAGCAGTGGCGATTTTGAAGTCAAGTGGCCATGGTTCTTTATATCCTAACTTTTGACTGCATTTAGGCTTCATTTTCATGATAAACAACAAAGATTATTTTCTGCTATTATCCAAAAATCCTATTGGTTTTATTATCAAGAGAAGCAGGGTGATGCTAACTTCTGGTTTAAACTACAGAAACTGCCGAACTCTATTGATATAATTAGTCAAAATGATTTTGTTGTACAACTTTTATCGCACAACATGGACCAACAAAATTCACAGCATGACTAATTTAATAATAAAAAAAAAAAAACAGTAATTCACTAACCTTCATTTCCTTGCGAAGGCGAACATTACTAACTTTGAAATGTGCAGTTGGCCCGTCAGGAAGGTGACAGAGAACCAAACCATCTGTGATACTTTAAGTGAGGGAAAATCCTTCATGTAACATTCAGTGACTGCTTCTCATGACCTCATTAAGAAGACGATTCAACAAAATCTCACAGATCTAAAAACGTGATTACATACTGACGTATGAACAAAGGATACTTGGCACTTTTCTGTCCTCATTGATCACCATGAGATAAGTGAAATCTCTAGATACACACTGTGGAATGACTCTCTTCAAAGCCAGACCTCTTCTGTAGTACACATGAGCGTGTGGGATCACTGTTGCCAGCTGCTCACAAAACCTCACGGTCCTCTGAAAACAGGCAGACATGAACCCATAAACACAAAATAAATGAAGGACACATATTCTAAAACTCTAATTTATAATGAGAGTGAATTAGAAAACAGAACAGTAAACTGAACCCACTCCTCTGGGCCTGTCCGAAGTGGTGATGAGAACTTTAGGATTTGTCAGCCGATTGAAGTAAGCAGAGAACTCATCGGTTCCTTCGTCAAAAGCCACCTGGATTTCAAACAAATTAGTTCCAGGTTAGGCTCATAACTGTAAATGAGGTCTACTGAAGCAGTCAGCAGGTGGAATAAGGTCCACAAATCACACATCACCTCCTCATCCTCTGGGTTGACTGTAGTCTCATCGTATATTCTCTGGTTTTCTATTGTCTTGGGAACTTCTTTTGGTGGAGCCTGAAAGAGAGAATAAGTTATTACATATAGCCATGACCCTCACATCTGCCAAGACAGTTAACTGTTTCTATTTGATATAGAATACAGTTCTGCACATAATATCAAACATGGACAAATATTTTACACCAAAATTCAACAGCAATCATCCAGTATTCATTTACTTAGACGTTCCTTCTCAAACTCCACCTCTGCTTTTGCATGCGATTTAATCGTACTGCATGATCACGAGAGAATCACTTTGACAAAACTGAAGCAAGCACACATACAGCATAGTTAATCATGTTTTAGTTTCCTTTTCATTTCAGAGATAGTCACCCCTGGTCAACCCAAAATCTTTAAATCCCCGTAACTCAAAACAGGAAATCTGATGACTTTCAAAGTGTATTTTCTATATATAATCAGCTTGATTTTTAACCGAATTAGAAATTATTGCTCCCCATTCACTATGAGAGGTTTCATACATACCACAACAAAATTCTTAATTATCGTAATTTAATACTAAAATATATTAGCTTTTCACCAAATGGAAGTGAATCTGAAGCTCAACACACAATTATCTTCATTAAAAGTAGTGAGACTAAGCTATATTGCTGATGCCGCGCTGATGCGATTGAAATGAGCTGATAATGAATAAAATGCAGTGCATATCTATTGCTCTCATTGACGTGAACTCCGTTAAATTCGCATGTAGCGCAGGAATTGAAGAACGGATTTATATCGGTTTT
Organism: Barbus barbus; assembly: GCF_936440315.1. Taxonomy (NCBI): domain Eukaryota; kingdom Metazoa; phylum Chordata; class Actinopteri; order Cypriniformes; family Cyprinidae; genus Barbus; species Barbus barbus. Next base: position 22,816,785 of record NC_136715.1, on the reverse strand, counting down.
GCAAAGACACATTTGTGTGGTCAAGTGTAAATGGAAATGTTTTAACAAATCAGATACACTGAAAAAAATTATACTAATTTTTTTTTAAGGTAAGTGGTTACAATCAATCTATTTTAACTACATTTAAATAATCAAATTTAGTTGACTAACTTTCAACAAAATTTGTTTATTTAAATGTAGCTAAAATAAATTGATTGCAACCACTTACCTTAAAAAAAATTAGTAAATTCAATGTATAATTTTTTCAGTGTAGATATCCGATCAGAGAAAATGCATTTAGTGACCAGGTGTAAACAGGCCCTTAACGCACAGTCAGTGGCAGAATAAATGTACTTACACATTTTATTTTTATAAAACCTAAAGTGTGCTTTATGTGGTGACATTTAAATTTATTAGTTGTGTACAAGTCAATAAAGTCATTTAATTTGGCTATATCAGACTGACAAACTACATCAACTTTAGTCATTTTTATGGGTTACATCTAAATACAAACAACGAAAGCAGGTTACCCCCTTTTTCTCTCAGTGACTCTGATTTTGTGCTCCATCCTAGTATATTATTGCTCCTCTGGCCACACCACTAAATATTTTCTGGAGGCGCCGTTGCATATAGATGCCATGTTATCATATATAGACACAGAGGCAAAGAAAACATTCTTCTAAAAATAGAAAAGCCTCACTGCATGTGTTAAAGTCATGTCAAGCAGCTGTAATAGATAAACTCAAATGAAATATTTTTACCATGACCGTGGTTGAAATTGAACAAAGAAATTGTTTTTGTAGAGAAATTGTGATATAGGTTAACTATCCCCTCAATGTATAGTTTACTGATCTGTTTATAGATAGTGAGAAACCAAACATACCTCATCTCCAAGAGCTTTTCTCTCTTTTTTCTTTTTCTTTTTCAGTTCCAACTTTTGCTGAAAGACAAACGACAGCTTTAACAATTTGGAAAGTATAATGTTGCAGAGTTGCACCTTTAACGATTAAAGGCTGTGTCTCAACCCTTAGCGAGCTACAGTGCATTTCTAAAAGAGGTGTTTTTAAGGGAACTAATTCAGTTTGTTGGGCACCAAATGCGCGTTTCACACTGCAGTAAGTGTGTATATGTTAGTGAGATGTCACCTTTCTTTTCTCCTCCTTGAGTTTAAGGAACATCGCATGTCTGCGCTGCTTGTTTTTGATCTCAGACACGCTGAAAGTGGGAGGAAAACACGCTTCAGACACGGATTTCTTTTCTGTTTCTTCAGCCTCCGCCTGATCCATCTCTCGCGCCGGAGCTTCGTCGGGTTTTACCTTTCGCTTTAGTTTCTTCGTTTTCCCCTTTTTCTTAGAAACACTTTCTGAAGTTGTTGCTTCGTTAGAATCCATTTTCTGCTGCTTCTGTCTGCTTCACGTGTGTGAGATACACTACTTCCGGTCGAATCGGAAGTTCCTGCTGCCACGTGAGTTGGTGTTATGTTTAGCGTCCTCTAGCGGAGAAGCAGGCGACTGAATTTTTAAGGTATTTAATTCATTAAACTTTTATTTTTTATTTTTTATTTAACTAATTTCACAAGTAACTACAAAGAAATGGCAAACAGCACATTGAATTAAACATTTTTTTTTTGCAGTAGAAAAACATGTGTAGTGAAAATAAATGTCTTGTAAAACATACTCCAGTGATCTTTGTTTTATTACCAACTTAAAAAAATATTACGTTACAGTGCAGTCTACAATGGAAGTCAGTTGTCATCAAAAAATCTGTTTGGTTACCAACATTATTCGAAGTATTTTCTTTAGTTTTTCACAGAACATGTTAACACAGGTTTGGACTGACATGTCTTGGTTCAAAACAATGTTAAAACTTGGTTTAAGAAATTAAACTGTTCTTTTGTTGATAGTTTGGATGACCAACACAATCATCAGACTAGTTAAATTTACCATTGTGTGATTTTTTTGTGTGTGTGTTTATCAACTTTTATATTTGCATCTGGGCTTAGGCTAAAACTGGTACAGCCAGGGTTTTCAACAGGGGTTAGTGCATGCTCCAAAGTCTGGAGCTAGTGTACTGAAGGTATTTTTCAGCAGTGTTTATACCCATCCATGGCCTGACGGAAAGCTTTATAAATGACTGGTCTTTGAGAACATATCAGCCCACCACCTCTGCCAGCCTGGCCACTATCTCTGTTCAAGTCCCCCAGACATGCCCACTGGTCTTTGAATGCATAAGACACACACCACTTTGAATGATCCTCATAGCTTCTGAACATCTGTGGTCCAGGAAGACAAACTCTGTCAATGTTCATCACGTGCCGGGGAAGTGAGCAGTTCGAGGGGAGCCGATGTGCCTGGTGCAGCCACGATTCCACCAGCAGATCTGTCCCCAACGCTTGAGCCACCCAACCGGTGTAAATATCTGTAGAGGAGTTATAATCTTATTAACCTAGAACTCTGTTTCATGTTAAAGGAATAGTTTACCTGAAACTGTTTAACCAAAAATCCTCTCATCATTTACTCACTTTTATGTTTTGTGGAACACAAAATACTCAAAATTTAGAAGACTGTCTATTCTCCTTTGCAATTACAGTGAATAAGGACTGACACATACAACTTGTTTGCTGTTTTCCAAGCCTCCTGAAGAAGATACAGCTTTGGAAAAATATAATCTTCTTTCTTTCTTTCAAAGCAACTGGTGATTGTTTGAGGAAAAAAACTCGCAGTCCTCATTTATTGCTTTTGCATAGAAAAATAATCTCATGATTCTAGTTTTGTGTTTCACAGAAGGAAAATCAAATGGGATTGATCATTTGGGGAACGATGAGAATTAAATTATGACGGAACAATGCCAAAATCACATTACAGATCACTAGCTTTTAGCCTACTGTATCATAATGGCAATAGTAAGAAATAATAAAATAACATACTCTGTAACATTGTAATAATATATTGTCTAGTGCTGTGTCTTGAAAAAGACAGTTCATATTATATAATACTCATACAAAGGTAAAACATGTAGGGACTGAACTTGAGTCTTGCACGCTTGCATGGTTACATAACCAAGGTAAATAGTACTTTGGCATAATGCAATGTCAATAAACTGCTGTAGGACCATCAGTCTGAATATATAAAAGAGTTTTTGAACTTGAGAGCTCTCACCATCCACATAGTTCTGTGATTTGGCAAAACTGAAAAACGTTTGTCCTCGAACTGATTTCAGCTTCTGCAGACTCCTTCTGTTTTTAATGGCAGGTGTCTCACCATCACAAATTTGTGCCACGACTGCAATGTCTGGGCGAAATCCCATAGGGACAGAGCAGTTATACACACGTGGATTAAGATATGCTAACTGCCATGCTGTTAAAAGAGAGGAATATTTGTTTCAGAGTGAACAATAAATTATGCCACAGTTAAATCAAACATATCATATATAATAAGAACAGCGTGTGCTCACATATTTGAGGGAACTGTGTATAGTTGTATGAAATACAGAGCAGAGTCTGGCCGTAGTATTTTCCTGTAGATGGGTAACTGTAATTTCTCTCTGGAAATGGAGGGAAATGAGGAACACTGTGTGTGAGCCAAAATCCCTGAGAGTGGTCAAACATCAGCGCACCTGCAAAAAAATCATATTCATGACAATCCAGTTAGAGTTGGATACAGTATTTTTCAAATCTGGTTTATTTAATGTATCAACTGGTTTTGAGGGTATGTGAAGAGCAAGAATAGGCCAATTCATTTACTGCAATAATGCCCACTTGCTTCACAGCCAAGTTACAGGGGACTGAAGAGAGAGAGAGAGAGAGAGAGAGAGAGAAACTTGTCCTAAACAATTTCTGGCATTTATTCACAAACACGACTTATTAGGCATTGCCATTGTGCCATAGCTTTGAATACTAAAAGTGACAGGACAGTATTAAGTGAACAACCTACATTTCACTGCTGGTTATACTCTGTATAATTGTGTATGTGACAAATAAAATCTTGAACAACAAAATCAAATCAAATTCGAAAATTGTTGCTGGAATCTGTAAATCTGTGTATACGTTGTATATACATTGTCACACATTAATGTACCTTTTGTATGTCCGTACTTGCTTGGGTACTTCAATTCTGGTGGAGCGTCATTGTAAAGCATATAGACTGAGCCGTTGGACTGAAAAATTAAAGTACAGTCATCTACAGTATGTTCAGTGACAGCAGTGTTATTGATGCACAAAAAAAACAAAATATATATATATTAGTAATAGATTAGTATTCAAAGAGCATCTTACTGTATATCTGGAGTAAAGCTGTGTCAGTGTTCTGCCTAAAGCTCCTTTACTGCTGTTGACTGTATGTTTACTCAACTGAAAATCCATGACGGATGGATCCAGATACATGTAATCCACTCCACTTCCCTTCACTTCCATCTTGTAAATGGGAAGTTTGTAAATAATGAACCTTTTAAAAGAATACATGAGAGTTACAATACTATAAAACATTGAATAATACGATGCACATAACAGTTCACAGTGGATACAGTGGTTATACGACTGATTTTCAACAACTGTCAAACATGTTTTCATAAACTAATCCTAAACCCGAGAGCAAAGATTTCATCCTACCAGTCAACCGGCTGACCATCCTCATTTAAACAGGATATCGCTGCCTCTGAGAAACTGAGAAACAACAACAACACACACACACAGATTCGAAACAACGTTAACATTTCAGTCTGTGATTCAAAGTGAATAAAACATCTGAATTTCCTGCTTAAATGAAAACAGAGAGAGACGCTTTCTCTCGCTTTCTCCAAGCTGTGAAGTCAAAATAGCTGCTCTTATATCAAAAAGAGGAAGTTTGTCTTATGACCGACATCATGCAGCTGTAATCTAGTGACAGAGAAGTGGCCTGAATATAGCAGGGACTGGGGAAATGAAAATCTGGTTGTTTAAAAATCTAAAAATAAAAAGCATCACTGTAAAGCATATAGACTGAGCTGTTGGACTGAAAAGTGAAAGTATTGTAATCTGCAGCAACATTATATACTGTAGCTCACACTCAAGGAGCACATTTTATTTATTGGTGCAGTGCCATATGGGCAAAGAAGATATTCTGATAGTATAATGTAAATCAAGATCTTTATAACAGTACAGCAGACTGCTTACATGAAATGCATAGAAATATTAGTTGTCACTCTATATATCCAAATAATGTCTAAGAAGATATTTAAATGCTTAGTTTTATGATCAAAATAGTTTTTGTGGTGGGCAAAACATAATGCAGTACAATAAAATGATAATTCAGAGATGAACAAATGTTCATCAAAAACTTCATGTATCAAATTTGCTACAATTAAACATGATTTTTCTTAAAAAAAGAGTATTGATTATGAAGCATGAGTTTCAGTCCAGTACGTGTTCATCTTAAAATATTACTAACAACACTGTAAAAAAAGTTGTTTCAATTTAAAATAATTTGTTACCCCCGCTGACTTAAACAACTAAAATATTCCAGTTGTCCCTTATATTAACATTGAGTAACTTAAAACTTCAAGTTGACTAACTAAACATTTTAAGTCAGCGGGGGTAACAAATTATTTTAAGTTGAAACAACTTTTTGGAACAATTATAAATGTTATTCTTATGTTTACTTAAGAATAATCAGTGATGATTTCACCGCAAATGCTTGAAATGCAATAGTTTCACATATCGTTGTCCCGGTGAATGCTCTTTGAATGAATAATATAATATACGCAAGACACCTAAACTGACAGTCCTCAAAACCTTTCTGTGGCAGAAGGCCTATATATATCACACCTCTGTCAAAAAAATAATCAGTTTCCTTTTATTTGGTACTGCAGGTGTAGAGTAAAATGTATTTAGGTTGTTGGCACAAGACAACACAACGTATACAGGCTCTCTATGCTGTATATCATCTTTCTCTCTCCCAACCTACGTATCCAACCCTGATCATTTTCCTAAGCATGCAGAAATCAAGCTTGTGAGAAGATTATAAATCAAATTAAAAAAGATAATCTGCTGATCGAGATCTCACTTGTTTGTCCTTTAATGTTAATTAACAAGGCATAGAAATCTGTTCATTTGAAGATCAATCAACTGCTGGAATACTGAAGAAACACCCTTTGAAATGTACAGACAAAATCTTATAGACATTTCCAGTTCCTAAAACACTGTGTTCACGCAGATATTACCAGCTCAGGCCTGATTTCCTCTTTTTCCTCGAAAAACAAAAAAATCTGTTGAATTTTGGTTGATGTACAGTTGAGGGGTGGTGAAGGGAGGCCAGTGGGCCAGATAAAATGTTGGGTCATGGACGTGACTGTGGTCACTGTGTGAACAGGACAGACGTAGAGAGGACAAGTGGCTTGTTTTGAAGGGCTTTCAGCAAATCAGGATTATGGAGGTGGGGCAGATCATTGATCATTTGGACCCAAAACATCAAAACTGGTACGTGACACCACCTCCTCAGCAAAACCCTTTGCTCCCTCCAAAACCTCCTCCAACTACTGGTGCAGTCAGTAACTCCAGTTACAGTCATGGCCACTACCTCAAATCAGGTAAAGAAATTTGCTTTTCATTCATGCCATAACTGTGTGGATGCATGCCAGCCAGCAAAAAAAAATGCATTTGAACTGCAATATTATTTAATAACATGTCTCATGTAGAATGTGGAGTTTGTGAGAACAGGCTATGGTAAGAATGCGGTTAAAGTTCTTCACATTCGCCGTGAAGGGATTCATCACCATATTACTGAGCTGATCGCAGACGTTCAGTTAACCCTGAAGACGCGCAAAGACTACTTGACAGGAGACAACTCTGATATCATCCCCACTGACACCATCAAAAACACCGTTCACGCTCTCGCCAAACTAAAAGGAGTAGGTACTTTTATTAATTTAATTTAGCCCCTGCACCTTACTTGTTTTACCTACATTCAGAATTTTCTTTAATTGAAAATAAACAAAAATTACATTGTAAACATAATTTTTGTTACATAATATGGTACTTCATGTTATAAATTAGCCCAGGAGTCAAATATTCAATATAACTACCACAGTTCACGTAGAAACAGCTATGGATTTTTAGAGTGATTGCCAACCAGCATTCCTTTAGATAATCAACAAGAATGTCTAACGTAGTCTATGAAATGATTATTAAATCAAGTTAAGTCATCTTGCAATCAAAGACCTAATGTTTTGTTATATTAAGCCATGGCAGTGTGACTTAAAGCACAGAATATTTCTTGTCTTGCAGATTAAGACCATTGAGGGCTTTGCCTTGGATATCTGCAAACATTTCCTCACAGCATTCAATCATGTCACAAGAGTGAGGGTCAACATTGATGAAGTTCCCTGGAAAAGGCTGGAAAAGGTGTTGTGTTATCGCTAAAGCAGAATATATACAGTGACTTTCAAAAAATATGTAGACCTTTGTATTAATATTTAGTTATTTAGTAAAACGACTAGGAATGAGGAAGTAGATCACAAGTAATTTATTATACAAAAGCCAACAATACTCATACTGCAAGAGATCTAAAGCTAGAGAAGTTCAGAAAAGTTTGTAAAATTAATTAATTAATTATTAGGTTACACTTTATTTTGATAATCCACTTTAGACATTCTACTAACAATAAGTAACTTTGTAACTACATGTCAACTAATTCTCATTAATTTGCAACTACATATCTACTAACTCTCAGAGTAGACTGTTAGGGTAGGTTTAGGATAGAATAAGTTGACATACACTTGCAAAGTTTCTCATAGTCAGTATGTTGTATGTTGTGGACCCATCAAAATAAAGTGTTAGAAGATATTGAGCACACAGTCTACTAATACTCTAATGACTGCTAGTTGACATGTAGTGGCAAAGTTACTTACTGTTAGTAGAATATCTAAAGTGGACTATCGAAATAAAGTGTTACCAATTATTATTATTTTGAAAGTGCCTTTAAAAAGAAGTGTCTAGCTGGACTGACCAGGAGTTCTTTGTTTGCAAAGTTAACATGGTCAAAATGGCTGAATCGCAAGCAGAAATACAATCTGAGATAGTGCAGATAGTGCCAAGTCGGAATGACAGCTGTGTATCATCTGTGTAGCACTGATGGGAAAAGCTGTTTACTTTTATTATTGGGCTGAGTGAGGTGGTCTATATCGAGAAGAGTAGGGGACCAATAACTGAACCCTGAGGCACCCCAGGGGATAGCTGATATAACTTACTAGGTTTATTCGATGACTATTACTACACATGTAGTAACTCTGGTGCTAGGACTAGCCAACTTAGGCCTAATGGTTCTGACTTCAAACATTAACTAAAAATCACCTTGACACCAGTCACTGAAAGATAACTGAAAAAACAAACAAACAAAACAGAAAAGCATGAATTATTTGCAGATGCCAATTTGTTTGGTAAATGTTTAAATCTTATAATTGATTTTAATTAAATACATCTTATTAAATACACTGTAAGACTTATTGACTAGCATCTTATAGCCGATTAACACATTTTAATACCTAAAATATTACGTGTTTAACAGAATGGAGTCGAGCACACACATGCTTTCCTCCATTGTCCTGAGGCCTGGCACTTCTGTGAGGTTGAACATCATTTGAGTAGTGAGTAATAATGAGATTCAGAACTAGTGATGGTGGTCTGAAAGTATTATGGGGAAAGTATATTCTTGCTTTATTTTAGCAAATATATATCTTTCTCAGTGACTCCAGTGGTTCACAGCGGCATTAGATATGAAGGTACTGAAGACTACTCAGTCTGGATTTGAAGGCTTCCTACGAGACCGTTTCACCACTCTGACAGATGCAAAGGACAGATTCTTCTGCACTTCTGTTTATGCAAGATGGCGCTACAACACTCATGTGAATGTTGCATTTGATGCTGCATGGTAAATGCTAAACATTTAGACATTCTATAGCACATAATATGTCATATGTTCCATTACATGCTGTATACATGCATCATAACTTACTGTAACGTCAATTTACGTGTAGGAAAACTGTTAAGGACACCATCATTCAGAGGTTTGCAGGACCCTATGATCGTGGGGAATACTCTCCTTCTGTTCAGAAAACTCTGTATGAAACACAAGTTCTGGTACTTGACAGAATTCCGCAGGTAAATCAAACTGATTTCAGTTTTGTGTGGCTTTAGTTATAGTGTTTGCTAAGGTAAGCATTACTATTGCTCATACTTAAAGTTATTGGTGGTTTATTGCTTTAAGTTACTCATTTATAAGTATACTTGGAAGTAAATGTAAAAAACATACGTCTCGTCATCACTTTGATCCCGTAGGTTGAAGAAATTGAGATAATTATGCCGAATCAGCATTATTTTGTCATTGACATGACAAAAATTGGACTCTCAAACAAGGATGAGGTGTGACAGAAAACCATTGTAAAAGTCTGCAAAAACGAGTCAGTCAAACAGAGGTTATGAGTTCAGATCGGTCTAAATATACTTCTCTATTAACAAAGGACAAAGTCTAGAGTTTTCAGGCTCTGGGACAAAATAAGGACTTGTGAGACTACTACTCTTAAAATGACTTTATTGTCAAACTTTTACAAACCACACACACACAGGAGCAGGAGAAGGATGTTTTGCTATCCCAACTTAGAGATGATAAAGTAATGATGTTTCTTTGTTTGTATTTATACTTTAAAATCACATCACAATATGTTGCTGTGCTTTCATTTCAGGTTTATCTTCCCGTTGATAATCCATCAGGAAACATCACAGGCACTGTACGCAGAAAACCACGAGCCAAAATGTAAAGAAAAAGAAAAACAACATTCACATCAAATACAAATAAACCCTATAAAAGCAATCTCAACTTAGGCTCTAGCATGAGTATCTGTCTAAACATTCAACAAACTCTATGTATTTTTTTGTGTGATCACACAAGTAAAATAAAAAATAGAAAACTATGTTGTAATGAAAACGTCATTCTCATCTCGGATAAATATATTAATAAATATAGTGTGTTCATCTTTATAACTTCTTTGTTTGAATCCATTTATAATAGATTTTATATTTGTTTTAACTCTGTTTTCCTAATAAAACCAAAATTGTCACATTTAAGTTGAAAGGTGTTTACAGCAGTGTTTTGGAGTAAACACAACACAATTAAAATCATCATTAACATTAAAGCACAATTAGCTTCTCACCTTACTATAACAAGGAATCAAGTTTAGAAAAAAAGAAGAAAACTGAATCAGATAAACATGCAGGTAACATATCCTTCATTGCTTACGGAGATTGGTTTTAAGTGGAAAACTGATTATTACATTTAATGATCCATTTTTTGAGATATTAATCAAATACCACATACACATTTTTTTTAGCAGTCTGAAAAAGCACCATTTATTGCTGTCTACACTCACTTTTGTTTCATTGTTTAAAACACCCTGTATCACAAACCGCTGTAGATTTACAGTGTTGTGCTGGCTTTCAAAAACAACAATTCATCAGGAATCACATTGTTAGTTATAGAATGAAATAAACTTAATTCATTCTGACAGGATTCCTGCAAACAAAGCCCTAATGTATTGAGCCTTTATAGCTGTAAACCCCAGCAAATACATAATTTCAGACATTTGATCATTTGTGCTGTTTCTTTATCTCAACACACTTTTTATCTCTTAAAAACCAGAAAAACAAAAAGGAAAAATAAACACCAACAAACCAATAAAAATCGCAACTGTTGCGGCAACCTCCCTCTTATTTCCGTTCAAAAGTACTTCATGCGTTACACAGAAACATCTTCAAGAATAGTGTTTCAATTTTAGTTCAAGCCATTTTTCATCTTACATCACAGATCACGTTATTAAACTGAGCATTTCATCTCAAAAGCATGAATGATTTATGTACAAGCACACAAAGTGAAGGAAAAATCTGAATGAACATGTTAAACGTAGGTAAACTAAAAACAGTAAATATGCCTGTACAGCAGAATGAGCACTTAAAAGCAATAAATTCACCATGTTTATTTATTAAGATGCATAACGTTCTGCCTGCAGTTACCCTGCGCCCCTGCTGTGATTGTCTTCCATGCGTCCGTGTGGCTGCAGCAGCTATGACACGTTGCTTTTTAAGTGTTGGGTTTGGAGAGGCTTAACGTGATACTCATAGATCTTCAGTGCAGGACCCAGTTTTATTGACAGTCCGGTCAGAACGTCATTTCGAGTCATTAATAAAAGGGATTTGCCATCGATTTCCTGTCGGGGAAAGTGGAGCAAAAAAGACACAGGAGATAAATAATAATATTATATTATCTATTGATAACATGATTGAACTGATCTAAGAAACTGAACAATTACTATATTTTTATTTTTTTATATACAGCTGACTGTGACAGAGATAAACATGAAAAAGGCATTTAGTTAAGTAAAAAAGAAAAGATAAAGCATGCCAAAATTAATTCAGGGAAAATGGGTTTAATAATCCAGATCTAAAGTATATCATAAATAATAAAGATCAGCTCAAAGAAGAATTAATTGCCTCAAATATGTAAATACAAACCATGTACATTCGTTTTGTTGAGAACTGGGGGCCAGACCTTTCGAGAAATGCAAGGATAAAACGTCACTGTATTTCGTGACTTATTTCGTTCAGTCAAGAATGTTTTGGAAATTGTCTATTGCTTTTTCTGTTATCAACATTGATTATTTTAGACATTTTCTCCAAAGTAACTCAAAAATATTTTAATTATTTGATAAGTAAAAAACTAAAAAAATGTGTGTGTGTGTATATTATATATATATATATATATATATATATATATATATGGGCTTGCACAGACTAGTCAAGTAGTCGAGTGATTGACTACTTCAACCACTAGTCCGCTGTCGGTTTTGCAACTTCAGAAAACACGTGCAAATAGAAAAAGCACCAGCAAATCAAGAAAACATCTTCATCAGTTTGACAGCAGGTGGTGCAAATGCTCACAACACAACCAAATAAAGAAACACACTGCAAATGCTCACAACACAACCAAATAGATTTTATTTGCAGTGCGTTTCTTTGTTTGGTTTTGTTGTGAGCATTTGCAGCGTGTGTTGTCAAATTGACGAAAGTTGTTTTCTTAATTTACAGGTGTTTTTTCTATTTGCAGTGTGTTTCTTTGTTTGGTTGTGTTGTGAGCATTTGCAGCATGTGCATTGTAAAATTGAGGAAGTTGTTTTTTTATTTACAGGTGTTTTATCTATTTGCAGTGCGTTGAGCTCTCTCTACTACACCGTACAACTACTACTATCGACTACTCGAGCATGCATTAACCATAATGCATGCACAGAGTTTGCAAGTACAACGTGAATTTTAGGATTACAATATTGTGTGTAGCTGTTACTTTCTATGACTTTATCTATGTTGCATGTAAAATTTAAATATGTAATGTAATAATTAGGGATGTGTCCAAAGCCGAATACCTTATTCGGAATGGCACAGATAATGGCTTCAAAAACGAATAACGGATAAGGAATAATTCTGCCTGAATATTTCGCTGAGGCTGGCACAGTCTGGTGTTTGCGCGATAACAAGTGATCCAGGGGTGCAATATCAATGCAATATTATACAATATGCAATACAATGATGCAATAATTGTGTGAAGTGAATGAATGTAAACTTTATGAATGAAAAGAGCGCAAATCAAAGTATTACTGTTGCCTCTCCGTGCATTTCTCAGAAATCAGAGGTTGGCAAAAGTAATATCACCTATAATAATACATCATACACGTTCTATTATTTGTGTGAAAGGTTTTAGGATTTCTGTTTCCTTAAAATAATTTGTCATGCATTCCTTTATTTCAACACATTTACAGGTAAGTCCTAGTATTTAAAATTTGCGATTAATCGTGATTAATCACAGTCCAGGGCGATTAATCGATTGACAGCACTAATATATAAATAAAGGTGCAGCAAAAAATAAGATTTAGGAATATGACAACAAATTCCTACCTGATCCTGGAAAGCATTGGCTTGCTCCTCAAACCCCGTAGCTTTAAAATAATTTACCACATCTGCTACGGCCCAGTGGGCTGGATCAGAAAGCTGCCCATTCTCCACAGAACTGTTAGGGAGAGAAAAGATTTCACTGATGCATTAGCATAATATAACCAAATACTGTATGTCTACACAATCTTCAAGATATGTGACATCACTTTATTGGGTTTAAAGGGTTAGTCCACCCCAAAAAAGAACATTTTGCCATAATTTACTCACTCTCATGTTGGTCCAAACCCATAAGACTATCTCCGGAAAACAATTGAAGATATTTTTAATGAAATATGAGAGATTTCTTCCCCCTCCATTAGAACTCTGACACTTCAAACTGTGCATAAAATAAATCCATATAAATCTTCAAGAATCGGCTAAAAACACATTTCTTCCATCTTTATTTGACCCTCTAACTCTAGCATTATAATTATATTTAAAAAAAATTGCCCCTTTTAGACTTGCACTCTATTCATGTACTAACTGCTTGTTTTCTTAAAAAAAATACCTCTAACTCTAGCTTTTCTGAGTCAGAGCCAGTGATGAATATGATATTTCTGGCCTTGTCATGAAATGGGCCTGCTAGTTTGGACCGAGTACAGTCGAAATCACTTCATGTGTACCATGAACGTTTAAAAAGTACAGCAACAACATAAAATACATTACTAAATGTTTCTCACTCAAACTCAATTGTTAAACACTTGGACTCAACTCAAACCCAACATTACTTTATTTTTACACACCTACCTTTTGGTGTCCAATGAACCATTTTCCTTGGTTTCCATGACTGCTGGATGAAAGAAAAACTTTAATACATGCAATCATAGTCTATCATCACTGTTGTAGCTTAGAAATACTACAGTATTGAAGATGCATGATCAAAATTTGATAAACTGTTACTTTTTTGAGCAAATTCTAAATCATTTCTTGAGGTGCATAACAGAGGCTGTTTTTATATGAACAATAATAATCGTATTAATCTGATTTATTGCTCACCTGTATGTCAGAGGTTAGACTGCTCTATTCATTAGATGTGTTGAGTTGTTCCTCATGTCCTCCTCATCAGTCTCCTGCTGTGCAAAGCAGCCCCATCTTCCAGAAATGTACATACGTTTCTGAATAAACTTAGAGACTTGATTTTGAAAGATCTGAGCAATCAAAAAGATGTTAAACCAAAACGTTTAGGACCGCAAAACAGACAAGAGAGAAATGTTAAACATGCGAAACTGTCAAATAAATTTAGGTTATCTGTAAAAAATAAATAAAATTTGCAAATAAAGTATATTAATATTACTGTCATTATTATAAAACGACTATCATCGCTATTTTGAAATAAACACCTATTACATTTGCAAAACACAAATATCACAGTTATGAGGGAAATTAAATAAGCATTTTCCTTCATATCTGAGGTTTGGTGTCTATGAAGAGAAACACGACGAACAAAATGACAGCCATCGTTTTTAAAGCAGAAAAGAGATTTTTAAATAAAGTATTTAATAATTTATTTTAAATAACGTATGCTTGATTTTTAATAATTGAAAAATGCCGTTTGAAATATAGTTATAGCAAGACTAAATGTATCTATCACCGAAGCTGTGTTCTGTCAGGCTAAACAGAAGTATTAGATCATCAAAATATCCATTTAATATTTCACAAGTGTTTTCATGATGAATTTCGACAGTGTGATGATTAATAAAGCAGATGATAAACTCATTAGCTAGCTAGCTTCCATTAACTCAACATTTATGACATCTGCCGTCTCTCTGAGAAAACAAAACGACAATTTCCAATTATTTGCATGAAAAGCCTTTATCTTACCAATTTAACAGATGTTTTATGTAGACGGTTTGAATGTTATTGATTCTCGATCATTGGAACAATATTACGCTTTTTTCCCCCAGCACGATCCGACAGGCGCGGGGGGTTATGGGTAATGTAGTCTCGAACGATGGGAAATGTAGTTGTTCACAATCTTGTAGTTGCAACCTCTTCAACAATGAATATGCAATTATAGGTAATTATCAGTTACATCAAGAACAATAAATAAAGCAAAAATGTAAATCGGCATCTTGACAAGCTATTACATGCATACTTAAAACGGACAGTAATTCACAAAGCTGCTTTTTTATTTTATTTGTTATATTTTCTTCTCTTAATGTGTGAAGGTATGACCTAGCCTATTTATTCTTCACATTTCCCATATATAATGAGTAAATTCACAACTAACCATATTTTAAAACCAACACAAGTATCT
The DNA here is from genome assembly GCF_936440315.1 of Barbus barbus. Classification (NCBI taxonomy): domain Eukaryota; kingdom Metazoa; phylum Chordata; class Actinopteri; order Cypriniformes; family Cyprinidae; genus Barbus; species Barbus barbus. The sequence continues at coordinate 22,801,546 of NC_136715.1, read as the reverse complement.
TAAAAAATTAAAAATAAAGTTGCAATGTAATGTTTCTATTCTTTGTAACAAAAATCACACCAAAACTATTTGGTATTTATAGTCTTTACAAAATATTGCAGTCACCTAATAAATCCAAGCTTGAATCATACTTCCCTAATTAAGTCTGGTGATTTTAAAGATGATTTTAAGAAACATTATTTAACAAAAATAGGCTGAAAAAAAGTTATTACATTTTAAAAAGTGTTCTTTTCTCTCTTCCACTATAAATGACTGAAATGTTATTTCTGCACATGATAAATGAATACTTTTGATACATAGCTTTTGTTTTTTTTCACAATGTGTAGTATGCATTGAATGAGTTTGTGTCAAATTAATAAATGCACATGCAACGTAATGCAATCAAGCATGAGAGGCATAAGCATAAGGTGAATATCTGTGTATTGGGGAATATAACCAACTGGACAGAGCTGGACTTACCTGTTAAGCAATCAGTGTTTTTCTTGCTAATATCGTGAGATATTTTGCTTTAACCCCCCCCCCCCCCCCCCCCCCCCCAAAAAACCATGCAAAAACAAAACAAATAAAAAAAAACCAACAACAACTAAAAAACCCCCAAAACAAACATATTACATCTTTCACAATTATACTCACACCAGTACTCCCAGACAAACAGAACTGACAAAAGTCATCGGACATTATAAAGCAATGTAAATCATTTTCTTTAATTCAGTGTCAAAATAAATTGTCCCAAAATTGGACATCATAATCTCTACAGTAGCATATACAATTTCTCTTAAAAATAAAAGTTTTCACATGGTCCATATAAGAAGACAGATGACTGTAAAAGGTGCACAAATCAAAGGCATCGCTTCATTACAATTTCAGTGCCATTCAAGACTTTCAATGGAATATCAGGATCATATAGGATTTATCTGTATTGCCACTGTTTAAGGAGATATTTTACTTGATTTTAAACACTTTCTTCATCTTTTGCTATTTCTGAACATCCAAAAGCTTTCTTCGGCACACATATTCCACAGACAGATATCGTGCACACACACTTAAACATTGAGTTTTTCTCATGTATTAATACTGAGCATATAGGACACTTTTCCTGTGTAACATGAATGAAAAAAAATTGTACAATGCAGGAAAAATAAGCTTTATTCATTGTATAAATTAATTAATATATAATGTTTCCAAACAGAAGACCATCTTTTTTTTTTTTTTTAATGCCGTAGACTTCACTGCTTAAGGCACCTGTGAATTTCCAAATCTCCCAAAGTCTCTGAATGAAGCAACGTGGAAGGAATTGTGATGTTCTTGGATTCCAATTTGAAATGGCTTAACAAGACAAAATAGCCATGTGAACTTCAACTAAAGCCTTTACAGAAACTCTAAAACTCCAAGAACTCTTTTGTGCATTTCTCTGTGGCAGATACCCGGACGTCTTCCTCGTCGTACTCATCAAAGTTACTTGTGTCTCCAGGACCTCTGCACTTTGGTATGATGGGAGCATCGATCTGTAAAAACATTAAAAAAAAATTCACCAGCTTACAAAAGAGCAGTTCTTAAGAACCACTTAATAAATTGAAACCTGAATGTTAAGACCACACCTTCTTCTCATAGATTGCAATCCAGTCTGTTGTAGCGAACCATCTGTGGTTTTTGATGTCGCTGACTCCATTTTTCAAATTGCCAAAGCGTTTTGTGAGGTCCACCTGCAGCAGATTGCGCAGAAGATCCTTCAGGTCTGAACTAAAGTGTGAAGGAAATCGTACCTGTGGAAATGAAATAGTCACATCTGTTGGAAATGTCTAGAACATTTGGGGATTTGATTCGTTTCTTTGCCATTTATTAGCTATAATTTGTCTTTTTTTCTTGTTCCCTGATTGTCAGTCATTTTTAACTTTTGTCAGCAGAGGATTTAAAGGGTTGGTACAGTACACACAGAACAAAATGAACCTTTAGACCGACTCAAATTATATTTATTAAACATTAAATATTGATTTAATATTCAGCAAAAATATTTATTTTCCTGAAGAAAAAACATTCAAAGTAAAAATGTATTTAAAGCCATGCACTGAAGAAAGTGTGTTGGCTTTGCATTATTTATACACGTACATCAGCTGCACATCAATTAAGTATTTTGTTCACATGACTGCCAAATCATCGAATTAAGTCATTTCAAAGTGACTTTATGGCAAAAAATTAACTGAATTATACGATTGTACTATCTAACAACTAAATAGCTAACTGTTAACAAACAATAGCACATATAAGCATAATAAATGATAATTTTGCTCCTTAGAAAATTGTATTTTATACCTCTCTGTCCTCTGTCTAAGCAAAATCTCCACTCTTCATCACAATGGTAACCCAGTGTAACTGAAATGGCTCTAAGTCCCGATATAATTAAACATTAAACATCATCAAGTCTCCCCCTTTTGTCATCTTGCTTAAAACACACACACACACACACACACACACACACACGCACACGAGAATGTTAAAACATGTTTAAACGAATTATTTAGTAACTAATTTAGTTTGCCTAAAGATGTTATTTTTAAAACAATTTTAGAACAATATTTTGCATCATATTTTCTGTTATGTACTAACAAATAAATAAAATTAGATGCAAAAACACATTAGAAAAATTAGTAAAACTCCAAAAATATAAGTCTATAACACAAGTCCTGAGAAAAGAAGTCCATCCCCTGTTGGGCTCTCACATCAAAACCACCGACATATTTGTTACATATTAGAACAGTTTTGAATGGGTTCCACTTGTAAACAGCAACAGATCTGTGCATATTTATCTTCTAATTCAGACGAGATGACTTTTTCACTGGAGAAAGCATATGGATAGGCATTAATGATTGATTTGTTTATCACAAACATGCAGCTTTCTGCTTGACAAGATGCTAATTGATAGACTGGAGTCATGTGTGGACGTCAGCTGTTTGGACTCTCATTCTGACGGCACCCATTCACTGCAGAGGATCCACTGGTGAGCAAATGATCCAATGCTAAATTGATCAAAATCTATTCCAAAGAAGAAATAAAGTACATCTTGGGTGGCCTGAGGGTGAATCAATTTTCAGCAAATTTTAATTTTGGGGTAAATTTGTTTTTCATTCAGGTCTCAAAACACATGATGTCATGAAATTCTTCTTTTTTTTTACCTGTTCTGATATAGCAACCTAATTTTATTGTACTGATGGAGCAAAATAATTTGTGTAAAATAAATGGTTAAAGAAATAGGGATACACTCTTAAAAATAAAGGTTCTTTATTGGCATCAATGGTTCCACAAAGAACCTTTTCCAACCATGGAATCTTTTCATGCCACAAAAGGTTCTTTACAGTGGAAAAAGGTTCTGTTCTTCACACCAAGAAACAAATGGTTCTTTTTTTTAACATTTATTCATTTAGCTGACGCTTTTATCCAAAGCGACTTACAATTGCTATATATGTCAGAGGTTGCATGCCTCTGGAGCAACTAGGGGTTAAGTGTCTTGCTCAGGGACACATTGGTGTCTCACAGTGGATTCGAACCCGGGTCTCTCACACCAAAGGCATGTGTCTTATCCACTGCGCCATCACCACCCCTTTTAAGAACTGTTCACTGAAAGGTTCTTTGGGGAACCAAAACTGGTTTTTCTATGGCATCGCTGTGAAAACCCTCTTTTGGAGCCTTTCATTTTAAAGTGTAGATATACAGTAAGGCCAACACCAAGAGGGAATTTTTACTGGCGATTACAGTACTGTAATAAATATAATAAATCATAGTAAAAATGACTGAAATTCTTCTGACCTTGCCAGATACAATCTTCTCATAGATCTGAATAGGTTGATCAGCAAAGAAAGGTGGATATCCAGCAGCCATTTCGTAGATCAGAACGCCCAATGCCCACCAGTCAACAGCTTTGTTGTAGCCCTAACAAAGAAAAACATTAAGGATTTGTTTAACTTCTAGAGGAGTAGGAACTACTGCCGTGTTTTCTTACCTTGCTGAGAATGATCTCTGGTGCCAGGTACTCTGGTGTACCGCACAACGTCCAAGTTCTGCCTTTGACTCGTTTGGCAAAGCCAAAGTCTGTGACCTAAATCACATTCAAATATAAGAGTTAGAAATAAAAGCTCAAGTGCAGGTGACATTTAAGTGACTTGCACACCTGGACGTATCCCTGATGATCGATGAGCAAGTTTTCAGGTTTAAGGTCTCTGTAGATGAGGTCTAGAGCATGAAGATACTCGAATGTCAGAACAATCTGAGCAGCATAGAACCGTGCGTTCTGCTCACTATATGAGGGGAAAAAAAGCATGGTTATTTCGTTTATAAGAGAAAAGGTCAGGTAAAGGTACATAATAAAGACATTTTATTACCTGAATTTTCCAATCCGTCTCAGATGTGAGAACATCTCACCTCCTTGGATATACTCCATGACCATGTATAAATTTGAATGATCCTGTTAAGGAAATTTAAATGAAATCATCACAATGCTATGTAATACAATTAATTTCTGTTTTATGTAAAAACGCTATTTTTTCAGTAGCTTTAGCTATGTCCTAATCACACACCCTCTGCTCTGTCATTGTATTTCTTTTCAATATAAATTGCATGTGTACCTTAAAAGCGGACTCCAGCTTCACAAGGAAAGGAAAGGACACTGCTTGTAATATTTTCTTCTCGTTTAATGTGTGTTCTATTTGTTTAAGCTTCACCACCTGAAAAATGATCAAAAGCAGGAGGAAATACTGAATAAAAATATTGACTAAAATTCTACACATTTCAAATACTAAACAAAATATATTATTTTTAACATACCAAGAGCATATATTACATAAAGCAGTGTAAATAAGTAAGGTAAAGTGGGGCTAGATGCTCCTTTTATTAATTTAATTTAATAAAAAAATTCTAATTTGTGAAAAAAAGGTTAAAGAATGAATGAGTGATATAGTGTAGATATACGACCAATATCATAAGGGATTTGTATTGCCAATTATGGAAAAAAAGAAAAAGAAAAGAAGATTAATAGGATTAAATTCTCTTTAATGAAACTGAATATCTTTTGTTTAAAAAAAAATGTGATAATTTTAGGAATTCTCATTACATACATTTCCAGTATTTTGGTAAAATAAAACAACGTGTTTTGGTTTCATAAGATACATGACACTTTAGCAGTCTTGACTATGTGATAGTCAACAGTGGAAACATCATTAGGCTGCTCGCTGCGGTTTGATCCTGTCAGCAGAGGAAGTTTCAGTTTCCTCCCTGCTCTGTAAATGTATTTGCATTTCACATTATGTTGTGACACATGAAACAAGGCCCAGACCAGCCAGACTCAACTGAAACTGTGACAATTAACCTGCTTTTGAATTTCCTAAAATTCCAAAATAATAATCAGTGTTCGAAAATTTAAGAAACTATTTGCTGGAAATTTGATTTGAAGTAATTTATGTAGTGCTGTCAAACGATTAATCGCGATTAATCGCATCCAAAATAAAAGTTTTTGTTTACACAATATATGAGTGTGTACTGTGTATATTTATTATGTATATATAAATACAAACACATGCATGTATATATTTAAGAAAAATACGTTATGTTTATATATTAAATATATTTATATATAATATAATAATATAAATGTATATACATGTAAATATTTTAAAAATATATACTGAATGTGTGTGTGTATTTATATATACATAATAAACAGTACACATAAATATATTATGTAAACAAAAACAAATGATTAATTGCGATTAATCATTTGACAGCACTAAATTTAAGTCAACTGAATAACTCAGTTTAGTTTAGCGCATACAAAACATAAAAATGCATTTAATTTTATTATATTGTTCTCTGTAGGGAACATCGGGATTCAGTTATTTAGAAACTTTTACTTTTTTTTTTTTTTCAGAAATGTCTTCTGTAACCCCGATAAAAAAGATGATATAAAATCTAAACAAATTACGTTTATCCTACAATGTTTTGTATGTACAGTATTAGTGTTTTGATTAAGGTGTTCAATCCAAATGAGTACATCTTTACATACAGTGGTGGCCAAAATTATTAGAACATCTAGGATTTTGACCAGCTAGAAAATGGTTTCAAGTCAGTTATTTCTTTCTTTTGCTGTAGTCTGCCAGTAGGAAATATCAGTTTACATTTCCAAACTTTCATTTTGCCATTACTGTAATAATCCAGTGATATTTTTGTTTAGTGTTGTTTAGTAGTATAGTGTTGTAATAATTTGGGCCACCACTGTAATTTGCATAGCAAATTTATTTGTGGAAAACATACAGTAAATAAAACGTTGACATTGCATAAAAAAATGAAGTTAGGTGATTTAGTTTGAGCAACTTAAAATATTACACAGCAAGAACGTACAATGTTAAATTTGGTGTTGAGCATGCAAGTCACTGATAATCATTAATCACCCACAATACACTTGTATAATTTGTGTTTTTGGTTAAAGCATGTGGACTTACAGATATTAGCACATTTTTGTTAATTCAGAATGAATATATGTTTTAGCTCTATTTACTGTTAATATTTTTAATATGGTTTGTTTTAAGTCACCATTAGGATGATTAGTGTTCCGTTTGGTGAAGTTTTTTCAATTTCAAATTCTTTATAAATTCTTTATTACATAAAGATAAACCTATATGATTTATATATTGTTGAAGTTTGTCACTAACAGATACACAAATTAGGCAAACTTAGTTTAGTGGAAAGGTCTAGTTAATAGCATTTGTATCAGTAATGCACAATATTGTTACTCAGTATAACTTCAAAATACAAGCTTATTGAAATTTATTGAGCTTAATGATAACTATAAAGTTTTAATAAAGTAAAAATATACAAAGCATTAATAATTGTTCAAACTCTATGATAATAGGGAAGTCCACACCACAGCTATAACATTGATGACACAGAGCAATGGTATTTTTCCCAGCTGATGAAAGCTAAAAACAATGACATCTAATCAGAATCCACAGACAAAAGAGCTAAGCCTTTAAAGCAGCTGACAACATAAAAGCAGTGCATAATAAACTCACTCATAATAAACAGAATGTGAACAGGTCTTAAATCCTTTCCATATCTTTATAGTAAAGTCATACTCTTCTTGGAAAACTTAAAAATAAACACTTTCAAAATAATATACATTCTGCATTTCTAAAAGAGAAAGGATGTACTCGTTAAGATTCACCACGACTGTGTTATAGAATGTTATGTCTCAAACAAGTTCACAAACACAAATGTCTTGCACAGAGGACAAAAATCAATTGCTGGGTCCTGAAGGAGGATAAACAGTATACAGCACGCATACTCACTTTTTCTTTGTCCAGAATCTTCATAGCATAGTATCGTCCCGACTGTCTGTGCTTGACTAGCAGTACTCTTCCAAAAGAGCCAGTGCCAAGAGTTTTCAGTCTGTCAAAGTCATCTAGACACGATGTGCTCTGCAGAACCCAAGCCAGAAGTCAAAAATTAGTTCTGCTAAAAAACAACTGTCTCCGACTTTCATGTTTGTTGTGATAAAGCTCCCATACCTGTGGCTGACAGTCCCATTTTCTCAAGAAGTCCTCTTGGGCTTTTGCCAAGAATTCTTTCACTAAATAAACAGAGGACAGCGCAATGCATGATTTTAAGATAAACAATAAATTGCTTTATATGGAATAGAATGGAACACAACTTTAACATTTTCAACTTCATTCCAATCCATTTAAATGTGTAACACAGAGCTTATTTATTGCATTGAAGTTGGTCTATATCATTCTGTTAGCATCCTCTGGCATTTCTAGTTCTGAGCGTGGGAACTATATTGTAAGGGATTTAAATTTTATTTTATGTTTTTGAACTAGATTAAAGAGGGGGTAACTTTTTTAAAATTATTTTAATTTTATTTATCCTTTATTTTACCAGGAGAGTCCCATTGAGATGCAAAATCTCTTCTTCCAGGTAGTCCTGGCCAAAATGGCAACACAAAAAGTTTCACAATAAAACAATTACAAACACATAAAACAACCATATATTTTGCCCTCATTCAAGTGATTAAAAATACATCCTAACAACAACAATTACTCATAGAAAGTACGTTTCCTTTATAGTAGACCATAAAAGGTTTTTAAAAAAAAATTAAAGAGGGGAGTGTTTCCAGCATAATAACCCTCTGCAACTCGTTCCATGACGAGGGAGCAAAAAAAGAGAAGGCAGTTTTTCCGAGCTCTGAATATACTCTTAAGTTTAGCAGAAGATCTAGTGATGTAATTACAAGTATAAAAGGATAAAAGACTGCAGATATACATTGGTAATTTACCTAACAATGCCTTAGCAATAAACAACAGCAAATGCACTTGGACCAGCAAATGGACCATCCCACCAATTCATACAATATACAAAGATGAGTGCGTGAAGGAGCACTCGTCACAAAACGTAAAGCAGCATTGTATACATAGTCCAACTTTTTAAGTGAAGATAAACCTGCATGCGTACACATCACCATAATCTGACACTGAGAGGAAACAACTTTGTATAACTCTCTTTCTTCCTTCAAAAGGAAAACATTTAAGCAAAATGAACACTCAATTTTAGTTTAAGCTTTTTAAAAAGTTTTTCAATATGTACATAAAATCCCAATTTGTCATCCAACCATATACCCAAGTATTTGTAACAATTTACTCTTTCAATAGATTCTCCTTGTAAAGTTCAAATAGAATGATCTGTTTCAGTGCGGCAACAAGTGAAAAGCATGTATTTTGTTTCATTTGAGTTTAAAACCAATTTTAAGTTGCACAATGACAGTTGCAGTAACTGAAAAGATTCTTGCAAGAGCCCTATGGCTTGATTCACCGAATGTGCTACTGTGTAAATAATTGTGACATCAGCATATAAATGAACTCTAGCAGAGGCTATCTCACGACCATCATTAATATAAATAGAAAATAAAACTGGTGCTAAAATAGAACCCTGTGGAACACCTTTTTTCTTTTTGACAAATAATTTTTGAACCAATTTAGTCAAATGCTTTAAACTTTAAATGTCAGTGGAGTGACTCTTCTTTATCTCCCTCTCGAAACCCATATGTTAGACATAATAAAAAATGCAAATTTTCAAAAAGGTGTGTTCTATAATAAACTGAAAGTTGCAGGTACAGTAGGTTTCTGCTACAGAGTTTGAGTTGAGTTTTGTGCAATGAAAACACATTTCCAACATGGGAAACCACAGTGCAAACTGAAACTTCTTTTTAAAAAGTGAAACATACAAAAGCAAAAATGGCTTAACAAAGGATGTGTTATATAATGTGGATGATTTCTGCTTGCTTGAGCTCTTGCCATTTAATTTAGGTAGAAACAGATATGCTGTTATCAACTAATCTTTTCATCTGGTTGCTCAGTCAAAGGCATTATCAGTGAAAGCTACTCAATTTTCTATCCAGAGAGATTGTGGAAAGTAAAGGTTTATTATTATTGAGGAATATTATAAATAAAATGCAAATTAAAAGGACAACACTGCCATCTTTTTGATTATTATTTAATGTAGAACTACAACGGCCAGCTGACCATTAGCCACATGACAGCAATGACTTCCTTTTGGATTTATCTTGATTTTATTGAGACTGCTGAAATTACTTTAAAATGCACACAAATATGTTTTAACTTAATATTCATGCTGATCAATTAAACAGTTTCCTCTGACATTTATTAACAAATTAATAACCAAAAACATGGCAGACCGAGAAAGAACAGTGAGACACCATTGCACTACAAAAATTATACACTGCATTTAACAAAATAAAAAAAGTGTTAACAGAATATTATCTCTCCATTTGACATCTTTATAGATAAATAACACTGTTTTCATAAAACCAGTCACAACAAACATTGTAACAATGTAACTTTTGTGATATCAGTCTCTATAAGGTTTAGCCCGCCACCTGCACATGAGATTTGAATTGCATGTTTTTCAGTAGATGTATATCAGTAACAGTGTTGTATTTGTTTACATTTTTACATTTACATGTTAGCCTAGCAGGGCAACCTACAGTATTATCAGCTCTGCCATTAACTACAAGGAAAGTTAATACTTTATGCATAGGAAACTTGATGTTTTAACACTAACAAATTTAGTGTGCTTTAAATTTTGCTGGCTGTTAGAAGCAAACTGATCTCTTCCTGTTGAAACCACAAAAAGTCTGACAACAATCAAAGTGTATAGAAATATACTGTATACACTTAGACAAGACTAACACATTTTACTCTGCACTCTTCAGTTAATTACAATAAAGACCTACATCATATCCTTCAATCTAGAGGTTGTGAAAATCCATCAGATACTTTCTAAAGTATATGCAATGACTTTATTTATATCAAAAGTCAATCATTTTAAGAAATCAGTCATTTTTGTGCAATTAATAAAAATAAGGAAATATTTTAAAAAAGAATTTCACTTTGACTTACTTGTTGCATCCCAAAGGACGGTATACTCTGACACATGTGGCCCCTCATTCTCTAGTCCTTTCTCCTGGTGCCCTTTTCGATATTTGTAAAAAAACCGGCTAGCTAACGTGTCCAGCCTCTGAAGGGCAGAGTTAGTGCCTGATGACTGCCCAAAGTTTGGATCTTTTGGCTGGGCCATCACATGCACCGGTCACACTGAAGGAAACGCTCAACTGTTAATAGCCACAAATGTTCTTCAACTGAAGTCTCTATAGCATAGAAGTCATAGTCATTTCCTGTTTGAGAGGCTTAGATTAACAAGCGAGTTTTTGCCATACCGCCAACAGAGATAGTTATACTTCCTGTTGGTGTATTCTGTGTTAATGAAGAAGTAAACACATCAGGCCCTTTGCTCAACACACGAAACAGTGCAGAAAAACAAAAAGACACTCTAAAGTTCCAAAGGCCATCACAGGGAGAATGTATTGATTCTCACTGAGAGATATCTTGTGAATACTACTACCCTGTAGAAATGTTTGACTTAGTCTTGAAAACACAGAGCTACTGAAATAACATGTCAAGATATCGATCATATCATTTTTATATATGATCGAGTTTGCTCATAACTTTTCAATAAAAAAGTGCATAAAATGTTTATAAATTATTTAATTTAAAGAGTTTAAATATAAATAAAACTTCATTCTTCTTATTGTTGTTGCTGATGTGTCATTATGCACTTTATAAAACCATTTCACATTAATAGGTTAACAAGAAGCCTATTACTCATTCCTAATTAGGCTAATTAGGTTTAATTTTTTTAATTTTATTTTATATATATATATATTTTAGCAGGATGCAGTTAAACAAATACCCGGGTGGTCAGTGTTTTCCTTAGCATGTGAATTTACTATAAATTACCCCAGAGATCAAATTGTATCCTAAAAAAACACTGATGTTAGCAGCTAGCAATAGATACCCTCAGATAAACAAAGCAAACGAAACCAAGAAAATAATAGCGAAGATCGTAGCATTATCAAACGAAATAAACATCAGTAATGAAACAGAAATTCTTCTGTATTTTATTAAAACATCTTTCTACGTTATTGGTCAACTTATTCAAATTCACTTGACTAAATCATATCTTTTAAACAGTGATGTTACAGCAAATGACACTACCATTTAATCAATGTTTAATATTAACCTTTAAATATATTAAAAATAAAAACAAAAAACAACAACAACAACATTTGAATTATGACGTAATATATGAAGTAAAGTGCGACTGTAGGCCAACTGTGATTTTTATTCATCTTTTAGTTGTGATCTATTCACAGTCAGCAATGCTGAACATGCTCGAAAATGGGCTTATATTCATAAAATAAGTAAGAAAATAAGATTATTTATTACTTTAGAAATAGGAAATATATGTCATATTTATTATTAACCTTTTATTATTAGTCATCTGGAATAAGAACCCGGATGGAAACATTGGTTTGTTGCTAAGAGTGCGTGCGCTCCGGAAGAGTCCATGTATTTCAGAGTGGGTAATTATGGTCTCTCACTATTTTATGGTAATTATGGTCACGCACCACATGCCTCTTAATATACTGTTTAGAAATAAATAGTAATTTTATAGATTCTATATGAAATACACACTGACAAATTGTGGTTAAATTATACTGTGTTATTAGTACTGTAAGCAGTCCACGCGCCCCTAGTTGAGCAATGGATCGGTCCATCTTTATCGTACACTTGCGGTAACTGGACAACATACAAAGCAGAGATAGAGAGATTGCATTTAACAGCAAACCTTTAAATGACATGCTAAAATGAAATAATACGCATTACGGCCAAAAAATAAGACTTATACACAAAGAGTCAGAAAAGAAAGAACAACAGCGACAGCATCGCAGACAGAGTCTGGAGCCTGTGTATAGGTAATTCACTCAAAACCTTCTCATTTTTATCATCATTCATCTGAACACTGCTGTTACATAGTTTATGCAAAATAATAACAATGTTACTGACAAATAATTATTCAATGGCTTGAGTTCAGTGGATGTCTTGTGTGTCAGGATGCGGCGCATCTCTCATCGCATCCGCATCTAATCATTATTTTTCACTTTAATAACATGCACCATAACATAAGCTTTATTTATGAGTTATTCGTTTTCGATGAGTAGTTTAGTTGAAGAGCTTCATAAATCCTGGCAATGCAGCACCGGTGTTTTATTATCATCTGGGCCTCCTTGCATCAGGGGATCTTGCAGGGAATTCAGTGGCAAATGAATCACATGACAGCTCATAGTAACCTGTTTTTAACTGTGCGTTATTATGAAGACAGGAAAAGGAGAAAAGCAGGTGTTTGGATGCATATCTGGACATCCTCATTAAATACGGCCTACTACACAAAGGCCAGCACTTCCATGACATACAGTAGTGATCATGAATTATGGTGCACATGAGCCAGATCAGCAAAAACCAGGAGCATGATGCATCTACAGTATGAATCTGTATATTTATCCACCCCATGCCACAGGATCTATAGCAGTGCACCTCATATAATATTTGGGTGCCATGAGTTTTGTGCTGTAATTAAGAAGAATACATCACTGAATTCCTCTGTTGATGGGACAGAATGGTTTCTGGGATGGATTGATGTTGTTTGCGCATTGGTTCATCGCTTCAATCATTTTTTTTTGTTATGGATTGTGTTGAGTAGGAGCTTTGGAGATTTCAGGTGCTGTCTTTTTAGCATGCTGTAGTAAAACTGGTTATTATGTTGCCAAGAAGACATATAGGCCTATGTCTAAGAGCTGTTCCTAATTTAGAAACTTACACAAAACTTAACACCCCACGCTGAGTGTGACTTCAAACATATGCTTTATCAGGGGTTTGAGTCTTTTCTCATGGCTTAATCCAGGAAAAAAGTAGCTATTTTTCATTACCAGTGACGGAAAACTGCAACAATTATACCTTACAGTTGTCGGGCAATTGCATTACAGGTTTGGAACAACGTCAGGGGGAGTAAATTATACTAAACTTTTTGGGTCACTATCCCTTTATGGGTAACTTAAGATACTAATTTACACCCTTTAGGGGTAGAAGGAGCACAAGTGACAAGCTACAATTTTTGCGAATAGGCAGCTTTCAAGCAGTCATTATTGGTTATTTTGGTAATGATGAATTTTTTGGATGATTAATTAAATAACTTTTTTTTTAAGCATCAATAGTAAATCATTAAGGGTTTTATTGAACAATTTGTTCTTCTATGTTTTCAAACTGTTGAAATACATAATGTAATACAGCTGCAGATCATCCTGTTCTGAACTGGAAGAGAGACAGATATGCAGTAAATGTATTTATTATTATTTTTATTTATTTATTTCTTTAGTAAATTATAATTATTTCTTTATTTATTAATTATTAATTATTTATTTAATTATAATAATAATTTATTTATTATAATTTTTATTTATTTCTTTATTTATTAAATTATGATTATTTCTTTATTTATTAATTATTAATTATTTATTTAATTATAATAATAATGTATTTATAATAATATAATAAATAACAATATATATTTATAATATAATATATATTTATTATATTATAATTGTATTTATTATTTATAATAATAATTTATTTATTTATTAATTATTCCTAATTTATTTATTAACATTTGCATATTATTTTTAATATGCAGTACAAATAAATTAACCACCCAAATTAGTCGAGTCATAATTTTAATTGTGACTTAGAAATATTATTCACACATTTGAATTAATTTCTAATTTCTAATAATTTTTTGAACTGTTTAATAAAAATAATAATTTTATTTTATAGTACAACTGTAAAACTGCAATATTTATGTCTTCTCCTCTGTTGGTAACAGGTTTATAAACGCTTCTCAATACAAATGTGGTGAAATAAATGCTGCATATATGCATAAGCATCTCAAACTCACAGCTCATGCAGAAATTAAGTTCATAATAAGCAAGATTTTCTATGAACCGAGCTCTATGAGATCTATGCAGAAAGTATATTTAATTACATTGCAGCCTTTGTTTTTTGATTATCACCCTTATCCATATCATAATTCCACTTTTATTTTCATGTATCATGCAGACCTTTTTATTATTAAAATACATATGTTGCATTTATAGTGTTGTCAGTGTTGGCACACTTTGAGCGTTGATATGTAATTAGGAGATTTAAATATTGGTTGGTTTTGTTCTATGTGAGAGTAAGCAATTCGCAAAATGTTTTAATGAAAATATGATCAGTTGTTTGCGAGGGAGAAAATCTGAGAAAGTCTGGCACACATGGATTTGGGTAATGGTTAGTTCTGAGAAAGAGTGAAACATTCTCAAAAAGCATCAATGATGATATGATATTATCCTTCCCCATTTTTTTAAAAAAAGGGGAAATAAGCAGAATTAAGTTAAACTAACTAGCAAACTAGTATTTAAGGTATATTTGACCTGGCCACTTGTTTGTCTAGTAGAATGATTAGTTGTGTAAACCCTACATTATATAATAAATATTAAAAAATTGTAGGCCATTTTAAAAATAATTTCAGAAGGTTATGTGATTTTGTTATCCTTTTATTGTATGATGCTTGGTAGTGTTCAAAAAGCATTTACAAAACAGCTTTCGAATGAATCTTCTTGTAAACTGTGCCGAGATGAGGAGACTGAAGTGAGTTTAACATTTTCCAAATATAATTAGCAGTCATTAGCAGTGACATTAATTTCAGTTACTAACTTCCCTGATTTCAGGCAGAATTACCATATTGTGATGTCGTTCCTTTACATTTGACTTAGGCTAGTACGTATATTTTTGTGAAGATTTTGGTTGAAAATGACTTTGGTCATGTCACAGTCTTGGAGTCATAGACCAAGATCAATTGTATATTCACGTCTTTCCACATTGAAAAAAGATACCTTCTGATGTTCATGTTTATTTCGTGCTACATTAAATAACTAAGAGAAAGAGATGATCGCTTCAGTTGCCGCTTGAACTGAGGTGCTACACAACACATTAAAGAGCCAAAAAAACTGTATTTATTGGTGGAATTTCTTAAAAAATTACGAAAGTTTAAAGCTGAGACTTTGTTTAATGCCTAAAGTAACCTGCTCTTGTCAGTGCAATGTATTTTTCACTGCGTGAGAAAGTGGTGTGTCAGCTCAGTGTCTCGTCGGGCATAGCAACATTAACTAAGGGTCTTTGTGAAGGGTCAATGTCTTCTTTTATGGTCTTCTTTCAGGTCATGCATTGTCATGGCGATACAACAGTTTGCAAATAAACCTGCTAAGCAAGTTTGTTATAGTCAGTCTGTTTATAATAAATTTGCAGATCAGAAAAACAACACCTTTGGTTTATTGATTCAGAAATTTGAAGGTACTGTAACTCTGCCCTCTTGAGTACTGAGGGTTGTTACCTGCAGACCAATGCAATAGCGCACATTTAAAGGGGTCACTTTTTCACTTTTTGAATTTTAGTCAGTGTGTAGTGTGTATGTTTGGGCATAAAAAGATCTACAAAGTTACAAATCTCAAAGTCCACTCCAAAGGGAGATATTTCGTAAAAAAGAAATCCCTTTTCAAGAACTACAACGAACGGCTTGTTTGGACTACAATGTTGTTTTCCTTTGTTTGTGATATCACAAAAATAAATCCTGCCTACGGAAATTCGAATGATTTGTGGGTGGGGAGAATACTTGGTTGAGCACTGCACGTTTCAAAACGAAACCCGGTGTGGGTGTTTTTATATCATTGTATTTATGATGGAAACTGACTGTTTTCAGAAAATTTTGGATGTCATTTTCATTTAATCTTGCATGTAATGTCTGATAAAGCAGCGTTTGTGAGTTGAGCGCTGCTTTGTGTACAGCGTTACCGGGGAAACCTCGATCTCTCCCGCTTCCGCTGAATTTCCATATATATGCCGCCACAAATAGTGTAAATCTGTGGGACTATGGTATAAATCTGTGGTTCTCAACCTGGGGGGCGCCAGAGTTCACAGTACTTTGAGGTAGGACTAAATGATAAAACGATAACTATAATTATATAGTGCTAAACCAAGTTCGATAAATATTCAATTGAATGTTTATGCGGCAAAAGCGGAACAAAACAGCGCTACTCATTTGAACCGTGCCACAAGGACCATATCCGCTCGGTTCAAACAGCGGCGCAGCGCAGAGCGAGCTGACTGGAGCAGATGTGTTTACTCGGTCACGCAACCACTAAACAGCGCTGTGAAATCCAGTGAGAAGTGCTTGAATTCAGCGAAGAACACAAATGACTGGTATAAACTAGTAGTAGTCGATATCAGTCAACTGATATAAACTAGTTTAAATCCAGATAAAACAGTGCTGACAAACAGCAGAAAAACACTGTGTGCAACGAAACAGTCAGAAGGGTTTTCAATCTACAAATCGCCATCGTTTACCATGGATTTACTGTAGTAACACTAACTGCACCATGATATTGTGGCAGAAATGTGGGGTATTTATATCAAATTTATTATATTAATGTAGACGTGTATTAAATGTATTAAAGGAGTAATGGAATGTAATTACAGTATATTTGTGATTAAGCTATAGGGTAGCGTTTGTGCATTTATAATAAATGTATTTAGACTGCTGTTTTTCATATAAATAGGCTACCTAGAAATCATATATTTGCATTCTTACCACAGTATTGGCTCAGATTACCCATATGAAAAAAAGGTTGGGAACCACTGGTATAAATAAATTCAAATGTATAACTGTCAGTCCTCTGTTGTGTGTGTCTTGTGTTTCCACGTGCTCCCTGTGTTTTCTTGCCCATATTTGGTTTGTTTCCTGTCCTTGTCTGATGTAATTAGTCATTAGTTTATTCGTGTCTAGCCGTGTCCGTTAATTTACCTGTGTATTTATAGTCCTGTCTGTGTAGTGCCATTTCGTCTGGTCTACTCGTTACTCCCCGGTGTCTGCCTTGTCTCGATCTTTTGAGTCAGATTCTTACATTTAATCAGTGCATTAGAATAATAAGACATTTGGGCTGTTACCAAGCAAATGACATCAGTATCAATAAAATTTATCTTTGTAATGCAGAAGAAACACAGAAGCTGCATTTAGATGCATTTACACACTACTGTTTAGTGCAGGACATGAATGCATTTAACTTGCAATTACAAATGCATAAATAATGTTTTGATATATTAAACATAGAACGTTGAATACTGGTATTTGAAATTAAGTTATAAAAAGAAACTTTAAATGTGAAATTAAAACCGCCAGCAGGTGGCAGCAAGTTATTGTTAATAAGTGACTCATTGCAATTGAACAGAATCATTTGTGCACTCTGTAGGGGTGTTTTGTAGAGATGCACCGATTGACCAGCCAGTGATCGGAATCGGCCGATTTTTCGCATGACCGGCCCGGATCGGTGACCTGCTGGTCAGTCTCACGTCTTGCCGATTCCGAGCCGATCCTTTTATTGCCAGCGGCGCAAGCAGAGACGTCACAGCCATGCGCACACTCACAGTCTCGTTGTTTCGCATGAGAATGATTCTAATTTTAATGGCATTCAGGACTGATAATGTATTTATATCGTGCCAGATGAGGCTTGCACAGCCTGAGTGAGTTTATGAGAGAGACAGCACACACAAAGTAACTCACAGAAATTTATCGATGCATACTGCGGTAGAAAAAAAAAAAAAAAAGAGATTTACAAAATATGATTTAGGTAAGCAACATTAGACGGCCATGTTTCCCCGAATAACAATATCAGCACGATTGCAATGTGACACTGATTTTATACAATAGTATTTCAATAAACAAGAGGTTAAAATTAAGTGACTTAGATTTTAGAACAAAAATATTGACTGTTTTTGCTCAATTTCGCTGACGAAAATAGTTGCGATCAAAGCCACAGCAGAACTGTTGTGTGTCTCCGAGCAACACAGCGGCGTTTCGTTACTGAATAAATCCACGTTTTTGAACGAATCGAGTCAGTCAATGATTCAGTGGCCCATTCATAAGGACAGTCGCTTGCCTCGTTTCTGAATGAATCAGCCGTTTTAATGAATCGGTTGAATAAATGAATAAATGACTCGCTCATTAAAATAGACATTTGCCACCACCTACTGGTGGTTTAGTCATATTTAAAAGTATCATTGCAGTGTAAATGCATTTATGGCACCTCGGCTTCATGAAACTGTCTGTGTAAATGCATCTAATACCACTTCAGATGCAACTTCGGTTTCCTCAGCAGTGGAACGATAGAGTTTGTTAATACTAATTTCATTCGAATGGTAACAACTCTACAGTTGCTTATTATGCTGACTGAATTAATTGAAACAAAGTACGAATTTGATGTGAAATGACACATTTAAGAAGGTTAGGGGAAAGAAATGACCATTTATAAACAGTGGGAAATGACATCTGTTTTGTAACATAAAGCAACTCATTTTAAGTAAACTATTTCTTCCTCTTTCCAGTCACAGAGCACTTTATTTTGAGAGTTGTTTAAGGGAGAGAAAATCTGTAAATTAGTCCAGATTGGGGGATTGTAATGTTTAATAATTTATTTTATTATGTAAATAATTTTTGGTTGAAACTTGCATAGATTTTTGTTTGTATATGCTGTCAATTATAGTTCTTAGAAAGAAAATCGGAATCGGCAAAAATCGGTATCGGTAGGGCACACGTAAAAAAATAAATAAAACGGAATCAGAAATCGGCCAAGAAAATTGCAATCGATGCATCTGTAGTGTTTTGAATAGATTTGCAAAATACTTGATAATGTCAAATCGCACATCGTTAAAATAACAATTCCGATATTATCACAGACGATATATATCACACACCCCTACTTATAAATAGGGTAAACTTATATTAAGCTCACCAAAATCTACATTGAGACATTTTTAGTGCACAAGATATTGGTTTCAGTACAAAAAGTTATGTTAAAATAAAATATTAATCTGTCACACAAAAATATTGAATTTTATTTTAAATGACAAAAGCATTTCAATTATGATATACATCATTAAATTCAAAAAGTCTGACTGTGCTTTTTACATTTTTGTACCCTTTAAGCACACCCCTGTTCCCATTAAGCTCACATCATGTTTTATTAAAAATTCTTGTTTATTTTAAGGACATTTTTTGAAGAATAATTGTAAAAATATATATTTTTGAAGGTACAAAGTCAATCACATAAAAAAAACAAAAAACAGAACACTAAAATCAAGCAACAAGGCATTCAATTTGATCAGTTAGGCCTATAATATTTTTGAGCAAATTATGCGTTGGGCACACCATGTCACAGCTCAAGCACTCTGTCAGCACCTGACACTGCAACTGAATCACATAAAACCATTATGATCTTCTTTATTAACATTAAGTGTTTAATGTGAAGCATGCTTTGAGTACATTGGGTTTGCAATGTTCTCACTTTAAGAATATCAACTCAACTGCATAGTTGCATATATTATTCACAATTACAGTTATATTATCAAAACAAACTGATAAAAGCCATGCAAAACAAGTAAAACATGATAAAAGAGCACATCAAAAGTCATTGTTTGAAAAGCATTTTTAGAAAAATAACATTTAAACGATATTGTAAATGGGGATTCTATCAAATACACAATATATTAGATACAGTTGCACCACCTTACATCATACAAAACTGCATACAACGTGGTGTTTTGGTAGTTTTAGTGCATTTTGAATGTGTTGAAAAAGCTGAAAATTGGTATGGATAACTGTGAAGAGTTTGAAAAAGTGACCTAAGTATTTAAAACTGTGTCCTAGTGAGTGTAAAAACTGTAAACTGAAAGAGAATTTTGATAGCATTATTAATAAGAGCATTTGGACTTGCCCTGGACTTGGACTTGAATAAGCTGGTCTTGATTAGTTATAGAAAATTTGCTCTTGGTCCGGTCTTGTCTGGACTCGTGTACCTGTACTGCAATACCACTTGCTTGTAAAAACTGCATTAAAGAAATAATAATAATAAAAAAAGTAAATATAATCCGAGTCTAGATTTAGATTTTAAATTAGTATGCCATGAAGTAATGAAGTGAAATATCCACTAAGTGGTGCTAAAGTGAACAAAATGTTCTCTAAAACAGATGAACGTGAAGCAGCATTATGCAATCTTGCACATATTGCAGCAGTTCAGAAATAAAACGTGCACTAAACCCTACCGGTTTAAAATAGAAAAGCAAAAGCAAATGTGAGATAGAAAAAGAAATAGTGCGTGCTCTCTGACTCCCTCTACAGCTGAGAGAGGTGTTAGCAGGAAGTGATGCGACGTCTCAGAGGAAATAAATAGTGAGTGGATTGTGGGTGGTGGAGCTGTCAGGGTGATGCATGATAGCAGGAGATTACTCAAGCACTCATTCATCAAACACACGCCTGCCTGTCATTGTGTTGCTGTCTTGTGCTGTAACAGATTGACTGTAGCTTCATAAATTGCCTGAACGTCTCTTTTAGCGACAGTTCTAATTGCATTAGTATTTCATAATTTGGAAATTGTATTGATAAACCAGATGGTTTTTATGCAAATATTTCATTGCAGTGTTTTGCACTGAGCTAATTTCAGGAACACAATGGTGACAGGACTTTCTTGTAGTTTTGGAGTTTATGGGTCGTCCCTTTGTAGAGACCAAACTTTCGAAGGGTGAGTCAGAGCCCAGAGACTTGACCTTTCTGAATGAAGCACTGAAGCAAATAAAGAACAACTTAAATGGACATATGGCATTTCATACAAGGTGTATTTACTTTCCCTTCTGTCAGTAAAGGGACTTTAGGGAGATAAAACAATGTTGAAGATTTATTAATCTGAAGAAAAGTCTTCAGCATCCAGTCACAACCAACTAATTAGTTTTCAAAAACACTCTCAGAACCCTAAAATTAAACATTAATAATCGGTCTCATAAGTGTTGGAAAGATACTTGGAAATTGTAGCTTATCAAACTACAAGCTACTCATAATTTAAGATTAAAACTACAGTTACATTCAAGTTTGAAACAGGCGCTTTTGAAAACAAAGTTTACCACAACTACATTGTTACTTTATATCTACATACAGTAACTGTCTAGTGATATAATGAATAACAATTTAACTAAATTGAAAACATAATAATGAACAGCAGTATTTATAGGTGCTGTATGTAAGTTTTGGACTCTACTAAAGCATAAAAATACCATAATATGTTTGCAGAGATTTAAGAAACATGCTAAATTAACATACTTGTTTATCTGAAAAACAATGCTACAGTCAGTTATTCTCCTTTGAAAATGTGCATTCCGGGCCGGAATGTTGGTCTTGTGAAACCCACCCACTGGCAGTTTACCCAATTGTATTTCGGCACCCCGGGTTACCAGTTGGCGGAAAAACACAGCGTATTTCATTTCATTCATCGTCATGTGCGCTCGTTTCTGTTGGTGTCCTTAATCTGGCAACCTGCGTGTGGAGGTGGGTCCGGGTGAAAAAAACCCTCTCCAATATTTTGAATTTGGACTACAATACCTAGTTCAATGAGAAACATTGTACATCGTATCAGATTTAGGTTTTAATATTCATAGAGATGCTGAATCAAACATTCCATAACTCCATAACTAACTTTCTTGTTTTTGGGAGCTTCATTAAATCAAACCAAAACTTAAATAAATGTAATTTAATATAAACTTAAGCTTGGTATCAGTACAAAATAGCTTTAGAGAATAGAATAAAGTTGAAAATAAAAGACTCAAAGCAGTATTACATTATAAATATGACCGGACGAGTCGTGTTTGAAGCTGTTGTAAATCAATAGGTGTAAATGGGCTCAAAATCATGTGATCTTATCATGTCCAGGACAACATCAGAGGACCACCTAATGTAGGGCACAACCTATCAATCTAGCAGTGACTCAGATCATGAAGTTTACTTTATACAGATTCGCGAATAAAACTCTTAAATGGCATGTTTGCAGATATATACAAATTTGGAAGCATATCTTGTGTATTTGCATAAACAACTACAGCAAAGCACTGAACTGCTATGTGATGTTTGTAGTCACAAAATCTGAGACCCTCCTCTCAAAATGTATTCACAGGAGATGCATATGAGACACTGGTACTTGGTGTAAACACGGTGAGCGAGAGCGAGTCCAAATAGTTTCCCTTAAAATCTCTATTAGTAGCTGGAATCTATAAATCAACCATTTTGTTTTGTTCCTTGTTTTATTCTTAAATCTGATCTGTTTATGTGTCTTTTATATGTCCATTTGTGTGGAATCACGTGTGCAATGCACTTTACAAAAACACCACCAGAAGTCAGTGTTGTAATATATTTTGCCATCTGGGTTGCCATAAAGTAGCCTAACACTGAAAATAGCTGAATATTTAATTAAAATCAAGAACATTTAATTAAAAAATATATATATTTAGACAAAGAATGCTATATTATTCTTTCCCACAAACAGAATATAAACCTTTTCATGTACTGTGCACTATTTTTCAGAGCATTTCACGTACATGTATCCACATGGTATGCAGTTTTTTCCCCCTTCATTTTGACCAGCATTTGGTCAAACACTGGTGGTGTTTTTGTAAAGTGCATTGCACACGTGATTCCACACAAATGGACATATAAAATTTGGTATTTTTGTATGTCTCTCTTGTTGGGGGGGGACGCGAGGACCAGGATTAAGAACCGCTGCTTTTGACAATCAGAAGACAAAAGGAAGATTTTTAAAAGACATTACATTAAGAAATATTTAATTGTTGTTTTTCATTTGATTTATTTTTAAAAATAACTTAAATATAGTAATATTTTCCTACATACATATTGACTAAACCATTTTGTTAGGCTACACAACGTGGATTTTTTTGGAGTGCTCAAAAGAATAATTGAATTTGAACTGATTCATGGAAGTGAATCTAACTAACTTGTTTGTAGCAAAGCCGTCATAAATATGTGAGGAATAATAAGTATATCAGCCAGCCTTAGTTATCATTTGTCATCCTTTTGTCAAAAGAAAATACTGCTTTGTTGTTGAGTGTGATGTTAGTTCTGCATTCGTTTTTGGAGAGCCTTTTATGCTGTTAGTGGTGTTGTCACAATTGACAAAAATTATGACTTCGATACAATACCTGACAAATACTGAACTGATACAACAGCAAAAACCTAAAACAACAGGAAAAGTAATTCAGCAATAGAAGATATATTTCATATGCATATATTTTCGTATTTGGGCTTCATATAAAATTATGATATTGTATTAGACTAAGGAAAGCTGTAATATTGGTATTAATAATATGAGGAATCGTAGCGTTTTTACCAGCAAGGTATCAATGCCATTAGTATTGGTATATCATAGAACACTAGGTGTTAGACGTGTGCTTTGCTGCGTGACAGATTACAGACACGTAAAACGAACATTAGAATGTTAAACATGGAGAAATCTCACAGACTGATGATGCAGCGGAGCTAATGTTGCGTTTGCTTGATAAGCAGCAGACAGACCCTCATCTGCCAAAGCCCCCGTCAGTCGTAAGAGCTGATCAGTGAGGTGAAACCTGCTGTCAGCAGCGCTGATAGGTTTGAGTGACACAGCAACCGTTTGACCAGACTGTGCAGTTCCCTCCAGCGCTTCTTCTTTGTCTGACATTACCAATCTTGCTGTTTCTCTTTCTCTCTTGCTTAGACACCTTGTCTATCTGCCCATCTGTGGTTCCGTGGAGAAGCCCTGACCTCTTTCCTTCAGGGTATACAGTCTACAACCGACCTTCTCCCCGTCCTCTGCCACGTGATCTAAGTGGACAGATGATTGTGCCACCTCCTAAAACTGTTGCCACAAAGACAGCGAGGAGGAAGTAGACTGGTGCCAAACCGTGCCTCATAAGTCTCTGAGGCTGGGTAGTGAGAGGTCAGCTGTTTGAGATATGCCCTCACCCCCCAACGATGGAGGTAAGTTTGATATAACAGTTTGACAACAGTGACCCCAAAAGTTCATCCAGAAAACCCACTCTATATGCCCACTAGGGGTGTTCACAAATAGTCGAATATTCATTGTCCATTCACGACTGCAGGTATAAGCAAAGCTGTACGCTGAGTGAGCTGAGAAGAGAGCTTATCTTATAGCACAATGATCTTGAGACATACAGTATGCTTCCTTTAAGTTTCCTCTAGGGAGAGTGATTTAAGAACAGAAAACACAAAGCTCTGTAAGAAACTATGCTTAGCACACTGTTATCTTTGTGTCTCTGGAACGTCTGTGTTGGTGAAACATTCTTATTGTTATAAGGACATCCTTAATGCCCACCCTCTTTGTTGAAGTAGACATTCTAGCAGGTGTTGAAGGGTGTTTCTTAATACTAAAGTGTAAAATATATCAAAAACAGTGGTAACACTTTAGTATAGGGATCAATTATCACTCTTAACTAGTTGCTTATTAGCATGCCTATTATTAATATATTGACTGTTTATTAGTTCTTATAAAGCACATATTCTGCATGACCATATTCTACATCCTTAATCTTTCCCAGTACCTAAACTTAACAACTACCGTACTGACTATTAATATACAGCAAATTAGGAGTTTATTGAGGCAAAAGTCATAGTTACTGGTTTGTTAATAGCGGGAATTGGACCTTAAAATAAAGTGTGACCCCAACGGTGACAATAACCTTAGTAAATGGTCAGTTGGTAAATATTCCACAGACGATCAAGGAACGTCCCCCATGAACATGCCACCAACACTGTCCAATCAGAATGGAGTAAAAAGGAAGGTCCACACCAAGAAGAAGAAGAAGGGTTTCATCACAGCCAACGTTGCTGGAACAAAATATGAGATTGGTAGGAAAAACATTCTATTATCTATGTGAAATTTGCTGATGCAATGGGACATTCATACAGAACACAGACAACTGTTTATCCAGAGACTTAATGGAACTGCATTCTCTCCTGAAAAAGAAGATTGAAGATGAAAGAAACAAAACACACATACACACACACACACACACACACAGATGTTGGTTTTTGTGGTTTATGGGGACTCTCCATAGGCGTAATGGTTTTTATACTGAACAAACTGTGTGTGCTATTGCCCTACACCAACCCTACACCTAAACTTAGCCCTCACAGGAGACTTTGTGCATTTTTAGATTTTCAAAAAAACACCATTTAGTATGTTTTTTAAGCCTTTTGTATTACGGGGACATAGGCAGTGTCCTCATAAACCACCTTCATATTGTAATACCTCTGTCATACCCATGTCATTATACAAATTTGTGTCCTCATAAACCACATAAACATGCACACACACACACACACACACACGTACGTTGGGTTTCCATGTTTTCTGGGGACTCTCCGTAGATGTAATGGTTTTTATACTGTAAAATCTAAAACTTAAAAATTTTTGAGATTTTCAAAAAACTATTAGATTTTTAGATTTTCAAAAAACAGCGCCTAAAAAGGGTTTTCTTTCAGGGATTGATTCAAATGAACAGTTTGTACGGCAAACCTATTTATTTATGTTGTTATTTTTTTTTGAAAATGTACACTGTCTCTTGGCTTCTGAAGCTAAGAAAGAAAGTTTACTTTTTTTTACATGTAAATACTTAATTTAGTATTCCAAAGAAACAGCAGAAAAGAATGAGGATTTCTGTTTTTAAATTCTACTGATGAAGTCAGAAAACAGAAATATGATCCAGTATTGTCAGTGCATATTACAGAAAACTAATTTGATTTCTTTGCAGTTCGTATTGTCATTGAGGAGATAATCTTTCATAAAGCCAGAGATGATGATGAGATGGCCAATCTCATCTGGAACGACTCTGCCGTGCAACATGAGAAAATCGCTGAGCTCAGGAACTATCAGGTATTGTGATTTTCTTTTCAGTTCAAAGAAAGAAAGAAAGAAAAAAGTTAAAAACAAACATGTTGCTAAAGTCTCCTTTTATTTTCCATGGCTTTAAGAGATGTGGCCTTTACCGTGGCTTATACTAATTTTCCTAAACCCTTCACAGGGATTTGTGGTTTAATCAGCAGAAGTCACGTAATGTACTGTATATAACCTTCATGGCTGAAGTACAGTACAGTAGTAAACCATCAACTGAGGTCACTTGAGATCAGCAAATTTGTCAGGAAGAGATTTGAAACAAAGTCCTGTTAAGGGAAGTCAGTTCAATCACCTTTTAAGTGTGTAACGATCTAGAGATTGTTTGCGATAATTAAGCAAATATTTATACAACAATTTCTCGCTAAAAATTAAATCAGTTGTTCAAAAACATATACAGTATGTACACACAAACTGAACACCAAATGCAGCTTTCAGATGCCTTTTTTTAAGCTCAACTGTCATAGAATTGAATGCACAGGACAGTGAGATCATAGGCAGGGAAGAATACATTTATGCTGGCTTCAAAGATCAGATGTAGGTATCTCTGTAGACAAGATGTGTCATGATCAATGGATTCAGACATGCATTGTTGGCTTCTTACTTCCATATGCTGCCTGCAGAGACGTGATTTTTCAGCTTTTGAGTAAAGCTTTTTTTTTAATAACGGATGCCAAACCAGCAATACAAACTTTAATTTTGCTTAAACTAGGTGAAAAACAGTTTTGGCTCATCTTACATACGCTAGTTGTAGAGTGCTCTATCCAAAAGCATTTTTTTGATACAGGCATTGTCTCCCATTCATTTGTAACAAGTTGTCCACCTACTCCTCAAGCTGAGAGGTTTGCTGAGAGGTTTGCGATTGTAGCTCCGTGTAGCTTCACTTTTCTACTGAAACTCTATCTTACCATCACTCTCTGTTATTTAAAGTGATAAAATATAACTTAATTCCCTCCATATATCTGATATTATCTATCAAACTAATCTGACTAATTTGATCGTTCGCTTTTAATCTAAAACTGCGAGTGCAACGTGTGTGCCATGCGTTAGCATTCGTTAGCCGCTTAGCTTATCATTCACGTTTCCACTCGCGTTTCTATTTGCGCCTATTATTGTTTTCTTTTTTCTCGCTCCGTTACATCTCTCACTCACTCCGTTTGAACTCACGAGTTCATCAAACAACAGTTGTAAGTGAATCATTCATCAATCACGGTAAGTAAGGCTTCTCCTTCTCTTGTTATTTGCAGTTTATGTCACATGTACAGTTTATCTCTCTCTGTCGTCAACGAGGGATTCACATGTGATAAATGCAGGGATATAGTTAGGCTGACAGAGAGAAGATTTTAGAACTAGAGACACTCATCCAAACTTTAACTTAGGGCAGTAAGAATGTGAGGGCTGTAGATACGGCTCTGGATGCGACTAGTTCAGCGAGTCATGTACATTGTTCGGTTCCGGTAGAGCCCGTGCAGCAGGGCAACTGGGTGACTGTGAGGCGGCCTAGTCGCGGGTCAAAACACCGCTCTTCCGTTCCGATCAGAACATCAAACAGGTTCTCCCCACTCAGTGATGCACCCACTGAGAAACCTGATGAAAGTGCACTGGTTATTGGCGATTCTATTCTACGGAACGTGAAAATAGAGACACCAGCCACCATAGTCCAATGTTTACCGGGAGCCAGAGCGCCTGACATCCTGGCAAATTTAAAAGTGCTGGCTAATGCTAAACATAAATTCACTAAGATTGTTATTCACGTCGGCGCTAATGATGTTCGACTTCACCAGTCGGAGATCACTTAAAATAATGTTAAAGAGGTGTGTGAACTTGCAATTACGATGTCAGACACTATAATATATAACATGCCTGCTCCCTGCTTACCGGGGTGATGAGATTCATAGCAGACTGTCGTCACACAATGGCTGGATGTGGTGCCCGCAGAATAACATAGGTTTCATAGACAATTGGACAAGTTTTTGGGGCAGACCTGGCCTGTTAAAAAGAGATGGTCTTCATCCCTCCTG
This sequence comes from Barbus barbus, assembly GCF_936440315.1. Lineage (NCBI taxonomy): Eukaryota > Metazoa > Chordata > Actinopteri > Cypriniformes > Cyprinidae > Barbus > Barbus barbus. The sequence goes on along the minus strand of NC_136715.1, from coordinate 22,773,199 downwards.
GGGTGGTGCTGCTCTTCTTTCTAGAAATATGGCACATAGTCTTAGAGTTTGTACTTCTGGGCTGGACTGGGGCCCAGGTCAAGAAGCAGACAGACTGGCTAAACCGACCGTCTGCTAGCTGCCTCCCGTCACAAAAGTCAGTTAATTCTCAGCACATAGAGACTCTCTCACCTAGATATCACACTATAGAGACTGTCTGTTCCCCGAACTAGAAAATGCAGAAAACGTCCAAACCAAATTAAGAGTAACAATTTAATTGATGTTCAACAAATATTTTTTTTTTACAATACAGAGAAACAATTGATAAAACTTGGCTTACTGAATATCAGGTCCCTTTCTACAAAAGCACTTTTTGTAAATGATTTGATCAATGATCATAACCTAGATTTGCTCTGTTTGACAGAAACATGGCTAAAACCAGATGAATACATTACTTTAAATGAGTCTACCCCCCCAAGATTACTGCTATAAAAATTAGTCACGTCCAAAAGGTAAAGGGGGAGGTGTTGCTACAATTTATAGCAATATTCTCAGTATTTCTCAGAGGGAAGGCTTTAAATATAACTCGATTGAAGTTACGGTGCTGCGTATAACATTATCTAGAGAAACACGTGTTAGTGATAAATCTCCTGTGATGTTTGTACTGGCTACTGTATACAGGCCACCAGGGCACCACACAGACTTTATTAAAGAATTTGCTGATTTCTATCTGAGTTAGTACTGGCTGCAGATAAAGTCTTAATTGTTGGCGATATTAATATTCATGTCGATAATGAAAAAGATGCATTAGGATCAGCATTCACAGACATTCTGAACACTATCGGGGTTAGACAACACGTTTCATGACCTACTCATTGTCGAAATCATACTCTAGATTTAATACTATGACATGGAATTGATGTTAGTGGGGTTGAAATTCAGCAGCAAAGCGATGATATCTCAGATCATTATCTAGTCTTGTGTAAACTCCATATAGCTAAAACTGTAAATTCTACTCCTTGTTACAAGTATGGTAAAACCATCACTTCTACCACAAAAGACTGCTTTGTTAGTAATCTTCCTGATTTATCTAAATTCCTCAGCATATCAGTGCAGAAAAACTTGATGATGTAACAGAAACTATGGACTCTCTCTTTTCTAGCACTTTAGATACAGTTGCTCCTTTACGCTTAAGGAAGATCAAAGAAAACAGTCTGACTCCATGGTATAATGAGCACACTCGCACCCTAAAGAGAGCAGCCCAGAAAATGGAGAGCAGCTGGAGGAAAACAAAACTAGAGGTATTTTGTATAGCTTGGCGGGAAAGTACAATATCCTACAGAAAAGCATTAAAAACTGCTAGATCTGATTACTTTTCATCTCTTCTAGAAGAAAACAAACATAACCCCCGGTATTTATTCAATAGAGTGACTAAATTAATGAAAAATAAAGCATCAACAGGTGTTGGCATGTCCCAAGAGCACAGCAGTAATGACTTTATGAACAACTTTACTTCCAAGATCGATACTATCAGAGATAAAATTGTAACCATGCAGCCATCAGCTACAGTATCGCTTCAGATAGTGCACTATAGATCCCCTGAGGACAATTCCACTCATTCCTACTGTAGGAGAGGAAGAATTGTATAAACTTCTTAAATCATCTAAACCAACAACATGTATGTTAGACCCTATTCCCTCTAAACTACTAAAAGAGCTGCTTCCAGAAGTCATAGATCCTCTTTTGGCTATTATTAATTCATCATTGTCATTAGGATATGTCCCCAAAACCTTCAAATTGGCTGTTATTAAGCCTCTCATTAAAAAAACACAACTTGACCCCAAAGATCTAGTTAATTACAGACCGATCTCAAATCTCCCTTTTCTGTCAAAGATACTAGAAAAGGTAGTATCCTCACAGTTAAATTCCTGTGGTATCTATGAGGAATTCCAGTCAGGATTTAGACCGTATCATAGTACAGTACTGAGACTGCTCTCATTAGAGTTACAAATGACCTGCTTCTATCATCTGATCGTGGTTGCATCTCTTTATTAGTTCTACTGGATCTTAGAGCTGCGTTCGACACTATCGACCACAACATTCTTTTAAATAGACTAGAACACTTTGTTGGCATTAGTGGAAGTGCCTTAGCATGGTTCAAATCGTACTTATCTGACCGCCATCGGTTTGTAGCAGTGAATGAAGAGGTATCATATCGATCACAAGTGCAGTATGGAGTACCTCATGGCTCAGCACTAGGGCTGTTACTTTTCACGCTGTTACCCTTGGGAGATGATAATATGACATGGTGTTAGCTTTCACTGTTATGCTGATGATACTCAGCTCTTTATTTCTTAGTGGCCCGGTGAAACACACCAAATTGAGAAACTAACGGAATGCATAGTCGATATAAAAAAATGGATGACGAGTAATTTCTTACTGCTAAATTCTGAAAAAACAGAGGTGTTAATTATCGGACCTAAAAACCCCTCACCTAGAACACTATCTAACGCTTGATGGCTGCTCTGTCAATCCTTCTTCATCAGTTAGGAACCTAGGTGTGCTGTTTGATAGCAATCTTTCATTTGAAAGCCATGTTTATAGCATCTGTAAAACTTATTTTTTTCCATCTCAAAAACATATCTAAATTGCGACCTGTGCTCTCAACGTCAAATGCAGAAATGCTAATTCATGCGTTTATGACCTCAAGGTTAGACTATTGTAATGCTTTATTGGGTGGTTGTTCTGCACGCTTGATCAACAAACTACAGTTGGTCCAAAATGCAGCAGCTAGAGTCCTTATTAGAACCAGGAAGTATGACCATATTAGCCCAGTTCTGTCAACACTGCGTTGGCTCCCCATCAAACATCGGAAAGATTTTAAAATCTTGTTAATTACTCATAAAGCCCTGAATGGCTTAGCTCCTCAGTATTTGAGTGAGATCTTATCATATTATAGTCCTCCACGTCTGCTGCGTTTTCAAAACTCTGGCCGTTTGATGATACCTATAATATCGAAATCGACTGCGGGCGGCAGATCCTTTTCCTATTTAGCACCCAAACTCTGGAACAATCTACCTAATACTGTTCGGGAGGCAGACACACTCTGTCAGTTTAAATCTAGATTAAAGACACATTTCTTTAACCTGGCTTACACATAACACACTAATACACTTCTATTATTCAAATCCGTTAAAGGATTGTTAGGCTGCATTAATTAGATCAACCGGAACCGGGAACACTCCCCATAACACACAATGTACTCGTTACATCGTAAGAAGAATGGCATCTACGCTAATATTTGTCTATTTCTTTCTTATTCTGTTTCTCAGTCCATATCCAGATCAGATGGTGGATCAGCACCAAGAGATGATGTCTACAGCCCTGATTGTCAGCGAAGACCAGGACACCTAGATGAGCCCTAGAGACATATCCCCAGTGAAGACCTCGACTAAAAATACAATAAAACAAAAAATAAAACAAAATAACTAAAAATATAATAAAATACCTAACTTCATAATACTATTGTTAGAAATTGCAACAATATAAATATAGAAATATAACATTTATACAGTTAAACATTTTAAATTTTTACATTCCCTTCCAGGAAATGGACCTGCGTCAAAAAGCTAGGGCAACGCCCCCTAGCGTTTCGACGCAGCTTGAGTTCCCTTCAGGGAACCATGGTTACATGCGTAACCTGAGACGTTTATACATTTAAAATTTTAATTAAAACAATAATATACAAATATGAAAAATGAAAAAAATTTTTTTTTTTTAATAATAAATAGTATAATATATATATATATATATATATATATATATATATATATATACAACAGAAATATATTAAATTAATTAAACTATAATTTAAAATTATAATAAACAAACAAATATATATTATAAAAATAGACCGAGAAACAATAAATGCATTAAACTATACATTATAATTATAGCAAATGAATAAATCATGTAAATGAAAAATTTCAATTAATGAATATAACAAATACATTAAATTATAAATTAAAATGCCCCACGGACAAGACCACGGGAATCAGATAAGCCCTTTACACAATCTGACATGGCTGGGGTTGGAATTGAACTGCGGGTTTCGTCTGGCCAGAGGAGAACTGGCCCCCCGACTGAGCCTGGTTTCTCCCAAGGTTTTTTTCTCCATTCTGTCACAGAGGGAGTTTTGGTTCCTTGCCGCTGTCGCCTCTGGCTTGCTTAGTTGATTGCACAGATACTATTTGAACTAAACTAGACAAAGACATCTCTGAATTCAATAATGAAATGCCTTTAACTGAAAATTGAGTGTTTAATCATGGTGTATATTACTGACACTCTGTCCTCCAATTTGATACTGTTAAGTGCTTTGACACAATCTGTATTGTTAAAAGCGCTATATAAATAAAGGTGACTTGACTTGACTTGACTCCTATGCACATAAATTTGTTTAGCTATCCATGCCACAAAAGCATCCCACCCTGGCAGAAAGTCTGTAGATGCCAAACTCTCTGTTTATGTACTTACTAACATGCATGTTGCTAAGCATGTTAGCATGTTGCTAAGCTAACAGCACATCACTCAAATATGTCTTATGCACATCAAACAAAAATATTGTGTAATTGTTTTTAATTACACTAAATATTGACACGTAAGTTTACCAAATCAGTCATTCTCTCACATTGTCTCTCACATAGTCCGCTATCTTTGTGTTTTTTGTGAAGGATATACACCATGCCGTCTTAAAATTGCTCTAAAACAATGTAGCTCAAGAGGCAGCTTAGTGTTTGAATTGACACAAATACAAAATAATAAAACACATTCAAACAAACAACATAACATACATGGCAAATACTTATTTAAGATGGCTATCTTTTTTACTTGCCCTCTATAAATCACGTTTACACAATGTTATCAATATCAGATATTTTAGCATCAGAACCAGTCTGTGGCATCTGCAGCAGCATGACCATACTTCACATTTTCTCCATTTATTTTCAGAATTTTAATAGGGAATGACCTGAGGATGAGTAAAAGATTAAAGTAAACTCTAAATTCGCATTTGCAAAAACTTTTTTCCCAAGAAATCAATCTGTCTTTCATATTTGAAACAAATGACATTTACATTCAGTATAACACTGTTAGGGCTTGCTTTCATAAAGCAACTCTGCATGTCTGATTCCTGTCACGTATCACAAGATTACAGTTGCAAAGAAAAATGCCCCAAACAATTGGCTTAAATGCTGTGCTTCATATAACACTTTTCATAAAGTTGTGTTTTGTTACTTTTATTTTTGGAAAAGCATGCTATGCTTTCACACCTACTAAAATGTTTGTTCTACAGTTTTTTATTTCTTGCTTTCCTGTGATTGGCTTGGCTGCCAAGCTACAGGTCATATGAGTCAAATTAATGGCCCTGTTCAGCCTCATTTGCTCAAAGAATACAGAAAAACTCTCCACCCCCCTCCCTTCCTCTTTGCATTCAAAGCAATTCATTCATCTGTCAGTACCTACAACTACATGGGCTCTGATGCAGAACCAATTACCTTGGCCCTTAGAGTCAAAATTGATTGTCTTTTTTAGTTTTAAATTAAAAACAATGTGGGGAACTAAATAGGGGTTAAGAAAGGTCTGACAACCACCTTTTGTTTTGAGTCTGTAATTGGACATAAATGTCAAAATATTATAGTCTCAGTTCAAGACTTGGGCTCTAATGTTGTGTTTTTCCACTCAAAGGTGAATAACCGAGTGCCCTCTAACAGTGTGATTATTTTCCTCAGAGGATAAACCATTTCCCAGGAATGGGTGAGATCTGTCGGAAAGACTGCTTAGCAAGGAACATGGCCAAGTGAGTTTGAAAACATGATACCATGTATAAGATACATGACTGATTACAGCTGCCCTCCAGCCAAGGAAAGTTGACTTAAGCTCTTTGTTTTCGTTAATTTTAATATCCTCTTTCTTTCCATAGAATGATTAAAAGTCAGCCTCAGGAATATAGCTTCATCCCCAAAACCTGGATCTTCCCAGCCGAGTGTACACAGTTCCAGAATTATGTAAAGGAGTTGAAACGAAAACGCAAGCAGAAGACGTTCATCGTTAAGCCTGCGAATGGAGCCATGGGCCATGGGTAAGTTATACAGCAGACTGGAAATTGCGCATCCTGTTTTGCTGTGCTGTTCTGGAATATTTCTCAAAATAGAGGTTATTTGTCATTTTCCCAAGGGCAGCATACGGCTACAAAAGTGGCAAAGATTTCCCAGCTAAATTTTGCTGTTTCAAAATGTTTTACACCTGACAGACCAGCAGTCATTCATTCATAGCTGAAACTAGTACAGGAGCTGCATGGATAGGGTGGCCATATGGGCTGTTAATACGGGACATGTCCTGGCCAGGATTTTACTGCCTAAATCATCCAAAGTAGTTTGACCAATAACATGCAGGTATTGTACATAATCGACCAATCGTGGCACTGCGTGTGAGAAGGTGAGATCTACAGAGAACGATCAAAGCGATGCAAATATGCGCATGTGTTCGTTCATTTGACTTGAAGCGATCAAAACGGACACCAGGTTAAGCACGAGAGCGAATCGAAAGCATAAAGAGCCGTCTACACGGCTCTCTATAGCGCTCATGAATGCCACACAACTTATGTTAGACTTATGTGAGGTGAGAATTAACAATAGTTTTTCCACTAAAACTTTATTCTTTAATCTATTTTTGTAAAATGTTCGGTTACGAATAATTATATCTGACTCTGTAATAATTGTTTCTAATCAAATAAGCAGAGGGTAATGGCAAAGTCGGTTATGGCAAGTAATTTTGCTTGGCAACCATCTTTGAAACCCCTTTCTAGATTCGGATTGTTGAATTAGCGCTGGAGTTGAGATTGGTTGATAGGTGTATCATTCCATGTCCTACTCATGTAAATAATATTGTGCCACTGCAAGCACTTAATCTTATTGTAAATTTGAAACTAAAGTAATAACCCTAACACCAACCCTTTATCTTAATGCTTAAACCTTATACCTAAGCTGAACGTGTACAGCAGCAGATGGGGCACTACATTTATTTATGACTGGCTTTTATCTGTTCATAAATTAATATTTCTATGGTCATACGCTACAGCAAGCCGGTACTTATTAAAATGAGAAGTCATCAAAGGTTGAGTTATTGTGCCGCATTTAACAAGTGAAAGAAGATCGTCTGCTAGGCTGGAGATTAAATTTGAAAAAGCGTAGCGTGACGCAGGAAATTAAGTTATATCTTCCTACATAATTTATTTTTCAGGCCGAAAACTAAATGAATATTGTTTGTGTCTAAGCAGAGGCTTGTTAAAAACTGTGGAGGGCTAAAAGACGAGATCCCCACTGGTGCCAAATTAAACAGTCAGCCAAAGTGGGTTTTGATTACCTGCCATCAGCCCTCATCAATCATGTCATGCAATTCAAACAACCCCATTATCCTCTACAACATAACACAACACAAGCTACTGGACGCTAAACACACACCTGAGCCAGCGGATGCCAAGCGCAGGACTAGAGACTGTGTGCCAATACGGTGGAGATAAGGAAGATTGGCTGGTGTGCTGCTTTTGGCTGAGCACCAAATTCACGTACTCTGAACTCCCTTCACAATAGCAGAAGCAATTAATATTTAATTTTTAATTATAAATGAAATGTTTATATATTAAACAAAACACCTTTTAGCGATAGATGTGGCATTTCTTATTGAAAACAGAGTGCATTTGAAGTGTAATAAATCCTGGAAACCCCTCAAGAGCCACTTATTACGCTAGCAGAAATGAGACTCAATCACGGTAAATCATTTTTAATTGTTTTAATTGAGCAAATGGAGCAACTGGTCTTTTTGTGCCCCTTGTTCTTGTTTGGTCATTTTCTGCAATTTTGTTCTCGTACTAAACAAACAACCGTAAATGAGTCAAATGTATCACGAGTCACAAGAGAATCTTTCGTAACAACGCAATTCTGTGTTTTAATAGTGCTGAACCTCTGCATCTAATTGCAGCAAGACCAAGCAGACAAATTCTTTTGCAATATTTATCAGCTGACATTGCTAACAAATGAACTGTGATGATTGAGCCCTCCTTCAGCAGCTTTTGGTCTTTGGAAAGTTGACGTCTCAGGTAAACTCTGAGGTCACATGGAAACCGGACGGAAAGAAACATGCAACTAATTAGGTTAATGCAGACCAATGGCCGTATATTTTACCGTCAAAGCTGGTTTTTCTAAGGCCCCTTTGTTTGTTAAACATCCAAACTTCACTTATTCATGTGTTTGGTACTGGTAAACGCATCGTCGTCTGTATACTATAACAGCCAAGAGCTGGAGACCTGTTCAAGCTCAGAACCAAAGGAAATAAATAATGGCAGGGCTTGAAACAGACCAAGACGTCTGGTCCTATTAACCTGGGCCTTGTCACTTCAGAGCTTTGGACTTTTAACCAACAATAAAATATGCAGCACATTTTTGGGATGTGCGCTGAATCTTATCCATTTTCTCCCAGGATATCTCTGATTCGCAATTGTGAAAAGCTCCCGGTCCAGGATCACTTCATTGTGCAGGAATACTTAGACAAGCCCTTCCTCATGGAGGGCTACAAGTTTGACCTGAGATTCTACATTCTTGTTACTTCCTGTGATCCACTACGTGTCTTCCTCTACAACGACGGCCTGGTGCGAATGGGTACAGAGAAATACCACACGCCAAACGAGTCCAACTTGGTGAGTTTGCATTTAATAACATGTAAGTGACGTGAATGGACAGTCAACACAATATCAAAATAAACTGGGCAGAATCCTCCACTCTATAAAACTGTCATATAGACACTTTTCACATTCCAGTCAATTCCTGATGGATACACGCAATTGCAAATGCCGTTTCATATTGACTTTAACGCTTTTATACGTAACTGAGATATCAGACACTAGTAAGAGTAAACACCATTATGTAATTGTAATTGTGATGATTATGAGTGTTTTGCTGCAGTTGTTACACTCTAAAAAATGCTGGGTTAAATACAACCCAGTGCTGGGTAAAATATGGACTAAACCAGCGTTTAACCCAACCTTCTGGGCAGTAACCCAACCGCTCGGTCAAAACAACCCAATCGCATGTTGTCAAGTTATGAAGTCACATTATGAAGTATGCATAAAGATATGTAAATTCAACCACATGTAAAAGGATTCATATGCAGATTGTCACACTGTAAATTGAATATAAAATAATTATTGTTTAAAATGTTGCATTGTAAATCTTTATCAATCCATTAATACGTAAACTGTCACATAGTAAATCGTTGTAAAACCATTGTTTTTGCATTGTAAAAGATTTACTCTGTTGTAAATCTTCATAAAACCATTGTTGTGTATAATGTTGTATTACATATATTCATAGAATAGCCTTATGTAAATGTTTGCATTGTAAACTATCAATTATTTAGGTAACAAATGTGACAATTCATACAATAATTGATGTACGCTCTTATGGATCTTAATTTTTTTCCTCAGAACCAGCTCTACATGCACTTGACCAACTACTCTGTAAATAAACACAATGAGAACTTTGAGCGAGACGAAACCGTGGACAAAGGCAGCAAGCGCTCTATTGGTTGGTTCACAGAGTTCCTTCGAACCAACGATTACGATGTGGCCAAATTCTGGGGCGATGTTTCAGTGAGTTGTTTTTATTTCTATTGCTTCTTCATTAACTTTCAATCTAGGGCTGTATGATACAATGTTTGATAATGAGACAATGAAAGATTATGTAATTGGAAGTTTTAGCTTCTCGCGCCATGAACAATGTGTGACGTTAATAGAAGTTCTACAAAAATTTTAAAACTTCTAACAATGTGTATTCTTTATGTATATGATGTCATGAGTTCACACACGTATAATTTTCTTCACATTTCCATTAACTTCAGATTAATGGCTTTAATTTCATATCACAATGCATATCACGACCCTGATGATAAGCTTATCGAGATTTGTCGTATTTTTCAGAATTCGATAGATCATGCAGCCCTACATTAATCAGCCTCCCCGGCTCCAGTTTCTCAGTTGTATCAAATTTTCCTTTCAAAAGTGAATCTGTTTCCTGTCAGAGTGTTACCAGTGTGACAGCTCTGCCCTTATCTTTCCTCTATTTCTGTTTTCCGTCTCTTCCTCCTTGCTGTCCACTTCTCTCTTTTGATCTAATTGTAATTCTTTCATCTTTTCAAATGGAGAGCTCGTCCACTCATTGCACAACTGTATTTATTGACTCCTTTGCCAAGCATTCACAAGTATTTACATTTTACCCAGTGTGCACCTTCCCTGTAATCCAGCGCCTCTTTATTGGCCCACAAGCTGTCTTTATTTAAGTAATTTCTCAGAATCAGACTCTACTGATAACTAATGTTAAATTCTCATTTATATGTCAGAACAGATATGCATGAATATTTTCAGTTCAGCTGAGGACGAACACACAAACACATACTTCTTTCTCCTCTCTGTGGAGGATGCATGCAGGGATCTAACCTGCTTCTCTGGAACTGCACGTTTGTGGTCCACGGGACGCTCAGCAAACGTCCCGTCGGTTATCTGCCCCTCATACTTCAACACAGCCTCTGTTTAATCATGCAGGGAGACTGCCGGCCTGCCAGACCTCTGATAAGAGAGTACAGCAGCTGATACAGGCCGTCTGTTCCTGTCTTCCTACGATCTGCCCCTGTCTTCCCGTAGCGTGCTGTCAGTCTTTGACCTATCATGTCTCTTCAGGGAGCTGGGATGTTAATGAGTCCCTCATACGGGCTGTTTGCACATGCAATGAGATTTCACGAGCATGTCCTCACTGAGAGTTAACACAATGTCATGCATTTCTTGTGATTGGAGCAATTCAATTCACAACGTTCAATTGTGAATGCACTGACTGGAGTTGTTTAAATTTGTTGTGTGGTCTTGTATAACAAATGTGTGTTTTGTGCATGTGTGCGCAGGAGCTGGTGGTGAAGACCCTGATAGTGGCCGAACCACATGTGCTCCACGCCTACCGCATGTGCCGCCCGGGCCAGCCACCAGGGAGCGCCAGCGTCTGCTTTGAAGTTCTGGGATTTGACATAATCCTCGACCGCAAGCTCAAACCCTGGCTGCTAGAGGTCTGTTTTCACCTTCTGTCCTCAATCAGTTCACTTCTTGATCCGCCAGACTTGATATACAGTATGCAGTTCACATTTGAGTGTCCTCACTTGTAGAAAGTAGAAAGGCCATTTGTATATGCTATATACTACGTACTTTATCTTGTCATATTTTGTTCAACGGTATGTTGTAATTCAAATGTTTGTTGACAAAATAAAAAAACCATCTCAATTACTGATAGACCTTTGACAGGAATGAAAACGAGGATGTGAGGAATATAATAACAGTATGTTCAATGCACTGTACTGTTGTTTAAGAACATACTGATCGTTAAACTGATGAAGTATCTTTCCCTGTTGAAAAATCCAGCATATGCTGGTTAGGTTTGAAGCATGGCTGCTGGTTTGAGCTGGTCCTTAGCTGGTGATGTGCTGGTCCTAAGCTGGTCCTGAGCAGAAGGTAGTTGTTTAGGACCAGCTAAGCACCAGCACATGTCCAGCTAAGGACCAGCTCAAACCAGCAGCCATGCTTCAAAACATACCAAACCAGCATATGTTGTTTTTTTCAACAACATCAACAAGAAACCTTCGGTAGACAAAAACTTCATAAAACACTTTTAAAAGTTGTGAGCTTTGAAAATTACATGATCAAGGAGCTTTTATACAGTGCATGCCATTGTAAGTCTATCCCTCACAGCCTCATTTTCATTCATGGTATATTTAATATGTTTCTAACATGACTAAGGTCTATTAAGGTTTTTATTTTAAAATGGTTACATTTCTAAATGACTTATATAGCGATAATGAAAGTTACAGTGGGTTTTTCTTGTCAGATTATAATTTTTTTATTATTTGTTATGAACATCTCATCTTTTTGTCAGTGAAATCAAAAACGTTTTGGTACTCAACAAGCTACTGAGGATTATATTTTTGAAATGGTTTCTATTTTTGTGATGTTGCGGGTGACACCTCAGGTACTAATTGTGTTTTGTATAAAATTAAAGGGGTCATGACATGAGAAATCAAATTTGCCTCGATCTTTTGACATATATGAGGCCTGTGTACCATCAAAACATTTCATAGCTTAAAACAACCTCCTCATTATAAACAAAGCATTTATTTATTAAAGCTAATCTGAGGTATAAGATGACATCACCTGGGCACAAACATTTGCATAAACACTGCCTCCAGAGCAAGACATCGGCGAATAGTCATCTTCTCACCATAGATCCCGCTCACTGGCATTGAGTCGCTGACGACTCGGCTGACACTAGTTTACACTGAATGCAAGTGTCGCATCGTGTCAAAAGCAAATAGAAATTACAATCACTGTCGCTATCTTGTCTACGCTGGATACGGTATACAGATGAGCGTTCACTTTCTGACATCTGTAGATGACATTTGAGTCTGTCATCAATAGGACAAATGGAGTGAAAAACGTTCACTTTGTTTGGTTTAAACAGCTCGTTCACGTCTTCGTACAGATATCAGAAGGATTCGTGGTGAACTGGTGAACAAAAGTATTGTTTAGTAAAACATGTTGAAGATTAGCAGATAGGCTGTCGATTCATTAAATGATAAGCCGTTTCCGTTAGCGTTAGCATTAGCCGTTATGCTTTTTCCACTAATGGTTGCAGGCTTGCCTTCTAGTGGCTTTGCTGAGAGGCCTGAAAGGACCCGCCCCTTAAAACAAGTCGTCAGAATTAGGGATGAAAATATAAATGTTTCCAAATATTTATTTGTTTTTTGTGAAAAAAACTTTATTAACACTATAAAGTAAATTAAACCTCAGGGAACATTTAAAAATAATTTTAAAAAATCCATGTCATGATCCCTTTAAAATGGTTTAATTGCTTAAATTTGATTAATAAAAGCAAAAATCTAGCATTGTGATATATTGCGTTTGATTAGGATGCAATGTAACGCTGTATTGTAGGAACATCTGGTTGGTTAGCACTAAATGTGTTAGTAGTAGTTTTATGTTAGCTTAGCTTTTACGCTAATAAACTACTAGGTACACACTTGGTACACATTAATATTGGATAAATACTGATGTTTTAACAAAACTATTTTTATCATTGTTTTTCGTTACTGAATGAATGTTATCTACCGTCTTGAAATAATTTTTTTCAGGAATTGTCTAATTTATAAAGGATACATGCAGTACTCCTGTAGAATTGTTATCTTATATATCTTAGAAGTACAGGATTTCTGCTTATCTTTCAGAGCTGTCCTCACATCATATGTATGTCTAGATAGGCAGATCAGCAGGTTTTGTAACAAAGATATAGAGTGGAATGATTGCTGGACATCCCTGATTTACCCAGTTTAATTTTGAGGAAATGGGAATAGGATGCATTCGCCTTGGTCTTGCTCAAGATGTCTTGGGTTTTGTGTCCTTTTCACCATTAAAGGCAAAACATTCCATGTAATTCAGCTAAACGAGGGACTCCCACTGAAAGATGATCTAAAGAGGCAGTTGTTTGTGTGTTTGAAAACAGTTGGTTCCTCAGATTCTGGAGTTTGCCATTTTTTTTGTTCTGTTTCTCATTTTCATTTCCTTTTGCTGTGGTGTTCTGTAATGTTGGATGACAGTCATCTAAACAACATTTTCCAGCCGTTCCCAGCATGTACACCTTTTAACTCAACAAACTTAAAGTGATTGTGCTGACTATGCCAATTCACCATGTGTTTGTCACAGTTATTGCTTAATTAAAAACATTTTAAAAATGTATAGCAACTATCATTTTTAGTGAATTGTAAAGACATACAACTTTTATAACTCATCCAGCATTTCAACCTTTATTGACGGGTGAATCATTATCATGGATCAAGGTTGAATCTGTTGAATTTTGTTTCTATTTTACAAGAAGAATCAATGTTGGTGTTACAATGTTGTTTCAGCATTGACGTCAAAAGTTTGAATTAGTTACGATTTTGTAATGCTTTTGAAAGAAGTCTCTTTACCTAAGTTGTATGAATTTGATCAAAAATACAGTTAAAACAGTATATCGTTGCGATATAAAGTATTACAATTTTAAATAACTGTTTTTATTTGAATATATTTTAAAATGTAATTTATTTCTGTAATGCAAAGCTGAATTACTCCAGTCTTCAGTGTCACATGATCCTTCAGAATCTTTCTGATATGCTGATTTGCTGCTCAAGAAACATTGTTTTATTATTATTATTATTATACATATTGAAAACAGTTTTTACTGGTTAATGTTTTTGTGAAACCTGTGATATACTACCTTTCATATTTTTTGTTCAACAAGGATGCATTACATTGATCAAAAGTGACAATTATAATGGCACAAAAGATTTCTATTTCAAATAACTGCTGTTCTTTTGAACTTTCTATTCATTGAAGAATCCTGAAAAATGTATCACAATTTATAAACTTTTAAGCAGCAAAAACAGTTTTCAACATTGATAATAATAATTATATTTAATATGTAATAGAATGATTATATTTAATATAAGATCCCTAATATTTTGCAATATTACTGTTTTTACTGTATATTTAATCAAATAAATGTGCTTACTTCTTTAAAAAACACTGAAAAAATTCACAATTATTTTTGACTAATTATGTACATGTTGTGTACATATTTTGTTAACCCTTTTTCATATTTAGCATTATAAGGTATTTAAGCATTATTTTCAAAGTTTAAACAACCACCAAGGTTGATCGCATGCCTATGGAAGCCTGTTTCCGCCACTGAATAAAAAATGTAAAAAAGGTTATTGCGACATTTTCTCTCACAATTCTGACTTTTTTTCACAGAATTGTGAGATATAAATTTTCATATAACTGAGAATTGCGAGTTATAAAGTCAGAATTGCGAGTTATAAATTCGCATATAACTCAGAATTGCGAGTTATAAAGTCAGAATTGCGAGTTATAAAGTCAGAATTGCGATTTATAAAGTCAGAATTGCGAGTTATAAAGTCAGAATTGCGAGTTATAAAGTCAGAATTGCGAGGTATAAAGTCAGAATTGCGAGTTATGAAGTCAGAATTTCGAGTTATGAAGTCAGAATTGCGAGTTATGAAGTCAGAATTGCGAGTTATGAAGTCAGAATTGCGAGTTATGAAGTCAGAATTGCGAGTTATAAAGTCAGAATTGCGAGTTATAAAGTCAGAATTGCGAGTTATAAAGTCAGAATTGCGAGTTATGAAGTCAGAATTGCGAGTTATAAAGTCAGAATTGCGAGTTATAAAGTGAGAATTGCGAGTTATAAAGTCAGAATTGCGAGCTATAAAGTCAGAATTGCGAGTTATAAAGTCAGAATTGCGAGTTATAAAGTCAGAATTGCGAGTTATAAAGTCAGAATTGAGATTTATAAAGTCAGAATTGCAAGTTATAAAGTCAGAATTGCGAGTTATAAAGTCAGAATTGCGAGTTATAAAGTCAGAGTTGAGATTTATAAAGTCAGAATTGCGAGTTATAAAGTCAGAATTGCAAGTTATAAAGTCAGAATTGCGAGTTATAAAGTCAGAATTGAGATTTATAAAGTCAGAATTGCAAGTTATAAAGTCAGAATTGCGAGTTATAAAGTCAGAATTGCGAGTTATAAAGTCAGAATTGCGAATTATAAAGTCAGAATTGCGAGTTATAAAGTCAGAATTGCGAGTTATAAAGTCAGAATTGCGAATTATAAAGTCAGAATTGGGAGTTATAAAGTCAGAATTGCAAGTTATAAAGTCAGAATTGCGAGATTAAAAACTCTTTTTTCTTGCAATTGTGAGTTTATATCTCGCAGATCTGACTTTTTAACTCGCAATTCTGACTTTATATAACGCAATTGTGAGAAAAAAGTCAGAATTGTGAGATAAAAAGTTGCAATGACCTTTTTGATTTTTTATTCAGTGGCGGAAACGGGCTTCCATACATGCCAAAGGGGAATGAAGATATAGGATTTGTAGGGCTTTCAATCTAAGCTGTAATAAGTTAAAATATTCTTTGTTTTTTTATATCACTGAACAATAAGCTGTCCACAGCAATCCATTCTGCAATTATAATCAGTCTGTCAGACAGAACCTGTTTGCATGTTTTTGTGTTTTGTCTGCAGTATTTTCCCATGATATCTCAGGCCATGTTTTTACGATGGTGTGTCAGGTGAAAAGTGTTTTCTTCTGCACTCTGTTTTAGCTGCCTCATTCAAAAGTAAAAGTGATTTTGATTTTGATGAAGCATGCTGACTGCAGACTCCCAAAAACATGGTACTTTTAATTTGGAATTGGAGTTCTGGCCAAGGGGCATGCTTTTTAAAAGCATTATATTTATATAATAGATTTTTCTGTTATATTGGCAGCCCTGCAAATTTTTGAACACTTTTGGCTTGAGGAAAATGGCCACCTTGTGTGTTTTAACATCTGAAGTTGGGTTCCTGCACAACGGCAAGGATAAATGCTTAAATAGCAGCGTATTCACCACTGACGTTCAGCATAAACACAGGGCCGAGTTTACTTACACCAGAGCAAGAGCAGACTCTCTCCCCTCTTTCGTCTTTTTGACAGACACGCTGCAGAAATGTAGGTCAGGACTGTGAGTTAAGACGGTTAGGATGCAGGAATGCTGCTGCGCGTACATGTGGGGTAACGTGCCGTTTGCTAGCACAGAAAGTTCCATGTCAGGTTTTATGGATCACCCACACTTCTGTGTGGCAGTTAAAGCATGACCTAAATCTTTTAACCCAAACTTCTGGCTGCAGCTTCCATCTTACTAACCCATTCTAGAATGTAAAATGCCTTGGGATTATTATTATTTTATTTTATTTTTTAGGTTAAATAATTTGATCTTTTATTAGAAACTGGAAATTTTTCACATTTTATTTTTGGGCTTTTTGACACTGGCACTTTTTTGATAGACGCATTAGAAAGGGGATTTTATTAAGGGAATGAAAAACTGGATTCAAACCTACAACTCCCATGTGAGCATCACAAGAGTATGGTGCATATGTGGTTACCACTAAGCCATGGCTCTGAAAGTCTTTTATTATTATTTGAAGTCAAATCATTGGGGAAGTTTGTTGGTTCAGATTTTCTTTTCCTTCTTTTCCTTTAACCACTTTTTAATTGAGACAATTTAGAGAGGAGATATTTTTAAGGAATTAGGATTAGGTTTTAGGCTGAATTTATTATTATTTTTTTGAGGGGTAAAGAAAAGATAGTGGATTTTCATTTTGTTTTGAGGTGAGTCACTGAAGAATTTGGGATTATCTTTTTTTATTTTAACTTTTGCAGCTTTTTACATTTGAGAAGTCATTAGGTAATTTTATTTAACTTTTTTTTTGGGGCCACTTTTTAATTGAGACTAAACTATTTAATTGAGAGGAGGAGATATTATATTAAGATAATAGATTCAGGTTGCTGGATTTCAATCCAATAAAGTGCATGTTTTTCATTTTGTTTTAAGGTGATTAATTGAGGAATTTCTTACAGCGTGTGGCATTTTTCTTTTTATTTTCTGTGGAATTGGATCAGGTCGCAGGCTATATTTGAACTTCTCTGTCCCACACGAGCGCCATAGCTCAATGCATGTGGATAAAAGTGGATTTTTCACCCCGCTATTTTAAGTTAAGTCATTGTAAAAGTTTGTTCCAGGTTTTAGGACGTTCTAGTGTTGAGTGACGGACGTTCACCGGCAGTTCTCCGGCACTGTTCGTGTCTCTTTGCAGGTTTTGGGAGGAGAATGCAAACTGTGGCGGTAGATGCAGTCGTTCAGCCCCAGTGATAATGATCCCTCAGTGCTACTAACAGCCGCCACAAACTCCCATCAATTAACATCCCACAAGCTCCTCACTGAGGGGGAAAAAAAGCTGTTTCTTTTTCACGCTACATTTACTGAGCGAACATTTATTTCCGATTTCAAGTGATTAGTCAAGACACATATCCACACTGCCGCGTTTGACGGAGAGAGGCAGGAGGTGTGATTTTCTGCTGTCTGTTCTCTTATGAAAGTTTCAAAGCTGACTGTCGTAATCTTAGTGGATAAATATTGGGAATTGTCCGCTACGGTAGTCTTTCAACTTCCTCCCTCGTCCTCTATTTAATGGCTCACCCTTATCAGATATTCTGTAAAATGTATTTCTTTGAAGCCGAAATTGTTATGATTGATCTACAATTATAATTTATTCAGTTTTCAGTGCATCCGCAGGTCTTCTGATTCTTTTATCAAGACACTTTAGTGTCTGCCGCAGTGGCAACAAAAAAAGTCAAATGTAACCTCTTACACTGACAGAGAAATGTCATATTCTCCTTTTTCTTCACCGCTTATCAAATGTTTTTCATTTTATTTGCAGTTTCCTTTTCCTCTTATTTGCAAATGAGGCTGAAATGTCAGCTGGGGTTTTACAATACCTCCAAACTGACAGCTCTTTCTTTCTCACACACATCTCTTACTGAGAGCTCTAAAACTGGTGTTTTTAAAGCACCTCAGCTCAAATAAACATCAGTTGCTCAACTGCTGCACAAAACCAGCATACTCAAATACACAACAGTATTCTAATGCAAACTGTAATACAAATACACCTCATAATTAACACACACACACACACACACACACACACACACACACACACACACACGAACGCAAGGGTTTTCAAACTAAGGGACCCTGGAGGGCAGCAAGGGAAAAATTTACCATAGACATTTTTTGAAAATGTTTTTACAAAACATTTTTTTTTCCAGGGCTGTCAAAGTTAACACATTAACTAAAAAATGTGCTAATAAATATGTAAATAACTTTTTTTTTAAAGTAATTTACCACTTTTTGGATTCTGCTCTCTAAAGACTACTAGGAAAAAAAATATTGTGGTTATTTTATATTATTGCAGCATTAGTTTTTAACAGAAAGAAATACTAACCAAATCTGCATATAGTTATTTATTTTTAGTGCTTGAACTGAAGATGTTTATTTATTTATTTATTATTAATTGTTGTCTAGCTGGTAGAAAT
This sequence comes from Barbus barbus, assembly GCF_936440315.1. Lineage (NCBI taxonomy): Eukaryota > Metazoa > Chordata > Actinopteri > Cypriniformes > Cyprinidae > Barbus > Barbus barbus. The sequence continues at coordinate 22,754,116 of NC_136715.1, read as the reverse complement.
AGGAACACTTAACACAAAGTGAATATTTCCAAATAATATTTTAAACTGCTTTTAATATAGTGAAAATATTTATGCTTAATAAAACACACAGTATAAATGAGTCTTTATACACAGAAATACATATATAAAATGCACATTTGCGAAAATACATATGTAATACAATTGAAAAATATATACTTTTTAATGTGGTTTTGTCAGATTTAGCTCACTTTTGGAAACACATTTTCCCTTAAAATATAGTTTAAGCAGGTATATACAAAAACAATCATTACACAAGAACACCATTAAAATAATTTAAACAAACGTTATAGAAATACTAACATACACTCCAACGTAAAGCAACTCACACAAGTCAAGTCACACGTGCATACACGCACACACACACGCACGCACACACACACTAAAACAACTCAACACTCAAATACAGTGACTAAATGGATCTAACATATCATTTCAAGCACACATTGTTAAACACATGTGCGCCTTCAAAAACACAAATTGGCTAAATAAACACTGAACACACACATTTGAACACACACAGCTAAGATGGCTCATGTTCACACAAACACACACACACACTGCAGGCTGCAGAAGCACTTTAGCTCTGGCCAAACAGCTAATGTTCTGAGGCTTTTGTACTGATTTTATCTTCTCTGCGGGTTTTATTCTCCTTCCATTGACATTCAAAACATTTGAGCCATTGATACGAGCAGGAACACAAACATGGAAACCGGAGAAACCTCACTCTCTTTAGCTCGCCTCACATCATCCGCTAGACGTGGTGAGGCACCATTGTCCACGTCTTCAGCAGAGCGCATCATTAACATGTTAATCTGGGCGCTGCTCGTTCGCAGGGCTGCTGGGAAGGCTCGTCCACTCCATAGGTCAGACAGAAGCATCTGAGAGACTTGAATAGCCATTAGTCAAATGCTGTGGCGCAACATTGATATCACTCCCCCCCTGGGCCATCTCTGTCTTTTCCCCCTCTTTTCTTTCCAGAAACTGCTCACACTGGAGCCGTTAAGCTGGCATGACGAATAATGCAAAGGCACAGCGACAGACAGACACAGAGAGAGAGATAGAGAGAGAGAGCGAGAGAGAGAGAGAGAGAAACATGGCTTCTCTGTTAGCCTCTTTTACTGAGTAGACTAATGTCTGCATGCCTGCATTTTTTGTTCCAAAACTTAGTGAGCTGCCTACCTAGAAAGCATTATAAGACAACATAGGGTGCTTCCGACAAGGCAGATGTTTCCAAATGTAAGTGGCAACATCCTACTTTTCTAGAGTTAAATGCAGCATTGCATAAAGAAGGCAATCCCACATTACATAGTGACAAGCACGTTAAGCGAAACTTTATGTATTTTATAGCAAATCTCAACCAAATTGCTCAACTTAATCATTATTTTTTTTAAAACTGTATTATCACCCAGTGATTTATTAAAAGTTGGATATAGTACATTCTAATTTGCATAGAATATACTCACGTGAAGCAATATATACCGTATAGAAAAGTTCAGCTGTGATCTACAAGCTATATTATGCACAGCTCTTTATATAAAGTTGGATATATATATATATATATATATATATATATATATATATATACAGTGTATTGTATTAGTACAGTACATACTGTGCTATATAGCATACTTCTATCTCAAGCATAACTGCCTGATTGCTTGTTTTGTTGCAAGTTGTAAACTATCTGTGACCCTGGAGCACAAAACCAGTCGTAAGTCGCTGGGGTATATTTGTAGCAATAGCCAAAAATACAAATACTGTACATATAAATATGGGTCAAAATGATCAATTTTTCTTTTATGCCAAAAATCATTAAGATATTAAGTAAAGATCATGTTCCATGAAGAAATAATTAGTACATTTCCTACCCTAAATATATTAAAACTTCATTTGGATAAGGCGATTTTCTCAATATTTCGATTTTTTGCACCCTCAGACTGTATCTCGACCAAATATTGTCCTATCCTAACAAACCATACATCAATGGAAAGATTATTTATTCAGCTTTCAGATGATATATAAATCTCAATTTCGAAAAATTGACCCTGATTTTTTGGTTTTGTGGTCCAGGGTCACATATTTTCACCAAGCTGTGATTTGCTAAATGCGACACGAATATAGTAAAATGTTATAAATATTAACAATGTATTTTGTAAAGTTGCTTTGAAGCAGTGTGTATTGTGGAAAGTGCTATACAAATAAATTAGACATTTGATTTGAAAGCGCAAAAAAAAAATCTAAGATTGTAAATAAAGATAAATATCGATTATTAATATTATTCATATAGCAATGGAAAGGTGAATGGTCTTTACACTAGCATAATGTGCTAGACTGGAAAACAAAGTGTTTGAAACTTTGAATAAAACGTCACTCATAATTTTACTTCCATAATGTGGAATATATTAAAGTGAAATGTATTCATAATTTAGATCTACAGTAATCTATTGATATGTAAAATATATTTTACAAAACATTTGAGAGCTTGTGACATCATTTTCATATTACAAATACATTTTTATAGTTTTTTTGTCATTAAAAGCAGAAACTAAATGTGTAAAAAAAAATCTTTTAACTTACTGTACCCCTAAAATAAACCTTTTTCATTTTGAGGATAAAGAAAATGATGTTTTATGTATGAATTATTTTGTAAAGAAGTGTCCATATGTCCAAAAGGTGGTCTTTTCAGATTTAGCTCATTTCAGTGGACAAGCGTATATAAACACAAAGTATAGCTACTGTCCCCTACTCACACTCACACTGATGCCGCTTGTGTTTTAGTTCCATTTTCACTAAAAGAAATGCACTTCTGTTCTGTCTCTCTGATTCTGTTGTGGAGACTGTACCTGCAATAACGACAAGGTAGAGAAAAAAATAAAACAAATTGACTTCATTTTGTGTTTAGCTCTCGTGAAGGTTGTGTCCTTGACGCACTTGGTTTTCTGACAATCAATAGAGAAGCAGCAAGCATCCAGGGACAGGAAGTGCTTGTACAATACCAGCATACTCAAATACACAACAGTATTCTAATGCAAACTGTAATACAAATACACCTCATAATTAACACACACACACACACACACACACACACATGAACGCAAGGGTTTTCAAACTAAGGGACCCTGGAGGGCAGCAAGGGAAGTGTTTTTTTGCCAGTGTTTGGCAAGTGCGGGTCAAGTAGAGCTTTAAGAGCTCGTCTGCACACCCAAGATGGTCGAACGCACGTTCTTATATTATCTAGTGCTTCTCTTGCTATATTCTTTTTCTTTAACATTATTTTTCTCTGAATTACAATTTCCAAGAAATCTTTAAGTCATGAGGAATAAATTTTTTTACTCATATGCTGCTATTTTTTTCATGTAACACAAAAAGTAGTTTTTTTTATTTTTATTTTATTTTTTATATAGTAATTGTTACACAGCTGCTGTTGTCATACAAGGACAGTTTGGTGTTTTGTGAAATCATGTGATAGTTTTGTGTGAGAAACTCACTTTAAAAATGTTTTTTTTTTTTACTACTAATACTATGCATTTTTCTATTTTGTGTTCTGTTTATAATAAAAACAGCAACAACAGGATCTGTCATTTTTGGGTTAACCATCCTTTTCATTTAGATTTGTTGTTCAGGCCATTTTAAAATTTATGACAGCACATAATTGTCAGGATTGTGGACTGTTTTGTGTGTGTTTTGCTCCCCATGTGTTCTGTGACCCAGTTTCTCCCTCATGTTAATTGCTTAATTTGATCCCAGGTGTGTCTCCTTAGTTCCCTCGTTATCCTGTCTTTAAAAGCCCCAGTCCTTTCAGTCAGTGTTTTGTCGGTCCTAGAATGTCTTCCCTGCCTGTACTCCTAGTAACCTTGTTGGAAATTAAAGAAGTTAATTGTGAACTCTCCGTGTTTCCTCATCTCCTCGTTCCGTGTTCCCAGAGCAGCGTGACAGAAAGACCGACCTAAACAGATACCTCTACGTCTACCCTCCGTTTTGTTTTCCGTTTTTTTTTCCTCAGTGTTTTTCTTTCCGTTGTGTTTCCCAGATGTACCCCTTCCTACGCCCCAAATTCCTCCTCCTCCTGCTGGAGCAGGGGTAGCATTCGCTCGAGCTACTCACCAGCTACCCGGACGACACGCTCTGCTCGTTCTATAACGCAAGCCTCAACACCGCGTGCAGAGCGCTGTCGTCCGAGGAAGGTCCTCGAGCAGAATTCGCCGCCTTCGTGGAGTGGACTCTGAAAACGGATCACCCCTCACAGTCTCCCAAGAGGGTGATTTCGCCAGATCCACTCCAGACCCAGAGCCCAGCCATTTCCCGCCGCGATGTGCGAGCCAGCGCTAAGCCGAGCGACTGAGCAGATGATCGCCCCAGAAGTTGAGCCCAACCCGGTCAGACCAGGTGCGAGAGCTGGCCTCTGTGCCCGCTCCTCGAAAATGCCCACCCTCCCACACTCTCCTGTCTCCTCCACCGCTGTCGTCTGGCAGCCCCCCCGCTCGTCCTCAGCCCCCTATCGGTACGGTGCGAGCCCCGTGGGTCTGCCATCCTCCAGAGTCGCCGGGGCTGGAGTATCCCTCACCTCTGCCTCCAGCCTCCGAGGCCCAGACTCCGCCTCGGCCCGTAGACCCAGTGGCTCCACCTCGGCTCCTAGCTCCCTCGCCTCCACCGTCACCCCTCGATCCACCAGCTCCACCGGGCTCCCTCGTCCCTCCGGCTCCGCCTTGGACGGGCGTCGACCCGTCATCGCCTCAGGACTCCTCTCCTCTGGCTGCGCCTCGTTGCTCCGTCCCACCGGCTCTGTTGGGCTCCTTCCTCCCTTCAGCTCCACCTGGGTCCTCAGTCGCTCCGGCTCCGCCACGGATCTCCGGGTCTCTGCCTCCGCCTCGGTCGCCAGAGCACTCGTCTCCACCCTGGCCCCCCGGATCCTCGGCATCCCCCTGGCTCGTTGGCTCTCCGTCTCCGCCTCGGGCTCCTCCACCACCTGCTCCGCCGCTGATGGTCGGACCCCTGGAGAAGGTGGCCATCGCTCCTCCATGGCTCCTCCCTCCGTCGGCTCCACCGTGGGCCATCTTCACGGCTGTAGCCTGTGTCCAGCTGAGCGCCTCCTGCTCCGGGTCCCTCCTGTCTCTTCCCTGGCTCCTCCCTCCTTCGTCGCCTCCTTGTTCTCTGTCTGCCGGTCCCCTCCCGGGTGTCCGTCCCCCTCCTGAGCCTCCTCTTGAGTTCCCACCCGTCCCTCCCCTTTGGATGTTACTACGGTGCGAGGACGCACCTTCCGGGAGGGGGGCGAAATGTCAGGATTGTGGACTGTTTTGTGTGTGTTTTGCTCCCCATGTGTTCTGTGACCCAGTTTCTCCCTCATGTTAATTGCTTAATTTGATCCCAGGTGTGCCTCCTTAGTTCCCTCATTATCCTGTCTTTAAAAGCCCCAGTCCTTTCAGTCAGTGTTTTGTCGGTCCTCGAATGTTTTCCCTGCCTGTACTCCTAGTAACCTTGTTGGAAATTAAAGACGTTAATTGTGAACTCTCCGTGTTTCCTCATCTCCTCGTTCCGTGCTCCGTGTTCCCAGAGCAGTGTGACAATAATGAAGATACTTTATTGAATTTTTTTGAAGAACATAAATGGAAGAAGAACTTTAAAATCACTTTAAAAATATTTTTAAATTCTACCAAATGCTTTTTTTTTTTACCACTTTGAATTTGGTTTTGCACATTAGGAATTCATGCATGAAACAGAATTTTAAAACTGCCATCTTCCTTAAGATTCCTCGCAGGATGACCATAAATTATGCAACACATGCTTCATGATATGAGAAGCCTGCTTTTCCATATATGTACCCATACGTATCTAACACATTCACTGTTGGGCTAAATTTGATTTTCCTTGCATGCATTAGTCGTCACACTTTTCTATTTGATTTGTTATGCTCTTAATTAAGTCATAAAAGCTGTGGTTCAGTGAGTGGAAACTCTAGGTGGCAGTGTTGCTCTGTAGTCCTGCTCTTTTCAGGTTTATTAAAAAATGATTACAGTGATCCATTCATCTGTCTATATCTGAACAAACTAAATTACTTAGCATTTTGAATGCAGTCTCACAGAAAAAAAAACAAGAAACAAAAACGAAGTAAAGGCCTGTTTCATGCTCTAAAATAAATCTCTCCATTACCTAGGTGTTTATTTTAAGAAGTATGACAGCCTGTGTGTGCTTGGGAATCTCTGATAGGGGGTCAGGTCAGCGGCTGGCCCTGAACACGCACAGAAACACTGATTGGGTTTCGCCGCTGGAAGCAGCCTCTCCAAATGCGACAAAAGAACAAAACAGTGATTGATAAGGATGTGAAATGCGATCCACACGTCTCTCTCCGCAGCTGCTCCATTAGCAGAACCCAGATCAGTATTCCTGCATGTACAGCGCGCTGAGGAATCGATCAAGTGTTGTTTTGTTTATCCTGATGTTGTTGTTTATCCCGTATGCATGGGATGGCGTGTTCAGAACTGCTGCATAGTAATACATCGTGCACTTTGCATCATTTCAAATATCACATAGATTATTTAAAACTTCTCACTTTTATGTTTCTATCTCAGAGATTTTTTTGTTTTTATCACACCTGGACACACACAAATGTTCATAAATGTACTCTTTATTTTCTCACCAGAAATATTCCCATTTTTCATAAATTACAACATACAACATGAAGGCAAATAATTAAAATCTAAGTAAACGTAATTCAAATGCATAATATTCACTGGAATGATTACACACTGGAATCATAATCCCCTTGCTGTGGTTTCTTGGATTATTGTCAGGCCATGAACACACCAAAACTTTGAGGTTACTTGAGGTTACTAAATTGCATGGGTTGTTTTCGCAAAAACTGAGGGAAATTAAGTATATTGATTTAACTTGATTAACTATGACCAAAAATCAGTATAGCATTTCGTTTTATGTGCAAACTTAACTTTTTTTTTCATAACCTCTCTGAGTGTAATTGAAAAACCTATGACACTTGAGAAAATGTGTATTGGGTTTTAAACATGCATCCGTTTTTTTTTGTTTTGTTTTTGTATGTTAAAGAGACAACTGCAAGTGTGCCATTTCTCCTAAAAGTTTAAACACAGCAGTGTTGTCTTATACAGCGTCTTGGCTGTTTGTCTGACCAATAGCAGATGGAGAGAGTGTTCAGGAAACAATGAGAGACAGACCGTGGTAGATCGTTCAGCCAAGTGTTATTTTGGTACCATTAAATATTATTAGAGATTTTGCTTGAATTCTCATTTGAAAAAAAAAACTGTCATAAGGGTCAATTTTTTGAAATTGAAATTTATTCATCACCTGAAAGCTGAATAAATAAGCTTTCCATTGATGTATGGTTTGTTAGGATAGGACACTATTTGGTACAACTATTTGAAAATGTGGAATCTGAGGGTGCAAAAAAAAAAAAAAAAAATCTAAATATTGAGAAAATCACCTTTAAAGTTGTCCAAATAAAGTTCTTAGCAATGCATATTACTTATTACGTTTTGATATATTTATGGTAGGAAATTTACAAAATATCTTCATGGAACATGATATTTACTTAATATCCTAATGATTTTTGGCATAAAAGAAAAATGGATAATTCTGACCCATGCAATGTATTTTTGGCTATTGCTACAAATATACCCCAGCGACTTAAGACTGCTTTTGTGCTCCAGGGTCACATTTTTGGTCTATATAGTTTTTGAATAATTTTTTAGTCTTGGTTTATTTAGTTATTTTAAACAAAAATGAGAAATGTCTAATTCTCACTATTTACTAACTATTGACTATGATTTTTGCCTTAATAAACTCCTAATTTGCTGCTTATTAATAGTTAGTAAGGTAGATAGCATGCTCATTAATAGTGAGAGCTGGTCCTTAAAATAAAGTGTTACCAATTTTTATATTTCATTTTGCTTCAGTTAATGTTTACTTTATCCAACAACATTTTCCAAAATTTCTCGCAAAATATTTTGGCCATGTGCTATAATTTGACTTTTGGTCAACTTTTGGTCCCACTTTATATTAGGTGGCCTTAACTACTCTGTACTTACATTTAAATTAATAATTTGATTCAATGCACTTATTGTGTACATACATGTTTTCACATTGCACTTATATTTTAAAAAATGCCTATATGTAGTTATATCTGTAATTAATTTCTGTAATTACATTTATAATTACACTGTTGACCCATCCCTTATACCTTAACCCACCCTTAAACCTACCCGTCCCACCAAACCTGTCCCTAACCTTACCCGTATCCCACCTCAATAGCAGCAAAAGTGTTTTGCAATCCAATATGAACACAATATTTTTTGATGTAAGTACATAGTAGTTAAGGCCACCTAATATAAAGTGTGACCCAACTTTTCAGTCTGCACCAGCATCCAGTGCTAAAAGACAAGACGCAATGCCACAATTCTGATTTTCTAGGGTCTCTACAGAGATTCATTAATCTCAAAAGAGCTGGATTCCCTGCAGTGTGACACCACGTTTGCACCACAAGTGTGTAAATTAAAAATCAGTAAAATCTTTTGATGGCGTCGAGGAGCTTTTGTAAAATCTACTTTCGTCAGAACAATTATTGTCAAAAGGTGTTGAATTGTGAAGAAAAAGACCAAAAACATGGCTGACATCCTAAATCTGCGGGACTCCTGCGTGGCGGATCTTGATGAAGCGTCTTTGTTGCTTTGTGAAACGGGCCATCTGCGGGGCATCTACCCAGCGAGGGGTGACGTGGCCCAGCTCGGAGAGCTAAGAAAGCGTGAGCCGGATCAGCTACTGCTGCTAAGGTTACGGCTGATACAGTAAATTCATTGATTCAGTCCACCGTTAGCCGCCCCTCCCACCAAACCCCCCTGCGCCACTCAGTTGTGATGTAAATATTATCTTACGGTCCTCTCCCAAGCGATCACCTTTCTGAGGGAGATTAACATCCAAGCAGGGCAGCTCTATTAAGAGCCCAGCGAGGGGCGGCTGTATCTGCTGTCATCTCTCTCTGTGGCTGCCATCTTTCTCCAACCGTTTGTCCGTGCTGACGCTGAAGCACTAATGCTGTGTGTCTTACACACTGTAATGTGCGAACTGTACCAAAAACTCATTTTTGCCGTATCGGACTGAGCGAATGCTTTTGCTGTAGTTTGTCATGGGTGGAATACAAAAGAGTGTATTATTATCTGAGGTGAAGAAAACCCTCCAGGATACTTACCTGCTGATAAATGGAGTTGGTAGCTAAAGGAACAGTTCTCCCAAAATTCTGCCACCGTTTACTCACCCTCATGTCATTCCAAATATATGCCTTTAAAAAAAAGTTACTGTATTAATGTCCTGTCAAAGGGGTAAAAATGTGGGCTGTTAACAAAAGGTTGAAAGTTTGCCATATAATATATATATAAAGTGTCTAGTCGACGTATCGGATAATCAATATATTTTATAATATAAACATATCATTTCTGACAGCTAAAATAATTGTACCTATCTATTCTGTAATAATGAAAAATAATAAAGCAATAATATTATCCCTTCGAGGTGTGCTCTGTTTGAGAGACAGATGATTAATAGGATTTATTTTTCAAGTGCTACAGTTGCCTCCAACCACTGTAACACTCTGACTTCTTGTATAAAATTTGATATTATTTTCTAGTCTTTCTTGCTTTAGGTCTATTAATAGCACAGTTAATTTAGGCATAACACACAACGGGTCAGAAGATTGGAATCATTAAGATTTTATAATTTTTTGAAAGAAGTCTCATATGCTCACCAAGGCTGCATTTATTGATCAAAAATGCAGTAAAAACAGTGATATTGTGAAATGATATTTAAAATAACTTTTATTTCTGAAAAATTATTTTTCAAATGTAATTTATTCCTGTGATGGGTGGATTTTCAGCAGCCTTTAGTGTTTAGAAATCATTCTAATGTGCTTTTGATTTATTAACACACTCAGTTATTATCTGTGCTCAGTTATTACTTATTCGGTTCTTATTATTATCAATGTTGAAAAGTTTTTGCATCTTAATATATTTTGTGTAAACCATGATGCATTTTTTTTAGGATTCTTTGATGGAACTTATTTGAAATAGAAATCAGCGTTTATTGGAGATAGACATCTTTAGTACAATATAAATGTCTTTACTGTCACTTTTGATCAGTTTAACATGCCCTTTCTGATTAAAAGTATTAATTCGATTTTTTTCCTATTTTTTAATCCTTTGATTTGCAGTGTCCTCCGTTACCACAAATCAACATATTAGAATGATTTTTGAAGGATCATGTGACACTGAAGACTGGACTAAATGCAGCTTTGCCATCACAGGAATAAACTACATTAACACACGTATGTCTGTTAATGTAGTTTACAGTTTGTAAAACAAACTGTTTTTTTTAATTGTAATAATAATTCACAATATTACCATTTTTCATGTATTTTTAATAAAAAAAATGCATCTTAGGTGATCATTAATATTGACTCCTTGCTAATGCTCATGCATTGAAATTTTAGTGCAGTCACTTATTTTTTTATGTGTATTTGTGTTTTTCTTTTGCCTCGTGCAACAATACAAACAACAAAAGATTGAGTTTCTGGTCAGCTTCTGGTTACAAATACTGCAGCGCCGATCATGAAAGTTATGAATGAATATTACCATACATCACAGCGATTGTGCAGATATCAGGAGCTGATCTCATTTCCTGTGCAGTTCTTTTTTCAGTTCCACAGAGAAAATAACTCTGGCATCTGATGAATTAGCTTGTGTTGGCAGGAATGTGACCGATTATACTAATGCACGGAAAGACATTCTATTGCTCAATTATCTCTAATTAACTGCTCAAATGATTCTGAATGCTTATAAATGATTTAATTCAAACAAATATGTAAACCAGCATGCGAAGCTACGGTTTTCATGTGTTTAGATCGTGCCATTATTCCGGCCAAAGCGAACCGAAGCTGATCTGATACATTTAAAATGTAAATGCCTGATCATCACACTGGGTAATGACCAAATGTAAGGGCTCACAGGATATATTTGCATTTAGTGATGACTTCTTTCCCAGTAAGCTGTCAGAGATCCACGGAGTGGCCGCACTTGAATAGATTCCTCATGCGAGATGAGAAAAGATTGTGCCATTCAAGTGGTGGCATCTACCAGCATCATTCAGCATAATGGACTAGTTGGTTTGTTGCCTGGCTGATCACACCTGCTTAATGTCTTTGTCCCATTCAGACTTCATATTTAAAAAACAACAACAGATGTTTTTGACATGTAACAATCAAGTTAAGAATCACGCAGGCTTTAATGGTCATGATTTTACAGTTTTATAGACCAATTTCGGTGTTTGCAAAAAGTGATGAGGTTTTTTTGTGGGCGGAGCCTATCTGGTGGCAGAAAATGAGTTTTAAAGTAGCAGTCTATGGAAGCCATGGAATAAAAGAATAAAAAAGATCATTTTGAGTTTATATTTCAAAATTCTGACTTTTTTTCTCACAATTCTGGTATCAGCTCAGAATCATGAATTTATAACCCCTCTCCCCTCAGAATTGTTGAGTTAAATGGAGTTATAAAGTCGTTACTGTGATAGATAAACTTGCATTTGACAGAAAAAAGTTGGAATTGTGAGATAAAACAGGTAAATATTATGTGAGTGAGACTTTATAGGTTTAAATAGTATTGCATGCTGTAGCTGTAGGGCTAATACAATATGTCCCCTATGAACTGCATATGTAAATATTATGCAGACCTATTGTTTAAGTCAAATTTACACTTTAAAAAGTAGGGTAATCATAGCAGTTTCCATCCATTTCCGTTTCCCTCTACTTGTTAATAGTGTTTTTCTGCCACCACAATGCACTGTATTTATAAATAAAGGTGCTTTTAAGCTTTTAAGGTTCTTCACAGCGTAGAAGAACCATTTTGGTTCCACAAAGAAACATTCAGTCAAAGGTTCTTTAAAGAACCATCTCTGAAGAACCTTCTTTTGCCACAAAGTACCTTTTGTGAAACAAAAATGTTCTTCAGATGTTAAAGGTTCTTTATGGAACCATTTAGACAAAAAGGTTCTTCTATGGCATTGTGAAGCATCTTTATTTTATAGAGTGTGCTCGCGCAGCTGCAAGTCATGTAACTGTGATGTCTACTCGCGCATCTTTTCTTTATTTATGATATGCCTAGACATTGTGTCACACAACTCAAATGTATTTAGACATGCAGGCTTCCATGTTTTGATTTATTGGCACCACCTATGCACTATGTCATGTCAATTGTCTGGTAATCACTGGCTGCGCTTTGAAAGCTCAGCGGCGAACAAGATCAAAGTTGCATTTGTTTGAACTTGAGTCTCGTTTGACCAGCATGCAGTGCTTCATTCACCCTCATGTTTCTCGAAACCTGTGTGAGTTTCTTGATTCTGGGGAACAACATATGAAGATTTACAATGAAGCTTTCAAACTTCAAAAATGATGCAAAAACATAAAACACGTGTACCATATTCCAAGTAATCTAAAACCATGCAATAGTTTTGTGTGATCAAAATTTAAGTCAATATTTAATGCGTTTTGGTTTCTAACACAAAGCTGTCATATAGTTTCAGAAGACTTGGAGACACTTTATATTGTTCTCAACATCAATGGCATGTGGTTAATGGGACACTACACCAGATGTAGTTTTTATGAGAGCTGATGCCTTGAGATTTCAATAATGGGTGACTGCTTCTACAGTATGTGGCTTCTCAGTCCTCTTTAAAAGAGAAATATTTCTTCAGGTTTTTGATGAAATCAAAAAAAAGAAAACAATATGAAAACAAAAACATCTCTCTCTTTTTTTCCTCTACAGATCAATCGTGCCCCGAGTTTTGGGACAGATCAAAAGATTGATTACGATGTGAAGAAGGGGGCTTTGCTCAATGCCCTGAAACTGCTCAACATCAGGTATGAAGCAATATTCTCTCCAGAGTCCCATTAGAAAGAGAAAGAAAGAGTTAATTAGAAATCTCACTCTCCATTCCCAGTTGTCCACCAGTCTTAAGTGTTTTAGAAAATATTGATTCCTTGATCTCTACTAAGAAGTTACTTGAAACTCTTTGATGGGTCCTCATGCACTTGATTTTACTGCTACTGTTTGATTCGAAAGGATAATTTTTGGACACTTAAAAATATCTAAAGGTCACAGGTTTACATGACAAACTATCAAAACAAGTGACATCTTCAAACTAATAGTGCCAGACCAACCTTTTGAACTATCTAACGTTTCAGTACGTGTCGATTTAAAGTCAAACACAAACAAACATACACAACAGTGGCGGAGTACATGGTAGTCTTGTTGCTGCTCAAGAGTTTGCTAATGCAGCTAAAGCTGCTATCGCTATGAATGAGGCATAGAGCTACAGTCGGTGTGGTGATTTTAGTGACGGAACTCAAAGACCTAATTGTCACTTCCCCACAGATACTGTTTACTAGTCAAGTCAAGTCACCTTTATTTATATAGCGCTTTTAACAAAGTAAATTGTGTCAAAGCAACTGGACAATATCAAAAAAGGAAAATAGTGTGTCAATAATGTAAAATGAAAAGATTAAAAAAACAAATTCAGTTTTTTTCAGTTTTTTTTTCTGATTTTCAGTTAAAGGCATTTCATTATTGAATTCAGTGATGTCATCATCCAGCTCAGTTCAGTTTAAATAGTGTCTTTGCAATCAGGTCGACGATATCGCTGGAAATGAAGTGTTCCCAACTAAGCAAGCCAGAGGCGACAGCGGCAAGGAACCAAAACTCCATCGGTGACAGAATGGAGAAAAAAAACCTTGGGAGAAACCAGGCTCAGTCGGGGGGCCAGTTCTCCTCTGGACAAACGAACCAGCAGTTCAATTCCAACTGCAGCAAAGTGAGATTGTAAGGGCTCAACTGGTTCCAGTGGTCTTTCCCGATGGCTGTCTAAGTGGCGGGGTCCGCACTGGGGATCTGTCTCTGGCGCTCATCTCGGTGTCCTGGTCTCCGCTGACATTCAGGGTTGTAGAGGTCGTCTCTGGGTGCTGATCCACCATCTGATCTGGATACGGACTGGATCTGGTGACTGCAGTGACCATCTGGGCTGGATACGGACCGGATCAGGTGGCTACGGTGACTGGGGATATGTCCCCGGGGCTCATCCAGGTGTCCGGCCTCCGCCAACGATCAGGGCCACATACATCATCTCCCAGCGCCGATCCACCATCTGATCCGGACACGGACTGAGAAACAGAATATAAACAGACAAATATTAGCCATTCTTCTTATGATGTAACGAGTACATCATGTGTTATGGGGAGTGTTCCCGGTTCCAGTTGATCTAATTAATGCAGCCTAACAATCCTTTAACGGATTTGAATAATAGAAGTGTATTAGTGTGTTATGTGTAAGCCAAGTTAAAGAATCTTTAATCTAGATTTAAACTGACAGAGTGTGTCTGCCTCCCGAACAGTATTAGGTAGATTGTTCCAGAGTTTGGTTGCTAAATAGGAAAAGGATCTGCCGCCCGCAGTCGATTTTGATATTCTAGGTATTATCAAATGGCCAGAGTTTTGAGAACGCAGCAGACGTGGAGGACTATAATGTGATAAGAGCTTGCTCATGTACTGAGGAGCTAAGCCATTCAGGGCTTTATAAGTAATTAACAAGATTTTAAAATCTATACGATGTTTGATGGGGAGCCAATGCACTGTTGACAGAACCGGGCTAATATGGTCGTACTTCCTGGTTCTAGTAAGGACTCTAGCTGCTGCATTTTGGACCAACTGTAATTTGTTGATCAAGCGTGCAGAACAACCACCCAATAAAGCATTACAATAGTCTTATCTTGAGGTCATAAACGCATGAATTAGTATTTCTGCATTTGACGTTGAGAGCATAGGTCGCAATTTAGATATGTTTTTGAGATGGAAAAACACAGTTTTACAGATGCTAGAAACATGGCTTTCAAATTAAAGATTGCTATCAAACAGCACACCTAGGTTCCTAACTGATGAAGAAGAATTGACAGAGCAGCCGTCAAGTGTTAGTATTCTAGGTTATTGCATGTGGGGTTTTTAGGTCCGATAATTTACATCTCTGTTTTTTCAGAAATTAGCAGTAAGAAGTTACTCATCATCCAGTTTTTATATCGACTATGCATTCCGTTAGTTTCTCAATTTGATGTGTTTCACTGGGCCATCAAGAAATATAGAGCTGAGTATCATCAGCATAACAGTGAAAACTAACACCATGTCTCCTGATAATATCTCCCAAGGGTAACATGTAAAGCATGAAAAGTAACTGAGCCTTGAGGTACTCCGTACTGCACTTGTGATCGATATGATAACTCTTCATTCACTGCTACGAACTGATGGCGGTCAGATAAGTACGATTTGAACCATGGTAATGCACTTCCACTAATGCCAACAAAGTGTTCTAGTCTATTTAAAAGAATGTTGTGGTCGATAGTGTCGAACGCAGTGCTAAGATCCAGTAGAACTAATAAAGAGATACAACCACGATCAGATGATAGAAGCAGGTCATTTTTAACTCTAATAAGAGCAGTCTCAGTACTATGATAGGTATAAATCCTGACTGGAATTCCTCACAAATACTATTTTTCTCCTAAGAAGGAATATAATTGCGAGGATACTACCTTTTCTAGTATCTTTGACAGAAAAGGGAGATTTGAGATCGGTCTGTAATTAACTAAATCTTTGGGGTCAAGTTGTGTTTTTTTAATAACAGCCAATTTGAAGGTTTTGGGGACATATCCTATTGACAGTGATGAATTAATAATAGCCAAAAGAGGATATATGACTTCTGGAAGCAGCTCTTTCAGTAGTTTAGATGGAATAGGGTCTAACATACATGTTGTTGGTTTAGATGATTTAACACATTTATACAATTCTTCCTATAGTAGAGAATGAGTGAAATTGTTCCTCAGGCGATCTATAGTGCATTGATGTGATATTGTAGCTGGCGGCTGCATGGTTACAATTTTATCTCTGATAGAATTGATCTTGGAAGTAAAGTAGTTCATAAAGTCATTACTGCTGTGCTTTTGGGAAATGCCAACACCTGTTGATGCTTTATTTTTCGTTAATTTAGTGACTGTATTGAATAAATACCGGGGGTTATGTTTGTTTTCTTCTAGAAGAGACGAAACGTAATCAGATCTAGAAGTTTTTAATGCTTTTCCCGCCAGGCTATACGAAATACCTCTAGTTTTGTTTTCCTCCATCTGTGCTCCATTTTCCGGGCTGCTCTCTTTAAGATGTGAGTGTTCTCATTATACCACGGAGTCGGACTGTTTTCTTTGATCTTCCTTAAGCGTAAAGGAGCAACTGTATCTAAAGTGCTAGAAAAGAGAGAGTCCATAGTTTCTGTTACATCATCAAGTTTTTCTGCGCTGTAGGATATGCTGAGGAATTGAGATAAATCATGAAGATTACTTACAAAGCAGTCTTTTGTGGTAGAGGTGATGGTTCTACCATACTTGTAACAAGGTGTATAGCGAAGAGGGCCCTGTGTCTCAACATGGAAGGAAAGCGACCCCGTGGAAGACCAAAGAAGCGATGGATGGATCGGATAAAGGAAGACATGAAACATGACAATGTCGCCCCCGAGGATGCCCTCGATCGGAAGAAACGGAGAGCAATCTGCCGAAAAGCGGACCCCGCATTACGACGGGATAAACGCTAGGAGAGAGAGAGAAGTTATATATTATCACTATAAACAAAAGAGTGAAAGTAAGGTAAAGATTCACTAAAAAAGCGGAGCTACAAACGCAAACCTCTCAGCAGCACAACAGTGCCTACTACTGGCCTGGCATACGTAATACAGCATTTTGGCATTTTTCGCGGTCTATGTGTAAATGCAAATCATTTTGAAAATGTTGTCGTGTATACGTGAAACTTTTTAAAAACACAAGGGAAAAACTTTTCTGTTTTTGATCACATCGTTGTCGTGTAAACGTAGCCTAAGCATCTGGGTGAAGACATGCTTTTTTGGCTGGTTTGTTGCGTGATTCATTTAAATACTCTCCTCCCATAAATTTTGCATCTGAAAGGGACCCATCCTACAAATGCATAATGCCAGCCATGAAAATAAGTGTGTCCACGCCTTTTTTTCGCCAAATTTTACAGCGCATCTTTATGAAATAGTGACAATAGTTTTTTAATGCCAAAAGAGGGTTTGCGCTGGTGCAAACTGTTAGTAACTCTGGTCCATAATATTTTCTTATGGCTATACTTTTGATCGAATTATGTATTTTTTTATGTTTATTACTGTGCCGTATAATCAGCACATGTATTACTGTAAATGTTGAGGGTAATACTAATTTTTTCAAACTGTTTTCTATGATTCTATTGTATTTAACCTAAAGTGTGTGGTTATGTGAGGATTGTGTGTTTTTGTGGGAATGTCGTGTATGTTCGCTTGTGCATGCTTCTTAAGGTTGTGTGATTGCCTGTGCGTGTAGTTGTATGTCAGTACACAGGGTTTCCTGTGATTGATTATCATAGAATTGGCCTTCAAATCCCATGTCCACTTTTTGTACTAAATATACCAGAGTGGCCCAACAACGGTCCTAGAGTAGGAAACAACAGCAGACAAACTCAATCCAGCAGTGGATCAGATTTCAGGATGCATTGCTGCTATTCTGTTGCAGTGATTTTCTTGAAAGTCTCCACAGACGTTTACTGTGTCCCAACTGATCCAGCTGAGTTCTTACCAGTAACATATCAAAGTGACTCCTGTGTTATTTCCCCAGCAGTGGCAGGACAAAACCAATAACTCAGCGACAAGAACTCAGAAGTGTGAAAGTCGTATCAATAAAACGAGAGGGTCCCCAGTGGTTCAGGAGCCCACTGACCCTGAGTGGCCACTTACAACAGCAAATTTGAAGGGCCAGTGAGCGATGAAATCTTGAAGTGCTCAATGCTGTCGAGGCGAGTGATGTATGGAGTCTCGGAGTCTGTCAGGATTTCGGCTGGGAGTTTGGGCTACTTTGAGTGCTATTACTGAGCATTTCCTTTTATTTATTTATTTATTTTTTTTTTTTTTACCCAGAGCGAGTGATAAACGACGGAATTTGGCCCAGCAGAAGGCGGAAGCCCAGCGTCGACTGTATGGACAGGGATCAATGCGGAAACTGACGGCTGGATCATCAGAATGGGAAAGACAACGTCACCTCCTGGAGCGCAGGAAAGAAGAGCTGGTGAGGCCTGTTTAGCAATTAGAAAGCAACATTTTATTACGTTATGTTTAAGTAATGAAGCAAAATAATGTTTCGTGTTGGATCAATGAATTAGCAGTTTGTGCACTTGCTCCAGACCTGTTGAGGCTTGGTGCTCATGTGGAAAAAGAAGATTCAGATCTCACCTATTTTGTCTTATTTCTCCATCACCAAAAAACAGTGTTGGGGGCAGGGTAGTTACTTTTAAAGCGCCCCTATTATGGTTAATGAAAGGTTCATATTTTGGTTTTGGGAGTCCCCAACAACAGGTTGACATGCATGCAAGGTCAAAAAAACACTTTCAATGTCTTATAATATTAATTTATTTTTACCTTACTTGCTCAACAACTCCCAAACGATTCACTCAGCGATTCATTTTTCCAAACCCCTCCTTTGCGTGACGCTAATATGCGGTGATTGCTTTGATTGGTCACATTTTCACTTCATCATGCCTGTAATGCCTGATAAAGCAGTGTTTGTGAGTGCAGTGCTGCTTTGCTTACAGCGTTACCGGAGAAACCGCTATTTTTACTGCTCCAAAAGCGGCACGTAGTGGCAAAGAATGAATTGGCATTTTCATTCAGACCAACACGAAAAGACCAACAAGTGGGCAGGCAATATGCTAATGTTTCATGATGACGTCAACATGAAATATCTTGGGATTCATTTTAAAAACGACTCGTTTCAATGATTCAGAGTCAACTCTTTCTTTTGAGAGACAATAAGCTTTCCTGTAGCTCAAATAGTAGAGCATGGCACTAGCAACGCCAAGGCCATGGGTTCGATTCCCAGGGAAAGCAAGAGCTGATAAAATGTAAAAACTGTAACTTGAATGCAATGTAAGCCGCTTTGTCTGCTAAATGCATAAAAAAAAAAAAAAACTTTATACACGGTGCACTTTCAGATTTAAAACTTTGCAGGATGTTTTCATTCACTTGCATGAAAGGTAATTTTCATCAAAAATCCATAATAGGGACACTTCAGAAGTAATGCATTGCAGTATCTTGTTACTCCAAGTAACTAATTGCGTTACTTAGTTACTTTTTACTTTGCCGTTATTTTAATTTTTTCACCTGGGCTGGGCTTGATTATTTATTTTTTAATTAAAAACCCCAAAAGTTATATTTTTGGCAACTGTAAAGGCCCTTTCATGCCAAAAGTGAAATTAAGAATTTCTCTCAACATAGGGACTGGAGAGCTGTCAGTGAATAAATGGGAAAACAAAATAACTTGCATTACTTATTTGAAAAAGTAACTCTGATACTTTGTTGTAAATTTAAAAGTAATGCGTTACTCTATTAGTCACTTGAAAAAGTAATCTTATTATGTAAGTTGCGTTACTCCCAACACTGATAAAAAGTGGCAAACCCCCTAAACCAAAAAAGAAAAAAAGATATTTAAATATTCATATTCTGCATATGTACAGACAAAGCACGTTTTCCAAGAAGTTCAGTAAGTAGAAGGTGCTTTGTGCACCAGTTCTTGATTAGTCTTTCGATCAACTTTTTATTATATGAAGAGATGAATGAGGTTGAGATGACTGCAGGTAGGTGGTATTTTCAAAGGGCAAAGCTAGACGCAAAAGAAGAGTGAGATTTGGGGATTGGAGGCTGAGCGAACATGCCTGTACCAGCATTTAGCAGAGATCAGTGACTATTATAGAAGACACCCTGCTGCGCCACTGCAAATTGACCAGCTGACCTTTCCACAATTATAGTTTTTGATGTATTAAAATGGTACAGTGGGAGTTAAATCTATATGAATTATGAATGGGCCCCCTGTATTAACAAGTATAGAGGAGAGGCTGTTATTCGCGCCCGCTAACTCTCAGACTTCATTAAGGTGCCTCGTAATATGGGAAACGAGTCATTCAGTGCCATTGTTATTGAGTTTTGGGTGGCTAAATTACACTGCAGTATAGCACTGAAGAAACAGGGCTTTATTTCTTTGTTGTTCTACCTGCTTCTCACCGCTTATTCACTTGTGTTGTGTTTTCAGAAAGAAAGACTGGCCCAAGTCCGCAAGCAGGTCTCCAGGGACGAGCACGAAAAGCGGCACCTGGGGAACTACAGGTAGGGAAGCCGCTTTGACGATTGTTATCCTGTAAGAACGCCCGCTTACACCTGTGGGGTCTCTTGTGGCTTGGTTTGGGATGTGACAGTATGAAACAATTTCTTAGGCTCTCATGTGAGGACAAAACAAGGACAAGAGCTGTTTCTGAAACTTGAAATATTCTGCCTTCGTAGGCAGAAAAGGGGGATAATAAGGCACCAAAGCATATTCGAATCCAGTGTTTTGGTAACATTCTGTTCATTAATATAAGTGAAAACATTACATTTGTGCTTCATTCTTGTAAAAAAATAAAAAATATATATTTTTTTACATCCATACTTGGGTCAAAGACGAAAAGGGGTTTTCAAACATTTAGTTTAATACAGCTTTAAAATGATCCCATATGTAATGTGTCCTGCTTGTTTGTTTATTTATTCTTATGACCAAAAAATTATGTATTATGTCATACATTTTTACCATGATTTACAGAATGTCATTCAGTGTAACAATAGTTCATATAACAGAAAAAAAAAAGAAAAAAAAAATCTGGCATTTTTAGAAGTAGAATCAACGTCATTAAAAGCCTCTATTTACGGTTCAGCCCCCAAAACTTAAATAATTGTAATTTTAAATCTTTACCAATTTTTGCCACTATCCTTCAAACCACTAGATTTTTCCCATTTGTCATCAAGGATGATTTTTAAAAATTTTTTTAGTTTTTAGTTTAAAATCAATTAAAATATAATAAAATCTAGTAGGATCACTTTTAATTTTTTTAATAAGTACAGGCCTGAATAAGTATGTTGTTTTATTTTTACAAAAATATATCTGTTATGCTGAATGTTGATGGAACATAATTTCACCCATATTTTGCCATTTTATTTTCACAAAATGTATTTGAAACATTAAAACAGACACTTTACTTGCATTTAATACACTTTCTTTGTATATAAAATCACTTTTGTAAATTTTTATTTGACATGGACACAG
Source organism: Barbus barbus (assembly GCF_936440315.1). Classification (NCBI taxonomy): domain Eukaryota; kingdom Metazoa; phylum Chordata; class Actinopteri; order Cypriniformes; family Cyprinidae; genus Barbus; species Barbus barbus. The sequence continues at coordinate 22,732,834 of NC_136715.1, read as the reverse complement.
TAAATTATAGAAAATTTATTTGCAGGATATAATTTATTTTCTACCTCACTTATGACTGCTAATTTGAGAGCACTGGTGTAGAAGGACCAAAAGTTGTCAGTATTTTTATCTATATCTGTCAGAGATTGCTTGCTTCAGAACATTAAATGACTCCAGGTCACTACTTTAATGACTGCTAATGTTTTGTAAAGAAGCCAAATGCGCCAGCAGCCAAATGCTTCTTGCTTTTATTACTTTTGTCATTTGTTACATTCAAATTCAGACACTAGGATCTGCCCGACGAAGACCTGCCATTAAGACTTGATTAACCTGACCTCATTACACAAGCATCTTGACTAACCCTTTGAATTTACCATAGAGGGTGGCTTCTTCAGAGAAATTGCAGCATTTAGCATCTTGCTGCGATTTTTCACTCAGAAAAAAAATGCTGTCACTTTGTAATTGCAACAAATCACTTCTTAATACCGAGCCTCCACGTCAGAGCCTCAGAGGAGGAATACGAAATGAATGCCTCTTCCTAAATAGGTCATTTTATGCCTATGCCTGTAACTGCTGTTCTGTTCAACTCTAAATAAAAACACTCCAAAAGATGCTGAAACATGAAAAAAAAAAAGTGTTTGAGGTTTGTGGGTCAGACCCAGATTTCAACATGTGCCATATGCCGAAGACTAAGCCCACTTACTCTTACTAGATTACTTCTCCCACATAAGTTTGTCCATCGTGCTTGTAGCTCTTAATGGATTTGGGGCGGTTTATCGTCTGATCTGAACATTTACATTTACTTGAGCTTTTGATTACGTTGAAGCCGGAATCCAAAAGAGCCGTTTTAAATGTCACGCGCCAAGTGAGTTTTAGTTTATTAGGCTGAAATGTGGAAATATGTCGCTCGCTCCACCTTCACTGTTTATTTAGATTGAGGTGCCACCATTATTTTGGTCAGTGTTTTTCAAATGTTGGGACTGAATGCAAATAAAAAAAAAATGCAGCTAACTTTATAAGTGTGTGAAGTTGTGATACCAAAATAAACAGTCTTTAATAAACAGACAGGTTTCTGAAATACTTGATGCTGATTGGTCAAATGCTGCATTCTGCTTTTAAATATTCTTGATTTATTTATTTTGTAAGTAGTCAGTATAATAAGCAGGGTAATTCTTGTGTTCTGACAATCATTATTTCTAAATAAACCACTTCAGGGATGATACAAGTTCATCTTGACTCTACATTATGGATTATATTATCAACTTTTAAAGGGAGGCAAAATACTTTGCACATATTTTGCTGTTGATGTCAATGGCTGTCCAGTCAAACCGTGAGGTATTTTTGCACAAATACATTTGTCACCTCTTAAATAGCTAATACTAATACAATATTTATTGGGGTGAACTATCCCTTTAATGTTAATTTCAACATTTAGTAACATTTAGTCAATATTTAGTACATTATTTTCGATCAAAAGTTGTAGATTATTTAATGAACCTGTGGTTTTATTAACTAATGTTAACAAATATTAATATATACTGTAACAATATATTGCTTATTGCTTAAATGTAAAGCGTTGCCTGTAATATTAATACATTTCAGGGTTTTGTTTGCATAATTTTGGTACCGTAGCAGGTCGCCATCTGATGTCTAACGTAAAATCTGGGTCCTGAAGCTCAGCCAGTTGCTGGTTTTGATTATATCCCCGACTCAACATGGCGCTGATCTGAAGATCCATCACACAGATATAGACAAAGGTTTACACGTCTCTGGCTTTTGTTTAGTCTTAACGTCTAATATAAAGACAAGTTTATTAATCATTAGTATATACACAGCATTAATGGACAAATGCATGTGTGAAAAGAACGATTGAGGTTTGTTTAAGTGATTAGAAAAGCAGGCAGACCAGTCTGTTAAATCAGATAATCAGATAAAACTCTCTCTCTCTCTCCCTCTCTCCGTACAGACGTATTTACCCCCCAGATGACAAGCTGCTCTTGGAGAAATATGAGAGTCTGCTTTCAGCTGCCTTTCAGACATTCCTCGCTGGGCGAGCAGCTTCACTTCAAAAGGAAATGAATAATCCACTGAAACGAATGAAGGCATGTACCTGAGACGCAACCGAACAATCTTTTGCTCTTTTTCCTTCTTTCTCTCCCCCCTACTACTTCTTTTTCTACTTGCTCTTTTGCATTTAAAATAAGAAATGTGGAAGTGTATTTTACTTCCTAACTCTTATTGTTACCACCTGGTTTTCATTAGTGCAGTTTAAGGCCACCATCAGCATTGCTATTGCTCATTCATGGGGTTAGGGATTTTAACAAACCGTTTGAGCTACGGACATGAATGATACCTCAAAAACCACGTGGGTTGTTGAGAAGAGGTTACTATTACTATAAGGTCTCAACCTTTTGCCTTATTGAAGATAAATCTAACCCATTGACTGACTGTAGAGGCCATACAGAATCTAGACAATCTATAGGCTGTGTTGAGAAATCTATTTGGAAAATGTTGCTTTTCAAACTAACAGCTACTCATAATTTAAAATAGTTTAACTGTAGTCAAGCTAGCTATTTTGGAAAAGTAATTGGCGAGACTACAGGTTATAAAAAATGTAGCCAACTGCAATTTATGTGGTACAAAAACAGTAAGGATCTATAGAAAGCCTCACTAAAAAAAGCTAAGTATTAACATTTAAAATAAGAATAAAGTCACTCTGTGAAATTTAAAAGCTGCATTTGCAAGATATAAATGCACTGTTGTAAAATATGCTTCCTCTCCAACAAATGATAAACGACAGACTGGAAGTTATTAATTTCCAATGGAGAATAATATGGGAGCTGCGTGGAGTTCCGACCATATGTTTATGCAGAAATTTAAATAATTATTTATGTGGATTAGCTCTAGAAAACCTACTTTGTTTTTCTTTCAAATGTATTGGGTATCATTTGTTTTGTGTGGATATATTCATATATTCATTATATTCAATCATTCTTTCAAATCATTCATGATAAATTAGAGAAGGGTGACAGTTACTTCCATGCGAAATGCAATAATCATATGCGAATGTCAGAGGTAGTGGAAAGGTGGCCTAATATATATATAAATTGTAATTACGAGAAATGTTGCAGTTGTGAGAAATATAAAACCTTGGCGTCTAAGGTCAGTTTTGAGAAATAAAGTTACAATTGTGAGATAAAATGTTACTTGGACATTGAAATAGATTTCAGTAAGGATTGTGATGAGATTAAACCAGCATCAGACTGCATCAAATCAGACTGATTTACTCTAAAAACACCATCATGTGTATAACTGACTAATACTAATAAACATCGTAATATTAAATATATACAGGAATAATGCCGTACAAGCCTTTATGTGGGAATTCAAATACAAAAAACACAAGACCTTGGCAACTATCATGACATCTTTTTTATAATAAAATATAAAAATGTAATTGTTACGTAGTGCTTTAAAAGCTTTATTAGCTTTCTATTAGTGCTGTCAAATGATTAATCGTGATTAATCGCATCCAAAATAAACGCTTTTGTTTACATAATATATGTGTGTGTACTGTGTATATTTATATTTATGTATATATAAATACACAAACACACAGTATATATTTGGAAAATATTTACATGTATATATTTATATTATATATAAATATTTTTAATAAACAACACTTTTTTCTTAAATATATACATGCATATGTTTGTATTAATATATACATAATAAATATAAACAATATACTCGTATGTAAACAAAAAAAACTTTTATTTTGGATGCGATTAATCACGATTAATCGTTTGACAGCACTACTTTATATACAAATTGTCCTACTGCATTTCTAAACAGTTTCTCGTTTTTTATGAAAGCCTCTGTTTTAAGATTCTCTTTTCAGCTGGAGTTCATTATTGTGCCGTGCAACCTCTCTGAAACCTCTGGATGTTCATTTTACAGGGATTTTCAAGGCCGGATCTGTGTACCCATGCATATGAATGTGGCATATTGTTGGAAGGGTTTCGGTCTCATAGCTCACATTGATGGAATCTGAAATCTGACTTTGGAGTGGGGTTGCGCATGAGTTTGAATGGAGATGGTTGTTAGGCAGGTTGTAGTTTTGAGCTGGGAGCCGTCTGCTGATATGGCAGGGGAGCTCGTGAGCCGTTTCCTACGGTGCTGGTGTCTGGCTTATTTGGGAAAGATTCAAGAGCCAGAGTTTGTGCCATTGCCATGTGGTCTTTGACCTTCCTGTCTGTCAGTTTGTTAATGTCGCTTCAGTGTCTCAGCAACCCTGAGCTTTTAACATTAGTCTAGGGCCTGTCTACCTCTCACAAATTTTAATTTTCTCTAATTACTTTTCTAGTTTTTCAGGGGAATTCTCTACTAATTACTCTGTCTAAACAGTAATCACATTACTCTTCACTATGTACTTACTATTGCTGCCAAAATGGCTTGTTCAAGAATCACTGGATTACAATCACTGGCCAAATTTATGTCAAAACACCTATTTGATGTTTGGAAACTTGACCTACTCTATTATGTTTGAGTAAAAGGGAGAATGTAGGATATATACTATTACTCCTAAACACTAGAAGAACTACCAACATGAGTAAACATGAGTGTGTAGCACTTGTCGCTGTATATTTTTAAAGGGATAGTTTACCCACAAATGAAAATTACCCCATGATTTACTCAGCCTCAAGCCATCCTAGGTGTATAAGACTTTCTTCTTTCAGGCAAATACAATTGGAGGTATACTAAAAAATATCCTGGCTTTTCCAAGCTTTAAAATGGCAGTGAGTAGTGGTTGAGATTTTGAAGCAAAATAAACATGCTCAAGTGAAATAAACATACACATTCAGCTTGAATTGTTTTTTTCACAATGTAATGCAGGTGGTGCAAAAAGGCTGCTTTTGAAAGATAGGACAGCACAAATACAGGACCCGAAAGAAAGCTCGCAGCAAAGCACTGTTACTCATTTCACATGCAAAGATGCATTTACATCTTAAAAGCACAGCAGCAAAAAATGGCCCGTTTAATGCCAAGGGTCACAGAGAGGGTGGAAAATAGTCATGAAAAACTAAACAATATCATAAATAATTTTGTATACTATGGTTAACTGATATTGTGTAAAGCATTTTGTGGGAACAGGTCTGCTGATGATAAAATAGATTTAGATCATTTAATTTTAAATGACTTTTTTTACTTTTAATTACAAAAAAAAAAAATATATATTATATTAGATTATATTAAAAATATCTTCATTTGTGTTCTGAACAGAAGTCTTACAGGTTTGAAACGACATGCGAGTGATTAAATGATAACAGAATTTTAATTTTGGTGTAAACTATTCCTTTAATAATGACCCATTACTCTAGTGGAGTGGGTCTCAGGCAGCTGCAGTATGATTAATAAATTATTACAAAAATAAAACATTATTTTAAGAAATAATAAGAAATCTAAGAAAAAGGAAATCTAAGCCTAATTTAAATTAAAATTCTAAAACTAATAGAAACCCAATAACTTTCTCTAGTGGTAATATTTTTGCTTTGAGTGTGACCAGATGGTTGTACTCCATCCAGAAAATAACATTTTATATTAATAACAACATTTCTTCCGTACATCAGTCAGTGTAAAAAGCGAATTGTGATGTATTTGTTTGCGATTCCTCTAGAATACATAGCAAACTGTGTAAAGCTGCGGCAGGAGAGAACATTGCTCTGTTGTTTACTTGCTTTCCACAACTGCAACAAGCACTCGGTAAAACATTAACAATGGCAAGTTCCAGCACCTGATTGCCACTTATTGTACGATAACAAAATGAAAACTCTTGTTGGAAATGTGTCCTCTGTATTAGACACACACCTGCCTCAAAATTGTTCTCATGTCCTCTGTGCCCTGACACACAAAATAATCCCAAAATCGACTTTGTGAGTTTGCACCCAAATCAAAGCAGCAAAAACTAATTTTCATAACAATCTAACGGTAGCAAACACGGGCAAATATTGACTCGTCACCTGCAGTCAGAGTGTGAGGTTTTTCTGACCTTTTTTTCTCTTCACCGACTGCCTGAACAATGAGTCTCACTCTGTGTTTGGTGAAGAATGGAAGGCGGCGATGAGCAAAAGAACAGATTTTAATGCACTTAAAATCTCTCTCCATCTGAACCAGAACAACAGATCAATGCCTGGTTTATTGAGTTACAGCTGGGATAATGTTTCTGCTTGAAAAGCCTGCGACATTTGTAATGGAGAAACACCAGAGTCCGTGAAACACACATCTTACGGTTTTGAGAAAAAAAGAAAATATGTTGAAGCAAATTCAGAACAATATTGATCAAATTCTTGAGACTGTGATGATTCAGTCTTCACCCAAATACATTTATTGTTTGTTATACAGCTGCTCTCCTGCCCTTTTCTTTTCTGGAGTACTGTCATTAGCTAATCTTGCTTTGTTTTGAAATAACCTATTTGTATGAACCAGCTGACAGACATCAAGGCATTTTTAGATTCAAATTTAATTTTGTATTAGCAGTCTAATAATATCCGTCAAATCAACTACTGAAATATTATAAATATAAAATGTTAAATATAATATAAACAAATATAAAAAACATAAGTTCCCTTCCAGGAACTTCGAGCTGCGTCGAAACGCATATGGGAACGCCTTCAGCGTGACCAGGCTCTGAATATGATGTGTAATCAGTCAAACAAGGGCGAGGCGTCACGGGCGGGGTGACGTCACGACCAGGAAGCATATAAGCACGTGCGGCGGAGCCGGCTTCAGCTTTTTGTCATTCAGCGAAGCGCTCTGTGTGTGTCAGTCTTATTTACTGTTGTTTGTCCTAGTTTTATGTGGAAAGCATTCAGTATCATGCCAAAGCCAAGGGCAAGCTCAGGGGTGAAGCTTTCGGACCACGTTTTGAGTCGTGTGTGCATCCTTGCCCTCGCTATATCACGAGCGAGGACACACACAATTTGTGCGTGGTCTGCCTGGGTGCGGAGCACGCAAAATCGGTCTCCGCACCCGGAGGGCTCTCTTCGAGAAGGAGCCTTCGCGAGCTCCCCACGCGGTGCCGGTCCCGCTGCTGCCAAGGCTGAGCGGCGGCTGCACTCGTGGGGCTCGCAGGCTGATCTGGCTGGCGAGTGTGAGACGGGCATGTCCTTATCTCCTCCCGTATCCGCCAGATCTGGCGCCCCGTCTCTCGGTGTGGAAGCTGTCTCTTCCCCCTAGGCGAGGGCTCAATGCTTCGTCTCTCTTCCTCTGAGGAGGTTGATGTGACGAGCGTTCACGAGGTTTCGCCGCCTCTGTCACCCCAATATGATATAACTATGAGCTTTGTAAGCTGCAGTGTTTGCACAAGCATAAAATGAATAAAGCCGGTCCCGCTTCTGCCTTTAAATCAGAGAGAAAAAAAGGCAGAGCGGCGGCTGCGCTCGCGGGGCTTGCAGAGAGAAAAAAAGAAAGAGAAAAAGGCTGATCTGGCTGGCGAGAGTCAGACGGGCATGTCCTTATCTCCTCCCGTATCCGCCAGATCTGGCGCCCCGTCTCTCGGTTCGGAAGCGGTCTCTTCCCCCGAGACGAGGGCTTGACGCTGCGTCCTCCGAGGAGGTTGATGTGACGAGCATTGACGAGGTTTCGCCGCCTCTCTCGCCCCAGAGAGCTACTTCTACACAGGAGCCTTCCGTTTTCCCCGATCTCCTCACCGAGGTGTCGAGATCGCGGGTGAAATCTTTTCGTCCCGGCCATTCATTCCCGCGGGAACTGAATGAGCGCGGGTATGCGGCGATGCGGGTTGAACAGACGCTTGCAAGCTATCTGTCTCCCTCTACGGCATCGCCTTTGAAGGCTCCTGCTCTGCTTACAACATCTTTGGTGGGCAGAGGGTATGCGCGCTCTCTAAACTCAGGTGGCTGCTGGGCGGGCGCAGCCTCCTCCGCATACCAGCTCCCCGCGCAAAAGGTCCTGACGGGCAAGCCCCAGGACCGCGGAGGGCGACCCCTACTGGGGTGGAGTGGCTTGCACCGCGGCACTCAGTGACCACTTCACCTCGGTGCCCTCCAGGGACTTGTCTGCTGACCCTGCCGCTGTTCCAGGGCACAGTCGGTCCCAGCGAGTATATTTCTCAGGTTTGTCCGCCCGGCAGCGCGGAGCCGAGAAACTCGCCTCAGCCGCCAGATTACGCGTCTCCTGCCGGTGCGCCGCAGCGAGGCAGCGGTCTGGCCGCTTCTCTAACACCAGAGGTCAGTCTCGAGAGACTGATTCCCTTAGTAGATCGTTTGGCAGCCTGGCAGCGACTGCCAAATCTGTCTCTTTGGGTCCTGCGGACGGTAGAGGCTGGCTATTCCATCCAGTTCGATGGGCCACCTCCGCTGTTCAAAGGGGTCTGTGTGACTACGGTCCACCCCGAGCAGGCTCTGGTCTTGGAACAGGAAGTCGATACTTTGCTGAGGAAGGAAGCCATCGAGTTGGTTCCTCCTCACGAAGTCCACGCCGGCTGCTACAGCCTGTACTTCATTGTTCCAAAGAAGGATGGGGGGCTGAGGCCCATACTGGATTTGAGTCTTCTGAACCGCTCAGCCAGAAAGCTGAAGTTCAAGATGCTCACTGTCAGGCAGATCGTGTCTCAAATCAGGTCCGAAAACAGGGCATCCGCATACTCAATTATATCGACGATTGGTCGATCCTCGCTCAATTAGAGCGTGCGGCGATTCGGCATCGAGGTGTCGTTCTCGCCCACATGAAAGATTTGGGGGGTTAAGACTAAACGCCAAGGAAAGTGTGCTTTCTCCAGCTCAGAGAACCACTTATCCAGGTGTAGTGTGGGATTCGACCACGATGCAGGCTCGTTTGACCCCTGCTCGGATCGAGTCGATCCTCACGGCAGTCGAGAGAGTGTGAAAAGGCCAGCCATTCACTGTCAAGCAGTTTCAGAGACTGCTTGGGCTCATGGCAGCTGCGTCCAGCGTGATTCCTTCTGGCCTGCTGTACATGAGGCCCCTACAGTGGTGGCTCAAGACCAAGGGGGTCTCCCTGAGGGGAGACTCGCTCCGCGCTGTCAAAGTGTCACGCCGCTGTCCATGCCTTAGACATGTGGAGGAATCCATGGTTCTTGTCCCGGGGCCCGGTGCTGGGAGCTCCTTGTCGCCGCGTCTCGCTAGCGACGGACGCTTCCCTCACCGGTTGGGGTGCGGTCATGAGTGGCCACCCTGCCCGCGGTCTGTGGAGTGGTCGCCACCTGACGTGGCATATCAACCAGCTAGAGATCCTAGCTGTGTTCCGTGCGCTCAAGCACTTCCACCCAGACCTAAGAGATCACCACGTGCTGGTGCGCACCGACAGCACGGCAGTGGTCTCTTACAGCAACCACCAAGGAGGTCTGCGGTCGCGCCCCTTGTATAAGCTGGCACACCAGATCCTTGTGTGGTCCCAGGGCAAGCTCCTATCACTGAGAGCTGTGCACATTCCTGGGCATCTTTATGTGGGAGCAGGCGTCCTGGCGAGACAGGGGCCGAGGCCCGGGGTATGGATGCACCTGAGGGGTGAAGCAGATGTGGAAGGTTTTGGCCAGGCACAGGTGGACCTCTTCGCCACTCGAGAGTCAGCGCAATGTCCCCTCTGGTTCCTCCAGCTCCTCCGGGACTGGACGCTATGGTACAGACGTGGCCGAGGCTCCGTCTGTACGCCTTCCCCCCGATCGCTCTGCTCCCTGGAGTTCTGGCGAGAGTGCGCCGTGACGAGGTCAGTCTACTGTTAATAGCACCGTTCTGCCGGGCAGAGTATGGTTCTCGGACCTGATATCTCTCCTCGACGGCACTCCGTGGGAAGTGCCCGTCAGGAGGGACCTCCTCTCACAGGCCGGGGGCACCGAGGTGCACCCTCGCCCGGAGTGATGGAAGCTGTTGGTGTGACCCCTGAGGGGGCACAGCTCATAGCTTCCGGTCTGTCAACCGAGGTTGTCGAGACCATCCTCCAATCCAGAGCTCCCTCTATGAGGAAACTGTACGCCTTGAAGTGGAGGCTCTTCACTTCTTGGTGCGGGGACCGCCAGCTCGACCCAGTCAGCTGCCCCGTTGGTGCAGTACTGGAGTTCCTGCAGGCCCGTTTCTCCGCAGGGGTAACCCATTACACTGTTAAGGTCTACGTGGCAGCTATTTCGTCATACCACGCCCTTACCGGTGGCCAGTCAGTGGGTAGACATCCCCTGGTTACACGTTTCCTCCGCGGTGCGCTGAGGCTGAGGCCTCCGGTACGATCTCGTCCCTACGTGGGATCTGGCTGTGGTTCTGGAGGCTCTGTGCAATGCACCTTTCGAGCCCATTCAGGAGATAACTGAGAGACTCCTCACTATCAAGACCATTTTCTTATTGGCTATCACCTCTCTGAGGAGGGTGAGTGACCTTCAGGCCCTGACTACGGCCTCTATTCACTTTGCGCCCGGTTCGGCGAAAGTATTCCTCTACCCCCGCGTGGGGTATGTTCCGAAGGTCCCATCGGTCGTTCCACAGCCGGTCGTACTGCAGGCCTTCTGTCCTCCTCCCTTCGGGGAGCCAGACCAGGAGAAGCACAACCGTATGTGTCCAGTGCGAGCACTAGACGCATACATCCACAGGTCCTCCCTGTGGAGAAAGTCGGACCAGCTGCCCGTGTGCTATGGTCCGCCTAAGAGGGGTCTTCCTGCTACGAAGCCCTCCTCTTAGTAGGTGGATTGTGGGTGCCATGGCTTTGGCATACGAGGCCTCTGAGCTCCCCCCGCAGGTGGGAGTCAGAGCGCACTCAACCCGAGGTGTGGGGGCCTCCAAGGCCTTCTGGGCAGGTGTTCCATGCAGGACATCTGCAACGCAGCTGGGCGGTCCACGCCCCTGACTTTCGTAAGGTTCTATGACCTCGACATCCGAGCCACTTCCGGCTCCTCTGTCCTTTTGTCCTGACACCAGGCAGGGACTTGTCAGTCTGGCGGCGTTGGTATCTCGTTCCCATATGCGTTTCGACGCAGCTCGAAGTTCCTGGAAGGGAACGTCTCAGGTTACGTATGTAACCATGGTTCCCTGAAGGGAACGAGACGCTGCGTCGCGTTGCCACACTTCCGGCATCCCTGCCAGCGCTTGCTTCATGACTTGAAGCTGAAGCCGGCTCCGCCGCACGTGCTTATATGCTTCCTGGTCGTGACGTCACCCCGCCCGTGACGCCTCGCCCTTGTTTGACTGATTACACATCATATTCAGAGCCTGGTCACGCTGAAGGCGTTCCCATATGCATTTCGACGCAGCGTCTCGTTCCCTTCAGGGAACCATGGTTACATACGTAACCTGAGACGTTATTTTAACGTTACTGAATATAATTAAATTAAAAACACCTGTTCTGTGATTTTTTTTATGGATAATTATCAATAAAATTGTTATTTGGTATAACTGTTACATGTTAGTAATGGAGAAAAAAAAATCTATATTATAAAAAAAGATTAAAAGTGTTACATTTTAGGACACACAGAAACTGCTTTGGCATTTAAGCAGTGTTAATAGATAAAATAAAATATATTTTATTTTTGACTACATCAAGTACCTATTCAACTTATAATCAAATACATCAATTAGGTAGAATTAAGTGCAAATTACATGATAAGAAGAGAGGTGACACCTTAACAAAAACAAAAAAACACATCTGGTCCGTAAGCGTTGAAGTACACTATGGCAATATCAGAAGAACTGCTTGAGCCCCCTCCAGAAGAAAAGTTGTAGAGTCTTATGAGTCGAAAAGGGGTTTAAAGCCATTTCCAAGATATTTTAAGTCCACTATTGTACGTAATAATGGTTTCAGACTAATGGCGGTTTGTCCAGGCTGTTTTGTCCTATCAAAATTCATCCCAAGAGGAGAGTGCAAGCTGAGTTTCAGGAAGACTCGAATAAGTGAAGTCTAGTATGGTGACCCATACTCAGAATTTGTGCTCTGCATTTACCCATCCAAAGTGAAACACACACACCGTGAACAAACACCCGGAGCAGTGGGCAGCCATTTATGCTGTATGCTGTTGGGGGTTCGGTGCCTTGCTCAAGGGCACCTCAGTCGTGGTATTGAGGGTGGAGAGAGCGCTGGACATTTACTCCCCCCACCTACAATCCCTGCCGGCCCGAGACTCGAACCCGCAACCTTTGGATTACGAGTTCGACTCTCTAACCATTAGGCCACGACTTCCCAGGATATAAACTCCAGGATATCATAAAGGAATCTGCAGGAAGCCCAAGCAGCAGTCAGCGTGAATGTGGCACTGTTGTGGAAGTGAAATACATAATTTAGAGACACTTTTTTATGAAAAGTGTTATACTATAATTGGAATCAGTATTATTAATCATACTGAATCATACTGATAATGAGTTTTACAGTGTTTAAATTAGCTGGTGTTGCTTGCCTGAACCATTGGCTGTAATTCTTCAAATTTAATGGAAAAAGAATTGGGCGTGTGTAATTTGTAATACCAGGAAACTGTAATTTTGGAGTCTTTAAATGTTATGAGCGCTTTTCTCATGTGAACTGTGCAGTGACCTCATACTTCAAAGTCAAGAACAGAGTGCTTTATTTGAAAGAAATGACAAGAAGAAATTCTACATAGATTATGATGTGCTAAACTCAAAGTGTGGTTCAGATACAGCGACTTGTAAGAAGGAATGAGGTTGATTTATATTCCAGATGGATTCCTGAACTTGGGCTAAACACATGGCTTTGATTTGTGCCAAGAAATTGTTTAGGTGTCATGCAACGTGCTGTTTTGATTTAGATTGTTTTTTTTCCAGATATTACTCATAGTTTAGACAAGATAATAATGTGTTTCAAATATTTTAAGAGCCCTCACTAAAATTACATTGTGTTTGTTCCTGATTTAGCTAAGAATGAGCTGGCATATCTTAGGAACAATTATATGTTGATAATATACAACTTTTTTGGTGATATTTAATTTAGATATGTATGCATTTAATATCACGTGAGAAGGTTCAGTTAGAGCATCCGGTTACACTTTATTTCGATAATCCACTTTAGACATTCTACTAACTATAAGTAACTTTGTAACTACATGTCAACTAATTCTCATTAATTTGCAGCTACATGTCTACTAACTCTCAGTAGGGTAGGTTTAGGGTTAGTAGAATAAGTTGACATATACTTGCAAAGTTTCTCATAGTCAGTATATTGTATGTTGTGGACCCATCAAAATAAAGTGTTAGAAGATATTAAGCAGACAGTCTACTACTACTCTAATGACTGCTAGTTGACATGTAGTTGCAAAGTTACTTACTGTTAGTAGAATGTCTAAAGTGGACTATTGAAATAAAGTGTTACCGAGCATCCATTATTTCAACCAAACAATGGAAATGAATCAAACTTACTAAAACTCCTGAAGCTTAAATGAAAGATGCTATTAAAATCTCTGTCTTAACTCTCTCATACATTCTTAGTCACAAAACAAGGAGAGATTGTGAATTTAGTGGACTTGACTTGACTTGACTTATTTTCTTTTGACATGCAGTAAAGTCACAAGTGAGGTGCAAAAATGTATTCATCTAAGTGCATATCCACATAAAAGGTTAAAAATGAAGACTGTCTTGTGCTTTTGTTTGTGACTTGTTCTGCAGGAGGAAGATATTTTAGACCTCCTGGAGCAGTGTGAACTGGATGATGAGAAACTGATGGGAAAAACCTCAAAACAGAAAGGACCTAAGGTATATAGTATAAGGTATATACAGGTGCATCTTAAAAATTAGAATATCATGAAAGAGTTATTTTTTTCTTTTATATATTCTAGATTCATTACATGTAAAGTAAAACATTAATTTTTTTTGGTTGTTTTAGTTTTGATGATTAGAGCTTACAACTCAAGAAAGTAAAATATCCAGTATTTCAAAATATTAGAATATTTATATTTGAGTTACAATAAATGACCATCCCAGATTGTTATTCTGCATAGTCGACCAATAGTTTTCAATTATAATGAGTGGAAGAGGTAAAACCGTTGGAAAGGCCCGCGCTAAGGCCAAGACTCGCTCCTCCAGGGCAGGGCTGCGGTTCCCCGTCGGTCGTGTTCACAGGCTTCTCCGCAACGGCAACTATGCCGAGCGCGTTGGTGCTCCAGTTTATTTGGCCGCTGTGCTCGAGTATCTCACTGCTGAGATCCTGGAGTGGCTGGAAACGCCGCTCGGAACAACAAGAAGACCCGTATCATCCCCCGTCACCTGCAGCTGGCGGTGCGCAATGACGAGGAGCTGAACAAGCTTCGGGGCAGCGTGACCATCGCTACATCCTACAGTTTAAATTCCGGGTATCTCTTGTTCTTTGAAACCACAATAATGGGGAAGACTGCTGATTGGGCAATGATCACTCAAAGATAATCATTGACGCCCTCCACAAAGAGGGGAAGTCACAGAGGGTCATTACTGAAAGGGGTGGCTGTTCACAGAGTGCTGTATCAAAGCATATTAAATGCAAAGTTGACTGGAAGGAAGAAATTGGGTAGGAAAAGGTGCAAAAGCAACTGGCATGACCGCAAGCTTGAGAATACTTTCATGCAAAGCCGATTCATACACTTGGGAAGCTTCACAAGGAGTGGACTGAAGCTGGAGTCAGTGCATCAAGAGTCACCATGCTCAGACGTCTTCAGGAAAAGGGCTACCAAGCCACTTCTGAAACAGAAACAATGTCAGAAGCATCTTACCTGGGCTAAGGAGAAAAAGAACAGGACAGTTGCTCAGTGGTCCAAAGTCTTCTTTTCAGATAAAAGTAAAGATTTTTCAAATAAATGGCAAATAATTTTTTTTAAAGATTTTTGTTTTTGTGAAAACCTGTATCTGAACTGTAAATCATGTCATTTTATTGCTTAATATGATACAATAGAGATTGTTCAACCACATTCATACGCTGTTGATTTTACTTGTGTACCTCTTAAAAAGGGTCATAAATTGCCTTAAATTGATTTAAAAAAAATTTGCAGATACCCTGTAAATAATGAAAAAAAAAATCCTTCCTTGATATTTGTTGATATTTGTGTATTGAGAAAGTTTTTGATTGACATTTAGACACAATAGAAATGATTTTCTATAAAAAAAATATATATATTTTTTATTTGGGCTAGGTTAAACCTGTTAACGTTTACCAGAGCGATGGCGCACTGAAGCGTTTTTTCCCCACTAGTTTAATGTTTATGAATGAATTTAACGTGAAAGTATATCATTAATCTTGACAAACTATATATTATTCTGAAGGTCTAAGCCTCAAGCATCGACGACAGATCGCTGTTTTTCGATGGAAAGCTTATAAGGAATGTATTTGCTACATTTGTGTAAGCAGTACACATCAAAACATGCAGAATAAAAAAGCCGTACGTACCAGATTCATTGTAATAACGAGTCACAAATGCCTCTTTAGTTAGAGAGGTAAGGGTCCACAGAACAACATCCCAGCGAGCACTTTTAGTCCAGCGAAACAATAACGTTGTAATAAGGATGAATATTCCTTTGTTTACGTTTCATTTCTTCAGGAGAGTTATTGTTCGCGTCCGTTATGGAATAAATTACACTCAAAAACAGCGTCTTGGTGGTAATAAAACAACACGGTGCTGTAGCATACAGTTTTACAAACAGAATGAGACCGTCCACGGAAAAAAAAGTCTCAGAAAAGCGGAATATAGATTTGAATTTGGCGCTCTCTCCTGCCAGTGCGTGACGCATGCTGTGACGCAGCTGTCATCCAAGCGGGGTGTAACTTAGCGATCTGCTTTAACCATAAAAAAATGTTTTTTTTTTTCTTCTACATTTTTTATATGTGTGTGTGTGTGTGTATTGTGTGGGGAATGTGGCCGTATCTGCATGATTATCATCTGTATGGACGGACATCAGCGTGTTTATTACCGACTCTATGACGGCTATCATTGTGATTCATTGATCAGCTATTATTGATTATATGGCCCATCTGTATGATTATCATCTGAATGGAAGATGATACCATTTTTCATGGTATCTTCTTCAAATTTTAAATATGAACTCATGAGACATGTGGCTTTCAATCCATTACTTTTCTGGATTGCTCCAGGACTTATTTCATGTATTTATATATGAAATAAAAAAACATTCAGTGTGGAAAAATATTTTTCAAGGCACGTCAGTGTCTATAACTTTTTATCTTTTTGAACATTATCAACTCTGGATGATAGATAGTAAAGCCTAGAGTGTCTTCTTTCCAAAGATACCTAATTTGTTTGTATAGCACACTTTGTCAGGAACTGTTACCATTTTAATTTAGGTAGGTTATTTTCACCTGTGAGGCCCACAATGGGGGGCGAAGGTTAACAGGTTAAATTAATTTTCGGGCTACCAAAATCTAAAGAGTACCTGTCCAAAGGACTACCAGGGATTTTGAAAAAGTGCGAGCTCTGCTTCAAATGTATTGCAAATATATAAGTAGTTTGAGAATCCTGTGAGACTAATTCGATTACGTCTTCGCCAGTGTTTCATGGGAGTTGGTGGTCACCCCTGTGCTTTTTTGCCACTCTGACGGTTCTCTGATTGGTGAAACCACACTGACTTGTGGCCCAACAAAGGCAAAACACAGTAACTACAAGACAATAACTGGTGTGTTTTGACAGAGTTTATACTCTGCTCATGATAGATCTGTTGAAAGTTTTCTTTACAATTCTATAAATCCATGGAGAAAATGAATGGGTCTTTGCCTTCACAAACTTGAAAATAGCATATTTTTATGCAAAATATAATTCGCTTTCTATTTTTAAGGTGAATTATGAAACAGGCATGAGATTTTATGATAAGTCTTTCATGAGATGCCCTCATAGAGATGTTACAGACAGTTACAGACAGACACTGTATGGCATGAAATTATATTAATTGGTTCACTTTCGACTTTTGAAAGTGCTCTGATGGATTGGAACACTAACAGTGCCATTACAGGGCCATCTGGAATAATCTGACTAGACAGAAATTAAGCAACTGAAATGGTCCCAAGCGGTTCCTCTTAAAAATGCCAAGGAGAGCAGGATCTCTCTGAATTCTTTCAAAACTCTGTTGGAGATTATGTCCAAAGTGTTCATTTAGACAGACCTTTGAGTTAAATTGGAGTTGAAAAGGTGAAATTACTGCATTCAGAAGGCTAATAGTCAGTACTTCCCAAGTGTCAGACAGATATTCAATTCTTTGTTCAATACTTCTTGAAGGACATAATAGATTAGTTCCCCTGACATGCAATGTGTGTGTTTCAGACCAAACGAACATGTTTCTGCAGTGACATTAATCAAGACTTGGTGCGTCAGGCGTGTATCACTGCCGCCCTTCCATTCTGCCGTCAGTGGCAAGCGTTAATTGGACTCGGGGTGGAAGCGCAGGAACTGACATTTTTCTAGGATCTTCTCTCATCATCTCTCCCTGCGGGTGTGTTTATGTGATTGTTTGTCTGCAGGTCCTGTCATCCATGCCTGAGAGCAGCCCGACGCCCAGAGGGCACAGGGAGCCTGAGGACTCTTCGGCCAGCTGCAGCGACAGCAGCTCTGGTTCCGACGCTGATGGAGAAGATGAGAGCAGCAGCATCACGCAAGAGAAACTTAATCACCCCGAACGCTCCAGTGAGTTCTTTCCCTGGGCCTGTAAAAGAAAGAGGTCTGGGAGCCTCTATTAGCCTTTTTCCACAGAAAAGTTGCTGGTTCTTTTTTTCTCAAAATGGTTCCAGTGCCCAATCTGGAAGAAACCGTAGATCAGGAGAATGTAAAATTCGAACTTTATTTATTTTTAATATGGGGTCTGTAAGATTTTTTATGTTTTTGAACATAAATCTCATATGCTGACCAAACTTATTTGATTACAAATTCAATAAAAAACAGTAATGTTGTGAAATATTTAAAATAACTGTTTAAAATAATAAATATATTTAAAAATGTAAATTATTCCTGTGACGGACAAACTGATTTTCAGTCTTTACTGTCACCTTTGATCAATGTAATTTATCCTTACATATATTACAAGATTGATTGATTATTTGATCATTTTTTACATTTTTAATTTTTGACCTTGGACCACAAAACCTTAAGTCTTAAGTCACACGGGTATATTTGTAGCGAAAGCCAAAAAAAAAAAAAAACATTGTATGAAAATCATAAGGATATTAAGTAAAGATCTTGTTCCATGAAGATGTTTTGTAAATTTCCTACCCTAAATATATCAAAACTAATTTTTTGATTAGTAATATGCTTTGATAAGAACTTAATTTGGACAACTTTAAAGACTATTTTATCAATATTTTGATGTTTTTGCACCCTCAGATTTTCAAATTAATGTATCTCGGCCAAATATTATCCTAATGTCCATGAAACTATGCATCATTGGAAAACTTATCTATTCAGCTTTCAGATGATGTATAAATCTCAATTTCCAAAAATTGACCCTCATGACCGGGGTCACATTTTCTTTTTTTCTTTTTTTAAACCTTACTGACTCTTTTACAATAATACATTAATTTAAAAAAGCAATGCACAAATCTTTTAATTTTGAAAATATATAACATTATTTAGCACCCCCCCCCCAGAAAAAAAGTGATAACTTTTACCGTCACAAACTGATTTTGATGCAGCTGTCAGAAGTTAGATTGATTGCAGTCAGTTTACAAAGCATTGCAAATAAAATTATTTTTTATTATTTGAACACACTTCATATGGTAGAAAACTTGAATGATTGTAATAGGAGTGATCTAGTTTTGTTTTGCGTCAGTGTTGTTGTTTTGAGAACTTTTCTTGGTGTTGACATGATCTCACTACTGGACCTCTGACGTTATCCGTTCGTACATCGAGACCAGCAGGTTTTAGGGGTCTGTTCAGTGGAAAAGCTATTTATCACCTGTGGGCTGGGACTATTAGGGTAGACTGGGAGGTTCTGGGACGTTCTGCTGCTGAACTGCTTTTATAGGTGCTATCTGTCTCTCGATGGTTTCCAGATGACTGCAAGAGCTGCTTATGCCTTAAACTCTTAAGCAGCCTTTTGTCTAGCCAGACACATTAAATCTTCAGTGCCGTTTGCCGAGCCTGAGCTAAATTACAGATGTAAATCTACTATAATGCATTTGTTTACCTATTTAATACATGAAACAGAGAAAATCCATCTTTTTTAATTAGGGTCACAGTATTCGCTGGCCCAGTGCAGTGGCTCTTAATTTGACTGGCTGACTGCGGCAGGTGATGTCATGAGAGGTCCCTCGGCTCTCATGCGCTGCAGCTTTAATGAGCTTTTCTGATGTTTCAGCCCGCTGGTTTAAAGGGAGACTGGACGCTCAGCTTGAGGAAAGCACAGGTTGGGGAGAAGTTCAGAGGAGCACTTCTGGTGTACCTTGAAAACTGTGCAAACAAGCCTTGAAAAATGTTTGTTTTAAAGTAGAGTTCTTTTTAGAAGCAGAGTGTTCCTTGGGGTCCAGCATCCTACGCATAGTCTTTATATATACTGTATATAGATGTTTTTGAAGCTACGCTCACTATTCCTCCATGTGATGCTTTTCACAAATATGGTTCAAAAATGGCTTGAGATTATTATAATTTTTTTTTTTTCAAAAAATGGTCATGAACATCTTAAGTTGCTAAACCTTAAGAAATGTTTTGTCCTTTTTATTTATTGTTATTGCTTATTTTTTAAACAGAGGTTTGCCATTTTTGCAACCTTGAATTGAAGAAATGTCTAAAAACATTTTAAAACGTGTGGAACTTAAAGGGGTCATATGACGTTGCTAAAAAGAAGATTATTTTGTGTATTTGGTGTAATGCAATGTGTTTATGCAGTTTAAGGTTCAAAAAACACATTATTTTCCACATACTGTACATTATTGTTGCTCCTCTATGTCCCACCTTTCTGAAACGCATACATTTTTACACAGCTCATCGTTCTGAGAAGCGAGGCGTGCTCTGATTGGCTAACTATTCAGTGCGTTGTGATTGGCTTAAGCGTGAGATGGAAATGTTACACCCCTTACCGTATTGTGATGCCGTGGCCCGTGTCCTGGCGCGATGATACAAAAACAATAAAACCCATTATAAATGAGGCATTTGTTGCATCCAGTGGGAACATAATTACTGATTTTAGTGACTTATACTGCCTTTTTACGCATTGCGTTGCATCGCGCCGCATAAACATTACCATGTCTGCATTTGTGATCAGAGAAACGACAAACAACAAGCACTACTCTACACTGCTGAAAACTCACGTTTGTATCGTCAGTGGCAAATTCTTTAAATAAGAAAACGTACTTGCAGACTGTGAGTCAGAAGCGTCAGACTGTCCTTGCAAAGTTGAAATTGCCCCACTTTATAGAAACAGCCTTTGAGCACAGCTGGCAGGCTACTCCCAGGTTCAGGAAATAGTCCTCCGTAAAATGCGCTGCACACACTCTAATATTTGGGTTGAACTGTTCTGGAACAGTGTTGTAAATACAACTTAAGCACTGATTTCTAGTTGTGTCCTCTTTTGGAAGCCCAAACAAAGTACTTTCGCTTTCACAACGAAGCACAGCATCTCCAGGACATGGCGCCGGCGGCAGCAACAATACTACAGTGAGAATAATAGTCTGCATTCTTTCTTTGCGTATACATTTGGGCGGTGTTTTGCAAATCTTTACACACTGTGACTTAGACATGTGGGGGCGTGTTTGAATGAGCCGTTTTAGGAGGGCGTGGCAGAGTCTTAACTTTTACAAAGAATATCTCTTTGGATTTGAGACTTTAGTCTTTGCAACTTCAGGGATCTTATCTATGAACAAAAAGCTTGTGACACTCCAAAGAGAAAGGAAAACTTGAAATCACATCGTATGACCCCTTTAATATTTTCTTGCTATAAACAATTAACAAACCAATTTAAATTACATTACAATATTTAAGAATAATTTAATTGAATAATTTAAAATCAATGATAGCATTTACTTAACTTGATTTTCAGTTTCATGCAATATTTTTAATGGGAGGGAAATCATGCACAGGCTTGTCTGTGGGACACAGCTAAATAGAATATTTATGGTAATTAACAACTTAATAATTAACAATATTTTTTACAAAATGATTTTAACAATTAGTTTAACAGCTTATATAATAATTTTGTTTAATTATTGGGAACAGGCAAGATTCAGAAATTGTCAAACTGGGGTAAGGCAGGCCAAAGTGTTATGCTATGATAATTTCGTTAGATAGTTTATAGTTCAGTAACGGCGCACTAGTTTGTACCCTATTTTTGGAAAGTGTCATAGATTGTGCAGGATATTGATTATCCGGGCCTGACACAGTTGAAGCCATGCCTTTTCCATTAGCCACTGAAAGAGGGACAAAGCAACAAGCTGACAGGTTTATTTGGTGTGCGAGGGGTCGCTGGTGGTTGGGTTGCTGCCGGAGGGGGCTTTGGGCCATTCTGGGGTGACATTGTTTGCCCCCTTTGCCCCACACTACCCTGAGGCCATCTGCGATAGTCCGAGCTAAGCTGCTATAATACCGCATTTGGCAACTTCTTCCCTCAAGATTCACGGATGAAGCGGTGATGCCGCTGGCTAGCTCACAAACTGGAGGTCATTCAAAATCGTAGATTTGTCTGTATGTGTGTTTCAATTCACTGTCTGGCCTGAGTTGGAAACCTGACAGCCACTCAGGCCTGCAGGATGATCACATGGTGAAGTGATTAATTAAAACCTTTTTTGCTGGTTATTAGATTTCAGATGCTAGACTTAATTTCCAAGAGGGTGTGTGTGTGAGTGTGTTTTAAATTGAAGTCAAGTGCTTTTGTTCTTTGTTTTAGGTCGTGTGCATTGGAAACCTGCCCCTAAACCAATGCGAGGTCCTTCCTCCTCGCCCAATCTTTCCGGGCTCATCCGTCGCTCCATGTCCTGTCCACGCTCCATATCCTCTCTGACTGCGCAGTCACCTACCAATGAGACCAGACGGCCAAAATCAGCCACTCACGTGGCTAATGCATCGACTGCGGCCGCTCAAACAGCAGCCACCATGACGCAGATGACCCCGATTCGACCCCACACGGCATGTCGTTCCCATTCGCTCAGTCGCAACAGTTCTACAAACAGAGTTCCACACAGCAGCAGTCTAGGCGCCATTCACCCCAATACGGCAAGTATCGGATTTCTCTCTATCACACACAGGGAATATTCACAAATGACCATATTGCTCGTTCTATTCATGCAGAATGTGCCCTGCAATTCCATATGCATTGATTACCCGGTCAAAAGAGTGCATTTGTCTGAATTTGCAATATACAACCAGTGCACAGAATCAAGTATCCCGCAAAGCAATGACCTGACCTTTCATTTCCAGCTTGATGATTGAACAGGAAGTTCCAGTTCCAGCTTAATTTACACCCCAAGAAATCAGAAAAAGGGAAACATAAAGTATATTTTGCATAATGGAAATTAGAGTTTTTAGATAATGAAAGTTTTTAGATTCTTGTACTGTGACTTTATATTCATGACAGTTAAGCACATTTTCAAATTTTCAATTCACAGTGAAAAAGATATGATACATATTATAGTACTATATCATGGTAGTGCCATTTTGCCATTAATATATGCTCATTCAGAAATTATATATATATATGTACTATATGTATATGTGTCATAAATAAAAATTCTAATTAGAATCACCACTGAGAGAATACAATTACTTTACAATTACCAATTCATTTTCTTGTTTTGATTTTGGGGAAAAAGTGTGAACTGGTATTTCTTTATTTTTCTTTTTTTTTTCCCCCATCAACCTCTCTTTCAGTAGTGACAGTAGTCAACATTTGAAGTGGATCAAAAAAGTTAATTAAAGTTGTCCTAAGACAAGAACGCATTTTGGTTTTAGGTTTTAGGATAACTTTAATAAAAGGTTTTGACCCACTTCAAATGTTGACTACTATAATTGGACTGACCAAAGATAATATATATTATAATATAATTATTATTTATATATAAATACACACACACACACACACACACACATATGCATGCATACTGCTATAGACACTACTGCAGACTGTCTGTGCAGCATAGAGTGAGCATTACACTAGTATTTCATCCTGAACATAGACTATATCTACACAGACACATCTATCTTTTTCTTTACCCTAGATGTCCTCTAGAGAATCTGAACAGATGTTCACAAAGATGGCTGATTTAGAGAAGATCTGGCAACACACCACCTGTAAAAATGACAAATATCATTTTTATTTTCCCATCGCTGTCTTGAGTCATTCTAATCCATCAAACAATAGAGATTCAACACACGCACGACCACATAATCAGTCACGCTGTGTTTTCAGACTCTGATAGTTCCTTCTCGTTCTCATATCCACTCTCATTCTCTCACTCTCTCTGGGCACACCTTGCAGAGGAAAATTAGTCATATTGTGGAAAATATTGGGAGTGTGGAGCTAAATTGGGCCTGTATTTACAGGCACATTCATCTCGTGAATACCAGCACTCCCCCTTGTTCAAACTCTCATTAAGGAATATTAATCAGGAACAACAACACACACACTTATGCTCTGTTTAATAAGACTTTAGATTGTGTTTAGCAAGACGGACTACTAAAGCTACATGCTCTTTTCAGAGTAATTGCATATAGACTGCATGATCATCAAGTTAATAAGGCTTCATTTTTCTAATAATGGAACCTGGTTAATAAGGATTTGTGCTCTTTCCTCAAAACTCTTATCCAAATACTTGGATTTTGTGCTGTGTTTGTAGGACTCTGACTTTTGTTGGTATAGCTAAATTTGTTTTGCTCGATTCAGTAATTCTAAATAGTATTGTATTGTGGACTTGAATAGAATCAATTGGATGTTATTATGTGAAGCACATGTTTAGGTATGTTTTAAGGATTTGTTTTTTTTTAATGAACAAAACGTATGCATATGATATATATATATATATATATATATATATATATATATATATATATATATATATATATATACTTTAAAAAGAAGTAAATAAAAAAAAATGTTTTTTTTTGCATTTCTGAAATATGAGGGGGCATGAAATCATTTCTTCTTCTTTCCTTTGATTTTGGGATGAAATGACCTTGATGTGTTCTTGAGACTCTTCGTTTAGGGTCTTAAGACTCTGATATGCCTCTGTAGACTATACTTACTCCTTTTAAAACTTCTGCACGGTTTATGAAACCTTATTTCTAGTAAGTAAAGATCACTGTTTTTCTTCTCATAGCGAGCATACAGGCACCATATGAACGCACTGCTGCGATGGCCGAAAGAAACCTGATGACTGCAGAGAAAAGACGTCCTGCTCAATAATTCATCTTTATTGTGTTGGTTCTTTGCATGTGCGGATGCAGGGGGAGACCCCGCTGAGTAAAGAGCAGGAGGCCGAGCTGATGCAGCAGACGCTGGTTGCGCTCGGGGAGATGAGGATTCGTTACCCGGGGAAGAGCGAGGAGGAGGCCGAGGCCGTGTTGGATGAGGTGAGACACGCAGCTGAGAGAAAGCGCTCGGTCAGGGCAGGCGCACCGGCTGCTCTGTTCCCCTCATTCCCTGAACTCATTTGAGGACGTCCGAGCCGTTCGCAGCGTCTCTCGTTGTATGTAGAGTCATTAGCCGTCCACCTGTATGCTTAATGAGATCCATTAGCTGTCTGCGCAGAAACACAGCTGGCCGACAGCACCTGTTTAAGACACTTCCAGCATTCATTTACACCATCACTTTCACGCCGATAGATCTGACGTACATTTGCACATTAACAATTATGGAAACACAGCATTTAGCAGGAGAAGCACATTGAACTGATGCCGCTCTATTACCAGAGCTGTGAAATTGTAATTGGCGCCTTCCATGAATACGGTACACTTTGGTAATTATTTTATTTTAATCCATTAGAGGCACACTATTAGGTGTGTTAGGGAAACTCTTATCTAACATAAAATTAACCTAGCGTGAAAAGTAGCTAGTTTTAAACACACCGAATGCCTGAAATCACCCATACCCCTGTGAAGGTAAAAGTATAGCTAAACCTGAAAGCTTTTAGGGGCTGTTTACACCTGGTCACTTCATGCATTTTTTCTGATCTGATAGCAATCCGATCCTGTAAAGACCAGGTGTAAATGCCCTCCGAAACACATTCGAGACGGATATAGATCCGATCGCTCAAACCACTTCAGGAGGTGGTCTGTGCCACATTCCAGACGAAACTGGAAAAGTGTAAATGCACATGGTTGTTGAAACCACATAGCGCTAATGCAACAAGCATCACCGCGGATGAGTAGCTGAGTATCTCTTCAGCAAGTCGTCGTGCAAACTGCCGTGAATTAAACTGAAAGTAAGTCGCAGACGCTCAACACACAATCATCTTCATTCAAAGTAGTGAGACTAACCTATTTTTCCAGTGCTGCTCTCTCTTGTTGCGGTCTCTGATATTGAAATTATCTGATAACGAATAAAATGTAGTGCATATCTATTGCTTTCATTGACGTGAACTCCGTTAAATTTGCATATAGCGCAGGAATCAAAGAACGGATTGAGAGTCACATGGCTGTACCTGTAACTTTTTATTAAATTAAAAAGCTAAAGTATGGGAATATGTTGCACCATGTTATATAATGACAGTGATAAAGACACAACTGAAAATGAAATAGGGGAAAAAAAAAAAATGAATATAGTGCATAGTAAGGGTGTAATGGACCAAAAGCTAACCCTAACCCTATGCCCAACAAATACATTTCACATTGCACTTAGAAAGAAAGAAAGAAAGAAAGAAAGAAAGAAAGAAAGAAAGAAAGAAAGAAAGAAAGAATGATGGGTTGTGTACTGTATTCAGAAGAAGACTTTATTTTGGTAGACCTATTCTACTAACCTCAACCTAACAGTCTACTAATACTCTAATGTTAGTTAGTTAACATGTGGTTGCAAATGAATGAGAGCCAGTTGACAGTTACAAAGTTACTTAATAGAATGCTGTAGCCACTAAATTATGCATTTTAAAAAAGCCTGGCAATGTACAAAGAAAGAGCACTAACTGACTAACCAAAATATCTGTAGACTAGTTGACAAGTTGAAGTTTTTCCTGCTGTATCCTAACAATACTTATAAGGCAAATGCAGACTGATTAAAAATACATTACAAACTATAAACTGCTATGAAAGGTGAACTAAATCTTTCAGCTTCACATGCATGGTGGGGAACCAACATTTAGTCCCAAACTGGCCGACTCCTACTGATTCAATCTGTATTTAGACATGTGACAGATGTCACATGTCTAGATCGCAAATCTCATATAAAAGGAATAGAAAATAAAAAAACCTATATAATATTTAGTTTGACCTCCTGAGATTGACGATCAACAGTTTGAAGGTTAAGCATCTCGTTTCTCGGACACTTTATTTAAATAAAATGAAAATAAAACGATTTTTGAATAACTCAAATTTTGAGAGCATTTCATGTAAATGTTTGTAATTAACATTTTTCAGTGTTTTTGGGCTAATTCACAGTCTAAAAGAGTTATTAATGATAAGGAAGATAAATGATAAATATTAGCATATTTATGCCATCATCTTGCACTCAAAACATGGACATAGTTCATCTACTCGTTTTAGTGGCGTGTTCGAGAATGTATTCACTAGAAGCGGCGTTCACTGGTGCGTGCTGTGCCACCGGGATTCAATGAGAAGAGTGGGTATATTTTATTGATACTGTAAATGATGTAAATATATTCAAACATTCAGATCAATGTTCCAAAATGTTAAAAATTCATATGTGGCGAGAGAACCCATGTGAATGGACTGTTCTTATTCAAGGTCCTTGTGTTTGTAAAATAAAGGAAAGATGCCTGGAGTAAATAGATAGATAGATAGATAGATAGATAGATAGATAGATAGATAGATAGATAGATAGATAGATAGATAGATAGATAGATAGATAGATAGATAGATAGATAGATAGATAGATAGATATTACAATAATAAAATGAATGTTGTTTGCCCCTTTAGATTCTGAACAACTGGAAATACCATAAACCAAAAGTGGCATCTTACTGGCTGGTGAAGTTAGATGCCACCAAACAAAGGAAGGTGAGTGGACTTAATATGCATGGAGCTATACAAGGTGAAACTCTAAACACTCAATTATTTTTTGATATGTTGGAGTTTTTCAGCTGAGTCTCAGGTGACCAAAGTGTATTGTGGATGAAAAAAATGGAGGTCTTAAAAAATGCCATTTGGATCTGCCTTAACAGAACACATGATGCAACAAATTGAAACAGTTCAAAGGCACTCAATTTCAGCACTATTACAGTAGTGAACGACAGGTGGTTACAAGAGGGTTACAGGTGTTTTGATTTGACACAGTAGGGTGGACGTTGTAGGGTGGGCATTACAGACTGATATAATGAGGGATTGTCTCGTTCCACAAGCTGATTATCAGCCGAAGTTTGAGGGATCAATCAGAATAGAGTTAACATGTCTCATACGGGGCCATTAAATCAGGCATATTGTTGAAAGTCACATCACAGATGTCTGCGAGCAGAATAACTGAGGGAGCTGAAGGGGGAAGAGGAAGATTGGAAACTCGCTGAGACTCATGCCATTACTCATTTTACGGTTCACAATTCATACCCCTCCAGTATCTTTGGGAAGTCTGATTCATTTTAGCAAATTGGTTCGTCAGGATGATTCATTTCAATAAATGATTCACTGATTCAATGGAATATTCTGCCCAGAAATTCCTGCATTTTTTTTTTGTAAATAAATATTTAAACTATGTTACTGTATTCATAACTATACTTTTTTTATTCTGCTATAAACGTCAGTGGGATTTAGAGTTTTTGCTTTTTTCAGATGATGGCGATTACATTATTTCTGTCACTGCGAGATCTTGTGTGTGAATATTGTGTACTACTTTCTGTGTTATTTTTTGCTACTTTTATTTATCTGACTATTTCAGGTTTTAGATATCGTCCGTACTAACATCCGCTCAGTGCTTCAGAGGATTTGGAGTGAACCGGATGTGGAGACTCTGCGACTTTATCGCCTTTTCAACCGTGTTTTTAACCGTCTGCTCTGGAGTCACGGTCAGGGGCTCTGGAACTGCCTCTCTAGCTCTGGGTTAGAGACTTTTATTTTGCATGACATCACAATAGTACTGTCAAATGATTAATTGTGATTAATCGCATCCAAAATAAAAGTTTTTGTTTACATAATATATGAGTGTGTACGGTGTATATTTATTAAGTATATTATATAAATTATATATATATTATATAAAAACACATGCATGTATATACATTTAAGAAAAATATGCTATGTTTATATATTAAATAATATATAATAGATAAATGTATATACATGCAAATATTTTCAAAATATATACTGTTTGTGTGTGTGTTTATATATATCAATAAATAAACACAGTACACATACATATAGTATGTAAACAAAAACTTTTATTTTGGATGCGAATAATCGTTTGACACATTAGAATGAAGTCTATTTACATTTATTTTATTAATTTGCACTTCTAGCACATCATTTCAAAGAAAAAAATGGGTTGTCTTTTTTTTAATAAATATTTTAACTCCTTGTTTAATTGAAGCGGTGTGTAAAAGCAATATCACACCAGCGATCCTATCCTACTGTCTGAACATCACTGTCAGAATGTCAATATGACTGTGATTTACCAAATCAAAACATTGTGATATTGCCTAATTGTATGTCAGAAATATATATTTAGCCAAAAATAAAGTAATTTTAGTGGTAAGGCCTCTTAAAATATTGTCACAGTAGTGTGTAAATTGGCAAGAGCGTCTCCAGCTCTACAAAGAATAATAAGCTGTCATGTCTGGTTTTAAATGTCCTTCATTCATTAATTATTTGACTTGTAAATGTCACATAAAATGAGTTGGGAAGAGCTTTTAATGTAAAAAGACATTTAGACAGAACATAACCTCAGCCATGAGAAAAATGGTTTCTGTTTTGTCTTCATTGACTCAATCGTGAGTCTTTATATAGACTTTTACTTCCTTAGAGAGCCGCACATAGAAGCATACAAGCTTGCTGTTATAATACACATAGAGCCTTACATGCTGAGATTTTATCATCTCTGAGCGCAAACAGCGGGGACACCTTCTTATTGACTGCCTTCCTCCCTCTAGTCATTGTGAGCACTTCTCAGGGGCTTTGTGTGGCCCAATCACTCTTGTAATTGCCACAGAGTGAAGGATGTTATATAGCCAGGTTTAGACCATTTGGAGTTGATGAGAGCGAACACAGCTCTAGGGGATTAGAGGCAGTGCCAGCGACCCATGCTGCTTCTGTTTAATCAGGGACTGACGTGTGAAGGTGGCCCGTGAGCCGTTAGCACGGCAAGGGGATAGCAGTGGGAGAGCACTGTGGAGCCTCCCTGCCTGTAATGTACAATTCAGATCCCTAGAAGTTACATTTCATCATCTCTACAATGAAACCTCATCTCCTCCACCAAGGCTTTAAAGAGACAATTCTTTTTAGTGTTTCTTTCTTCAACAAGAACCTTTTAACCTTTCTCATGGTTTGTTCCAGCAGTGTCTATCATTGTAAAAGCTGGCTCATATTGCTTCTATAGAGTGGTTTATAAGAAAGTATAATATAAAGTTTAAAAATGGTACTTAATCAGAATTTTGTCTGATTTTCCAATGACAATATGTCAATATCCAATGAAAATATGTCAATTCACTGAAAATTAAAATGATACAGTGGACCAACTAAAAAAACTAATTTGTTACAGCCAAATTTATTTGTCTCAAATTATATTTATTAATCAAAAATATTTATTCTCGGAAAGACAAAAACACAGATTCCCTGTCGATATTTCACTCGTACTGCATCGTAAGATGCTGTATGGGAAAAACTCCTTTTTTCCTCTTCACTGAAGCCTTTTCAATCACGCAGTGAAACTGCACGTCCATTGGTTCATGAAGTGCAATAAAAACTAACCAGTTGCACGGCGGCGGCGATGAGCGAGCCTATGGCTATGCAGCCTGCCAAAGCCTGCCAAAATGGGGGGGGGGCTTCTGGCTATATAAGCGGCCACTTCGCCGCCGCAACTCAGATTTCTCCTCTTCCAGCGACGAAGCTTCTTCTTCTTCGCTGACCCTTCGCTCACGCCGACTCGCCGTTGAAACGCCTCGCAGCTGGATCGGACCTCCTGCAGCTTCCTGCTTCCATTCCATCCCCTGCCGCCATCCGGCGAATCCTAAAAGAGCCTCACAAAAAGAGCTCGGCGTTGTTGCAAATGCCGCGCCGTCATTGTAAGACGTGCAGGGCTCCCCTGCGCGCTGATGACGGTCACGCTGAGTGCGTGTCATGCTTGGGGAAATCCCACGCTGACGCTGCGCTCGGCGGGGCTGACTGCTCGCACTGCGAGTCGTTCAGTCTTGCCTCTCTGCAGTCGCGGATAGCTTTCTTTTCAGAAAGTGACTCTGCCCCTCGCGCCCTCCCGTTTTCTTCCTCCCAGGGACCTGCGAGGAAAAAACAGCGGGGCAGAGGGCTTGAGCGGCTGGAGACTTGCGAGCTCACGTCGGCTCAGTGCCTGTGTGCCTCGCCGTCTCCACAGAGAGATGAATCAGCGGTCCTCTTCACCCAACCCGATCAGCGTCCCTCCGCGGCTGCGAGCGACATGATCTCGTTCGGGGGGAGCGACGACGAGATGGACAGCCTTTCCCTGGCGGCTTCGGACGAGGATGAGTTTTCGGGCTCAATGTCTGACCCCGCCCTCTTACCGCCGACCTCTTCTCGCAGCGCCAGACCCAGATCGGATGAGAAGCTCGTCCATATCATGACCAAGGTTGTCAGTGAGCTCGGGCTCGAGTGGTCTCCGCCTGAGGAGCCATCTCGTAGCAGGCTGGATGAGTGGTTTCTCCCGGGGTGCCAGCAGGCCCTCCGCCAACGCTCTTCCCCCTTCTTTCCAGAAGTCCACGACGAGCTCACTAAATCGTGGCGCGCCCCCTACTCATCTCGCATCAGATCTTCTGCTTCCTCCGCCCTCACCTCCGTTGACGGTGCCGAAGAGAAGGGATACGAGCACCTGCCCCCTCTGGCCACGCATCTCTGCCCGCCCTCGGCCATCGGATGGAAGGCGAGGGCAAACCATCCGTTCAAGCCGTGCAGAGCTACATCTGCACTCGCTGGACGCGCTACTCAGCGGCTGGACAAGCGGCTTCGGCGCTGCACTCGATGACGGGTTTCCAGGTCTTTCAGGCCAAGATGCTCGCCAGCGAGGATGCAGGTCTGGATTAGGGGTGTGCTCAAAATATTGATTCTTAGATACATACCGATATAATAAAAAAAGATACAGTATCGACATTCTAGCCCTTAGTATCGATACTCCGCCCAGCCATTAGGGGGCGCAGCAGCGCCCGCGAGTTTAAAAAAACTCATGGAAAATGTCAAAGATTTTAGAAGCGCCGTTGTCCCTAAAGGCAGATGTTTGGACACATTTTAGTTTTAAAGCAAAGGAAGGAAATTGCCAGGCTTCTATACGCTACACCGGTAATACAACTAACCTGCGCGACCACCTGCAAAGACACCATGCAGACAAGCTAGCTTCGCCGCAGCCCAAAAAAACACGGGACCCCATGCAAACTACTTTGGACAACGCAACATCCAAGCTTCCATCTAACTCAGTCCGTGCACAGAAGTACATGGTGTCACAAAAAAGAATTATAAGAAGATTTAATAAAAAGTTAAGAATAATAAGAAGAAGATTTTGTGCTTGTGTGAGCTCAGACTGTACCCTTGGAAAGTTAAATGTTGACTTGTGCTAATTTCCAGATTAATAAAATTTGTGTACAATTAATCAGAGCACTTAAAGTTGCAAATATTTAAGCAAAATGTACTTTGTTATAATGCACTTTTGTCTTCCATAAATTGAAGAAAAATGCAGAGTTCTGTTTGTTGAGTAAATGTGTTCAGCATTAACTAATTGGCTCTGGCCCATGTATTTTTATTGAATCGTATCGAATCGTGTCACATTGTATCAAATCGTATCGAGACAGCTCTGTATCGAGGTACGTATCGAATCGTGACCTGTGTATCGAGGTATGTATCGTATCGCCAGGTTCTCCAAGGTATACAGCCCTAGTCTGGATGCAGCTTCACTCAGGGACCTGAGGAGCGCAACGGATCTGGCCCTGCGCGCTACTAAAGCCGTTCCCGCTCGGTGAAACGCTACCCCTTCCCGAAGCGCCAAGGCCCCCGGCCTAAGATCGCCTAGGATCCGGCGCCTCAGAAGTCATCCGGAGCAGCCAGGCAGAAAGAGGAGGGGCTCGAGTCTCGCTACTGCTGGACCTCCCCGCAAACAGCCTCTAATGTGCCTCTTGCCACCCCGCTCAGCGCTGGGTGCGGAGGGATTTGTGTTTTCGTCCGACCGCTGTGATAGCGGACAAAATAAAATACATACATTTTCAAAAAGAGAGCAAATATCCTCTTCTGCCTACCCTAAGCGTCCTGCCCTTAGGCAGCCAGTCTTTAGAGCCGATTCTACCTCTTGCCACACGGGCCGAGGCCTGGCAGGCCATCCCCGGTGTGTCAGAGTGGGTGATGGCTACTATAAAACGAGGTTATTCACTCCAATTCGCTCGAAGACCACCTCGTTTCCAAGGGGTGTTCACCACCACGGTATGCAGCAAAGACGCTCAAGTTCTGCGCACGGAGGTGATGAATCTGCTGGTAAAAGGAGCCATAGAAATAGTTCCTCCAGCTCAGAGCGAGTCAGGCTTCTACAGCCGCTACTTCCTCGTCCCCAAAAAAGACGGCGGCCTGTGACCTATTCTAGATCTCAGACTCCTGAATCACGCCCTAGTAAAGAGGTCGTTCACAGGATGATCACTTTGAAACAGATCCTCTCGCAAATATGCCCAGGGGACTGGTTCATGTCGCTGGATTTGAAAGCCGCGTACTTTCACATCCAGGTAGCCCCCCATCACAGACGATTCTTGAGATTCGCATTCGAGGGGGTGGCATACCAATACAAGGTCCTCCTGTTTGGGTTATCCCTGGCTCCCCGCACTTTTACGCGATGCATGGATGCGGCTCTCTCCCCTCTATGGCAGATGGGAATCCGCATCCTCAACTACCTCGACGACTGGCTCATTCTGGCACGGTCAGAGGCGGTTTCAGCGTCGCACAAGACCCTCCTTCTCAGCCACTTAGATTGTCTGGGACTCAGGGTCAACTTTGCCAAGAGCGCGCTGCTGCCCAGCCAATGAGTTTCGTTCCTAGGAGCAGTGATAGACTGTCTCAGCGGAACGAGCCATGACTATTCAGTGCCGTGCGGCCTCCTTCAAGGAAGGGACCGTCCACTCGCTCAAGGCTTTCCAGAGAATGCTGGGCCTTATGGCAGCGGCTTCGCCAGTGCTTCGTTTGGGTCCGCTTCACATGCGTCCCATACAATTCTGGCTGAAGCAGAGGGTACCATTTGCATCTTGGCATCACGGTCGCCATCGTATAACGGTGACTCGGGCCTGTGTATCAGCTCTGAGCCGTTGGAGGGACCCCTTCTGGCTGAAGCGAGGTGTGATCTTAGACACGGCGCACAGAAGGAAAGTTGTCACGACAGATGCTTCGAACAAGGGTTGTGGAGCGCTGTGCGAGGGCAAACCGACCTTCGGTCTTTGGTCCGAGGAGGAAGCGGGTCTGCACATCAACTGCCTAGAAATGCTAGCAGTGTGCCGTGCCTGTCAATTCTTCCTGCGGGACATAAGGGGACACCACATCCTAGTACGCTCAGACAGCAAGTCCGTGGTGTCATACATAAATCACCAAATCGCCTTCTTGTTTGGCTCAGACCAATCTGCGCTCACTGAAGGCGACGCACGTGCCGGGCAAAATGAACCTAGGAGCAGACATGTTGTCAAGGAACAACGTCTCCTCAGAGGAATGGACGCTCCACCCGCTCACGGTTCAGAAAATTTGGGACATCTTCGGCAGAGCTCGAGTAGATCTCTTTGCCTCCGAAGAAAACTCTCACTGCCCAATCTATTTTACGAGGAGCACGGATGCCCTGGCCCACGAGTGGCCCATTCCCTCCAATCGCTCTGCTACCGCAGGTACTCAGACGAGTAAGGGAACAATGGCACAGGCTTCTCCTAATAGCCCCCTTCTGGAGGAACCAGCCGTGGGTTTCGGAACTTTTCCAGCTGCTGGAAGCAGCCCTGTGGCCCATTCCCTTTAGACGGGACCTCCTCTCTCAAGCGAATGGCACGCTGTGGCATCCACGGCCCGAGTTATGGGCCCTGCATGTGTGGCCACTCAACGGGAGCCTTTTGTCCTCCCAGAACGTGTCTTAATCACTATGGCAGAAGCTAGAGCCCCGTCTACTAGACGCCTCTATGCTCGGAAATGGTCTATTTTCTCAGCTTGGTGTCAAGACCGCGATTTTGATCCGGTCACCTCTGAGGTTCCAGTGGTTCTTTCGTTTCTGCAGGACCTGCTGGACAAACAGCGTTCCCCATCCACCGTCAAAGTTTACGCTTCAGCCATAGCGGCTTTTCATGCCCCTATTGCTGGTCGTTTGGTGGGCAGAAATAGTGCGGTGGTCCAATTTATACGAGGCGCCAGGAGATTGAACCCTCCTCGCCCTCGTACAGTTCCACTTTGGGACTTACCAACCGTGCTGAGGGCCTTGAGAGCCCCCCTGTTTGAACCATTGCAATCTGCGAGCCTGAGATCGCTCTCGTTTAAAACCGCCCTGCTGTTGGCACTGGCGTCAGTTAAGCGGGTAGGAGACTTGCAGGCCCTTTCTGTCAACCCTGCTTGCCTGGAATTTGGGCCTAACGACTCCAAGGTCATCCTGAAACCAAGGCTGGGTTATGTACTGTACCTAAGGTGCTCTCCACTCTGTTCAGAGCCCAGGTCATAGCTCTTTCCGCGCTTCCCCCCTCGACGGACGACCAGGAATTGTTCCTGCTCTGCCCCGTCAGGGCCCTAAGGGTATACATCGAGCGTTCTGCCTCGTTCAGAAGATCAGAACAACTTTTTGTCAGCTTCAGTAACCACGCTAAAGGTCGCCCTGTTACGAAGCAAAGTATCTCCAGGTGGATAGTGTATGCTATCACCCTAGCATACTCCTCCATGGGCTTGCAGTGCCCCATTGGAGTCAGAGCCCATTCCACCAGAGGCATCGCCTCTTCCTGGGCATGGTCCAGCGGGGTGTCCATTTCAGAAATTTGTGAGGCGGCCGGCTGGTCCTCGCCGTCCACATTTATGAGGTTTTACAACCTAGACGTCCCCGCCTTGCAGGCCAGGGTCCTCTCCGTTTAAAAATTTGCCGTTAGGGCTAGATAAGCTATCTCTGGGATTCCTTGACCATCTCTGCTCAAGGCCCTGCTTCTCTTGGAAGGTCCATATTATGGGCACTAAGTGTCTACTTCGGGACGACACCCAGGCCATGGTTGACCCGGTGGCTCAGCCTGTGCTTGGTGTAATTTTAACTCCCCTGGGCGTCATGTTTGAGTCGTTCCTCATCATAGCATGATTGTATTGGTTCCCATACAGCGTCTTACGATGCAGTACGAGTGAAATATCGACAGGGAACGTACTCGGTCACTAACGTAACCTCGGTTCCCTGAGATATGGGAACGAGTACTGCGTTCCTGGCCGTGCTATGAGCTGCACGCCTCAGTCGCTTCTTTCGAATTCAATTTTTTATGTTTTGAATCTTATTTTTTTATTTTTTTTATTAAGTAGCTTATATATTTTTAGGTTTCTTATATTTTGGTCTGTGTCCATCAAGACCCCAAAATAAAAAGATAATATAATTAAATGAAACATTTTTTGTTAAATTTCCAGCAAAATATAACATCATTAGTTTACTATGACATACATTATGCATACCATGTTATATATGTTGTTGTCACCCACTCTGAGGCTGTAGGATTTATGTATGTATTTTTCTTCAGCAGGTCATCATGGGAGAGTGTTTTCAGTAAGAGCAGTGAGGTGGTGACCGCGCAGGAGCTGAGGTGCTGCCAGCGTGTCGTACAGTTGTGTAGAGACTGTCTGCTTGTAGTCTACAAGTTTGTGGCTGACTCCCGTGGTTCTCTCAGTGGACTTAGCCCAGACTGGGACGACACAAGGTATAGTCACTTCCTCAAGCGCCCATGATCATGCTGCTAAAAGAACGCACTGACACTCACATCACCATTAGTACAGTTAACACCGCAGAACGGCATTTAATATGAAAGTTCAATAACGAAAGAAAATGAAGTGATTCATTGCATCAGGCAACCTCATTTAAAGCATCTAAAACTTTAGCAAACTCTGGGACTAAACTCCACAGATACTGCATTCATGTCACGTTGAATTTACGGCAATTATGAGAAGACAAAACAGAGATTCTAGTCTAAATTGTCTGCTTGATCAGACACAGTCACATAGGCACATTTTGTTTCTATGGCAATGCTTGCTTTTGTTTCTAATGGCAGGGAAAATTTAATACATTATTTCCCCTTGCTTAAAATATTGAAAAATACTGAAATGTAACATGTGGAACTGGCTATAATAATTTTACATGCAAATATCATATTTGCTGACTGTTTGTTGTTTTATGTGAAGTCACAATAGGCGAATTCACAAAAAAACAACAACTTTTCCTTGCAGTATTTCAGGACAAACATTTGTATTTAAATTAATTAATTTCAAGTCAATATTTAAAGTCTTTTCAGTACAAACATCCCCCTTTCTATGTCAATTTTGCCCGTAATGCAGGAGATTATACTTGATTCACAAAACTCAGTCTGGCATAATTAATATTGCACTATACACACAATTTCTGACTGTTTACAGGAAAGTGTTCCACATTTTCAGGCTGATACACGTTCTTTACCACTTTGTATGAAATGTGCATTCAAAGCAAATACTGTTCATTCGCTCAGTTCGTTAGGAAGAAGGTAAATTAGCTCCACATTTACTGAATTTCTGATGTTTAATTAACCCACCCACAATTTGGTTATCATCACCTTGTATTTGACATGTTCAGTTCAGGTCTTACAGTTCTGCAAATGTAGCTGAATCAGGTTTGTTAGGAGATCTTTACACTGGAAAGATGGAACAGAAACTGCAAACTGAAGTGGTAGTTATATATAGAGAGGAGTTTATACAGATATATAACACTATACAAATATATGTACTCAAGAATTACAAATCAGTAGACACAATACATCACCCTGATTCTTAAAATATTCATAAAATATTAAAGGGATAGTTCATCAAAAAATTAAAATTCTGTCATTAATTACTCACCCTCATGTTGTTCCAAACCCGTAAGACCTTTGTTGATCTTCAGAACACAAATGAAGATATTATTGATGAAATCCGAGAGCTTTCTGACCCTCAAGGGTCCAATCACGTTCTAGGTCCAAAAAGGTACCAAGAACATCAATAAAAATAGTCCATGTGACGTCAGTGGTTCAACCTTAATTTTATGAAGCTACAAGAAGACTTTTTGTGTGCAAACAACTAAAATGATGACTTAATTCAACAATTGTTCTCCTCCGCGTCACCCTAGCACCATTTTGGAGAGTACCACGACACATGTGTGTGCTTTCCTCTGAATGTAAGTAATGCATGCACGTGGTGCTGCTGTAGAACACGCTACGCTGAGCCTTGTTTACGTTCAGACGAAAATTATCACATGCGTCGTAGTACTCGCCAACATGGAGGCAGAGGGTGACTCTGGAGAGAAGAATTGTTGAATAAAGTTGGTATTTTATTTTTTATTGCGCACAAAATGTATTCTCATAGCTTCATTAAATTACGGTTGAACCCCTGATTTCACATGGATTATTTTGTCAATGGTATCTTTCTGTGCCTTGACCCTGCCACCACACCCTCGCTGTCTGTGCAGGGTCAGAAAGCTCTCGGATTTCATCAAAAATATTGTGTTCCGAAGATCAATGAAGGTCTTATGGGTTTGGAACAACACAAGGGTGAGTAATTAATGGTAGAATTTAAATTTTTGGGTGAACTATCCCTTTAACATTCACCAGACTTTCTCTCATATGACCTCACCTTGAATCAATGTTTTTTTTTTTGGTTCAGAGCATTTTTCTTACTTTGTTAGAAAATGTTGTATTATTAGAGCTGATCAGCTCAGTGTAAATCACCTACCTTTTTGACATGCTTATGCAGACATTGTATGATTTTTACCCGAGTTTTAAACTTTTGACAGAGTTTACTTGCATTCCATAACCTGTATAAGCTTAAGGACTTGGGAATGTAGAATCACACTGAATGATTTAGTTTGGATCTGACTTGTTGCCTGCCGTGTTTGCTGGACGTCTCTCATCCTGTCATTCCATCCCCTTGGGCTGTATATTTTGGTTTTGGATCACAGTCCTTCCCACCTTATCTCAGTATGTCTGATCTTCGGCCACCAACCTTTGTCCACCTGCTTGCTTGTTTTTTTTTTTTTTTTGCTGGATTTCCATGGAGAGACCAGCCAGTCATTTTCAATTTCCTCTCCACTCTCCATCCCAGCCAATATCCGCTCTCTTCTCACACTTGTGTTCTCTCAGGACATGCCTCATTGACGACTCATTGCTGGAACTGCCCTTGGGGATCCGTTATTTTTCAATCAGCCAGCATCTGCTTTGCCTCGTTAGGAAAATGATGCCTGGGTAACAGTCTCATCCTTGCAGTCTCATCCATCGCCTCCCTTCCTTCCTTGTTCAGATCCGTCAGGTGGCTGTCCTCTCTCTTGGTAGAAACAAAAGAGGTCAAGTGACATATAACTGACATATACCCCTAAGACAGCACAAAATCAAAACTCACCTCATGTACTTCGTGTTCCAGGTTGCATGATTTATCAATGCACATTATTCCAAAGAAATGTGTTTGGAATCATTGATAAAAATATAATAACTTGCTCTGTCTCTGAAAATAAAAAAACTTTACTTTTCACTTGATATCACCCAAGTCCTTTTATTTTTATGCCCCTTCTCTAGCCATCTGTTGTATGTATGCAACGCCAATTTTTTTTTTTTACCTTCCAATCAATTTCAGATGAATTAAATCCAAAAAGTCCCCAGCTACATTTTATTTTTGGAAATTCGACAGATTTTGGAGATACGGTACATGATTTACCATATCTTGACAACACAAAGTTGTGCAAAACTTTACATTTTTAAAAAGTTACATTATTGTGTTAAAAGTAACTAATTAAAAATCCATTTACAGTGGGTTGAGGGGGGTTAAAGTAGCCCCCAATGTAGCGCAATGACCATGTCCCATATCAAAACTCAAATATGTCATTCACATACCTAAAATACATATTTTACAGTCACCATTATGCGATGATCATAAACAGCTAAAGGGCTTCCCAGTGGCCATCCTTCACAAAACTTAACATCTACCACAGTTTTATCATATGTAGAATGCAAAATGTTTCAATACAAGCATTTCAGTCAAATGTAATTTCTGCAATATTTACCTTTAACCCACGGGAGAAAATCAACCGGCTGCAACAGTTTAAAATTCTGCGGAAAATATGTGGATTTGGCAACCCTGCATCCAAAACGATTATAATACTTTGCATATTGATAGCGGCTCCCACATATTGATAGCGCCAGGCGGCAATGGTCAGAAATTCAGCGAGAGAAGGCTTAAGAAAACAGTCCCGCGCAGGGCTTTCATACAAAAACGCACACAATGAATGGAGACTGTAGAATGCAAAAGCCGAATCCCGAACATTTTGGCCGATTTAGAAATCCATACATTTTTTTAGGTCCAAAAAGAGGACATTTCCGGGAAAAAGCGGACTTATGGTCAATCTAGTGTAACGTATTACTGCCAACTCTGATCATGGAGTCATTAGAATTCAGTGTTTAGTCATGAAAAGTAATAGCAACCTACAGAATAATTTTTAGAATGAATGAAAACAGGACACTTTCATGGTTGTACAACAACACGGTTGCATAAGATGCCACGGAAAGTTTTGTGAGGATTTTTATCAGGATGTAAAACTACGGAAACCTTTCTTAACTTTTGAGAACTGTAATGTGATATTTGGTGAATAAGGAAGTCTCCATTTTCTCTCAAAGTGTCTAAAAGTTTTATGCGGCGTTTGGCAGTTGGGTGATAGAGTGTAGGCTTTAAACAAGCAAACAGACGTGAGATATGTGCAGATCTCCGAGCGATTGTGTGTAATTAGTAAAGCACACACACGTTCGAAGGTTAGACAGCTGGCGGTTCTCTAGGGCTTTGCACTGGCAGGTTTTTCCAAGAACTGCTCAATGATCAAAAGCCAAAGACCTGGAGGAATCCTCACAGAGGTCCAATTAAACACTGCCTGCAGCCTGATTGGACCCTGAGTGATGGAGCTCTCTCATGGATGAGACTTCCTTACAGGGAATTCTTCAGAGCCAGAAAGGCCCACCTCCATATATGTTCATATTTGAATTTCATATTCCTTTGACATTTCCTTTTGTTGACCAAACTCAGCAGTCTGTAGTGAAAAATATGGTAATGAGGCTCAACCCCAACCCAAAACCATTTCCTGAGAACTCACCTGTCTGGAGTTCCCGGAGGGAAGAACCAAAGAGTCGGGTCTGATTTTTAAAGCTTTAATGAAAGGAACGTAGGGAAAGATCATGTGTGCATGAGGTGAAAGGTGGCTCAAAATGTGCATCGGACATATTTATCGATATTCATCAATATCCAGTTTTATGACATCTGTGTTTCTAATTACTCATCGTCGATTGGAGTAAATGCATCGCAAACACATGCCTAGTGCAGTATCATGAGTAGTCTCAAGGACGTTCTTTTATGAAAGTTAATTTGATTCTTACAAAGTCTCTTGGCCCTGACATTCTGCAGCAGGGGCTTTAGAACAAATCTTCTTTCGTAAGATAAGAAGCGGTCCTAATTTGTACTGGCATTATGTATCTCTGTTGTAACTACAGTGTTGCACTCATACAAAACCACTTTATGTGATATAATTAAATAGAGACTTGACACTCCTATTATTTATTTTTTAAATGTATTTTTTTTTAAATAAATATCTGTTCATACATTAATGATTTGAGTACAGAACTACGCACATTTTTAAAATTGTGATATATATATAGTATTGGAACAGTAAAGACAAAATTGCTCTATTGGCTGTGGTGTCAAGACATTTACAAATATGATTAAAAGATGAATATGAGACAAAACTACAGAATGTCACATTTTATTATTGGGTGATTCAACACTTAGATGTTTTACCAGCTAAGAGGTTCGGCACGTTTAGAGTTTCATATCTGATGTGAGCATAAGTATTGGAGCAGTTGCCTCACAGGTCTTTCTAAGTGATCAGCGGTGTCCTGTTGCATTAATTCTTCAGATATTACAAGCAGGGAATGTGTCGTATCAGTTATATCCATTACTTCTGTATTCTGAATCTTGCATTCGATGATGACACACACAAACCAGGATGAAGACGAGGGAGCTGACTTTGAGAGAAAAGCAAGCAATTTGGATGCTAAAAGAAAAGAGGAAGTCAATTAGAGCTATAGCAAAAACAAAGGGCATGGAGAAATCAAGAGTTTGGAAACCACCAGCGACACCAACAACTACCTGATCGGCTGAGAAAACAACAGTAGTTGATGACAGACAAATCATAAAAGCTGTGAAAATGTATGCTCTGACAATCTACTGTCCTCAGGAGACTTTGACACAGAATTACAGATGCTACACAGCAAGATGCAAACCTCTGAACAGCACAAAAAATAGAAAGGCAAGATTAGAGTTTGCAAAAAAGCACAAAGGTGAGCCAGAAGAGTTTTGGAACTGTGTTTATGGACCGATGAGACAAAGATGAACCTTTATCTAAGTGATGGGAAAGCAAAAATGTGGAGGAAAAAAAGGGAACTGCAATGATCCCAAGCATACAGCCTCATCTGTAAAGCATGGTGGAGGTGGTGTCATGGCAAAAATATGTGTTTGCCAAATCAAAGTCTCTGTGGTTCATAAACCAAAATACATGTATTACAGAAAGGACACCTGTACAGCCTCATAACTAATGATTAAGATATTTTTATTTTATTATTTATGATTGATTACAACAGTTTTTACAGACATAAATCTAAAGTTTTACAAAAACATAGGAAACATATAAAGAACTTGAGTTCATATTTAACAACATATCAACTATATTTCTAAAAGACATTTTCTTTTTATCATCTCAGACATCCTTATTTGTCATTGTCCCAAAAACATTTTACCACTTCTAAAATAAAAAAGACTTCAGCAGCTGTTTGTTCAAATGATTTAGTGTATTCAGCTTATTTAGCACAACTTTTTTTTTATTGTCAGTGTTACTTAATTAATTAAAAGTTTAAATTGCCTTGTTTCGAGTGGAATTATAATTAAGCTGTTCTGCAATTAGATAGTGTGGGTCGTCAGCTGTCCAGGCTGGTTACCCTCCTTGTCTGTGTGTAGGCCCTAATTATCTAACCTTTTATCCTGTCTCAGAACATCCTGTGCATTAAACAAGTTCTTATCTGTTAAAACAAGTCACGTCCAGCCACTCGTGTCACTCATTGTTAAAAACAGCACAGTGTAAACGTGAGGGTCAGCGGAGGGGACGGGAATCTAAAGCATCAGCTGGAGGAGAATTGGAAGCGGAGAGAGAGGAAAAGTGCCTGATCTCTTTAGGTGACCTTTGTGCGTCTAATCCTACCTTTGAGTCTGGCATCCAACCCCCATTTCTGATTCCTCTCTCTGTCTGTGTAGGTATCTGCTGCCAGTCACCTCCCAGTTCATCATCAAGTGGCCGTCGTCTAGCTTCGGCCGCTCGGCGTCCTCCACTCGCCCCCGCAGCGTCTTTACTGCACGGATGGGTCACTTCTGATGGCCACTGGACTCTGACACCTGCTGGGGGAGACCATATCCAGACTTGAGATATCCAGACCTAAGGGCATAACGTCTGGGACCTCCGCAAACTCCAGCAGCATATTTAAGGGGATCTGCCCACCTGCATTGTTAATGCATCAGATGCATATGATCGAGCAGTCTCTGCCTCCTGTCCGCTGTAAAATATCAGCTGCATTGCTATTTCCTGTAGGATGCTTGTAAAGTTGAAGAACATTATGAAGTTATTTTCCAGACTCTACAATTTATTAAGTGGATTCCAGTGAATGTTTCAGTGTCATGGAATCAAGTTATGTTCACTTTTTTTTTTTGCTTTGACCATGGCGTTATTTCTTTCACACAGTTTATCCCTAAATCATTTTATCTATTAATATGTAACATGATGCCACTTTCTTAATTATTTATATTTTAGCTCATTTAGTCTATTTAAAATTCTTCTCAGAATGAAAATGTTAACAATATGGGGCCGTTCACACAGGATCTCAAAGAGCTTTTAACTTTTCAAGGCGCTTGAAAAATGTTCATGGCGAGAGGAAAAAAAGCGTTATGTGTTGCAACGGCCAAAGATTTGAGGATAACATCAGGAATTTGTAACCTTGTGAACGTTTCATTCCATTGACCAATCAGTTTGATCTATTCGTTAAAAGTAATCTTTAAAAAAAATGAATCATAATGTGTTGTTGCATGCAGTCAGGAAGGACAACACAATGTAAAGTTGGGTTTTACATGCAATTGAGAAGCTCACATCCTAAGATTTTTCCACAAAAAAAAAAAAAAAAATGTAGATGAAAAGTGCAACTGGGATGTGTCCTGCATGAATGCCCCCCTAACAATGATTTAGAAAGGGAAAGAGTTAAGTGTTCGAATTGGAGTCAGGGTTAGGGTTAGGTTATGTCTAGGGTTTTATGAGTATTATAGTGTTAGGAATTAAAACTGCTTACTGTTTGGAGTAAATGCTTTACATTATATTAGACTATAGTTGCCTGTTCTGAACTAACAGATCAACTTTTAAGGGACGCAAGTCTCTTTTGCATAACTTTTATGAGCCATATTGTGTAGAAGCAAATATGAACCTCAGCGTCTGGGCTGTCTGATGTGCAGTGCTGATGAAAGGGATTCTTAATATTGCGCTGGTAGAGTATGTTTGGTAAATTGTCAATGAGCTCAATATGCTAAAACTTGGATGGCTGCATCTTGAAGATACTTGAATTAATTTATGTTATTTATTTTATTAAAATGTCTGTGTTTACATCTAATTAAGCATACGTTTTAAACATGCTTGTTCATTTTATTACCAATGTATGCAGTGAAGTTTATGAACGGAATAACCTTTTATGAAAGTACTAAGTGCTAATTGCAGAGCTTTGCTTTGGATCTAATTAGGATAAATGTTCATGTAGTGTTTTAGTAAAAGTGACCTGGATGTGCCAGCTCAAACCACACTGTGCCAACACTACTCACAACCAGCAGTGTGTTATTGAGGAGCTCTATGTGACTGTTGGCAGTATTTATCATTTGATATCATTC
This sequence comes from Barbus barbus, assembly GCF_936440315.1. NCBI lineage: Eukaryota > Metazoa > Chordata > Actinopteri > Cypriniformes > Cyprinidae > Barbus > Barbus barbus. The sequence continues at coordinate 22,688,436 of NC_136715.1, read as the reverse complement.
ATGGGGTTTTCTGTTCAGAATGTGCTGTTTAAAAACCTTGGCTATCGGGTTTTCTTGATTTGCTAAGAGAAACTGTAGTGACAGTGTTCCGACAGCCAGCTATGTAACTCCCCCTGAAAACAGCGATAACCCAACATTTATTCATCAGACCATTTCAGGTCATTTTGCCCAACGTACCATCACGTCACAATGCCAAATATTATTTTTGCCTGGATTTGTATTCAGGAGAATGGTTTTTAATAGCAATAAAAGGCTTAAAACGTCTAAACCGTCTCCAGAATTCTATTTGACAATCTCATTGAGAGGCGTCTGACCTTTTTGACTTCTGCTTCCATCTCCTGAGGGTTTCCTAACACAAGGTACCTTCCACACACCACACATACGCTTCCACAGCATGACACTTCATGTCATTCCACACAGTCTCGCGTGAGATTCCAGAGCATAACCTTGTCATGTTTTGATCTAACCTAAGGTTATTCTTGAAAACTAAAAACTACACTGTAAAACTCCTCGTTTCTTCCCTAGTCTCTTACAACAAAAGAAAGACTGTGACAGTGTTACTTAGCAACAGCAGAAAGAAGCATTGAGATAGAAACACGTGTTGACACGTCCGTGTGATTCTTGAATCAAAGAAATGAAAGTGTCAACAGCTGACACTTGATGTGAGTTTTGATTAAAGTCAGTACATTTTGCTTTCAGAGTTTCTTGCTTTTGTCCTAACTGTTTTGCTAGCGTCAATAGTTTTGCTGTCCTCAGTTAAGGTGCTTTCACACTGACAGTGATTTAATTGCTGGAGGTTTTGAAGTTGCTGCACTGTTGTTTGCTTGTAGTTATTATTGCTTTATTGCAGTATTCAACCGTATCAGGGGATAAATCACGTAAGCGCAATTGTGTGCTTACAACCCTGCATTTCTGTTCAGTTGCATACAACAGTTGCACACTGTTGTTTTTGTGAACTTTGTATATAATTGTGTTTAATGCATTGCTCGTAGAAGCTAAAGAAATTGCGAAAACATGTTTTGATTGTTTTGACCTGTCTGTTTTGATTGTTCCAAAAGGTAGTTCCATCTCCAACTCAGGCTATCGTTTCAATATGTTTCAACATGTTAAAGCATGCAAGCAACTTTTCTGAAAGCACCACAGAACAACAATGTCTTCAAAGTCAACCTACAAAGAATGAAAAGAATTCCTGATAATTCTCTGACTGCATTTCAGCACTGAACAAATGCATTCTCTGCAATGCTACAGTAGGAGCTATAGCAGAAATTTGCATAAATGTCTGTTATGGTCTTTTTTTCTCTTTCAGGCCAACTACCTGCTACTTGGTAATAACTCATCTGGTTTAGTGTCAGAAGCATCTAGGGTCACGCACTTGTTCACACAGCAAAATCCAGAAGCAAGTTAGTATCTTAGCACTTCTGAAGTCAATGTTTTATTTATTTATTTTTTTGCCTTGGCCTGTGGTGAAAAGCTCAAGATATTTTCACAATTTATTCTACAACATAAAATGCATCAGTAATACCACTTGTGAGCAACCTTTACTTGTTTTGAAAAAGGCATTTGCTAACGATTGGCAAACCGGGACTACAGAGGTTCATCATCGCACCAAACAAGAAAACTTTCACAGCTTTTTTTGTGTTTTTAATTGTGTTCTGTTGTTGGTCATGCTCTATTGTAAACTATTGTTGGTCTATTTTGTGCAATGATCCAAAAGCCAATGGAAAAATCCTATTTGGTTTTTGTCAAAGGAACAAGGATGATGTTAAATTCTAGGTTGGCCTACAAAAAATATGTCATCACAGCAGCACTCTATAGTTGTCTAAAATGAACAGAACATGAGTGGTGCTTGTCAAAATGTGTCTGTCAACTAAAGGCATTTTCCGCACAAAAGAGCATATCAGACATTTACAGTTTTTGACAGCGCCATTGATTATACTGTGAACGATAGTCATGCCAGTGTAGAAGGAACTGCAGATTAGCTCTTTACAGGGCAGGAGATATTAAGTCACAAAATATTTTGATATTCTCTTAATACAGTAAAGGTCTACTCAAAGAGTGAGGATGTAATAAAAAAAAAACACAAAACAATGTACAGCCCCATATACTCCATCAGTAGTTATTTGCATCAGTGGGGCTATATCCTCCTTTAATATATTTGGTTTACCGATCTTTATCTTATTTTAGGCCAAAAAGAGAAAATATCTTTCTTTTTGTTGATACTCTTCATTAAAGTCTGTATTTTGTAAAAATAGTAGGTTTGTGTAATAAAAGTACTCCATTGCACTATAGGAGTCACAAGTGTAGAGAGGCATGTTAGAATTACCGTCTCTTGAGCCCTCTACTCTGCAGCCTTTCTATTGCCCACATATAAAGGTCTCTGGGTGCCTATTTAACGGATCACAGCCATAGACGCCTTCATGCACTGTAAAGTGCGAGTTTAAAGCCTCAGATTACCTGTGAACGGCCAACAAGAATAGTATGATTCTGAATGCTGCCACTCTGGGATTTGAAAGTACTTAAGGTGAAGTTTGCTTTTTTTCCTGTCTCGCTGCCACAAAACCGAATCCAACCACAGTGTGGGCATTTCCACCGCTCAGCCAAGGAAGCGTCAGAAGAAAAGCCCATCTGCCAACTGGGGGCTCGTCCGGGATCCTTCTGGAGATTATCATTGCCTCCACTCTAGCCAGTTTTGCAGACAGACCCCAATGCACTGCTGTTCTGAGCTCAGGGACTCGACAGCTGTCTGGCGGTCACGACTCCCTCTTTCATGTCGAGTGCTGATGTATTCAACAGTCTCATTCAAAGCACTTGGTTAATTAGAACTCTTGTGTTTTTCAAGTGTGGTGATTCACCTTCCCCCCCCCCCCCCCCCCTCAGTCATTGTGAAGGATAGCTCACTAAATGAAAATGGATTCATTAACACCGATGACTTTATTCCGCTATGTTTCTGTTTCAGTTTTCTGTGGGAATGCGAGAAAAGTCCAGCTTGCCTCCTGTCCATCTTCTCTCAACCCAGTTGCAGGTATTGATTTAAGATTACCAACAGCCACAGTGATGGCTCAATTCTCACTGAGCAACTAACTTCTAGAAAGCCGAGTAGCTACTGTGAGTTGTAGTGATCAATTAATGAGGAGAATGAATGTTCTTGTCAGCCTGTCCGATGTTTTTGGGTCTTATTGTCAACACAGCAAATGTTTTTTATTTGTAATCGAATACATTCCTCCTGTGACCTGGACTCATTATGCTTGCCTTTTCTTCTGAGGTTTCCAGGAACCGGAATGCCAAGACCTAAGCAATCCCCGGAATATTTATGAACCCCCGTGGTCCCAAATGAGACAAAACAGGCTTTGAACAATCGACTTTTTAACGTTTCATGATTTACTCTCCACTTCTGAACATAATTAAGTGTGGATTGACAGTAATGGTTATAATTATAATTATTATAATTACAATAATGATTATACTTCTTAGAAGAGAGGCGAGTGGAACAAGAGCAGTTCTTTACAATGAGGGAACGAAAAATGGGCTTTACTCAAACGTGTCTTTTTCTTTTTAAAATGACTGGTGTTTTTCTAAATATATTAATAATCCACTAACCATTCTTATCAAAAGCTTTACCCATGAGTGGTATTGACTACAATAACCTGAACCGACTGATTGCCTGGACAATAATGCTGTTATCTGCCTCTTATCCTGCTGTTTAGCGTCTTATGCAGCTCTAGTCTTATCAGTTTCACAGTGAGGGGAGATGCTTGTAATGTGAAGTTGTTGTGGATATCCATATTTTTCTCCAAACTTTGTCCTGCAGAATATTTAATTTATGACACTGGTGCTCAGATTGACCACAATCTTGAGTAATTGAAAACATTTCTGCATTTCAGAACAGTTCAGTCCTAATTTTCTTGCACAATGGCGATCTAATATATGATTCCAAATGGCAAATTTGTGATTTGTATGCCAGTGCCAGTTTACTGTAATATGATGCAATCTGATGAGGGCAAATACATGTATAAACTCTTGTTTTTATTTTTATGTTTACAAAATTTAGATTGGGAAATTGTATATAAACCATTAACAAGGCATGTTTGGATATTGAAAATGATACATGAGGAACCCGACATTCAATTGACAAATTACTCTCTGGTTCTTGGCCTTCGGCCGCAATGCGTGCTTGATATATAGGCTATATCAATAGTAATTTAGATTAATCTTGATGTGTAAGAGGACATAAACAATGGGTTCTTCAATATGTCCTCTATTAACTTGATGTACCCCTTCTGCGTTGATCTGAGCTGCGGTTCCTTTAGAGTTCATGCCAAACATTTAATCTCTTCCTCCTACACAGGATGGCAGAAATACAGGTTAATCTGAGCTCACCGGCTGCTGCAGACACAAGATTTGAGGCTCTGACTGGGCCAGTCAGGGATTCATGAGTGAACAACTGTGAATTACTTTAACAGGTGTGAATGTTTATATGTGTGTGACCTTCATATTAGGCAAGTCGTGACGTCTTGTATAATATGTTCATGTCTAATACCCGTTTCACATTTACCTTTACTTGTTTTACATCTAAATCACTCACTTAACCCTCTGGTGCTCTTCTGTTTTAAATTTTTTAAAATCACAGCTTCTTCGGAATGGTAACTTTTGTGGCACTTGGAATGTGAACACACAAAAAAAGTCACACTTGTGGACTTCGGTCAAAAATGACCGACCATAGGAAATGAATGGGAAATCGACAAAAACACAAAAATTCAGAGAATTCAGGGAATATTGTGTTCAGGTTTGACTGTAGTAATAATAATTTAAAAACTGACGCTTCAAATCAACATTAAAAAAAAAAAAAAAAAAATTAAAAACCAAAACCTTTACAAAACGTTGTCTTTGAGAATGTCTAAATATATATCTAAACCCACTTAATACCCAACTTAATAAAAATAAGTATTTATGTCTAAAAACAATTAGAGAATTTATAGCCCTTTTATATCGAGCTATATAGGAATCTATGGGCTAAACCATGGAAATGCAGATGTTTTTCATATTTTACTCCTACCAGATGGCACCTGGCTTCAAAAATTGAATTTTAAAGGGGTGGTTGATTGCGATTTCACTTTTTTCATTTTAAATAGTGTGTAATGTTGCTGTTGGTGCATGAACAGTATCTGCAAAGTTGCTGCGCTGAAAGTTCAACGTAAGCAGAGATATCGTCTTTTAAAAATCAGGAATTTTAATGCCTACAAAAATGACTCAAATGGGACTACAACGAGATACTTCCCGGGTTTTATACGTAACAAACCCATAAATTTACATCAACCCTCCCTCCGGAACATGCAAAAAAGGGGGCAAGGCCATGTTCTGCGGCTTTGTCGAAGAGGAAGAGTTATAGTGGAGAGCTGTGGCCATGCCGTCGAAAGTGTGTTATTTTCATCCAGCTGTCAGGTCTTCTGTGTTCGGGCTTCCTACGGACGCTGTAGTTCGTCAACAATGGTTAAAATTTATGTTTGATTATGTTCCTGACAATTACAATCGTAACTTAGCTCTCTGTGCTGCGCATTTTACAGACAGCTTCCAGAATCTACACGAATTCAATGCCGGATTCAACCAGAAACTATTACTAAAACACGGAGCAGTTCCAACTTTAAAACCAGAGGCAGCAGTTGTTGGGCCACAACCTGTAAGTAAGATTTAATAATTTTAAATGTATTTGCATGTATAATGCTCCGTTTTGTAAGAGCCGTGTTTGCGGAGGTTCTGCTTGACTCTCTTCATTACCGCTTTCTGGGTCTGATTCTGGCTCAAACTGATATGCAATATGCACATGCAACTGTCGCCCATAAAGGTAATGGGCGTGAAGTTTCCGGACAATGTGCAGTACGCAGTTTAGCCAATCACAACACACCAGCCCAACTAACCAATCTGAGCCCATTGCCTGTTTCTGAGGGAGTGGTTTCATAGAATCAGGAAGTCAACCGGTCGTTCAAATGACAGAGGAGAAAGCGGCTTACAATAAAGGTGAAATTTATGAAAAATAAGGCGTTTTTTAACAAAGAAACACGAAGGCATGTTATATTGCACCCCATAAACACAATCAAGCAAAGAAAAAAGGCAGTAAACCACCCCTTTAAACGCATTGACTCTATTTTAACATGAAATACTGCATTCATTGGAAATTAATATAACAATATATACTTTTTAAAGCGTTTGTATTATTTTCAATGGGAAGAAATTGATCATAATTATTGCATAAATATTAATTAGTACCATGAAATTATCTCAAAATACAAAAGAAAAAAAAAATATTATAGAACAAAAATATATTACACTGATTTTACTGGGGAGAAAAAAGATACAATTTTAGGTGTCCTGTCACTTTTGACCGTGAAGATCACAAGTGTGACTCCCAAATGAGGAGCACCAAAGGGTTAAATGTCCTCTATTTTGATTTGCCAACAGGTGATCCAAAAGTACTGATTGTTTCTTGTAATTGTGACTTTTTATCTCACGATTCTGAGAAAAGAACTCAGCATTGCAAGATATAATCTGTCAATTGCGAGAACAAGTCAGAATTGTGAACAGAATTGCAAGATATTAAGTCGCAATTGTGAGAAAAAAAGTTAGAATTGTGAGTTTGTATCTCAGAATTATGGAATGTAATTGTAGGAGTTAATTTTCTCAAAATTGTGTGATATAAACTCAATTGTGAGTTATAAAGACCAATTAAAAATACTTTCTATTTTCTTACAGTTGCTAGTTTATATCTCACAATTCTGACTCGCAATTGCATGTTATAAATGCAGAATTGCTATTCTGTGAAAAAATCATCAACATCACACAATTCTGACTTTTTCTCAGAGTTTTTATCATGCAATTCTGAGAAAAAATGTCAGAATTGTGAGATAAAAAGTTGCAGTTACCGTTTTTATTATTTTGTTTATTCAGTGGTGGAAACAGTCTTCCTTATAGTATCACTATACTTGTCTGTGTTTGTAACATTTCAGACCAGAGTTTGTGAGGTGCGGTGTGGAATCGAAGCAGAGTCAAGTTGCACGTTTGTGCCGATATTCAGTGATTTTGCTTAAGTATCGCCTGACAAATGTATGTAGGACATTATATTCTCATCTGTCTGTCAAACACTGAATATTTGCATAGAGACTTTCCTACACATTTTTTTTTTCTTTCTAAAAATGGATGTTCAGTGTTGGTGAGAAGTTGGAGAGAAGCCAAACCGTCCAGAATTTTTGGATGACAAGGGTGAGATGTGTTAGTAATGTAGCATGAAATCAGTAGGGTAAATAAAGCTGTCTGTTATCTCTCTACCATGTGATGAGGCAGAAGCCAAAGGATTTAATAGGACTTACTCAAGAGGGAGTTGATGCCCGCAGGAGAATGCAAACGTCTTTCTGTCAAAAACCGTCAGACAGCTGCTTACTTTCTCTCCTGGCTTTCTCACCCCAGTTTGAATTCCTCACTGAACGACTGCAGAGATAAGTGACTTAGTTTGCATTACATTGTTGAAACAGTTTTCAACATAGCTGACATAGTGACATTGCATATTTGTTGCATATAAATATGTCACATCTTGTCACAAATAATTGTTCACTGGACAGTTTTAATGGAAATAGAATTTAATAGGCTGTGAAGACCCAACGTGATCTCATGAGAATTTGTATGTATTTTACGTAAGATGCGGTTCTACCACACGTACATTTACACAAGTGTGTATAGACACTAAAACGTGCAATATTGACGTATTAACAGTATCTAAAATGTAAATCATTTATGTACCTGGACCTTAAAATAAAGTGGGAGCCGTTTACACATTACTTGTAATAATTGTTTTTTCTTGTGGGACACAGTAATTTACAAAATACCATAAATTCCACCATGTTGGATATGAAGTGGAAAATGTATTCAGAATGTGGCACCGAACCGAATGATGTCAAGAGTTCAATCTCTTGAAACGAAATTAAGCTTCAAATCTTAAGGCATTCTAAGTTTGAACACGCAACCAAAAAACACATTTCACTTCCCACACACACACACATGTATATAAAAACCTTATTTTTTTATTTACTTTAAGCACCACCTGAAATTTCAAGTTAATATTTCAATAATTTACCAACACATCTGCATGTTCTTAGTTTTCTGATATCAGTTAATGGTGATTTCTACATTTCTATTTGGATCAGAGTGATTTCTTCCAGGATGAATATGGCCCCATACATAGGGCACAAGTGGTCATTGAATAGTTGGATGAGTAAGAAAATTATGTGAATCATATGGCTTTCAGAGTCACCATCGCAGCCCATTTGTACACCCATGAGAGATTCTGGACCAGTGTTAGACAATGCTCTCCACCATCATTAAAACAGCAAATGAGGGAATATCATTTGGCTGACTGGTGTTCCAGAGGCTGTAGAATCAATGCCAAGAGGAACTGAAGCGGTTCTGGCAGCATGTGGTGGCTCGACACCTTACTAAGACACTTTATGTTGGGTTTTCTTTTAATTTGTCACCCATCTGTGTGTATGGTATACATACTATAGGTATGTGTTCCCACATATATAAGATAACTTATGTTTTTCATCACCTCAAGCTCAGTCTGTTGTGGCCAACTCTGTTTTGTGGACCACATTATGACAACTGCCAGGTCCTGCCACATTCTTCACAGCACAAGGACTATAAGGCCCATCCTCAACACCTACTCAACAAAGCTCCAGGCTCCAGTCTTTTCTGGAAACTTTTATATTGCCGGACAACCAGCATCTGCCACCCAACCCCTTGAGGGCTTTCAAAATACTGTTTGTTTTCAACCTTCCAGAAATGTTCTCACATTACTCTTCTCAGGTCTCTTCACCGGCTGCCAATATCTGCAAGAATTCAATTGGAAACACCGTTTCTGGCTCACACTGCTGCCAATGCTCCCCCAGCCCCCATTACCTTCATGCCTTTCCCGAGCTGTGTGTCTCTCCACATGAAAGGTTCCTGCCTGTTAAGCTCCAGAAACTTCTTCATTCTTGTTTTTGACTTTCACATAGTATTAAAAGGGAACTTTTACGTTACCTCTCCTAAGTTTTACATTCCCACAATATAAAAATGCTGCGTAGAACTTTTGCCTTGAAAATAAGTTCAAAACATAAACTTTTGTCAAATTATCAGCACTGGATGTTTTGTCTTCAGTAATTCTAGTCGAGTGTTGTGTGTTTATTTGAAAACTTGGGGTTTATAATCAGTAATATTATCGATTTGACTGCACTGAAATGAGAACAAAACTTGAATTGAATGGAGATTGATGATTGTATGCTTCATAGCTGAATTGAATTTGTTAATTGATAAACTTCAACAGTTATTAAAATGTAAAAATGATTGACACTTGTCTTCTGTAGAGCTGTTGTATAGCTGAATTGAATGTTTTATACAGTAGTTGATGAACTTTGCAACATTGACAATGTTTTTGAACTAAACTGAATCAACATTTAACTGACTTCAGACAAATGACATTTGTTAAATTGAGTTTGTTTCATAACCGATTGCTTTTGCAATATTGACACTGTTATTGAACTCAAGTTAATCAGCACTGAACTAAATAATAACGACACTATTGTCGCTATATAAATTGAGTTTGTTTCATAATTAACTAATTTTGCAACGTCATACAGTTCTGCCTCCATTGCTGATAAATAACTGCATGCTGTACTATTCTTGGGAGAAAAAAGCTTCAAACATCTTCAAGGAAGCACTAGTCAAAGGGAAAACTGGTAACACTTTACAATAAGGTTTACAATAGTTAATTTACTAACTATATTAGTTAACATGAACTAAGATTGAACAATACTTCTACAGCATTTATTAAGCTTAGTTCATTCATTTCAGCATTTACTAATGCATTATTAAAATCACAAGTTGTGTTTGTTAACATTAGTTAATCCACTTTGATCTAACAATGAACAACTGTGTTTTCATGAACTAACATTAACAAAGATTAATAAATATGTGCTGATCATTGTTCTTTCATGTTAGTTAATACATTAGCTAATGTTAACAAATGACACTTTATTGTAAAGTGTTACCGGAAAACTATACACCACAGAGAAAGCTTGTATGTGTAAAAAAAGTGTAAAAATGCACTGCTGTAACTTTGTACTGAACTGATTCATGCTCCTTTGACCATTGCTGACTCGTGCCTCTTACAAGCTCTGAAAACAAACGGCCCTTCTGTAAACAGGCTGTTTGTAGCTACGGTCAGCTAAGCCCGAACACAAGATGTCCTGGGGGTGTCAGGGAGCAAGGGATGTTGATAGGTCATGAGAGAGAGTGTTTTCAACACAAGACAGAGTGCAGTTCAAGCTCTGTTCAAGTGAAATGAAAAACATTTCCCTCCTCCGTCCTCACGTCCACCGCCTGACCTCTACGGACACTGTATTTGTTTCAGGGCTTTGTGAATTGTTGGGAAAATTGTAGAGTAAGAATCTATCAGCTTGGAACAACTGACCTTACATAACTGATGGCAAGTGTAATAAATCATCATAATACTCACTTTGTGAATTCTGGGGCCAAAAGATGCTGACGTGTTTGTACTAGTATGCTGCTAATCTGGGAACAGGACAATGAAATCTTTCTTACAGGATTAGTTTAACAAAAATACAATTCTGTCAGTATTTACAGTACGTACACCCTGATGTCATTCCAAGACTTTTCACTGTAAAACAAAAGATGTTAAAATGTTTAGCTCTTTCCCATTAAACTATGCACGTATGTTTAAAAAAAAAAAAAAAAAAAAAGAATTATGAAAATCAAAAATGATCCCTCTCAATCTTGTTTGAAATTAAGTAAAAAAAAACATCTAACCTGACTACGATCCATGAAAACATATTATGGCCAGAAGCTATGAAGCTCCAAAAAAGCACTACATTGTCAAAATGAATTGAATTGCTGTTTGTAAATAATTTCAGTTCCATAATATGATGTATTTCCAAGTAAAACAGGATATCAATCTCCTCTTGATTGGATCTTGAAAGTGGACATTCCATACCAGAATGGAGCCAGACCAATTATAATACAAATGGATGCCTAAATAGCGATTTGTCTGCATGGCCTGGCTGCATATGATTTCAGAAGGAAAACATGCTATTTTTATTAAAGATTACAAGGTGAAAATCTTTGCTTTGGGATAACATGCACAGATTAACAAAAACACTGGGAACATACTTTTAAGAAGAAAAAAAAATACATATAAAACTGTCACTGATTTTTTGAAAAGGTACTAATATATTTTAAGTAATAATATGCATTTTAAAGCTAATATGTGCCAAGTACAGATAAATAAGGTACAAAGAACAACCGCCCCAATGACAGCTTTATAAATAAATTTATATATATATATATATTTTTTTTTGATGAAAAATGCTTAAAAACCGTAATACTGTGCAATTTTATTACAATTTAAAACAACAGTTTTCTATTTTAATGTATTTTTTAATGTTATTTTACAAAGCTGAACATTCAGCATCATTACTCCAGTCTTCAGTGTCACATGATCCTTCAGAAATTATTATTCTAATATGCTGATTTGCTCTCAAGAAAAAAAGCATTTTTATCAATGTTGAAAATACAATAGGTTTTGCTGCCTAATATTTTTGTGAAAACCATTATAAAGTTTGCATGAAGTAATAATTATATAAAAAATAGAAATATAAAAATAAATTAATACTTTTATTCAGCAAGGAATTAACTAGTGACAATAAAGACATTTATAATGTTATAAAAGAAAAAATTAAACTTTTTTTCAAAAGAAACTTTTTTTCAAACTTTCTATTCATGAAAGAATCCTGAAAATAAATTTCCAATTAAGCAGAAAATAACTTTTTCAACTATAAGAACCATTATTAATAATTGATCATCAATAAATACTGATAATAATTGAGCAGCAAATCAGCATATTAGAATGATTTCTGAAGGATCATGTGATGCTGAAGACTGGAGTAATTCAGCTTTTTAAGCTTACATTTTAAATGATACTCAGTAGAAAACATTTACTTTGAATTGTATAAACATTTCACAATATTACTGTTTTTATTGTATCTTAGATTTAAAATGAATGCAGCCTTGGTGAGCATAAATGATTTCGTTCCAAAACAAGTGAAAAAATATACTTTTGACTTGCAGTGTATATACACTTCAGAACAGTTCTGCAGTGTCACTGTAAAAAGAAAATGCTTTTCAATAAAACATTCTGCACCGTTTACAATTACGACCAGTGTTACTCTCCTTTTGATTGAAATGTTCCAGTTCGCAGCTTTTCCCGAAGTATCAAGGTCTCGGGCTGCCAAGTAACATCAACCCAAATGATGTGAACACTGCGCTCATTATGTAGCCCTGCTGCCCTGCTGTTTTTCACCAGCACTACAGTGGACAGATGGTCACAAACACTGACCAGCTATTTCCTGGTCACCTGAGCAGCGAGGAGCGGCTCACTTTGAGCTGGCTTCCTGCCTGCCTCCGTGGGTCCTGGGAAGGGTCAGCGTGAGCCAGCATGTGAAAGGAGCCATACTGCCATATTTGTTATTCCAGTAAAGTCTTCTGGTCGAGAACAGGCCACCAACATCTTTTGTGAATAAGGAACGTCAGTTTACAAGGTCTAATCAGATCTCAGCATAGCGTTAGAGTTACGTCGTACTTCACTGGCTTGAAACGGCCACCAAAGCCTGTAAATATTAAGCGACGGATTCCTAGCAACCGAACGCAACAACAAAGAGGTTTATGAGCGATTAAGGAACGAACCGTTCTGGTTGATGTTTAAAGCACTGCTCTGTTCATTTGATGCTGAAGGATAAACAACAATGTTGGAAAAAAGACCAGAGCCTTCATTCATCGAGAAACAAGGCAGTTTTCAGAGCAGATGTTCCTGTTTTACAGGAGTCTCCGGAAGATAAGGTTTGAATTATGAAGGGAAATATTTATCCAGGCAGAGGAATATTACTCTTCCCCGTCACTCGGCTACACATTTGCACAGGCAAGACACAATATCCAGGGGAAGTGGAGGAGTTAACCTCATTTGTTGCCAAGGGTGATAAAACTAACCCAAGATCAGCCAGTCAGATATACAATGACAAATGTGTCTCTATGACTGCTTATATGTACTACTGGTCAAATATTTCGGAATAATTACCATTAAAATTTTTTTGTTTTTGAAAGATGTCACTTATGCTTATTAAGGCTGCATTTATTTGATCAAAAATACAGTAAATATTATGAAACATTATTGCAATGTAATTATTTTTATATATTTTAGCATGCAATTTATTCCTGTGATGCAAAGCTGAATTTTCAGCAGCCGTTACTTCTGTGTCATATGATATAAACATAAGAAATACATAACTATAAGAATAAGAAATACATATGGGAAATTAATACTTTTGTTCAGCAAGGATGTATTAAATTGATCAAAAGTGTCTGTAAAAATATTTGTAATGTTACAAAAATGTCTCTTTGAAATAAATGCTGTTCTTTCGAGATTTCTAAGAATTCTGAAAAAAAAACAACAACAAAAAAACCCCTGTTTTGAACATTGATGAAAATTAGAACCATTATAATAATAAATATATTATAAATATAATAATTGTTTATTTGGAGGAGCCCAGGAGGACTGGTCTCAGTAACTAATTACACAAATATGACCCTGGAGCACAAAACCAGTCATAAGTAGCACAGATATATTTGTAGCAATAGCCAAAAATACATTGTATGGGTCAAAATTATCGATTTTTCCATTATGCCAAACATCATTATGATATTAAGTAAATATCATGTTCTGTGAAGATATTTAGTAAATTTCCTACTTTAATCAAAACTGAATTTTTGATTAGTAATATGCATTGCTAAGAATTTCATTTGGACAACTTTAATGGCAATTTTCTCAATATTTAGATTTTTTGCACCCTCAGATTCCAGATTTTCAAATAATTGTATATCGGCCAAATATTGTCCGATCATAAAAAACCATACATCAATGGAAAGCTTATTTATTCAGCTTTCAGATACATTTAAACCCTTATGACTGGTTTTATGGTTCAGGGTCACAAATGCTCAATTGGTGAGCTGATGTTGGTTTCAGACATCCTGTTCAAAACCGTCTTAGATTAATATAATGTTTGTGAATTCTGTCCTCTGTTATATTTTTGTGATAGCTTTGTTGTTGGGACAAGGGTAGAGTGTATGTCATATTTTTTTCATTTTAAAAAATCTATGCACTTTATTAATTGTCAGCCAAAACATCATCCAATCATATTTCTGCGCATTATATTTATGTTTTTCATAGTTGTTTTACCATATAATATGCCACTTAATGTGCAATGACAGTAGAATTGTTCAATCACTGACTAAACTCACCCTGACAAATTTAATTCAAAGTAAAAAGTGTGACAACTAGCCCTAGTCTTCCCTATATATGCTTTATATAGTCTTTGCAAGACCATTGCAACATGCTCTTTAGCAGTTTCTAAGATTTCTCAAGTTATTCTGTTTTAAATCATGCCATTTGATTGCATTTTATTATCCCCCCGATGTCATGGCTTATTCACTTCTGCATCATGATATGCATAACTTCAGCTCTTATCTGTTGAATAATAATCTTTTGGTGAATAAATCTTAACAGCTGTGAAATTTGGCATTGAGCGTCTGTTGGCTGATGACATATGAAGATAAAATGCCTCAAAACTCTAGGTCTCTTATGTCAGAATGTCAACTGTGATGCTTAAAGTTTTAGATTTCAGTCTAAATAAAGCTTAAATGAAATGTCACGACTATATTTGACGTTAATGAAATATCCCATTATCCCGGGCCTCCAAGATGAATTTAAAAAATCATTAAGAGATACATTAACACAGATCAAGCTACTCAGCTTACCAGAGGAAAAACATATTTTCTCCACCCAGCCGTGAGATTAATGGTTTTATAAACATGATTAATGAGCGTTATTTGTCTTGACAGTCCTTGAGTGACATGTTACAGGTGTGAGGTAGCCCACAACAGCTTCCTCTTAAAAGAGACTTTACAGCTGTCTCCTTCATACCAAACTACCTTCTCCATCAGCGGCAGAAAGCCATGACTGGGAGCCAGAGCCTTTGAGTGTGATGATAAACATTTTCCAGGCTTACAAGGAAAGTTTTTGTTCACTACCAAACCATGGAGTGCTCATGGTCCTTAACATTCCCAACGGACCGGCCCAACTGAAGAAATAGTTAAGCTGTCATCCAGCAATCAGACACAGCAGCCCACCAGACATCCAGAGAGCAGTTGGCAGGATCCATGAAAACTAAAAAAATCAAAGGGATGAAAAACAACTGGAATCGGGATTCATGTAACAAGAATTTAGACGAGCTGACAGAACATGTCAGTCGTTTAAACTTCATATCTCAAATTCCTTGATCCTCACCTCTTAATTGATTTGAGGTAGTCTTTATTTGAACTTTATTAAAATGAGTTAAATGGCTGTTTCTTCAGCCATGGACACTTTTGGCCCAGTGGACATTTAGAAAATAAACTTTCCTCAAACACACTTTTCACACTCTCGCTAGTTTATTTCATTTGTCTGCCATGTCAGACAGTGGACGCTCACAGGAGAATTCTGCCATTTTTTGGTTGGAAAAGGGAAAGAAAGAAAAGAAAAACTTTATTAGTGGCAACATTGTTAGTTGTGGTAGAAATATATGGAGAGTTTATTTGCAAAAACAGATTTTTTAAATGTTCAAAAATCATGTTTTTTTTTATTATATTATGTTTTTATTATGTTTTATTGTGTTAGTTAGCTGTTTTTTTTAAGTAAATTTTTAACCTAGTCAAAATAACCCATGTGCAGTTTGATTGAGATTAATTGGAAAGCACAATGAAAAAAACATGATTTTTGATAATTGTTAAAAAAACAGAGTTATCTGGTTTGGCAAATTAATTCATATATATATATATATTTAATATTTAAAATGGCTGTTTTCTCAGTCTTTGTTAGTTTCAAAACTGTCTGAATGTTTGCAGTAGTGCTGTCAAACGATTAATCGTATCCAAAATAAACGTTTTTGTTTACATAATATATGTACTGTGTATATTTATTATCTAAATATAAATACACACATACACATGTATATATGTAAAATATTTATATATAATATCAGTTATAAATATATACATGGAAATATTTTCAAAATATATACTGTTTGTGTGTGTAATTATATATACATAATACATATACACAGCACAAACACATATATTATGTAAACAAAAACTTTTATTTTGGATGTGATTAATCACGATTAATCATTTGACAGCACTAGTTTGTAGTAAAATGGTTGTAGTAGTATCAGTATGTTTTTTAGAATTTTTATCATTTATGACTTATGGCAAAGCTAAAACAATAAAAAACACAAAGGCATTTGAAAATGCAAAAATAAATTCAGAAGGCATATCAATTCAAATAAATTCAGTTTTAATGTATTCTTCATGCAATAGATTTTTTTTTTTTAATAAATAATTAAAATGTTTAAATAAAAACACTCAAACAGTAAATTATTTTTGAATATGCTTTTTTGTCCAGAAAGACCTAAAACATGTTTCCCTCTGGGCAGTCAGTTCTCAGGTATTCTCGGTCTTGCACAAGGGCACGATGCTGATAGAAGAGGACTGTAATCTCAGTAACTCTCCGGTTCATGGATCACTTACGACAGAACAGGCAACCTTTGTGTAAATGGCCCAGTTCCTATAGCATCAGACTGCCACTAGACCCGCAAATTAGTCGGCCAGGAGGGAAACATTTCAAGCCACCAGCATTCCTCTTTGCTCTCCTGTCTGGGACGTAACCTCACCTGTGCTGAGAGACTCAGATCAGACCACGCTTGAATCCTCGGCCACCTGGATGTAAAGAGCCATAGCAAAACCCCAAAGCCAAATGATGGAAATTCATTATAGAAATGCTTATTTTTTACTTTCTACTTTAAAGCTGCAGCCTACAAAGCTACGAGCCACTGATAAAGTTGTTAAACATCAGTGAAGCTACAGTGAAACTATTTTTATATAAGCCAGCAAGATCATTCAAGTTGGTTATAAAGAAAAGTATTCAATAAAGTTAAAATTATTAATCAGGCACAAAAACAATAATTTGAACCAATACATTTACAATAAATGCAACACATACGGTATAATGCACATAAATAAACATAGGATAAACAGTAACATTTAACTAAACTTTTATTTTATTACTAAAACAACATAAAATGCCTCAGGGGCCTCTAGGAAAATTATTGAGTGATGACTCTAATGAATAATTAAATCATATAAAAGATCCATCTTAATGAACCCATTCTTCTAAAATGAAGCTGAATTCACAACTATAAGGGAGAAGACATTGCAGATTGTGTAACACAAACAAACATTTAATATTTATTTATTTATAATAGCAATATTTTGAAAACATCTGAGCTACTGTCACACTATTAAAATGTGATCAGTAGTATTTCTGGACACTGGTAATAAAATGACATATAGAGCCAAAGAAATACTAATTAATTTCATACTTATTATTACAGGAACAGTCTCCTGATGTAACCCAAGGTTAAGTGCCTTACTCAAGGGCACAATGGTGATATTTCATGAATAAACCCTTCTGGGGTTTGAACCTACAACCTTTCAATTACTGGCCCAGAGCTTTAACCGCTAAGCTCCAGGACCCACCCAAAGACTATTTAATGCAGTTACCCACCCAGAACCATTTTATTGGTGTGATTGCTGAAAATCTTTGCGGTTATGTTTCGTTGGTTCGCTGTAAATGATATATAAAATGAGACATTTCCCGTGTAAACACACAGAACAGAAACAGGTGTAGACATCACTAATGCTCAATGACTATGAGGTCACAGAAAACCCCACAATCCCATCCACCGCATGAACTCTAGCTCTGAAATCCCAAACGCATCCCACCCCACAAACTCCACCCAGAACCGTCCACTCCACCCAGCCCATAAACACCAAAGCTAACTGGAACTCTCATCTGAACTTTACTGCCGTTGTGCTATTTTGCACAGAGTTGTGCTTGGCGGTGCAAAACTCTTTGCCAGGCGATTGCTGTGTGGTTGCTAAGGTGTTCTGAGTAGTTAGGTGGTTGCTTACTTGTCCAAGTCAAAAAAGTCTACTGGTCCCCAGATTTGGCTTTGGTGCCTCTCTCAATAAAAGTCCATGTGATTTTTTCCCCCACTCATTCATCATATTTTCACCAGATGGAGGTTGTAAGTCCGCTCATAAAAAGTGCTAGAACACCTCTTCTCAGCAAGCCGCATGATTTGAGGTATCATTCCTATCATAAACAACCGTGTGGGACAGTATGAGCCAAAATATCATTTCACGGTCAGGGATTTGAACAAACCTCTGAGATAGATAGACAGACAGACAGACAGACAGACAGAAAGACAGACAGACAGACAGACAGACAGATAGACAGATAGATAGACAGATAGATAGATAGATAGATAGATAGACAGACAGACAGACAGACAGACAGACAGAAAGACAGACCGACAGACAGACAGACAGACAGACAGACAGACAGATAGATAGATAGATAGATAGACAGACAGACAGACAGACAGACAGACAGACAGAAAGACATACAGACAGACAGATAGATATACAGACATACAGATAGACAGACAGAAAGACAGAAAGACAGACAGACAGACAGACAGACAGACAGATAGATAGATAGACAGACAGACAGACAGACAGACAGACAGACAGACAGAAAGACATACAGACAGACAGATAGATATACAGACAGACAGATAGACAGACAGAAAGACAGAAAGACAGACAGACAGACAGACAGACAGATAGATAGATAGATAGATAGATAGATAGATAAGACAGACAGACAGACAGATAGATAGACAGACAGACAGACAGACAGACAGACAGACAGACAGACAGACAGACAGACAGACAGACAGACAGACAGATAGATAGATAGATAGATAGATAGATAGATAGATAGATAGAAAGACAGACAGACAGACAGACAGATAGATAGATAGATAGATAGATAGATAGATAGATAGATAGATAGATAAACAGACAGATAGATAGACAGAAAGATAGATAGATAGATAGATAGATAGATAGATAGATAGATAGATAGATAGATAGATAGATAGATAGATAGATAGATAGATAGATACATAGATAAACAGACAGACAGACAGACAGAAAGATAGATAGATAGATAGATAGATAGATAGATAGATAGATAGATAGATAGATAGATAGATAGATAGATAGATAGATAGATAGATAGTTTTGTCCAGTTCTCACGATTAGCTAATTATTAACTATGACTCCTAATTTGCTTATTAATATTTAGTAAGACAGTAGTTAATTTTAGGTATTAGGTAGGATTAAGGGACAAGCAGAATAAGAAATATATGAAATAGAAAATATGGTCATGCAGAATAAGGCAAAAACTGTTTTTTTTTTCTTCTACATTTTTTATATGTGTGTGTGTGTATTGTGTGGGGAATGTGGCCGTGTCTGCATGATTATAATCTGTATGGACGCACATCAGCGTGTTTATTAGCGACTCTATGACGGCTATCATTGTGATTCATTGATCAGCTATTATTGATTATATGGCCCATCTGTTTGATTATAATCTGAATGGAAGCACATCAGCGTGTGTTTACTGACTCTATGACCATGTCTGGCAATATCACTTCACGTCTGGCAGTGATATTTATCATTGTAATAACGAATAACGAAGAATACTTCAGTATACATACTATATACAAAGCATTTTTTTCTATTTTTTTTCCTTTTTTATTACTCAAATAATTATTTTTGTATTTTTTAGTGCTCAAATAAATCTGTCTATTATTTTATAATTGAAAAACTATGCAGGAACATGTATAATGACTAAAATAGCTTGTATAATTCTGCAATCCATTTGGTGGTTATTTTTCCTCAAACAGGGGGGTGGGGGGACTATAAATAGTTTCAGAAAAAATATTGCAGGAATCTCATTTTTCATGGTATCTTCTTCAAATTTGAAATATGAACTGATGAGACACATGGCTTTCGATCCATTACTTTTCTGGATTGCTCCAGGACTTATTTCATGTATTTGTATATGAAATAAAAAAACATTCAGTGTGGAAAAATATTTTTCAAGGCACGTCAGTGTCTATAACTTTTTATCTTTTTGAGCATTATCAACTCTGGATGATAGATAGTAAAGCCCAGAGTCTCTTCTTTCCAAAGATACCTAATTTGTTTGTGTAAGCACACTTTGTCACAAACTGTTACCATTTTAATTCAGGTAGGTTATTTTCACCTGCGAGGCCCTAAATGGGGTTGAAGGTTAAAGTGTTAATATGTGCTTTATAAGTACTAATAAATAGTCAATATGTTAGTAATAGCCTATACATTCTAATTAATAGTGAGAATTGGTCCTCAAAATAAAGTATTATCGAGAGGTTTGCACTGATATCTTGGTAATCTTTCTGAATAACCTGCACAAACGACTGTAGGATGACAAAATCCCAAACACAGCAAAGATCATCAGACCAGGGTTAATCCGTATCGTTGGATGTGTGTGAACAAGGAGCCACTGTGCGCTGTGATGCAAAGCTAGCGTGCACATGTACACGTGTGTGATCGGGCTGGTGGCACTTCTGTTTTGGCAGCATTTTGATGTAGTACCAGTGTGAACCAGATGATGGTGTTCTCTGCAACGGTTCTATAAATCAAACTCTGATCATCTTCATCCTATCCCTTCTTATTCATTAAAAAAGATGGGATTAATAAGTCCCTGAGAAACTGAGAGAATGTGATGAAGCCGTACTTAATAATGTATCCATCCTGTTGCAGTGGTGACTAGTGTGAGCTCTTGTAAACTCTCTGTTCCTCTTTAGACATCTCCACACACACACACACACACACAAAATATCCAAGATAAATAAGCATTTAAATGTTTAAGTCAGTTGAATCGAAGCTAGAGTGCCATGAATGGAAATAAAAACACAACCTTTTTACTTCGGGACAGTAAAATAAATAAATCAGCCAAACTTTGACTGCCGTATGCGAATGATCAAAAGAATTAAACAAAAATAAAATTCTAAACGCATTGAAGAAACCATGTATAATTTCAAATATTCTATGTATGTTTATTTGCTGTCATTAAGTTGTGTTAAATATATCTCAATATATCAGTCACCTGCTATCATATTTGTAATCTGTAGATCACATCAGGGCTAACATGCACATGCTCTGGGTGTTATGTGAGATATAAACAGTATATCATAATCACAGCTCTATAGTGAAAAAAATTCTCAAATGTATACTAAATATATAGCATATAGTATACTAAACTGGTATACTTAAAGTATGCTCAACTGGAAACTAATTTTGTGCTTCGTGCACTTTAATTGTGCGGAAGTAGTGGTGAAGTCCAACTAAATGTATACTAAAGTATTATGTAGTAATTTGTTTTCTTGTTGTAATGTTTGTTCTAATAAAAAAATTAAACATAAAGATATCCTAAAGTATATTTGATTGTGCTAAAGTGGAACTGTTGCAAATATACTTTAGGTACACTTTAAATGTCTTGCATTTAAAGACCAATATTATTCAAAGATAATACAATCCTCATCAATAGTGACATTAAAACACATTTTAGACTTAATTCTAAGAAATGTGCATTGTCCAATAAAGAAATACCCCAAATAATGTTTAATTATAATTCTATCATATTTCTATTAATATGTTAATGAATTTGAAGTAGCGTATACTTCGTATTAAATAAATGTATTTTAAATAAATTATGGCATTAAAAAGCCAATTTAAAAACAGTAATGGAGTAAATTGTGGATGGAGGAGAATTCCGAATATGTGGGTGTCTCCACAGACAAAAGGCAAGGTTACGTGTGTGTGTGTGTGTGTGTGTGTGTGTGTGTGAAACTCTATTTGTGCAGCTCAGAGCACACCTGGCAAAATGTGTTCCTAATAATGAAATGAATTTTGCCTCATAAGCTCCATATGCAGATGCACAATTATGTGGTGGTAGATTTTATGTCATAAATTGGCTCAGCTGGAAGCCTGGTACACACAATAAACCACTATCAACATCACCAGCACACACTAGATACACTGAGCGTGTGTGTGCATATGTGGGTATTTGTTGTTATTATTATTATTTTTTTTTTATATAAAAAAAAATATTTTTGTTCTTTGTAAAATATAAATACAATTCCAATTGAAAATAAAACATATTTTCAAAAGGCTTTTTAAAAGAAATAATTAAAAATAAACAATTGAAAATCTTATATAATCTGAGTCACACCTTATTTAATTTAATGTCATTTTAGTCTTAATGGTTGGATCTCTCTCTCTCTCTCACACACACACACACACACACACACACACACACACACTCAGCCGCTCTCTACTGAACAATACTGCGTCCAGCTCGACTCTTTCTCTCTGTCGATGAAAACACGTGCTGATGAGATAGTTAATTAGCTTTCTTCTCGTTCACATCTGAATTTAAGGACTTTGAACAGATGAATAAAACAAAAATGAAAATGCTGGCAAACTATTTTTCTGGCACACGTGCAAATCAAACAGTGAAATTAGATCATTAAGATAAAGAAATCTTCTATGTAAAAGGCATTGGGAGAGATTTATTGAATAATTTTGAGTGAATGTGACTCTTTTTGGTGTGATAACTTTATTCAACGCATCCATCTATTTTCATGCTTGTAATCTGCACATTTTGAGAGTATATCATATTTTAGATGAGATACTCAAAATATTTATGACAACAATTAAAATGGCACAAAGACACCATATGAGGCCATTAGTTCCACTGATAAAAAGAGGGCAGTAAATTTCTCACATTTCTTGGATTCAAGCTGGGATATTAATGTATTGTTGCACTGATCATTTCCGCTGAAATTAATCTAAGAGAACTCGACAAAGGATATTAATAGTGAAACCACACTAAAGGCTTACAAATAGTTGATCGAATATGGATTAGTTAAACAGCATGAAACAGCAAAAATGTAAAAGGTAGCATACTATATATTTCTGACATTTCTGAAAACACAGCTCAGAAATTATATAGTTCACTTATGCTTGAATGTATGGTGGTGTAATTTTATTGTGTTAGTTGTTTAAACCACAGCTAAACTATAGCAAAATGATATGATAATTGTGGAATTTAATTTTGGCAAGAGAACTGACAAAAATCTTGATTCGACTACATTTTAACATACAAAACTATTGCCAGAGAAAACAAGCATTTTTGTCTCTGCACCACAAAAGCAGTCAAAAGGGTACATTTTTTGTAAATTGAGATGTATACGATGAATAAATAAGCTTTCCATTGACGTATGGTTTGTTAGGATCGGACAATATTTGGCCGAGATACAATAATCTGAAAATCTGGAATCTGAGGGTGCAAAAACATCAAAATATTGAGAAAATATGAAGTTCTTAGCAATGCATATTACTATTCAAAAAATAAGTTTTGATATATGTACATTAAGAAAATTTGTGAAATATCTTCATGGAACATGATCTTTACTTAATATTCTAGGATTTTTGGCATAAAATAAAAATCGATAAATTTGACCCATACAATGTATTGTTGGCTATTGCTACAAATATATCCGTGCGACTGGTTTTGTGGTCCAGGGTCACATTTGTGTAATTAAACATTTTACTAAAAACCTTATAGTCACTTGTATCCTATGTATGCATGTATACCTTCTCCATACATGATGTCTCCATACAACAACTAGCCATAGTCTCCCTAAACAGATAGATAGTTTTTTTCAGTCATTATGTTGAGGTCATTCTGTTGAGTTTTTAGTTTTACAAAATTCTTTCAAAAGTTATGCCTTGACTATTCATGCATACACACATTTGTGTAGACCTATCCTATTGAAAAAGTTCACTGCCCATTGAAATCCTAATCCAATCCAAATCAACACCCGTGGGTAACCGAGACCCCATGAACGCGGTGGAATGACCATAATGTCGAGGTACGTTTAGCCTCCGTAATGATAATTCTGTGAGAATTAACAGTAGCTTTTCTCCAGCCCGCTGATGAATATTCGCAGGTGATGAAACGCCAGTCAAAGCACAAAGGGGACCGGGGATGTTCAAAGGAGGGTTAGTCGATGTGTATCTTTGTGTCGGCTCTAATATTCACCATCTCACATGCTGTGCGTCTGTAATCCCGTTAATTAAAACCCGCTGACAGTTCACGCACGCTTCATTGTTGTTGACCACTGGAGCTTTGGACATTTCGACTGAATTAAACACGTCAATGCTGCAGTCATTCACAACAAGGCCAGGTCTGAACAAATCCACACATATCTGTATATTTACATGTATAATCAATAGTGCACTGCTCTGAATAGGCATACCGTGAATTTTAATGGCAACTCGAAGTGCCACTGCCAAAAGTGTTGCTATCCAGACACAATAGTCTACGCAGTGGCAATCTCTGGCTGGGGAACATGCACGGAGCAGACTATTCCCGATGGCCAATCAGATGGAGCTACCGAGAGATGAAACCAGCGCTTTACCTCGAGGCCGCCCGAGGCGAGTCATTAGGGGGAAGGAATTTGATGCCCCGTACCAGCGCTCGGAGCTCTCAGATACAGAAAAGTTAAAGCTCATCACTTTTCTCCACCCAAAATCCCCGTGTCCTTGAATGCAGAAGACCCGTGGAGGAACGGGAAAATGTGTGTGTGGATGGGGGAGGGCTACAGCCTTTAGGTGTCACTCTGCTTTCAAGAATGATTCAGTGAATACACATTCAAACAAAATGATGTCTTGTGCAGGACCCCTGTGCTCATCTACAACCCAAATTTATCATGACGCATCTGAACCTCCCATCTAAACCTGCGGTTCTTAAAAAGCTCCGTTTGTGGTGATTGGTGTTTACCTATAGATACCTCCCTGTTGTGATGGGGTAAATGTTTTTAAGCGTGCCAGCGCTCGTGGGTGCCCTGGCTGATGGATACAAACCTACGAGCGTTCGAAATGAGAACAAATGCAGCCGAGAGAAGATCTATCCACACAAGGAAAACAAAAGACGAAGAAAAAGCACCCAGTGACCTCCGCAGAGCGTTTCAAACACTGTGTCATGTGTATGTATGTTCTTAAAGGCTTCCAGATGTCTTGTGTTCTGGACACATGCATATTTCTGCTGCAGGAAATGAATGTGGTTTTGTTTGAATGGCTTCTTTTCAGAAAAGATATTTGTAGATGGCTAGATTTAAAGGAGCATTTTTCCATGCATGACTTTACTGCTTTGGAATTAAGTCAGATAGCATCAGTAGGCAAAGACATGGCTTCACATCATTATCCGGCCAGAGATGGGCTATATTTCTGTTGCAAACATCGGGAAACTAGCAGGAGATGGTAATAACTCAATCTTATGAGACTGAACTGTTTTGTAAGAATTCATACAATGTGAGTTGTGCGGAAACATACTATTTTCTTTAAGAAATCCATTGTTAAAAAATAGTAAACACGAAGGTCCACCTCTAAACCGAACCATCAGCAGAGCGTAAGCAAATCATATACAGTAAAAAGGTACGAAATCAGAATATACACATTTATGCAAATTGGCCACCAATTTTTCGAAGTGTAAAATAATTACCAATTGCCATTAGAGCAAAAAAAAAAAACTAAAAAAACAATTTTGATTAATAAATGTGGTGTATATTTAAAGGTTTGGATCACTCTTAATGCCAAATTTAAATATTTTAGACTACAATCTCAACATCAAAGCTGAGATGTTAAATTGTTCCTTGGTTTGTTTTAAAGAGGAGAGCTCACATTTCATAGGACTGGAGCAGCGTTCATGGAAATGTACCTTCAACAATATATAAGAACAGCACATCTTCTGCAATAAAGTGTCAGGTTCTGTCTCAGGAGACGTGCTGTCATTAGATATTCCTGGTACGTTTCTAAGAAAAGCAAATGCAGATTGACTCAGTGGAACGCAATACCGCCGTTGTTTTTTTGTCACAGTGATAATCAGATTTATATGATTAGGTGAGATAGTATAAACCACATATTATTATTATTATTATTTTTTACTACAAAGCTGCAGGATTGTGGAACAGCTTCGAAACATTGTCTTTTTCTTGTTGTTGTTGTTGTTGTTTTTGGCTCGTTCACAGAAAAGGAAAACAAGAACCGATGAATGTGCAGCATCTGTAGCCGTGTGGCTGGGATTTCCATGCCTGAAGAAGATCATTAACATTGTGTCCCACCTCCCTCTCAGATTCTGCAGGGCAATTTACAAAAACAAAAGCATTTAGGTGAGTTCAAGGCAAAGCTGTGTGTGTGCGCGTGCTCGAACGAAAGAGCCAGAAGAACAGCCTGGGATAAAATAAAGGGGTGTGTGTGTGTGTGTGTGTGTGTGTGTGTGTTAAAATGAAGACAGGAGGGCCATGTTCCTGCTTTTCTCTGACCTAGTTTACAAGTTTGGAAGTGTGTGTGTGGATAGGGAGAGACAGAGAGGCAGAGAGAGGAGTGCTGGGTTTCAAATCCAGCGGTCAGACAGCAACGGTGCCAGATGACCTTGGGTCGGTCCGTGACCATCTGCCACCTCCATCCCTCAGAGTTCGGCTCTCTAGCACGGCTGTCACGCACGTCACATTCTGCTTACAGATTTCTTTAACATGTGCTAAAGAACCGTTCGCACAGTACGCAGCTACATTTAACAGAGACACATACTTTGTGATACTGGTCAGTCATGGTATTCAGTGGTCAAATATTTTTTGTTTAATGTCCACTAAATCTGTTGTATTGACCTGTTGACCGAAGCAACACCTTTCTTATGCACTATTTTCATTGCTAGCTTCAACACAAATAAAATTATTTACTGTCCATATATTTGTTTATATTGTAATCACAGGTATAAGTCACTTTTTCCACTGTTAAATGGTTTGACACTGGAAAAAATAATACTTTAGTTATTTGATTTAAAGTTTTTTGTCCCTTTCTCTTCCTAGCCAGATAATGGCTATGTTTTAGATGAACAATGCTCTGTAACTCTGTAACAGACTATTGTTTAAAAAATGTAAATAAATGATGGGGACATATAAGCTTGTGAATACAATATTTCTGCAATGCTGTCAGACACTGAAAATATTTGATTTGTGTCACCCACACCAATACATGTCAGTATATTCAATGCAAAACACCATAATAAAATAAATAAATAAAAATAAAAAACTCTACAATAAGGCCTCTACAATGAGCAATGCATTTGGAAAGTATTTATTAATATTTGTTAACATTAGTTAAAAAACAAAAACAAAAACACACACACACACACAAACAAAAACAAACAAAACAAACAAAAAACAAAAAGAAAAGTTCATTGTTAGTTCATGTCAGGTCCATTAAATAATATTAACATAACAATAAATAAATAAATAAACAACAACAACAACAAAACCTCTTAGCGTTATTTTAGAAATGAAATAAATATCTATAAAATATAGAAACATAAAAGTTGAATAAAATAATCTTCAGAGGAACTGGAAGGTGTTTGAAGTAGTTTAAATATGACTAAACTAAACATATTTACTGAGCTAAAAATTATAATTTTACCATAAAATATTTTCACCCAGAACAGTCCTTTTGGAATTTATCAAATATCTAAATATAGAGTGATGATGCCACTTTCCTTACTGTTTCCTCACTGAAGTCAAATAATTGATTTGTACATTCACATTTATGCTCTTGGCACTTATTCTTAGCTATGCAATTCACAAGAAAATGGATGCATTTACTACTTCAGCAGGTAAGTGCAGCTTTAAAACCTCAGCTGCCAATAATAGCACAGAAACTAATGCAAGCATCGCCATTTACTCTAGCTCAAACTTTGGGCTAGAAGTTTTGTTTTAATAACTAAGTATTAAACTCAAGTGCATAACATGTCCTACACAGTTTGTGTTACTGTATGTCTCAGATTTTGTGGCTTG
This sequence comes from Barbus barbus, assembly GCF_936440315.1. Classification (NCBI taxonomy): domain Eukaryota; kingdom Metazoa; phylum Chordata; class Actinopteri; order Cypriniformes; family Cyprinidae; genus Barbus; species Barbus barbus. Next base: position 22,660,390 of record NC_136715.1, on the reverse strand, counting down.
TTAAAGAGAGTGCAATAACTTTAAAAAAATTGTAAAAAAACATACAGTTTCTCAGAAAGAGAGACCCAAACCATAACTAGAGACAAGAATATCAAAAACACTTAAGGATGAACTGTTTTGATTTGGGCTTGTACTTTTCTCAGTAGAACCTCAGATATAACGAAAAGTCCAGCTGAACATCAGCTCTCACCAAAACACCCGATGGTCTCCACACTCCAGGTTTGCTGTGCTGATCATCGAGGAATTTTCCTTAATGTGTTAATTATCTGCAGCTCTTCAGGAGTGTCTGAGAACCAGCTGGACGCTGCATTCCAGACGAGAGATAAGGACTGAAGGATCAGGCTGCTTATTAGTGCTGTAATCCTTTAAATGAAGCCTCCTGACATTTCTCACTGCTGCTGCTTTAGATGAGCATCTTCAGTTCATAAATCTAAGCGCTCACTCCACACAAGCTCAATTCCGATTCTAAGGCCTGAGATTTAGCAGAAGCCTCTGAGCTAAAATTATCACCAAACACCAATGTGCCATTCAAGAAAGCAGGCTTTTGTGATACCTGTTCTAAATGTGAAATTGGACTATACTGGTTAAAACAGCTTGTAATTACAATGTAATAACGATGTAATAATTAAGACAATCAATTGCTTTTAGATTCTTGCTTTTTTTCAACATTTAAATACAAATAATGAAAGTGATACCTCAAAATGATGCCTAGTGTGGTTTGTTAACAATATTGCTTTGATGAACAGCAATATTATAATAGCAATATTATAAAAAAAACAGCAGTGTGCAATAAAAAAAATATAATTGTTATTGATTTTACAACAGCTAAGTATCTGTATACTACAACTAGAATAATCTCTTTCTATTAATATTAAATAACTATTTCAGTTCTCAAAGATTCTGTATAATTCTGTATAATATTCACAGATTGCTACAATCTCCCAACAGTCCCTCCCTGTTTTTCTTGCCATCTGAAAATGATATAAGAGGGTAGAGTATTGTTGACCTCAGTTCTGACTTTGGGAAATTGCTGTGACCTTATAGTTCTTATGAAAGGAAACAACCTGGCACATACCAAACAGGATGATGGTTTGAGCTTGAATCTGAGGAAAGAGAGAGAGAGAGAGAAAAATCTCCCCGCTTTCATTTGCACACTGAAAGAACACCTCATGGATCAGGTTACACCCCTCTGTCAGCTCATAACACACAGATTCACAGACGTACACACACACACACACACAGATGTTGGTTTTTGTGGTTTATGGGGACTCTCCATAGGCGTAATGGTTTTTATACTGAACAAACTGTGTGTGCTATTGCCCTACACCAACCCTACACCTAAACTTAGCCCTCACAGGAGACTTTGTGCATTTTTAGATTTTCATAAAAACACCATTTAGTATGTTTTTTAAGCCTTTTGAATTACGGGGACATAGGAAGTGTATGCACACACACACATACACACACACACACACACACACACACACGCACAGTAACGTCTGGAATGTATGTTTATATAGAGCTGCTGTTATAGAAATCACATTGGAACATCAAATAGATGGAGAATAAGAATGAGAGAGAGCTCTAAAGAAAGGGGGAGATGTCTAGATACGTATAGGGTAGCTTGTGGGAGTTTGAAGGACGTTAGAATAGACAATTCACTATTCTGCCTGAACAGCACGCACTTCAGGGTCATGCACAAATACGACAACTGACATAGCATTAATAACATTCTTAACCGGGCCTCCTTAAAACCAAAGAGAATGCTAGATCATTTTAACAAAGATAAACCATAAAAAAATAAATACACGTTAACTGAAACTTAGTATCACAAACTTAATGTTTTACCCCCCGCCCCCAAATTTGTAATAATTTAAATATATGCATTTATGCAACGTTTTATGCAAAAATCACTTTAAAGAGTATCGGAAATTCACAGTTTCATTTATGGTGATAATATGAAAATGTGGCATAATTTAGTGTAAGATCGATGCCATCTACTGGAAAACTAACACTTTTAAAACTGAAATAACATAAAATTTGAGTATCACTCAATGGCTTTTTTTCTAAATGTGGATGTTTTTCTAAGACATTATAAAATAATTATTATTACTTATTAAAATAAGTATCAGTGCTTGCATTCTTACAGTCAAACATGAACATGTGTACAATATATGTGTGTGATTGCAGTGATTGTTTTGTCACATTAACATAGAAACATACTACCAGATATAATTCCAATTTATTATTATTATTATTATTTGTTTGTTTGTAGAGCAAGCAAGTGTCATCGAGTCTCATGCCATTTAGATGAAGGGAACACACACACATTTATTTATTTAGTTATTTAAATTTTATCAAATGCCATTTGGTGTTGCACACAACCTTAATATAAATCTAAACTTTACAATTTGAAACTATGTATAAATAATGCAAATTATTGCTTTTAAAATGACTAAAAACGCACCAGAAAAAAAACAACAAAAGCACTTGATATAATCCCAACGAAAGCCTCAAAGTACTACTACAAATGTTAAAGTAAACCTCTTGAGTTTTGCCAGGGGAACTAACACTGACTGAATTGTTCTGTTTTGTGGCAGGCGATGCATTTTCGTTAAGTGATGTCATGTGGCCTGCTGTGTCCGTCTCTGAGAGACGACTGGGAGTATTTCTCATTTCAACAGCCACTCACTCACAGTTGGGGAGTGACTACATCTCTTTCTCATTTGCAGGAAGTAAAGGGGGAGGTGGGCAGAAATACCTTTGCTGGCAGTGTAAAGTGCACCCAAGAGTTACACTTGGGCAGTATATGCACTTCTGTACCTTTGTTGTGATACGACCTTGTCAGTTTGTACCAATATTACAGCAATTTAGTCTCTTAAAGAGTCAGACCTTTATTTCCTCACAGCAAGATTCAGTATTTTGTTGGTCACTGCTAAAACAACAATTGCTATAAATAGAGCATACAGCAAGTTTAACTGGTTAAGAAAGAGCCACGCAACGAAGCGGAGACCGTGGAGTTCTGCTAATTGTTGAAGACAGATCATATTCAATTTGGCATCACTGCTGTAAAACCCCTACTAGGCATTAGGGAAAAAATACTATTACTCAATTAATAAATTATATAGAAACATATAGAAGCCTGTTACTGCTAAATAATTATTACTAGTTATTACTATTAGTTATTACTAAATACTATTACTAATACTATTAGTTATTACCAAACAAACAAAGATGCAGTTTCATGGTAAGCTACGAAGGTTGCATATCAACTTATCTAACACTTATAAGTACAAATTTGCAATACAGTTAAACCTGACCAAGGCAATATTAATTTATTTTGTTATCCATTGCTGCAAAGCTCAGCTGCTCATAAATTAGCTTTGCTGGATTCCGATCTCTGCATGGCTGATTTTAATACAACACATTAAAACTGACAATAAAGCTCAGAAGTCTAGTGAAGCTCTACTTTATTATATCACATTATATACATCAATTTGTGCTTTTAAACATCAGTGTATCTCAGTGCCCCTTAGTGCTGCTGAGCTCAATTATGCTCTAATATAATCTTACACCTTGTTATGTTTAGTAATAAGGGACACAATAAACAAAGACTCTTAAAAGCCTTTATGGTGAATGACTACTGCATAATGTGAACAATCGACCACTCTAAATGGCAGCTTAATTAAATAAAGCACTTAAATAAGTGAAGCTTTATTTCCACCACAATTGTGTCAACGCATGAAGATTTGGAGTTCCTTTGGAATTAAAAGATCATTCTAGAAATACAGAAAGAAATTGACGGTAAAAGCCTGCAGAAGTGCAAACAAATCTGATGACAAAAAAAAAAACTTGATTAATAAAAAAAGTAAATACGTCGCTAATGATCGTAATTACACCAGAGTAATGTCAGCCCCAGGGCCGCAGCGAAACTTCCTCTGTTGGCTTTTTTCACTTGCCATGTCTCGTCCTCTTTGCAGGCTAATTGTGAGTGTTTGTATGTCGGCTTGCTAATGAAGGTCTAGATGTGCCTGTAGCCTCTACTGTTACACTAATTCAGATAAAAGCTTGACTTCAGCTGCCATACTGACATTCAAGGTGTAGGACGGCTCAGTTCTCATCTATCAAAATGGCCATTACGGGCTGAGGAACCTAATTAGCACGACAAGATCTAAAATACACGACTCCTCCTATTCACAGCATGCATCCCTTAATCAGATAGATTGTGGCTAATTGCTAAGACACTGAGTTGATTTTCACTGGTGGAGTGCGGGTGCTTTCAGGGCCCAAGATGTGCTTTTATGAGCGCTCTGACACGCGTAACCTGCCTGGAAATTCAATAGCAACACTGCCAAACTCTGTTGTGCTGGGCAGTTTGAGATATGATCAAACAAACTGAGGGAATACTAAACAGAAATATAGACATAAATTCCTGTGCACAGTATTTAAAAGTCAATTCAATTCAATCAGTTGAAAAGACAATGTGAAATTGATATTAGAAATCACAACCAACTATCCATAAATATATGAAGAAATCTTTTCTACCCAAATCTATATCCAGCATAAAGAACCATTTCTCTCAAATCAAAGCAGACAGTATTGCTAAAACGTTTGGAGTCCATATGATTATTTTTATTTTTTTAAAGAAGTCTTATGTTCATCAAGACTGCATTTATTTGATAAAAATACATCAAAACGTTTTCAATAATGAATGATGGATATCTGAAAAATATATCTTACCAGCAGGTAAGTAGCTGTTGTTTGGACTTTGGACCATTTTAAAATAATGTTTAATAAAATTAAATGAAATTTGGCAATGCTGACATTCAGATCATAATGGTGAAACTAAAAAAAGAACTGGTTCACAGACTGGAACTGTTACCAACATAGTTTTGTGAAACTAGTCAATGCAAGAGTATATTGATTCCAGTTTTATTAGGGGTACTGGGGTTGCCAGATCTGTGAAACAATACCATCCCATTTCCCCCCCCCGAGGTTTTCCCCTCTGTTGGGGGTCAAAATAGCATCAAACTAGCGTTCTGGGGAGATCGCTTCAAACCCCAGACTAAAAAACAAGATGTGGCGAAAAAGTGTAAAAGTAGCCTAGTTCCGCAGTAAAAACTGACTTGGCAACACTCGATTTCCTTTTTTTAAAATGCATTTATTTCTTTTTGCTTGCAATTCTTTAGTTCGTTGTTGTGCATATAGCTGTAACCTGACCTTCTTTACATTATTTACGAATATAAGCTAAACATGTCTGACCCAATAATGATAAAAAAAAGGAAGCAGATTCAACAACTCATAAATAAAAATAATTATTATAGGCTTATAATGATTTAGGATAAGGGCCTTACCATGAAAGAGATGGCTTAAATAGTGTAGCTTTAAAAAAACTGTTCTATTTTCATATATTTGACCTTTTTTTTATTTCCAGAAATGGCAAAGCTCATTCTTCAGCTGCCATCACTCCGGTTGTCAGTGTGAAATGGTCCTTAAGAATTCCTTCTAATATTCTTAAGAATATTGTGCTTAAGAAACATTCTTAGAAACATTTTCTCAGTATTATTAGATGAAAACAGTTGTGCTGCTTAATGAAGCGTGGAAGTATTTTTCAGGATTTTTTTTTTCCAGGTTACCTTGATGAAAGTTCAGCATTTATCTGAAATAGAAGTTCTCATTTTTTACCCCCCCCTCCACTCTTAGATATTTATGATACCAAACTCACCAAAGTTTTTAAAAGGCAAAGTAATTTTTGAGACAAAAATTATGTTTTATCAACTTCCATGTCATTCAAAATCTGTTGTGAAACAGAAAATTAATTACTTAAAAGCTCGATGGAAGAATTTTTCATTTTGAGTGAACTATGGCTTTAACTATACAGAGTCTTTTAAGTATTACTCGTGGCATAAACTTTTTTCATAACATGGGTCGGTCTGTTGAGACCACTGACAAGATGATTTGAGAAGCTTGCATTAATTCCACTTAAACAGAGCTGCAATAAAATAACAAAAAAAGAAAGGTGGAAACACATGAGACCCGCCGCAGTCTGGGAAGCAAGAGCGAAATCTCATGAACTCATGATCGCGAGGATGCAATAAAGAACTAGAGCAGCCGACCAACAGGCCCTGACAGAGAAAAACGCTCCCCACCTACAGCAGATAATAAATCAGACGCAGGCGAATTAAAAAACCAACAGAAGAACAACAAATATGGCATGTCTTGCTGGTTTTAAGTGTCCATACCTTTCCCCCTTCACTGCAGGAGGGGAAGAGCATAATAACTTCACCTCTCTCATTGTCACCTAGAGAAACATTGGGATGATTTTCAATATGTTTTTTAATTACGCTTGCTTATTTCATCATTAGCTTAAAAAAAAGAGCATGAGTGCCAGAAGTGGCCAGGGTCATGTGGGGATAAAATGACAGAGAAAAAGTGTTCATGAGAAAACTCTCTCGTATGAGGGAAGGTGATGAAATAAAACAGAGAGAGTGAAAGAGAGAGAGAGAGAGATAAAGATGAGAAATTAGGATATGGTTATGGTCTGTGGAGGTGCAGATTAGAGAAGAGTGCAAGTAAATCAATCAATCAATCAATCAATCAATCAATCAATCAATCAATCAATCAATCAATCAATCAATCAATCAATCAAATGTATTAACTCTCTTGAAAGAAGCAAGGAAGAAAATTGGTATGGCTATAGTATATCAGTTGGACCTTTTTATATAAGGAGACCTCCTATTTTTGTCAAATTAACCCGTTTAATCTCATTTTTTTTCTCCAGACATGAAAATATCCAGATGATGTGTCATTACTAACCCTTTGAAATAATGAATAATTATTTTTGGGGAAACGTGTGTATGGTCGGTCACAATTGTGACCGGTGGGATAATGTGTGTACTGAATTACCATATTTCTGCAGTCATAACAATAGTTACTTTTCGCGACAGTTTGCACTAATCATGTGAAACTGCACATATTTCATTGAGAGCATTTCTTTTTTCCATATTTGCAGGAAATGCACTAAAACATCAGTCAGTAAGGTTTTCAGAGCTTTACAAAGGAAAAATATTTTTTTTACGGTCACAATTGTGGGATTAAATTGTGACAAAAGTTATTTTCTATAAACAGAAAGCATATGTTAATGTGTCTAATATAAATAATACATTTAAAATAAGCCATGCAATTTATACGTAGCTTCAAATGCATAGTTACATAGTACAGAGGCCTACGGATAATGTCACTCAAAGTGAATTGCTGTAAAAGTATCTGGTTTGATCTGAGCAGATATGATTTTTTTTCTTATCCACAATCCATCTCCTGCTCTCTTTAGTCCATCAGTCACATCATCAGTACAGACAAGAGTGACTGTTCCAGTGACAGTGATACATAACAAAACCATAACTACTGTATATCATCAGCACGTTTCACAGACGAGGTGGGATTGTCAACAGTCCCTCAATGCTTTCTCTTTCCAGCATTCAGGTACAAGTTAATCTTTGTACCCAAAGTTCTTTCTTTTTTTTTTTTTTTTTAGTTTTTTTACTTATTTCTTGTCATGCAATTTATGCTTTGTCAGATGGTTTTGCACACCTTTGTACATTCTGCTGAATTGTCAGTCGAGTTGTTGATTTTATGCTGAGAAATAGCAGCAACAGACTCCAAATGCAAAGGAAAGTACTACAGCAGTGGTGGACAGCGTTGGTCCTGCAGAGTTCCGCTCCATCCCTGATCGAACATACCTGAGCCAGCTAATCAAGGTCTAATGCTGCCTTCACATGCTATCGGAAATTTCCTATTTTTTACTTATAATTACACGTTTGCATTCAAGTGCTTTGTTGTTGGAAAGAATAACATGTAGCATCCCATTGGTTGCCAATCATATAAACCGTGCTACACTAAAAAAAAAAAAAAAAAGTTTAGTCAACTAAAATATTCCAGTTGTCCCTTAAATTAACATTGAGTAACTTAAAATTTCAAGCTGACTAAACTAAATATTTTAAGTCAGTGGGGTAACAAATTATTTTAGGTTGAAACAACTTTTCGAAAAAATTTTTACACAGTGTAGATAGCTTGCTGACGATTCTGGAATTTCAGTCCAATACATGCACCGTTTATAAAACATATACTTCAAATGATTGTTCTAAATGCACTACTTTAGCAACAAGACAACATGATGTAGAAAAAACTAATAAATAATAGCATTGACAGCAGCAATGGTTGTCCAATCCACTATGTTTAATGGTTATGGCTTGCCCAACTCGGAAACTCTGGTATCAAAATTATCTCCCAGTAGTAAATAAGACTTGAGAGGCCAGTTATGTCGAATTTCTGATTTGGAAACTCATATTTATGGAAATTCCGATAGCACATGAAGGCAGTTTGAGGGTTACTTGAAAGCTACAGGCAGCTCTATTTTTGTCAAGGCTGGAGCAAAACTATGGCTCTCCAGGACCGATATTGGCCACCCCTGTAGTTCTGTACAGTACGCTCTGTGTTTGAATAATGCAAGCACACCAACACAGCCAAGACAGTGAACTGGTGATTAATTGTACTATAGATTTTTATTAGAGTTTTTGTTAATATATTTTTTTTATTTGTTCTGTATTTACCTTAATTGTAGATTTAGTTTCTAAAAATGTTGTCATGTTTTTGTAATTTTTATTAGTTTTTTCATATATGATAATACAGTATTTGTTAATTTTTATTTATATAGTTTGCTTTTACTAGTAACTGTAGAACAAAAATGAGAAATAAAACAAGTTTTTTTTATATTTTCTTCTCTTTCAATTAACATTTATTTTCAGTATGTTATGATATAAGTTTTAGTTAACGTTGATTTATATATGAGAATGAACTAATATAACATTAAATTATTTTTGAGCTAAATAAACATAAATTCTGGGTAGAATTAATTTTTAAATATATTATTTCTTTTTTTTCCAACCTGGTATGGAAAAATCCGCAATCCAACAAAGGGTTTCATCAGTTGCTACCGTCACGTCCCACCCCAGTCACGTGGCTTGATAATGATTGGTTGCTGTCTGTAATAATGATTTCTGGCTGAGTGATTTGGCCTAAATACTATACACACAGTCATGACTTTAAAAAGAAAATATAAGTGTTTATTCATCATAAAATGGCATAAAATGTAGATGATCCTGCATCATCTGCTTTAGTGATAAACTCTGAATGTCTGCAGATGTATCTTCGAAACAAGCGGAAATGTCTTTTCCCCTGCACTTGTCCCGCTGTGAATCTTTCACCTGTGAACCACTAAACACTTGCAGTGGTACAATTCCCACATTACAGGGGGTCAAAGACTCACATGTGCGTCTTCTAAAACAAGCGATGTCAGCTGTGCAATTCTTTTAAATAGTCACCAAGGGAATGTAACATATATAGTGCCGACCGCTTTTCCAAGGTTCAAGGTTGTACTGACACTCGCTGACATCTCATCACCATGGGAACCTTGAGGTTGCCGAGAGCAACTTTCCCAAGATGCACATATCGAATAATTGTACAAATAGATATAAAATAATTGCACAAAACTAGTGCTGTTTTGTCCCTAAATAAATAGTTGATGATAAATAGCTGGTGCCAACTTTTACTCGCCTATATACAGACACACAAGCACATCATAATTTGTATTTATTTATTTTTGGAATGTATTTTTGGCCTGTCCCCAGCCTCCTTGTTATATTGTGCAAATAAAAACACAACCAAACAAAAAAAGACCTTATTTTAAGGACCAATTTGCAATATTAACTAGCATGCATATTATTAGCATATTGACTGTTAATTAGTACTTATAAAGCACGTATTAATGCCTTATTCTGCATGACAATATTTAAAATTCTTTAACTCAGCCCCATACCTTAACAACTACCTGACTAACTATTAATAAGAAACAAATTAGGAGTTTATTGGGGCAAAAGTCATAGTTAATAGTTAGTTAATAGTGAGAATTGGACCTTAAAATAAATTGTGACCCAAAATGGAATAAACACGGAAACAAATGCATTGGTAATGCAATGTTAACTAATCGGACACTTTACTATAGAGTATTAGCATTTAAAATTATGTTGCATGTGAACTCCTTTACTATGGTTTTAAATAGTAAAACAAAAAAAACTAATTAATTAAAAAGTGGATAATGTGAAAGTATTCACATCAAAACTGTTTTTCTAAAAAGCACTTTGTTTTTGTTTCACATCATTTAGCACAAAGCTTATTATGCCAAATTAAACTGAACAACATGCTCTACTTGAGCAGCATCACATTTTCACATCTCATGCATATATTGATAAAAAAGTATTCATATACATTCATTTACAAATATATATATACATAAATATGACTTTTGGAAATCTAAAAATAGCACATTTCATAGTGCAAGCAATGAATTCATATTTAAATTTTCTACGATGGACAAACAAGAGACTACGGTTCTCTCCAAAACTTTGCGCGCCATTGCAAGCTTGAATAAACACTCATCATTAGTATTGCTTAGACGTAATAGTGTTTTAATTGGGCGTTTACAGCCAAGAGTAGAGGTTAACCCAATGATTATTGAATTTCCATTTACCAGCTATTAAAAGAGTCACTTCAGCTTAGCTAAACCATGATACAGAAGTGTCGAGAAAGCGGTGGGTGTCATAGCACCAGCATCAGATCAGCCAGTGTGGCTCAGAGGGGGCAGCTTCTGTTTGGATACGCTGCTTTTAGCATTCTCATCTGGGGTCGTGTTGCGCTCCACGGCCAAAACAATGAAAGGAGTCCAGGCGTCCCTGTCAGGGTGAAATGCGGCTGTTGTGTAGATAACAGACACCCATCTCCAGCATTATAGCATGGACAATACCGCGAGGAGTAATCCCTCTTCATGGGGTCTGATTTCCCCGTCACTGCTGAGCGTTAGCCACGCTGAGAGGCAGCGTCTGTAAATGACATAAGCACAAAAGCAGAGCTCAGGGCCCCTACTGGAGGCTGCTGGGCATAGAATCGGGAATGATAGGGGAACAGAAATTCCTGTGGGTGTTGCATGGATGTGAATCCCGCCGTGTGACCACCCATCAAATCCCCCTCAGAACTGACCTGCTGGAGCATTCAGCCACCATGTAACCGAACCTCCGTGGCCCAAGATCTGACAGCTGCTCCCAGAATATTGTTCTTACGAGACCGAGTCACAACAAAGAGCCTCACATCGCGAGGGGGTGGGGGAGCCGGTGCCATTGTTTCCATGTTAGTTGCTCTAGCATAAGCGTCTAAAGCCCGGTGCAACCTATACGTTTTTTCCCCTGTCCTTTACGAATGTTTACTTGTCAGATTGTACCATATTAACCCAGTCAGATGTAAAAGAAACTTGCAGTGTGTCCTTTTCATAAAAAAGGTATGAAAAAAAGAAAAGAACTATGCAACAGAATGATCATAACATAAAGGATCATGAAATAAATTCATCATACAGACAAGCTAGTATAAACATGTTTACCAAGTCTTTTGTGATTTAATGTTTCTCGTTTTCTCTTTCTTTCACACAAATCTAGGTTAATGATTCTATTGGTTTTTCATTCGACATACTGCACTAAAATTTCACACATTCCAGAACGTTAATGAAAAGTGATCAGAGACTGATGAAATTGACCCTGCTATGAAAGAAATACTTTAGACAACAAATATGTGGAAAAACATTTTTGTTTTGTTATTTTAGTGCGCGTGGGCTCAACTCTGATTCTCTGAAGTAGACTTTGCTGTAGTAACTAATTACGTGTGATCTTTCTATTGCGCTCATATCAAATGAAGAGCATCTTCTTGTAATGTCATTAATGTGGAACATTTCTTTTTATAGCTCTCTGGGGAAATTGTCTGGCTTTTTTCCCACCTGATTCACTAAAAGCGAGTATGCAAATCAGGTAATGCTGCAAACACACAAACGAAAGTTAGCGGTAAGTGCAATTTTTGCATGGTGCAAGTTCCCATCTTTCTGGCTAGTTTGAATGCTTGGTTGGGGAGGATGCAGAATACTGAATTCAAGATCCAAAAATATACCATTGTATCTTTGTGTTCTTTGAATTCAGTCAAGAGGTCAATCTGAACTTTAGCTTGTCTGTTGGTCACATGTCTTCTTGTCATACGAGTTGTTAGCCAGTACTGGCAGGTCAATGTTAACTTCTGTTCGCAGCGGAGTGCAAAAGCGTCTTCACATGAGCTTGTGTTCTCCAGTCCCCTGTGTTCACGTGTCTATGAATGGCACTCAACAGAGTCTAGTGTAAATCATTACTTCACCACTGCAACTACGGAGTGCATCTAGATGTATGTCACATTATAATGCTCTTCTCCATTATTTGATCATCATTGGATGAATTGTTGCTAATATCTAGAAAATATACACACAAATTTGTCTTTTAAATTAAATGCCTAATTTAGAAATAAACCTAATTTACACTGAAAGAATGAAAATGACTGGCTAAATAAGTGCAGATAGTGTTAAACTGGATTATGGGTGTTTAGTGAATAAGATGCAGGTTTTGTGAAAAACAACAACAACAAAAAGGTTTAAGCTTGCTGCCTACACACATTCTCTAGTTACAATCCCGAAATGTGTTCTGAGTAATACCAAATAATGCACATATGGAAATTACACAAGAGTTATGGACAACAAATAACAGAGAGAATGCTGCTGTTTTTGCACTGATTTGTAGGAAAAGCGAAAAGGTGAACTTTAAAAAGAAAAAATGACTGAAATATTGTTTGGGAATGCATACAGGGAGTATTTTTATTTTTTGGCTCCACTTCCCAGTACCTCACAATCCTCTGATGTCCTGTTGGTCTCTTACAGTTTGGATGAGACTCACTGATGCTCTTTTTAACATTGGGACAGTGTGGACACCTGGCAACCGGTGGGTCACATTTCAGTTTAAAATTTATTGTGGAGTTTGCAACTCATTGTGTGCTTACTAAGAACAGCATCGCTGACGTGCAAATGTCGTGAGATGGTGAAGTTCTGAGGCTTTTTTTGTCACAAAATAGTCAGCCTTAAACATAAGGACAACTACAGTAGTTTCAGTCTTGCAGTTTACAATTGGCTGCAGGCGCCCTATGTGTCCTTTACTCATTTAACTTAAGTTTATTGAGAGAGCCATTCATTTGATTTAGAGGGGAGATGAAGATGCTTATTACCATTGTAAATGAGTTTTTCTCCCGTGGCTATTAAATGTTTTCTCATGTGCCTTTCCTTCTCAGGCCTCATATTTCTGTGTTTTTGATTGGCAGTTATTTAAAGCTCTGATCAAATATATACATACTTAGCAGGGTATGTAGCTCTGAACATTAATATATGCTAATTACCAGATAACAAGGGGAATAACAGGCCAATGCTCATTAAAAGTCACACAGACTCGATTTCATTTTTCATCTATTAAAACTTCGACAGAGCTGTACAAAAGTGATTGTTGAGTGGTCGTTGAGTCATTAGAGAGGACAATGATGAAAGAAACATAGTGAGGCATCGTGTTCGATTGAAACTGCACTGTCTCTATTAAAAAAGAAAAAGAATGATTCAGAAATATATACACTTTTCTTTAAACAATACGCAGAAGATGGAATTATTTGACCTTCTGTGAAGCCTGTATGTGTAATGTATTAAAAGGATGTTCTTAATGCGTTATAATTAGGGCTGCCAATCTAATGCATTCATTTAGTATAATGGATAAAAAAAAAGAAAGAAAAAAAATCATGCCCCCTTACCCATATGTAAAAACAGTATGCTAGTACGCTGTTATACAGTATGTTATGCTATGACATCTGACACATTGTAAAAGGTTTCACCCTATTCCAAATATTGCTTAGAAATTATACAAGTTCTGTATAAAATGTCAGAATTTAATGTTAAAATCGGTTTAAAAAATTGCGCTAAACATTTTCAATTAACTGCATGCTGATTCACCAGCTCCAATTTTAATATTTAATTTAGCATATTTTTTCAGCATTGTTTTTATCATCAATACATTGTAATACTCAATAAACATTAACATTTAAAGAATGCATTTCAACACAAGTGTGTTTTATATTGTGTTACAATACATTATACTGATATTACAATTATACATATGCATTGCAATCATAATACAATGTATTATAACAATTATCATTGTATTGTATCATTACAATTATCTATGAAAGTTATATCTCAAGATATTTTTGTTGGCCTTTGATTAGGCTAAATTAGATTGAGACCTTATGCAAAATCAATAAGCTTATTAATAAGGTTTATTGCTTTCATTTCATGAATATAATGAAAGGCACAAATGTTCAATAAATAGTTACAGTTTTACTGACAAGTCATATAGCTCATTATTCTTAATGTAGGTGGTTTAAAAGCATGTAGCAAGTTGGCACATTAATATAGAATGTGCAGCGTTTATTGTCATTTTAGAATTTTCTAATTGGTTTTCTCAACCGTGATTTAAAAATACAACATTTGTTTGGTTATTTGATGTTAATGTAGAGTATGACAATAATTATCAATGCTAGTTTACTAAAAAAACACCACAGAAGACTTAATGCATGTCAGCATCGCCTGCACTCAAACCCTGCAACGCTTTTAGCCTCAAACCCTCGCCCACTAAACGACTACACAAACAAATACTTTTACTTGTCTCTATTCCTAATGGACACCACTCTGTTGTCCATTTTCCTTGCCCCAGGAAAACCGGCTGGACAGCCAGTGCAGTCTCCCCCAGCCGAAGACACAATGCTGTTTATCTCCTAATTGATTCTCAGAGGAAAGTTGGAGATGGACAGCATCAGTCTGACACTACAAAGCATCCCGTGTTAATAATGTATCATTGGAGTTTTTATTGATATGCTTCTGCTCTGAACTTCTGTCTTTCCTACCTGTCACACGTTCACGGCATGTCGGTTTATGCGGCTCAGTAGAAATGCCTTAAATTTCTTCCACTTATTGAAAACATGCAACAAGTCATGGTTTTTGATGATAATTAAAAGAGACTAGCTGTATGGCTGCACAGGTTAGGTGTAATAGGAATGCAACTGACAGATTGAATTATGGTGCTGGTTTCAATCAGCTCAAACGACTTCATACTGTATGTCTGTGAGGAAGTTGATGTCTTACAGCCTTACACTGTAAATAATAAAAGCTTTGTCAAATGAATCAAGTTATTGAATTAATTTGAGCTAAACTTCGGGCTATTCTCACATTACCGTTACACTGCAAACCCTAAAGCTTTTATATAAAATCAGTCAAGTGGTTCTAAATAGATATTAATTTAGACCTCTGTTGTGTGTGTCTTGTGTTTCCACGTGCTCCCTGTGTTTCCATGCCCATATTTGGTTTGTTTCCTGTTTATGTGATTAGTAGTTTATTCTGTTCCAGGTGTGTGTTTGAGTTAATTATCCCTGGTATTTAAGTCCTGTCTGTGTTGTGAGATGCTGTGTGGTCTACTCGTTACCCCCGGTGTTTCTTGTCTGTGAGTTTGCCTTGTCCTGCCCTGTCTCCATTAAAGTCTATTGTTTGAGTTTACGCCCTGCTGTGTGCACCGTGACAGAAGACCAGACCTAACAGTAAGCGTCGTCTCTTCACCTCGTTTGTCCGCCCACGGCTATCCCAAGCCAGCCGCTCACTCCAGCCCGCCGTTCGCGGGAGTCACGCCACGGTCCGTGGGGAAAGCCAACCCACCGTCCGCGGCTCCCTGAAGTCATGCCGCCATCCACGGCTCACCCTAGCCTGCCGGTGTTCTGACGATTTGTGCTACCCACTCAGATTGAGCGAAAAATGCTACCTATCAGATTGTGCTACCAGCATCTTATTCATGTGGTTGGACGCTTTTTTTAATGTCCTTACCTACCCCTACCCTAAACCTACCCGTCCACACCTAACGTTACCTTAAAACAATGCAAATATATTATTGGTAGCACAATCTGATAGGTAGCATGTTTTGTCGGTACACCGGCTCACCGCTGAGTTAAGCCCGCCGGATCGCTGCTGAGTCATGCTCGCCGGATCGCCGCTGTCTCAAGCTCGCCGGATCGCCTCTGTCTCAAGCTCGCCGGATCGCCGCTGACTCACGCCCACCGACCCCGCCGTTCGCGGAAGATCGCGCCACCGTCCGCGGCTCACCGACCCCGCCGTTCACGGGAGATCACGCCGCCGTCCGTGGGGAAAGCCCACCCAACGTCCGCGACCCCCTCTAGTTCGCTGTGAAGGCCAACCCGCCGTCCGCAGTCACTCGGCCCGTCGCCGGCTGTGGCTTCCTCCAGCCCACCGGTCCCCGCCATTGAGTGGTCAAGCCCGCCGGA
The DNA here is from genome assembly GCF_936440315.1 of Barbus barbus. Classification (NCBI taxonomy): domain Eukaryota; kingdom Metazoa; phylum Chordata; class Actinopteri; order Cypriniformes; family Cyprinidae; genus Barbus; species Barbus barbus. The sequence goes on along the minus strand of NC_136715.1, from coordinate 22,644,079 downwards.
TCGCCGCTGAGTCATGCCCGCCGGATCGATGCTGAGTCATGCCCGCCGGATCGCTGCTGAGTCAAGCCCGCCGGATCGCCGCTGAGTCAAGCCCACCGGATCGCCACTGAGTCATGCCCGCCGGATCGCTGCTGAGTCAAGCCCGCCGGATCGCCGCTGAGTCAAGCCCACCGGATCGCCGCTGAGTCATGCCCGCCGGATCGCCGCTGAGTCATGCCCGCCGGATCGCCGCTGAATCAAGGCTGCCGGATCGCCGCTGAATCATGCCCGCCGGATGGCCGCTGTGTCATGCTCGCCGGATCGCCGCTGAGTCAAGCCCGCCGACTCCGCCGTTCGCGGGAGATCACATTGCCGTCCGCGGCTCACCGACCCCGCCGTTCGCGGGAGTGGTCAAGCCAGCCGGCTGCCGTCGTATTTGACCAGACTGTGACCAAGGTCTTTTTAACTTGTTTCGAGCTTGTTTAGCTCCGAAGGGCTCCTGATACCCCGAGCTGCCCCATGGAATTGTTTTTTTTTTGGGGGGGGGGGGGGGGGGGGGGGGTACAGAGGTTCCGGCTGTAGAGCTTGAACTACCTGCCTGCTCCGCGTCGGCCTTCGGCTGTCTGTTCCGCGCTGGAGGCCCTGTCCAGAGTGCCTACCCCCCCTCCTTGGTAGTACTGTTACGGCGCGGGTCGCGCCTTCCGGGATGGGGGAGTTATGTCAGACCTCTGTTGTGTGTGTCTTGTGTTTCCACGTGCTCCCTGTGTTTCCATGCCCATATTTGGTTTGTTTCCTGTCCTCGTTTTATGTGATTAGTAGTTTATTCTGTTCCAGGTGTGTGTTTGAGTTAATTATCCCTGGTATTTAAGTTCTGTCTGTGTTGTGAGATGCTGTCTGGTCTACTCGTTACCCCCGGTGTTTCTTGTCTGTGAGTTTGCCTTGTCCTGCCCTGTCTTCAGTAAAGTCTATTGTTTGCGTTTACGTCCTCGTCTGCGTGTCCTTGATCCTCCCTGCTGTGTGCACCGTGACAGAAACTCAAAATGCTCAAGTACAGAAAAAAAAAAAGCAATGGAGAATACTCATAAGCCTTTGTTATATATTCATGCTATAGCATTATTTTTAGGCAGTGGCTATTTGCACTAAGTGGGACAATAAAGCCCTCCCTACACCTGCCCTAACCCTACCCGATACTTTTATTTTCAACTTTTAGATTATTTCCTTAATTTTTATTGAAAATAAATGCCTTTTTGATGCGACATGAGATTTGAAAAGGGAGAAAAAATTTCGGCAAAAGGCAGACTCGAACTTGGGTCGATCGCGTCAGAAAGCATGCGCCTTACCATCTACGCCACTAAAACTGATGCTAAATTAGTGTCTTTTTTGTTTTGTCTAACGACTCTAACCCAATCACACATTAGTGGGCGATTACTATTTGCACCTAGTGAAAATAAACACTCTGTTAAAGTAACTCTCTGATCAAAATAGCATTAGGTAACCTGAAGTACTTCCATGGAGAAACACCTGCAATTCCTACTTTGCCAATTTTAATGGACCCAAACAATTTTTTAACCTTTTGTTTTTAACGAGAATCAGTTTGCATGTTTTATTTAAGGTCAAGCAATTAGAGTTTAGAGAGGTGATAATCACATCAGCTGATGATGGCAAACTGTGAAGAGAATAAAGATGGTATGGTGGTAGAGCAGCATCATGTCTTCATGTTTTCGACACAGGAAGCAGGTCTCATATGATTTTCTCTGTTAGTCAAGCGTGGTTGTGCCCTGCAGGCCTGCTGATGTGTGTTGAACTTCATTCTCATGGGTTTGCACCTCACGTTGTGTTGTATGGATTTTTTATATTGAATATAATTGGTATTCATGCTTGTATATTTAGGGTGCAGTCGAAGGTCATGCCCTCAAATTATGTTATAGGACAGTTGGCGCATACTAACAAGCATGATGCCAAAAATTGGTAATGATCCACTTAGTTAGACTTTGTTTGGTGACCCATAACCCTAACTACCAAATCAGGTGGACTGACAGATGGACGCATGGAAAGCCTTCCCAGAGGAGTGGATGCTGTGAGCAAGGACCAGTTCCTTAAAGCCAGTAACAGACGAAAAAACATGCATGGTGACTTAGTCAATCATACTTTCAGCCAAATAGGTTTTGGATAGACTCTGAAATACAATATCTGCATGTTGGCAGCATTGAACGTATATATAAAGTAAAGCAACTTTTATGCATGAACTTTAAAATCTTACAATGTAGAAATCTGTTAGATGTACATGCAGTGCTGGGTAGATTACTTACAAATTGTAGTCCGTTACTGATTCCAAATTACAATTACAAATGACAAACATTGCAGTTAGTAAAGTAATCCATTACATTACACATTCCAAGTAATATAATCAGACTACTTTTTGATTACTTTTAGATAACTTTTGATAATCTTGTACCATGTTGATATAAAAATACAAAGAGAAACAAAATATATTTAATTTGTTGTTATTAACAACATAAAGTACATTAAACATCACGTCAAACTTTCCCAAACTGGGGTTCTTGAAGGAACTGCACTGGATTTGTGAGTAAAAAAAAAAAAAAAATACAATAATCCTTTTACAAATTACAACAATTAAAACAAAACACTTAATAAAATTATGAAATATTATACCTGTTTACTTGGATGTCATGTGACCATGTGAATAATATGTAATTATGTAATCGATAAAAAAGTAACTTTAGTCTAATTACAAGTATTTAAAAATGCAATATAATCTAATTACAAAAACTTCAGTTTTGGAACCTGATTACGTAATCCAGATTACATGTAATCAGTTAGCTACTATCCAGCACTGGATGTACAAATCTTTAGAATATTACAGAAGCTGAGAACTGAAATGACTAAAACCATTGCAAGGGCTGAAGTAATTGGTGGAAAAAATGTCTGAAAGTGTGGTCACACTGGCTAAATTTTGCGAACGAAAAAGGTCCATTCCATAGTTAATAGTGTAATGATGCTTGAAACACTGCACACAGAAGTCATTTTCAAACCAAGCAGATTTCTATTGTCAATGTGGTAAATTCATGTGACCAAAATTTGTGCGAGGAACTTTTTCGCCCTCACGCAAAACTTCTAATTTAACGGATTCCTATTGAAATTAGCATATTTTGCCTCTTATATTCCTCTGAGCAGTGACATATGTGACTGTATTTTGAGAAATAATATTTTAACAGCAAATATAATACATGAAATACAGACATGACTAAGAAATCATATACTGTAATGAAGTTATAATGTCAAATTATTATTATTATTATTATTATTTTTATTGAGAGATTCAGTACGTTTGTCTCATTATTGCATTCCATTATTTCAATATTCTATTAAACTATGAATTCTGTGTGGATTCTTAAGTATTTATGTGCCTTTAAAGATGTGCATAAATAAATGTGTTCATATATAAGATGCTTTCCATATGTTATTATTGTATGCATTAATGTCCAAACGTGAAAATTTGTGAACTATATGCACAAAAACCTATAAACATTAAATAGATCATGTTGATGACATATCATATTTAGACAATCTAGTTTTGTTCATGTGAGAGAATATATTTTGAAAAGTATTGAAAATATTAGTCATTCATTTCTGTATTAAAATATATGAATCAATATTTACTGACAAAATACAACCATTATGACCTAAACACATAAGCATCACACAAAAACACAGCTTAAGGTTTATTTGATTTAAGAAAGACCTTGACATTTTATTCTACATTCAGACATGAAGACCAATTATATTCAGTGGTCACACTATTAGACATCATATAAATAACCACAGCAGCACAGTCATACATAATTCAAGAGTTTCTCAGTTTGTGACAACACTAACCTTCACTTGGGTTAATTAAGTATCTGTTTCACTTTCATGTTCTAATGCTGTAGGTGACATTTTCCCAATCCTAAAGAAAAAAAATTGCACTGTTGTTCTTTCACTTGGAGCTAAATGTCGTCTAAAAAAAAGATCTACTGTTGTTGTTTTGTCACTTTTTTAAAAAATGTTGAAGCTAAAAGGCCAGAAGAACCATGATTTAGCTGAATCCGTGCCTCTATAGCTTTCTCTGTCAATTAAAGGCAGAACATCATTCTCTCTTGTAGCTCATTCTTTGATGAAGTCCATAACTGGTAATGTTTTCAAGCAAATGTCAAGGGTTTTTGTGGGTTAGAATCAGGCCTGAGTAAAAGGTATTCAAGGATTCTGTATTAGTCTCTCTTAGTGTTTGTTATTATATTTTTGAATGAAAAATAAATAAATAAACATGTCAGGAAATACAATACATAAATAATAATAATAATAATAATGAAATGTTTATTTTGTTTTGTTTTGTAGACACTATACTCTTTTACCCAAATTGTATTATCTTTATCAGGAATTTTGTTTTATTATCAGATGACAGTATTGCATAATTATTATGTGTTTACAGAAAATATTATGTATCAATTTAATGTATATTTATTGCATTTTATTTTATCATAAAATATCATCCTGCTCATCCTGTTATGTATCCCTATTTAATACAATCAGTGACAACAAAAATGACTGATTATTACTTTCTAACAATAATTGTTATTGCTAATAATAATAATAATTATTATTATATGGTTTTATATCCAATTATTAAAGCATATTTTATACATAATTCTCACAGTACTTCCAAACAGTACTTCCCCTTAATATTAGTATTTGAAAGCAGACCAAATTTAGTCCTTCATCATTCAAAGAAAGTTAGGTGCAACAACATCTTTAAATTAGGAAAAATGAGAATTGTCTTTTCATTTTCCCCCTTGACACCAGCAACCAAGAAACAACAGTAAAGCTGCCAAAATCAGCTGGGTCTCTGTGAATGGATAGACAGTATTAATTATATCCTGTCTCTGCCATATCTGAGTCTCAACACACACACACACACACACACACACACACACACACACACACACACACACACACACACACACACACACACACAGGTTTGTTTTTGTGAAAAGTGGGGACATCCCATAGGCATAATGGTGTTTATACTGAACAAACTGTGTGTGCTATTGCCCTACACCTACCCTACACCTAAACTTAGCCCTCACAGGAAACTGTGCATTTCTACTTTCCCCCCAAAAACCTCACTCTGTATGATTTATAAGTGTTTTGAAAAGTGGGGACATGGGTCAATGTCCTGAAAAGTCACCTTCACCTTGTAATACCTGTGTCCTACCTGTGTTATTATACAAATTTATGTCCTCATATGTCACAAAAACACGCGCGCACACACACACACACACACACACACACACACACACATACACACACATACATACACACACAGACGTATATCTACTGGAACGCTGTACAGTCCTTTGTGACAGAGAGTCTCTCATGCATTGAGCCGTTATTATATAGAGCTCCATCTCTGTCAGTAACTTCACGTGATCAGAAAGTCACCACAGGTGGAAGAGTACAGATTAATTCATTTCAGTCATCATGACTGACCACTTTTAATTTAACAGATAATATCATATCTGTTCAGATAATATGATGATCCTATTTTCTACCACCTCTGTGTTAACACCTTCTAAAATCTGTAGCAGATATAATTCTGCCAGCATTCATCTTTGTCACGAAATACACCTAAAATATAACATAAATATATATAACATAAAATATAATATTAGTTGTGTTCACTAAGACAAGCATCGATATTAATATTTCTAATACATGAATGAAACATAAATGTGGAAACATACAAACAAACTAAGAACTGGCACTGGACTCAAGCACAAGGAGCAACCTCATAGCAACGAGTTAAAACACCCAGAGCACCCTAGCAACACACCCCCAACACCCTGCCATCATAATGACTTTCAGCACTTTGCAAGCACATTTTTTTCAAAATGTAGTTGTGCACATAGTTTTTTCCTAAACTGATTTTCTGATACTCATCAGCTTTGTTAATTTCACGGAAGGGTTAAAATGTATTTTCTGCAGCCATTAACCAAGATGAAGCTCTGGGAACCTATACGACAGCTCTAATCCGTTAGCAAACGCAGAAGTGATGTAACCTTAGAACGGACAACTGGCATCCACCACTGAATAGAGCCATGATTCATTTCCGCCTCTCAAAGAACCCCTGAGAAATGAAATAAATACATTAAAACTTCTCTGACCTTGTAATAGTGATTGTTATTCCAAGCAGGATGGACAGATATTCAGCTGCTTCTAAAAGTGACAGAGGCAAGTTTGCTGCTCCAGGCTAACAATTTAGTTTGGGTGTCCATGGGGGTGGGATTAGGTGTATTTGTGTGAGTGTGTGTGTGTGTGTGTGTGCGTGTGAGAGAGGGTGTGTTTGTATTCCTCTGCGTGCAAAGGAGTGTGTGTGTGTGTGTAATCGTATTCTGCTCTCTGGTAATTAACGTGACAGCATGAAAAATGGCCGTGATAAACGGTCTCCTTCTATAAAACACAAATATCCCATAATATTTCTCGCTGCAAACTCAATGTGCAAAAGACATCGGGGGGTTTGATTGCACTAATCACGTGGAATCATTCTAAAGCTCAGGAACAGAAAAGATGCATCAACCTCTTTTTTATTTTGCGAGGAGAGTAACAATACTCTGCTGTACTCCAGGCCTATTACTCTGGTTGAATCTGATTTAGTCTTTACTCTCTTGTGTGGAAAGCCCAGTGAATGAGATTGAATGAATTTCTATAGCTAAGGCTAAACTATAGGCTTTTAGCCTTGTGGACTTCAGAAAAATACATTTTCTTTTGAAATATACCTAACTACATTATTTTGTTAATATTTAAAAATTATACATATAGTTTAAATTAATATCTTGTCAGTCCTCTGTCGTGTGTGCCATGTGTTCCTGCCTCTTGTGTCCATATTTGGTTTGTTTCCTGTCTTTGTTATATGTAATCATTAGTTAATCCTTGTCCAGCTGTGTTCATCTCGTTAGCTATGATTAACCTGTGTATTTATAGTGCTGTCTGTTGAGTTTGATTTCGTCTGGTCTACTCCCCGGTGTTCCTGTCTGTGTCAGCCTTGCCTTGCCTTGATGTCATTAGTAAAGACTATTATTTGAAGCTATATCCTCGTTTGCGCGTTCCTGCATCCTCCTTGTGTGTGCACCGTGACATACCTAATGTAATTAACACCACATTTATCTATTTATTCATTCGTTTGTTTGCTTATATTGGTGGATTGGATTACTTTTTTGTATTGCTCTAAGGCAGCTCTAATCCATCCATCTGAGAGAGTTATTTGCTTTTACAAAAACAGGAACAAAACAGGTTTTAACCGAAAACCCTGAGGTTTGATTTTTTATTTATTATTATTTTTCTTTATTTGACCACTTGAAAAATACACTAAATGCATAATTGAATAAAATTACACTCAAAACAAAAATGGTGCTAAAAAATACTAAAAGTGGTTCATTGGCTTGTAATCATAGGGGAATATAGCACATAAGGTGCTTATAGCCAAATACAGTCAAATGGTGGGGTCACCATCTATTTTAAAGTCAATTCTCGCTAATAACAAACCATTAACTTTGACTTTTGCCTCAATAAACTACTAATTTGCTGCTTAGTTAAAGTATTTGTTAAGGTATTTAGGGATGTAGAATATGGTCATGCAGAATATGTGCTTTATAAGCAGGCTACTAATAAACAGCCATATGTTAATAAGAGGCATGCTAATAAGGAACTAGATGATAATGGGAATTGGTCCCTATACAAAAGTGTTACGAATGGTGACCATGTAGAAGCATATTTAAATATATTTCATATTTTTATTCTATATATGCCACTATGAAAGCTATACTTAAAAAGCATTTGATAAACAGCAAATGCATAATGAAGACATGACAACATTTCCAAGAAAGATGAAATCTGTTAACTTCAATAAATATGAGACCATTATGGAAAAATGGAAAATTTTAAACCTACTAAAATGAATGAATATACAAAATCCCACAAGATGCAGTAGCTGCTCTAATATTGTGATGACTATTTACATGTTACCAAAAAAAAAAAAAAAATGCTAATGTCAATAGAAATACAATAATGCTGTAAATGGGATTAGCCCTTCATAGAGAGAGTTGAAATTTGATTTGAAATTTGAGATCTTGCTCTGTCTCTAATGCCAGTGCCACGATGGAAAGAGCTAAATGTAATAAACCTGCACAAAGTTTTAAAATGCATATTGCGCAGATAAGGAACGCAGTACTGTACCTTTTTCTAAAGTAATTAGGAGATATTTTTTCATTTCTGTCATTAGTCAAACTGACAGGAGTTCCCCTCAGGCCAGGCTCCCTAGTGCTCGCTGCCACACACCTCTCTCAAACACACTACCGTAATGAATGTTTACAACACACAGGTAATGGGGTAAATATTGGAGTCATCAATTATTGAGGTTGAGGGACAGGCAATCAAATCCCATGATTATTGTGTCTTTAGAACGCAGCTCCGCATGTAGGCCGCTGTCTGGCGGGCAGAGATCGCTAGCATTGTTCCTATGAGATGGTAGCACTAATGTGTGTGTTAGTGAAACTAAAGGGTGAAACGATTAACTGACATTGTTAAGCTGAGTGATACCTCTTAAAAAAGACAAGCATGATATTGCACTGGTATACCGTAGCAATAAGTCTTTATGATGACTAAGGTTAAGAGGACACAAACAAATGAACAACAAATCGTGTCACGTGTTTTTAAAAATAACTAAACATGCCGTAAATGTCATTCCTAAAACCCCTTGATTAATTATTTTTTCACATCATTATAGAAGAATCCTAAAATCAGCAAGCTAAGGGAGTGAGCCACACACATCGACAGGGAGTGTAGAAGTGTGTGTGTATAGAGACATAATTTATACTGAGTTTAAAAACAAGGCAGGCTTTAACTTTTGTGCTGATGCCTGCTGGTTTGTTTTGACAGAGCTCTCTTGTTCTGTTTTCAAATGTCACATTTTGATTTTAACAATGAAATTTCAATGTAAATGAAAGCCTAAATGAATTCTGAAATGTCTAACATTAATTTGATGAAACATTTTAATATCTTCTTCCTCATGCGCAGTGGCATTCCGTGATACATTTGAAAAGCTGTACCCCTGTGAATTGCAGGTCAGCGAATTTGGTTTGACAAGAATAAAGTACACAAGCAAAGGTCTTGCACCCACAGCTTGATATGTACAGCCTTTAATAGCTGCCATTTTGTAGCAAAAAGGCTATTCAGCTGACTTTTTCAACATTTGAAAAGGCTATTTGAAAGACTTTTGGGAGTTCCTGGCACCATCTTTGAAAGCCAATTTAAGATAGAATTTTAGGAAAAGACTGAATGTACTCGTGGGTCTCCAGGAATACCATTAGCTTGTGCATTCATACACACCAAAAAACATCAATTCACACTGAAAAGATCACAAATTTCATCTGAAAATCAAAGAACCATTCACATGTCACTGCCAGCTACAGACAACCTTTCATCATGATCTGGTTAACAAATGCACATTTCATGTTCTTGCTGACAGACTGGCTCACATATTAACAGTAAATTCAAGTGAAGGATTCACCACTGAGCGGTTGGCATTGTTGCTCTAGAATGGCACAAATGGGATGCTATGGAAAAGCAAATGGAATTGAGCTCTAATTTGTGAAGGGCACTTAGTGCTAGCGCTAATGAGTCCACATTAGAAGCTAGCTGTGCAGCTGGGTTCAGCCTGCAGGAGTGCAGATATGCCCAGAGCTGGAGACGAACCGACTGCTCACCCCAGAACATCCAACATCCCCCATCCATCAGTTCTCCGCTGCGGTAAAAATATGACCTGACATATTACTGCAATAAGCAGACCTAAACCGATAATTGATATGAAAACTATCTTTATCTACATTTTAGATTTACAGCATCAAAACTCAACTCCAGCTCCAGTGTAAAAATATACATATTCCCCAAACGTCCTCCCGGTGTTACTATAATTCTCATTTTTGACCTTTCAGCATTTGCCAAAATGTTTTGAATTCAGTTAATTTCAGGTTTCTGCAATACAAATTAAGATCTTGAAACCCCTATTCCATAGAGACAACTTAAAGGCATAGTTCATTCTGAAATAAAAATGTGCTGTTAATTCATTCACCCTCGGGCCTTCCAAGATGTATGGGACTTTTTTCTTAAGAACAGTAAAGAAGATTTTTAGTTAAAACTGTGGTCCTTAATGATTGATAAAATGCAAGTCAGCAGCTGCCTGTTTTTGAGACTTGAGAAAAAAAAAAAGGAAAAAAAAAACCCATTAAGGGCCACACATGGCTCTTGACAACAAATTGAGGTCTAACGCAGAGAAATGATCGGTCTATGCAAGAAACATTAGTGAAATTAAAAGATCAATTTTGTAAATTAGTCAATTAGTGTTTGAATTTTGTCAGACCTCTTGTCTCCTTAACACTTCAACATATGTAAAATCCAGGGCATATGACTAATTCATGGGACCCAGGCCATGGGGAACCCCACAAGGATGGTACTAAACAAACAAAAAAAAGCTCTTATGAACTATCGACTATCTGTCATTCTAGGAACAATGATCAAAGAATTGGGAAAGTTTCAGACCATCTACTGTGCAAGCCAATCCATCCCACTTAAACTCACCCAAATAGCAGACTCTAAGATACTTCAAGAACTCTCAAAGAACCCCAGGGAGTCATCAAGAATATTTACAGGCCGCTTTGGCAACAGTCAGTGTGAATGTGCACCTGTGAGCCCTTAGAAAGAGACTGAACAAATGTGGGAGGTCAGCAAGAAAACCATTTTGAATGAAGATGGAAGTTGTTAAAACAAAGTTTCAAACACTGCATCTAACTTCTTACTAACTGTGAAAAATACTGAGGGCTGTGGTTTGGGGTGTTTCAGGATCCAGCAAACCTTACTCGTCAACTATGAAAAACAAGAAAAATATAATATAACAAATATAATATAATATAAATATAATATAACAAATTTTCCCACAGCATTGTAACAAAAGGTTTAAGTGAAATAGAATTTATATAATGCAAATATGAGAATCTGTTGTGCCAATTTATATATAAACGCTTTATAAAACTTCACGTGGACACTTGGATATGTTTAGACATGCAATGGAAAATCAGTTAGAAATGGCAAAACCGACGGAAAGTGATGTAAAAAAAATAATTCCATGTCAGGGCAATAGATGCTTTTTTTATTTATTTTTTTATTTAATGAAGCATAACAGAACACACTTCCCATTTTTTCTCCCTTATGGGAGTTTTGAGTTTGAAAGTGCATGAGAGTAAGTAAATGACAAAATTTTTCATTTTTGCATGAACTCTCTTTTAATTGCAAAATAGAGTCAATCCATTTCAATTATTTATAAAAACATCACATTATAGCATTAATACTTTTATGTGCGTTTCTTTTAATAAAATCTGTTTTATAGCCTGAAATTGTTCCTTTAAATTTAAGGAACATGTTGACCGCCATATTTTGTGAATGACCGATTTGCAAGAACTAAATAAAACTGAATAGCTGAGAGACTTAACAAAAGATTTGATCCTCTAGAATTAGTTCAAGACAGAATTTGTGGCCTCTACTGCAGTCAATATTCTGAATGCACTACTGCCTACAACCCACAATCACCTTATACTGAACACACCAGAGCCTAAATAAACCTGGTGTGTTCTGTACTAAATAGTGCATCTCTACCTGAGAAGTTTCTCAAGGTCATCGCTCAAGGTCAGCTGCCTCAGCCAATACCAGGTCATCTTGCTCCAACTTTATGGCACAGACGAAAGGCCTAACATTGTTCAGAAGAAACCCGAACTAGCAGAGATGTAGTCGATGATATTACAGAGATTTGGCTTTCTTGTCATAGTAACCAGGCTTCTCATAGAGCCAAGGATGTATGAGAAGCTTTAAAGAGATCTGTTAAAAAAAAAATGTTCAGGTGAAATTGTGTGAAAACTGAAATCTGTATTAATACCATTTCCCTAGAGCAGTTACAGTATTTCCAGCTCTTGAGAACTCTCAACAATACACATTTTGGATGTCACCCTTATCTGACACACCCATTTCAGACATGGGAGTCATTACTAATGAACTGACGAGTTGAACCTGGTGTATTTGATTAGGGATACATACAAAATGTGCAGTGTTGGTGGTACTCCAGGAACAGGGTTGGAAATAATTGCCCTGGAGAAGCCATTTTATGTCTATGTCCAGGGTGTGCAATCCTGCTCCTGGCAAGCCACCTTTGTGCAGAGTTTAGCTGCAACCCTAATTATACACAGCTGAACCAGCTAATCAGGGTCTTCAGGAGAAGCAGGTGTGTTGGAGCAGATTGGAGCTAAACTCTACAGGAAGGTGGCCCTCCAGGAGCAAGATTGGATGCTGTTGGTCTATATGGACTCCAGAAAGTAATAGTAATCAATGCTAACTTATTTTTCTTTTTCTTCCTTATTAGAGGGACAGACCCTCCAATGGCAACCTGGCATAATAGTGAAAAAGCCACCACTTGCCCACATGGAAAGAACCTATATGAGGATATATGCGCATATATGAAACCTATATGCAGTATATATGCGCATATATGAAACCCATATGCAGTATATATGCACATATATGATAACATATATGCTGCATATATGCGTATATATGCCACATATAGGCAAAATTGAGGTGCATATATGTGCATATAAAGGCCATATAGGTCTCCTGTATTGCTTCTTTATATCCACATATAAGCCCTATATGTACATACAAGATATGTCTCCTATATAGCTCATGGCAGGATCTGGTCATTTTGTAGCTCATATCTCACTTTGGCAACTGTCATACATGATGCCTAGCTCATGTTTTCTATTATCAAGGCAATAAGTAAGAACTAACTAAAAAAAAAAATGCAAAAAACGTATGTGCGAACACGTGAAATTGGTATCACATGTAATTGGCATGTTATGGAATTTAACTATGGCAAATAAGTGAGAGGAGATGGAAAGCTATGATGTCTACACGTTTTCCTGAAAAATCTCAATTCTTTCTTGTATGAAGATAGTGGAAAAGAAGGAAATGTATAACAAAATGGTTTGTGGTTTTTTTATTTTGTCAATCAAGCCTTTTTTCCAATTTCAAGTCACTTCCAGATTCACATTACAGCTCATACACATCCACACATTCACCGTTACATCCACCAAATGCAATGCAAAATGCAATGTTTTCTGTATTGTCTTAATGCAGTTTCTAGATGAATATGGCTGAAAGGTGTGTTTTAAGCAAACCAAAAAACGTGGGAGTGGCTAAATTTTTCCTATCCATGAATTTTCTCTGCTTTGGATGCACATGATTGACCGTGTGACTGTTAACAATGCAGTCCCCATGACGGACATGTGCATATGAAAGAACGATGCTGCTAAAAAATAAGGGGGGGGTGATGTTTCCAATCAGAATTTCTTTCAGATTTAGCAGAATCCAATCAGAATCTTCCAATTGACGTGTTTACATGACGCATTTTTTATTATGATCAGCCCTTTATCCAAAATATGTGTCCAATCGCAGCTGTACTGTAAGCACTTCAGGTTCCTGATGAAGCACTATATTATTATTATTATTATTATTATTATTATTATTATACTGTCTTATTATTTTTGTCTTCTCTAGATGCTACATTGAAGAAGTGGCCAGCAGCACTGTAAATTCCAATAGCTTTGCTGACTCACATATAATTAGTAAACTTTACTCAAATATTAAAAAATATACTTCTTACAAGGTTTTGTTGAGTTACAGTTAATTGCAGGGTGAGTAAAAGCGTAACTTTTTAGTTTTAGTTACTTTTTCTTATTTGTAAGTCGCTTTGGACAAAAGCGTCTGCTAAATGACAAAAGTAAAAAAGTAAAGAGTGTAAATGCTTCACAACTAGCTACAATACTGAAACATTGTGTTTATAGGGACAGAACTTTAAGCCCATTGTACAATGAGTTCCCGTTTTTATCCCTTCCTATCAAAATGCATGCTACAGATGCGAAAATCGAACCTGATCCGAATTTTTTTATGACGAACGAAAGTTTCGGAGGCAGTGTGTAAACGTGATTGACACAACGTGAGGTCAAATTTATTTTTTAAAATTTCGGACTCAGCGTGCAATGACCTTTACTCTTGGACTTTAGGGACTTCTTTGGAGAAAATACACGACCTGAGTAAAGAACCAAATGTAACCATGGTGTCTTGTGATAGGCCTTTGGATGGTACTCATGAAGTGCTGTTGTTCAGTAGATCTCAACTGGCCCACGATTTTTTACTACAAATCACAAGACAATCCCAAGAAAGGCCCAAGACATTTGGAAAATTACTTTTGACAGGCTAAATAGGACAACTGATAATTCTGGTTTCTTTAATTGCAGTGTGCTTTTAGAAGGCAAGCATTGACAGCACAAACTATGTCCCATATTTACCATTTTAGAATTTTGGTTTATCTTAACATGTATAAAGAATTGTTTACAAAGCACATCACCTACAATTACCATGACAAGTATTACTTGCAAATGGCAAAATGAACCACACAACAAATTGGCTTTCCTGTCTCAAGGAAAAACTGATATCTGGACAACAAAGTTTACAGGAAACCTTCACCCAGAACTGCTGTTTGATTCCAGTTATTTGCTGGAAAACAGTCTAGAACACATTAGAATGAGACATCACAAAATGGAAAAAATGCAGACCAGCTTAGACTCCAATGAAATGGAAGACAGACAGAGCCGAAAGCCTGCAGATATCAGAGAGACCATCTGCAGAGAAACCATCAACCAGTCACAGACAAATCAAGCACACCCAAACAAAAGTGTGTACACCTGAAGAATCACACCCTGAACAAAAGAAAAAGTCAACACAATGCAGTTAATAATGTCTTCATGTCTTTAAAAATTGGGAAAATGGCACAGCTGTTTTACAAGGTGATCGCTCAACACAGAAAAGGCAGCCCCTGTGGGCAGGACTTGATCATGTACATGCATCTAAAGGACAAGAATCAGTCAATAAAGGACAGTGATGTGAACATTTTGGACAGGGAAGACAGATGGTTTGAGAGAAGAGTGAAAGAGGACATCTTTGTGAAACTGGAACAGCCATCTATGCGACAAGGCCTGTCAGCTACTTACAATGCTGTCCTTTCATCTTTAGCCCAGCAGTTTTGCCCCAATTCACACAGCGATTGCAATTCACACCATCTGGGAGGAGACTCCCACAGTGAATCAAATCTTACCACAGTGTGCGATCCAGTTAAAGGTCAGGGAATCTCCTCAAACTGATGAATCCACTTGTACGAGTGGTGAAACATCTTGAGCATACAGTACAGAAGAATATGCCCTTCCAGATGTGCAAGAGTCAATTTTAAAAGTCATTTTAAATATATGCGCCTGAGTCTTTCTTGAAACTCTCTTTTTAACTCAGTTTCTCAGCATGTGGGATCAGAACCGCAAGAAAACTTTTCATACTTGTTGTGGTCTAATGGAGAAAGATGAGTTCAGAACTGATAGAAAAAAAAACATCTCATGGGAAGGATGGATTTTACGATTATGCATTTGGTAGATGCATTTATACAAAGAACATTACACAAAGTACATTTTATTAGCATCTGTGCTCCTTGGGAATTTGCATTGTTAGTGCCATGCAAGCAATTGTGCTACAGGAGGATGAACGAAATGATTGTGAGAGAGAAACTACTTTGAAACTATACTTTTGAAAGCTACATGCTATTACAAATTTAAAGTAATTAAACCATTAAGCTATACCCTTTTAGCTTTAGCTGTTTAGCTAACTGTACTATAATGAACACAGTGATGAACAGCATTGTTGAACTAAATATGTGAATTATGCAGTGCTGGTCTTCACAATACACAAAGTATGTGTAGGGCCCCCAAGCCACCAGGGGGCCTCCTTTCTCTCAAAGATGATTTAATGACAAGGGCTTTTAGTTTGGTTTTGGTGCATTGTTGCCCTTCCTACGGAACATCCAAATCATTCAAATCGTAATGTGACTGTCATCTTCTGTAGGGTGTGCTTAATACTGAAAAATAATTAAGGAGGCCTTCTGTGCAAACAATCCAAAATGGAGTGAAGCACAAACAAGTATAGGCTACTTTTGGCTTTGGACATACACTTAAAGACAAATACACAAAAAAAAGGTCAGAATGACCGCCTTGGTGAGTTTTCACTTGAACGCAGTCAGGTATGTCTTAAGTGAACATAAACAGTTAGGAAAGAAACTGAATGCTCGTCAGAATATTAGATCTGTGCATTCAATCTTAAAGTTACAGCAGCCTAATAAACCTGCTGCTGTTGCATTCAATTTTAATCAAACAACAAAAGTTAAAGGGTTAGTTCACCCCAAAATTTTAATTAGCCCATGTTTTACTCACCCTCATGGCATCCTAGGTGAATATGACTTTCCTCTTTCAGACGAATCCATTTGGAGTTATATTAAAAATTGTCCTGGTTCCTCCAAGCGTTAGAAAGCATTAGTTTTTGTTCAACAGTCCAAAAATAGTCAAATAAAGCGCATCCATCCATATTAAAATGTGCATCACATGGCTCCGGTGGGTGAATAAAGGAAGGCCTCCTGTAGCAAATCCAGTCTCCTCTTGGCTTATATTGAAATCCTCTGACATTTTTTCATTACAAATCCTTGCTTTGCGCTTCTAATTCGATCCGTGTTCGTCACTGATCATCGGCTCTTACACTACACCGACATTCTACATCATCTGCCGGAACGACTTCTGCCCCCGGCAGTTAGCGGAAGTGAGAAAAAGGTGTTTATATCCTTTTAAATATGTATATTTTTCTTACAAAAATGCATCAATTTGCTACAGGAGGTCTTTATTCATCACCGGAACTGTGTGAGGCACGTTTTAATACGGATGGATGCACTTTGTTTGACTACTTTTGGACTATTGAACAAAAACTCCCATCTATGCCATTATAAAGCTTGAAAGAGCCAGGACAATTTTTAATATAACTTCGATTGGATTCGTCTAAAAGAAGAAAGTCATATACACCTAGGATGCCTTGAGGGTGAGTAAAACATTAACTAATTGTAATTTTTGGGTGAACTAACCATTTAAAAACTTTTATTAAGAATCAATGTAGATTAATTTCTTGGTCTCACTTTATATTTTTATTTATTATTCCACCGGGTAGGGACACCGGCAAGGGATAGAAGTATCGCTTTTTATTGTAGTTTTTTCATTTATTTGTTTATTATTGAAATGTTATATGCATGTGTCAATTTTATTTAATTTCTTTATTTTCTTAAATATGTAGGTATATAGTATTTATAGAGTTGTAACTTTTAGGTTTAGTTACTTTTTCTTATTTGTAAGTCGCTTTGGACAAAAGCGTCTGCTAAATGACTAAAAGTAAGTAAGTAAAGTAAGTATATTAGGTGGCCTTAACTACTATGTACTTAGATTTAAATTAATAATTTGATACAGTGCAATTATTGTGTACATACATGTCTTTACATTGTACTTATATTTTTAAAAATACCTATATGTAGTTACATCTGTAGTTAATTAATAATTACACTGTTGACCCATCCCTTACACCTTAACCCATTCTTAAACCTACCCATACCACCAAACCTGTCCCTAACCTTACCCGTATCCCACCTCAATAGCAGCAAAAGTGTTTTGCAATACAATATGACCACAATACGTACATTGTACTTATTTTTTGATGTAAGTATATAGTAGTTAAGGCCACCTAAAATAAAGTGTGACCAATTTCACACAGTGAAGACTATGCAGTGTTTAATGTTTTAAGTTTGATTATTCAATTTCTGTATAGTAGGCTCAATTGCATTTCATTTGTATGTTTTTCTATTTTTGTCATATAGTCCTATTGTTTGTAATTTTCTTATTTTTTTATTGTATGTTTGTTGACAGTGAAACTGCTCTTTAAGAGCAGATTAAGCGGCTGGAGGTCATTTTGGGGTTTTTACAACGCTATCTCACGGCAATTCGTACATATTTTATGAGGTGGCTAATTCGTACGAATTCGTACGACCTCACTCGTACGATTTAGTACGATTTTTCTAAACCCCAGTGACGGGTAGGTTTAGGGGCGGGCTTAGGTGTAGGTAATTTGTACAAATTCATACAAATTGGCAACTCGTAAAATACATACGACTTAGCAAAAATCGTATGAATTTGTACGAGTGCGGTCGTATGAAATCGTACGAATTAGCCACCTCGTAAAATATGTACAAATTGCCGTGATCAGGCTGGTTTTTATGAACACACCGACAGGGGCCCCCTGACAAATTTTTGCTTGGGGCCCCCAGAAATCTAAGACTGGCACTGATTAGTACAACACAGTGACTTCCAGGAAGGGGAGATTGAACGGATTCACTAAAATTAATCTGAAAATATGCAATCTGCAGAATTACTGTAGAGAGATTGATAGATGATTATTGTTTGACTATTGTTGCAGTTTGTTCAGTTGTGGCCACATTACAGTGTAACGTACGATTCTGCAATTTGGAGAAAAAGTGTTTTTATTAATCGCATCACTACTCACGTAACTGTTAGTATCACCGAATGGATGAATGTGATAGGATGATCAGTGACAGTGGTTACTAGTGGTCCTTCTCTCTTTTCTCATGTGTGTTTTTTTATTCCTGAATAGTCAGCAAATGCAATGGAACATTTTAATTAACCATTAAACAGCTTCTACTGTAACAGCTGGAGAGTTAAAGGCGGTCACACCATAATTTACAGAGTGATTTACACACAGATGCTGAATATTTTACACCTCACAGCTGGACAGGATGTGGCAAACACTTTTCCATTCCAATTGGAAATTAAAATATGAGTCACAATGAATTAAATAAGTTTATTTGGCAGTTTTGTTTGTCAACGCAATGAATACTCAAACCCACCCACTCACCCACCCACACACACACACACACACACACACACATGCTCTAGTTTTTGACACATCTCAGCTGACAGTTGAGTTGAAACAGCACCAGCTAAAGCGGTAGCGGGACAGACTCCAGCGCTCTTGGGCACTGACACGTCTAATACGTTTATCGTTAATTGCAGCCTTTAGGGACATTTACTCTTGAATTAATTAATCCATGCTAGGTCTCTGTAGATATAAGATTATTCTATGAAGAGTAATATTTCACATCATTGGCCACATTTCATGCAATAAATTCAGCATCAACACAATGCAGTGCTGTATATAAGGAGTAATACAATTTTATATTCAATTTCCTCTTAAGGAAGTGCTCTAAAAAAGTCCTCCTGAAATCTCATAAGCATGATCTCATGTTTATAAGCATAACGTGTTACAGGGCCATTGCATCGTTCAGCATTGTGATGAAATTCGTCTTGCAAGGAAAAATTCAGCCCCCCAGAAATTCCCACGCAAATCAACAGCTATAATAAAACCCCACGGCCCTCAGTAGACAGTCAATTATCATTTCAGCAGACAAAGAGAAGTTTCTCTGAATAATTCAACTAATGAACGTGAGCCAAGTCTGACGAATAGCCGTCAAACTGGTTGCTTGTGATACCGTGCGTCTTGTGGCATCTGTTTCACTTCACAAGACTTTCATGCCAGTGCTACTTGCTAATGAAAGATGAAACAATTACTGGCTCGTGACTTAGATTAAACTATGTTGAAGCATTACAAAACAGAAACTTCAACTGATAGTTTCACTTGATATTTATCAATATAAAGAACACATATTTAAACATGTGCTGAGAACCTCTGGTCATACAGTTTGTGATTTTGTGTGTTTCTGTGAAGAAATCTCAGAGAATATGTTCAAATGTCCAAACCTGTTTTATGGTACCCGCTTTCTTAACACAGCGTGCATAAAATGCCTTCTTAATAACAACTGTAGAAATACTGATTTACAAAATTCAGATCTAAACAAGTGATGCAATACATTTTAGGATTATTCACAAATGTGAGTTCATGTTTTTTGGCACAGTTTTTGTTTGTACACAATCAATACACAATATTTGGTAACACTTTAGAATACTGTTCCATCCTTAATGAATAACTACACAGGAACAAGTGACTAATGCACTATTAACATTCTTGTAACTACTATTAACTAACAAGGAACTCTGATTAACGATTTAGTAAGTAATAGCGCTCAGGTGCAACTGGTAGTTCACTATTACCTAATCACTCATAACTACTATTTGTTTTTTCATATATACTGGAGAACCACTAAGAGCTACTGCATATAGGTTCATAATAATGTGAATTATGCATAATGTATAATTAATTCTACAGTGAAGATCATGGTAACCCACTGGTAATGACTCAAGTATTATAAAATTCTTCTAAAGGAATAAGTAATTCTTTGGATCAGTATTCTAAAGTGAAGATCATGGAAATCCACTAGTAATGATTGAAGTGTTACCAAATCTAGCAAAATGAATTACTAACCAGAACCTCACAAAAACCCCCAATATTTACAATGACTTCAGTAATTACTAGGGAGTTATTACAATCTTAACTTTAGAATACTGATCCAAAAATGTGTAATTCCTTTAGAAGGATGTAGTAACACCTGAATAATTACTATCCAATACTTGACAAAACCCTCAAAAGCTTACAATGATTTCAGTCATAGAGAATTATCTAAAACTAGAGAATTATCGTGTTATTCACTTTAGAATACTGATCCAAATAATTAGTAATTCCTTCTGAAGAAGTTGAGTCTTGGGGAGGTATGAAACAATTGTAGTTACTGATTAGCTAATAGTGAACTACCACATTCAACTAAGCACTATTACTTACTAATTCATTAATCAGAGTTTCTTGTTAGCTACTAGTAGTTACTAGAGTGCTAATATTGTGTTACTCATTTGTTCTTGTGTAGTTATTAATAATGGAACAGTATTCTAAAGTGTTACCCATTATTCAATTAAAATACTTACACCTTTCTCAGTTTCGAAATGTATCCCGATGTGCAGAGACTTGTAAGACATACTATACAACTATAAGTTCTCAACCCTGCTAATAATAAATTCTAAGTTCTGTCATGAAATGTAGATGGCGCAGACTGATGGGTCATAAACACAAATAGATGATATTCACAGCGTTAGACTGCTTGGCATAATGTTGCATACACAGCCAATGAGCTTACTGCTTAACATTTAAATGGCTGGTTAGAATTAACTAGAGCAGTTCTCAGTGTGCTTTCAGAGTTCCTATGAAACTCTCCACCTCCCCAGCTCCACCTGTATAGATCTGATAAGGGTTATTATACAGTATATGCTATCTGTGCAGCAGCAGTATGTCTTAAATGCTCAGAGCAGTATATACAGTATGCACATACACCATTGTTGTTTAGTCTTATGATTGTGTGTGTTTAAGGGATGTTTGTCTTCATAAATAACAGAGTATGTTAAAGGAAATTTAAAGTTTATGGGATGCTGTTGTGAAGCAGTTTTGTGTAACACTACTTGTTGTATTTGTACTGGTCAGACAAAGTTTGAAACAAGCTTTTAACTTTGAAACATAAGCAACTAAGATTATTAAATAAGCTCCTTTTTATCATTATCACTGTGTCTCCTGCTTTTGCTCTTCACTGGCTTTACTCAGTCAACTTCTTTGTAATTTTGATTATTAGTTGTTCTGTTAACAGACAAAATGGATATTTTCGGACAGGATCTGTCATCTGGGGCTGGATCTGATATTTCTGGCATGGAGGCATGATCTAACATCAGGTTTGATTGTGAAATGCCATTGGCTCTTGTGTGTCTTGTGGCCAATTGCGTCTTGCTAATGTTCACATTTATCTTTTAAATAATGGCTAAACTTTTACTCTGTTCCTCACATAAAGATATGATTTAAAAAAGATGTTCGTAATGCTTTTATATGGTCACAAAGCTGCATCTGACAGGACATTTATATGTACACAGACGGTTTAATGCTTCTCAAAGGTGGTATAAATTGTTAATAAATTCTATACAGAAATAAAGAATTTGCAAGAGTGCTGAACGTAGTTGGAGTTAGAGCACACGCTTAACCTTTTCAGTGGAATTCTTCTTCACAATTGACTAATCTAAATGATTTAATTTGCCATTCATGTACTCAACAGACAACCTCTGATTGGTTATAATGATCAATGCTGCAAACAAAACAAAACAAAACAAAAAACAAATCTTTAGCACAACACAAGCAGAGCAATCAACACATTTTGTTCATTTCACTTGATCCGTGATGGTCATAATTAATTCAGTTTAACTTTTTTTTTTTTTTTTTGCCCCACAATTGGGGTGCATTTTTGTTTATTTTGGTGCCATTTTTTGGCCCCAAGCTCACATTAATTTATGTTTCTTGACCAAAGCCATAAAGAGACCAGAATAGATCATAAAGAGTTGGCCAAGTATTAAATCACCTAGCAACCCCCCCCCCCCCCCAAAACAAAACTCAGCAACTACAAAGTTATGCTCTGAAAACCACTCGAGAACATCTCAGCACCTGCATCGCAACACCTCACTTACAATACCGCATCGTTGTGGCAGCAAGATTTACATGGACAGGAACTCACATTTCATTACACAAATGTAAAAATCGAGTTATTTTTGCAACTCCGTTTGGTGCCGCTATAGTGACAAAGAAATGACACACTTCAACTTTAAGCGACTAAATCAATGAAAGCAGACCCGCGGTGCCATATAAAGTCATTTTTAAGTAAAATCCAGCGACAACCACCAGCAGAGAGAGCAACGAGAGGGGAGGAATCTTAAATTGCAGGTTCTGTCCATCAGCTGTTGTGTTGTAAACTGAAGAGGCCCCGCTCATGCTGCTCCTACCTGGGCTGCTAATTTCAGATGATAGCTGACAGCGTGTCACTCCGGTCCATATCCAGCACACACCTGCGCTCCACACCTGCTATCACTATTGACGGGGTGCTATGGCTGTAGCTTAGTGTGGCCCTGGTGAATAAAGCTGACTATTAGTGAGAAAAAGGTTTAAACAATACATAAACTCCCTTTGTGAAAAACAATGAGAGTGTAAGGGTGAAGAATGGACACGGAGAGGTAAGAGACGATCTCACCCCAGCGCACAGTCATGCTCCACAAACCTGAAATCAGCGGCTATGTCCGTCCTTTAAACCAGCGGCACGCCAAACGTTGCTATCAGCTTTTCTACCACTACTGTCAATCACTGTCATTCTGGATCAACAATGCAGAACCCCTCCTTACCTCCAACCTTTCCCCTGGCAGAATTCCCCTCAAATGCTCTCCGCATTTATTTATTTCTTTAATAGCAGACGCAGATCGATACAACTATTCTTTTCTGTAGCAACATCAGGTTTCACTAACAGAAAGAGTTGCTTGCCAGAGAAAGAGCCTGGGTGAAACATGTAAGAGAGAAAAGTACACTGTAAAAAAAAAAAGTTTACATAACTCAAAAAAATAAGGCAACCTATCGCAATCAACTTGTTAACTGATCTAGCAACAACCGTCAACTTAAAACTTTAGATCATCTAATGAATAAAAGTCAATCTACTGAGTGTTAAAAGACCTTACATTTATGCTTTTTCAAAATTTGTTTTCATAATTGTTTTACTGTTTTGCTAAAAAGCTTATAATAAGCTGCTTAGAGGCTTTCAATTGTGACAACTTGTGACTGACAGAGTGTGGTGAAAATGGGTGTTCACTAACCTGTATTTACATTAATCATTTATGTACATACATGTTTTTAAGTTGCTTATATTTAAACAGATCCTGGATGTACATGTAATTACAATGTTGACCCCACTATTACCCCGTAACCAACCCTTAAACCAAACCATGAAACCTGGCCTTTTTTGCATTATATACAATGCACAATAATAATAATATAAAAATTAATAATATTAGTAGCAGTAGTGGTAGTTTTTTCCCACTTAAGTACATAATATTAAAAAAAACCTGCCATTAAGTGGGACCAAAATTTAGTCAAAACATTAAGGAGTGGTTTTCCAGAAACTATTCATTGAAATTGTATTAATTAAGAGTAAGATGCAAGAATCCTGCTGCAACAAGATTTTTTGTTTGTATATAGTAATATTTATTTATTTTTAGTTTTCATTTACTTTATTAAAGATTTCTATCTTTTAGCAGAAAGAGCAGCTTGTCAGACAAAGACCCTCATGACACATGGCTGAAAGAGAAAGGGAAGCAGGAACAGCAAAATGTAGAAAGACAGAGGAATCGGAGAGGGCTTGAGACCCAGCAAAAGAGAGATGGGACAGAAAGACAGAAAACGAGAACGACAGAAAGTTGCCGCACACTGCATTGTCTAACCTCTCTCCCAGCCGCATGTAGCAGCTCTGACACCATGTCATTAAAGAACACCGCAGGCATCTGCTCCCAGAGAGATGGAGGCCAGCGTGACAAACACAGACTCGTGCAACTGTTTACTGTAAGTTTAATGATCATAACCATGACTGGCAGTCATAATAATAACTAGGGCATCACTTATGATCTGTGACGCCTCTCATTACTGTGGCTGGCAGGGTGAAATTTGAACATGCAACCAATGTAAACACTTTTAATCCCGAACTCTGATCAATATCAAGGAAGTTTAGTCCAAGTCATTAATGTGCATAAAATGTTTCATTGCACTACCTTGTAATGTACTGCATTTGTAATACATGTGGTTTACATATGCTGTATGCAGCCGGCACTGCATCTGCTATTTATATATATATATGATGTATATTTGATTGTTATATTTTTATTGCTTCTATTAATCTATTCTGTTTAATGTTTTCTCTGTTGCAGCAATTGTTCAAATTGTTTTCGAAAATGTATAGCTCAAAATTCTGTTTGGATGATGAAATGCCAATACCAATATATACATGTGACTGCATACTACATTTGCATTGATTGAAAAAACATGAACAGTTCCAGGGAATAAAGGAGGTTAAATAGAAGCTTAAAAGACAAATCACAATTTAGTATGCAAATACCACGATGACATCCCTGCTATCACTGCAACAAAGGCTTCAATTTAGTGGATTTTCATGATGTACTTGTTGTTCAAACTTTGTCAAGTAAAAAAAAAAAAGCTTGAAAACAAGTTTTATATTTAATGTAAAGCTTGAAGCAGCTTTACATTAAATATAAATGCGAGTGTCACAAATTTCAGTTTCCATAATCAGCAGTTTTTAATTTTCTTGTACAACTTCAAGTACAAGTACAACAAAGCAGCTCTACACAGAATAATACTGTGTCAATTAAGAGCTACAATAGTTTCCATCACAGCTTCACTCATAAGTTATACTGACTATTATTTCTCTTTATGTACTGAATGAGCAAGCCAAAGGTGATACAGTGTAAAAAACACTCGAGAGAAACCAGGCTCCTGAGCATCTATAACATCTAAATAGATTTATTTGTTAATAAATGAAGGTATATTTCATTACAAGGTATTTTTGTGTACTTTAACATATCCAGTATAGTAACTTACGTATGCTAAAATTATAGCTTAATAAATATTATTTTATTCATATGTTAATTCATCTTGTCAAACAGCACATGCTTTTTCAAATCTATAAACCAACATCACACATTACAACCCGAATTCTGGAAATGTTGGGACATTTAAATTTGAATGAAATGAAAACTAAAAGACTTTCAAATCACATGAGCCAATATTTTATTCACAATAGAACATAGAGAACATAACAAATGTTTAAACTGAGAAATTTTACACTTTTATCCACTAAATGAGCTCATTTAAAATTTGATGCCTGCCACAGGTCTCAAAAAAGTTGGCACGGGGGCAACAAAGGGCTGAAAAAGCAAGACATTTTGAAAAGATTCAGTTGGGAGAACATCTAGCAACGATTTAAGTTAAAGTGCCCCTATTATGGGTTATGAAAGATTGATATTTTGGTTTTGGGAGTCCCCAACTCCCAGGTCAAAATTTTTTTCTTATAATATGCATTTATTTTTACCTTATTTGCTCAACGACTCCCAAATGATTCGCTCAATGATTAATTTTTCCAAAACCCTCCTTTGCGTGACGCTAATCTAAAAATTTAAAGCAGTGCAGTGCTGCTTTGTGTACAGCGTTACTGGGGAAACAAAAGTGGCACCTATTGGCAACAAGTGGGCGGCCAATATGTTAATGTTTCATGTTGACGTCAAAATGAAACGGCTTAAGATTCGCTTTACAAACGGCTCGTTTCAATGATTCAGAGTCGACTCTTTCTTTTGAGAGACAATAACTTTATACACGGTGCTCTTTCAGATTTAAAACTTTGCAGGATGTTTTCATTCACTTAGAGCTGTGTTATACACTGCATGGAAGGTAATTTTCACAAATCCATAATAGAGGCACTTTAATTGACATCAGGTCTGTAACATGATTAGCTATAAAAGGGATATCTTAAGGAGGCAGAGTCTCTCAGAAGTAAAGATGGGCAAAGACTCTCCAATCTGTGAAAGAGTGCGTAAAACGATTGTGGAATACTTTAAAAACAATGCTCCTCAACGTCAAATTGCAAAGCCTTTGCAAATCTCATCATCTACAGTGCATAACATCAACATTTCCGGAATTCAGGTTGTATTTAAAAATAATAAATACATTAAATATTTCATATCAAACTTCTTCATCATTCAAAAGAGTATCAGCATAACCTTCAAATTCTTTTTGAAGGATAAAAACCATGATGTCAATTAAAGTTGCATATAAGCTGTATTTTTATACTAATACAAGAAAATGAACAAGGACAGCCATCATTGTACTCACACTCTTTATATGCTCACTATTCTACAAACAGTCTATAGTGAATAAAGCATTGTGTTACAAGGATCCTCTCAACATAATCAGTATAAGTCAAGGGAGATTTCCAAAGTTTAATCTTTAGGGTAATAATAAAATAAAATGAATTAATTATCAAACTTGAGGTTGGAATTATCTACAAGGGTTTGAATGGAGACTAAGTGGTTAAGTGGTTTGATTCCACAAAATAAATATCAATCTTTTTGTATCTTTACTTTTTGTCATATTACTTCTTTGCATTGTGCCCTACCCATACATTCACATATTCAACAACCAGCCTCTCACACCTTTTTGCTTTAATAGATTATTTAAAATACATTATGTCAGAGGTCTTCAACCCTGCTCCTGGGGACCCACCGGCTTCAGCACACCTGCCTGCAATTTCAAGCAGTCTTGAGGAGCCTGATTGGCCGCTTCAGGTGTGTTTGATTAGGGTTGTAGCTAAGCTCTTCAGGATAGTGGGTCCCCAGGAACAGGGTTGAAGACCTCTGCATTATGTGAATCCTGAATTAAAAACAAAGTCTAGTAATAAATTTGTTATCTGTTCTTTTTTTAATCATTCTCTGAGGTTTTCGTTAAACTTGATTTCAAACTTTATGTATTTACTTTTTTTCAAAGATTTTTGAAATTTTTTGAGATTTTTTGAAAATGAGATTTTTGCCAAGTTTAATTAATTTGTGGTCTAACCTTGGCGTCTCTCTTTCCTCAGACTTTATTCAGCAGCTGAATGCCACATACACAAACAATTAAAAGATAACTTTGGCATTTTTTGTCTTTTATTCTGTTGAGCACACAACAATAGAATAGAGAAAGTGAGAATTTTGAAAGCCGCTCGCACTGATTAGCGTATGGAGCCGGAAACCGTGAGATTTTAATCATCAAACCATCAAATGTGGAAGTTAATTTTGACTGGCAAATGCTTTCCCCTTCACACTGTTTCCTGAAACGCACCGATACGCCAAAGTCCTTCACAGTCATAACTTCACAGAGCCTAAGCTCATATGATACACATGCAAAACAAATCCAACCAAATCTATTTTATATGCATAGAAATATAAGTTGGTAAAACTATTTTTTGAAAGCAACCCCAATTTCTACCGCCCTTCAAATCAGCTAAGAAGATCTACTGTATATGACAGGTAACTATAGATTTATTCCACTCATACATGACAAGAAGCACCTTGCACAAAAAATGTCCATCAAAACCCTCCCAATTTCCTGGATGTGGTATAATAAATTACCCCTGCATGAAAATTGTGAGAGAAATGCAACTTTGATCTGTAACCATTCGGCCGAGGGCTGTGTTGGGTTTGTTAGCTTCTTCAAGGCGAGTGATGCAGCCGTGACTGTAGCGGTGGGAGTAGGAGACTCCACTCGGGAAAAGACAAAGAGAATGTATTGCCCATGCTGACTAGGGAGTGTGGGGGAGGACTAGGCATGTGTTCTAGTTAATGACATGTCACCAACAGGGATGAAAGGTCAAAACTTAACACAGTTCACAGGAAAGAATACTACATTTCTTGCCATGTTGCCGTACTCTAAGGGCTTCCTGCATAACGCAAGAATATGTCACGCTGTGGTTTGCACTGAGTAGATTAACTGATGTCTGCTGCTGGGAGCCTCATTGGTCCGAAAAATGATGAGCTTGCTGAATCTGTTTATAAACCTGCTTCCTTTCATCTTTTTGGTTCTTTTTTTTGTTTGCCACATGTGCTGAAGATGAAACAAACTTTAGTTTTGGTAAAGCATGAAAGAAACATCTGGTTAGAAACTCTCATCATGTGTCATCCTAGTTGTCTGCGAAACAGATCACAATCCTAATGCCAGAAACATACTAGAAGGTCCCATTGTACATATTTAACATCCTCACTGTGGCTGTAACAAAGCTCAGTGCTCAGAGTTGTCTGTTTGTGCAACCAGATATGCTGTATGCAGGTACAGTATCTAACTTTAATCTGCTCTGCAAGATTTTCTTCAAACTGTTGACTTGAAAGATAAAACCAAATGTAGTTTAACACCTATGTAAATGTAAAGGCTCTTTCACACCAAAAGCCTCAAGCTGAAGAAAGTGCCTCTGTCTCTGTACCTCAACACAGGGACAGGACAGCTGTCAGTCAATAAATGGGAAAACAAAGTAACTTGCCTTATGTATTTGAAAAAGTAACTGAGATATTTTCTCATAATGCGTTACTTTACTAGTTACTTGAAAAAAGTAATGTGATTACGTAACTTACTCCCAACATTGGTGGTCTGACTTAAAAACTCAAGTCTGAGATATAGATTAAAGTCGCTCTTAAAAATTAAGACTTATGAGCAATTAATTAAATTCAATGTTCACTGACAAGGTTTTTATAATGTAAAATTACCAGAAAACTTCAAACATGACTTTGAAAAACTTGACTTTGCCTCCAGCTCAAAAACATGTCAAAAACTTTAAACATGTTGTTTTTGACACATTTCAGAAACCCACAGAATAAGGCTTGTATACGTACAAGTGTTTGTGTTCACATACTTCCGTAGCATGACGCTGAAGTGTCTGATGTCTGCATCGTCTGTCCTGATGTTCATTTTTTCAGTTGTTAAGTCTGATGACAAATTATATAATTAGCATAAGTGATTTTTAAGCAATAACAAGCAGATTTGTTACGTGTGGGCTCATCCGTTTGAAGACCAGAGTGTTTCTCTGCAGGTGTGTTTGTGAGATGAAGTGATTTGTTTGCAACTAGTGTACAGCATCTGTTTGTTCCCCTTCACTATCCAGGCAATCTAACTAAACGCCACGATAGCCTTCCGCTGCCCAACACCATGCTCAAAGATTTCTGTGTGGTAACTGTCAGACCACAGTTTAGAGACCAGATGTCACTTCTGTACAAGATAAACGGATGTTCTGCTGCTCCTGAGGACACTTCCTGAACCATTATTCTCTCACGCCTTCAGGGCCACCGGCTCAGGCGGCTCTCCATCTTTGAAATTTAATTGCTCAGTCTTCCCAGACTTCTGGTTAAACTTAACATTGTCCTCCAGGTAAATCAAGAGGTTGACTGAGATGAAGTGGACTTACTCTGAGCCCAACTGTATATAAGACACCAACCTCTAAAAACCTTTCCATTGTCTTGTACAAAGGCACGTCCATAGCACATGCCTTTGTCTTACTTATCAGATCCTTTGTAACCACTGCACTTATTGTTACCAAAGACGAGACGAGATTCCAGTTGTTGAAATAAAAAATGAGAGATTCACGTACCTCCTGCTTTTCAGTTATGAACCAAATACATTATTGCCAATGCATTATGTGGTCTTACATTAGCAATACTAACCTGAAAAATTTAAATTTTAAAAGCATGATATCTTAGAGAGGCAGAGTCTCTCAGAAGTAAAGATGGGCAGAGGCTCTCCAATCTGTGAAAGAGTGCGTAAAAAGACTGTGGAATACTTTAAAAACAATGCTCCTCAACATCAAATTGCACAGGCTTTGCAAACCTTATCATCTACAGTGCATAACATCATCAAAAGATTCAGAGAAACTGGAGAAATCTCAGATCTTGTTGGATGCCGTGATCTTTGGGCCCTCAGACGACACTGCATCACTCATCGGCATGATTCTGTCATTGACATTACTAAATGGGCCCAGGAATACTTCCAGAAACCACTGTCAGTAAACACAATCAGCCGTGCCAATCAAGGGATAACTTGATTTTAAGATTTCGGCCTTTCCCTATATATTCACTTGCTTGATTAGAAAAGAGCTGCCTCAAAATATAACCAATATAGCAACCAAGTTGCCAGAAATAACTGCATTAAGGTTTTTGCCTCAACTCCATTTTCCTCATGTCTCGTTTTATAATAAAAACATTGCATCAAAATTTTAGACATGCATGCTTATTATTTTTGATTATTCTAAAATAGTCACAATAAAGTCAGTAAACTATGAAAAAACAACAAAAAAAACAAACAAAAAAAAAACATAAATGGAAGTATGGGGATTGTGATGTGACCACAAACCAAATTAAACTTATTTAAAATCTTATATTTAAGATTAAAGTTTTGCATGCTCTGGACATTTTCTCAGCCAACTTCATTAGGTGTATCCTGGGATGCTTTTAAACGGGATTGAATAAGTTCCTGTGTAGTTGTTGGCTGCTTTTCCTTCACTATCTGGGCCAACTCATCCATTATTTTATTTATTTATTTATTTATTTTGCAATTACATTTTTCGGTTTTGTAAAGACATTTGTAAGTAAGCACATTTTATGTTTTATGTTTACAAAACTAATTTCAAGCAATTTAAGCAAGATCAAGAGAACATCCCTATTGTCCCAACTTTGACTGTCAGTACACACCACACACACACACACACACCATTTTTACACATTAGATATTCTTTTATATTATGTGATACAATGTAATTATACTGTAATATATATATTATAACACTTCTAATATGCTATATTTGGTATCAGATTAATGTGGAATGTGTCCATTGACTGCATTCACTGGAGCCCAAATGAAAATAGAAGAAAAAGGAGGGGAAAAAATGTCCATAGTTCCTCTGGACGACAGCTGATCTGTCCATCCAGCATGTATTGTTGTAAATGTCAGGTCTTAAAGGAGCTGCTACAGCAGACATTAGGTCTCCAGGGAGCTCGGGAGTTTGTGATATTTCACACTCCACTCTTGAGCAGATGAGAGGGACCTGTGGACATCCACTCAGGAGAGAGAAGATTCACATTCAGTTCTCACACACCTTCAGTTCCCTATGAGTTCAGCTCAATTTCAATCACTCTTACAAAGGCCTCTGCGCTCTCTCAATCTGCAGTTGAGAATTCATGTGAGGATACACCAGGAAAGTGTTTGTCTAATGTGCAAAACAGAAAAGAAATGTAACTTCTTGTAACAGAAAATAAAATAAGTTAGAATTTTTGCTTTTTTTTGTGCTGGAAATGTTGTTTCAGTACAAAATCCTATTGCAGCATTACTTATCCTGTAATTTTACAATATACAAAAGCATATAATGTAATATTTTATGTATAGTGTTACGAATCAAATGATATATGATAGTGTAGAACCATACGCAAAAGTTTTCATGTTGTGGATAACACAGCATCGCTGATAATTGTGCTGAATTTCAAGAGAAACTAGTTGCATTTGTGTACTGAGCACAGAACATGGTCTAGTACATGCCCTTAATAACCAGAGCTTGTAAACACAATATCATTTATAGATCATCTCAACCCTGCATTGCAATTTTTAGTCCAGTGGTCTTCTTCATTTATCATCCATTTGATAATACTGCCTTTTATGAAAACACTTTTGCTCAGCTTTCCTGAAGGGTGAAATCATTTGTAAGCTCTAGTTTGCGTTTTGAAGAGCACATTAATCATTAGGGACAGTTGGACTATATGTAAATTAATGGCATAGTGGTGCTAAAACTTTGACAAATTGCAGTTTCCTCTTTTTCTTCAACAAAACGAAAGCCCTCTGTTATTTTAATGACCCTAAAAAATCCAGAAGCTCATGGTTACATGTCCACCCTTTAGCAGAGCAGGTCCTCCCTTAGGAGCGTCATTAGGAGAATCAGTCAATACAGTCCATTTGGAAAGTAGTACGGTGGAGTGCATGATAAAGAGAGAGAGAGAGAGCGAAAGATAAAAGAGGAAGAAAATGTAGTTATTCGGCTTAAATATTTCAATATCAAAAAGTTAAATATCATACACTGCAAAACTGATATAAATAATATATAATTTCTATTATTGTATTTACTAATTCAGGTATGATTATCTAGAATAATCTCTTTTTCTTTTATGTAATCCTACAGCCTATTAGTAAGACTAAAGAACCACTTCATCAACACCAAACAAGGAATGTGTTCTTTGAACTCATACTGTCTTATTGCAATTATTAAATTAATCATTATTACAATGTCACATTTAAACTAAAAAAGAAACAAAAAGCTAACTTGCCAAAATTGATTTTGCAAGTAGCCTTCTGTTAATTGAAGCAGAAATATAGAACTAAATGTATATTTTTAAAATTTAGAATATAATATTTTATAACTGCATTTAATTTCAGTGTGAAATTTTATGGCACAAAACAATGAATATGTGTTTAATTTGACAAAAAGTGTGAGTCAGATGACAAACTAAATGTGTTACAAAAAGATTATTATAGAGAAGATTCACATTCAGTTCTCACACACCTTCAGTTCCTTATGAGTTCAGATTATTATAGAGAAGATTCAAATTCACATAGATACATTTTTGATGAATTAATTAACTGTTTTAATTAGTTTAATCTTTTGACAGCCATGGTTTGAATATAAACATTTTTAAATCTTCATTTCTGCCTAATGGTTTTAACAAAACAACATAAAACAAAGATCTTTCCTCGTACTTCCTGGTGCCTGCTTAAGTGTCCCCTAGGGTACGTGTACCCCTTGTTTGGAGTCACTGATCCAGAGCACTAAATATTCTGTACTAAAGGGCTTCAAAAACTGCTCTGTGAATCTGTGAATATTAGCCGGGTTGGGCATAAAATCAATATACCTAAAGGCGTGAGAGCTAAACCTTGTCAGTGGATCTAAATGGCTCTGCGCTCATATGCAGTCATACACACACATCACCAACCCTCACACATACAGCGGTGGCCAGATTAGTTCTACAGGATTTTCTCCCAGGTAGTTATGTTATGGTCTAGTCTGCTTTTGACAAACTGCAGGTGAGTTTTTATGGCTAGTTTCAAACTAACATTTGATATTAATGCAAATGTGTTAGGTCATTCCAGACTATTATGCTTAGTTTCTTAATAAACTACCTTTAGATTACATTTTTATCATTCTGTTGCAAATACTGACATATTAGTGTTTATTATTATTATATGTGACAAATTTCAGCTTGCTGATGCCATGATATTTGATAACTCTAATCGTCGCTCTTACTGATTAGGTTTAATTCGTGATTTTTTTTCCCATCCAAATCAATAACTGTTATTCCTGTTGTATTGTAATGTAGTAGTGCAACACACTTATATAAGTGCACAGGTACTATTTACGCAACAGTTGGGTTCATCTGTAATTTAGACATACCATTCAAATACAGCCCTACGAACATGTTGCCTTTTGCCAAAATGTACCTTTTTTTATCCAAAATATTCATCATTAAGAAGTAGTGGAAGTAATCAAAATTGATCAGAAGTCAACCGATGTACTTTATTTATTTATTTTTTTACTTAATAATATATTTATTTTAAATGCATATAAATGTCAGACTTCTTTAATATGCTCATGTGCACAGAGATAATCTATTCTAAAAACTTAAATTTTGTTGAGACAAATGTAAACATATCATTTTATGTAATCATAAGCAAAACTTTTAAAGCATGAACACTTTAACAACACATTATTATTTATTCTAATGCAAAATTTTAGATTGTGATAACTAATTGAAGCTAAAATTATTGCAGCGTTCAGTTATCACAACTTCAAATTCACTAGTGATATAGTACCATAGGTCAATCTTAGGAGAGAAAGATGGAGTATCTGTACCTGATACAAAATTTTTCATAGCTCATTTTTATATATGATGACACAAAGCAAGATATTCTTTTCAAATCAGCTAATTTTTATATTATATATTTTTATATTTGACATTATATGCACCATTTTAATTTGTGAAATCCCCATATTAACACCATTTTTGGCTCTTTCAACCACCATGGAATAACCCCCACCCTCAATCAGCCCCTCCTGGCTGCTTGCTTTTTTAAGCGGCCACAGCTTCATCGTATGTTTTACATATGAGTTGAGCATATACTGTCAGTTGGCTCTAGTGAGCTGTCCAGCTCTAAGGGTGTGAGACGGAGCCAATGAAAACAACATCTCCTTCAGTGGCTCCTTTCCAAAATGCAATTTGGTGTGTAATCTATGGAAATCTGCTCGGGAACGCGCTGTATGAGGTAGACAGACGGTTATGCTTAATGTGCGTGCAGCAAAAACTGTGAGAAAGGCTGCATTCAGCCAGAAACGAACTGTTTTCTAGAATTCCATGGTAACCTGACTCTGTGACTGGAGAAATATTACAATAGCAGTAGCTAAATATAATGGACCAAACGTAAGAGTGCCATTTTATTACTCATGCAAGTTGACAGTCTTTTCAGGCATCTTTTCAGCCACTTATTGTAGACAGTCTGCAAATCAGTCATCAAACCTAAGATTCCGCAAACATAAGCGTACACCCGGAAAATCTCACCTGCTGAGTTTTAGAAGCTATGCTCGGAATGGCATACCTCCATACTAATCTTAACTGTTTCTGCACTAAATGGTATAGTACAATAGTAGGCAATGTGCTGCATGTTGGTCTGGCCGAGCCGATACTACTGCATATCTACAAGTGCATACATCATAATTATATTCCCATGTAAAAAAAAAAAGAAAAAAGAAAAAAAAGAGAGGCCACAAACTGGACCAATCAACAATCATTATTCATTATTAAAAAAAATCATTATTTTGTTTGCCTTTAAAGTCTGTGAGCTTGATTTCCTGCTTTTTTACTGGACTTTTTTTTTCTTTGTGTGTGACGTGACATGAAATACGGCCAAGTATGGTGACCCATACTCGGAATTCGTGCTCTGCATTTAACCCATCCAACATGCACACACACAGCAGTGAACACACACCCGGAGCAGTGGGCAGCCATTTATGCTGCGGCGCCCGGGAAGCAGTTGGGGGTTCGGTGCCTTGTTCAAGGGCACCTCAGTCGTGGTATTGAGGGTGGAGAGAGCGCTGGACATTCACTCCCCCCACCTACAATCCCTGCCGGCCCGAGACTCAAACCCGCAACCTTTGCATTACAAGTCGAAATCTCTAACCATTAGGCCACGACTTCCCCACTGTGTGTGTGTGTGTCTGTGTGTGTGTGTCTGTGTGTCTGTGTGTGCATGTTTATGTGGTTTATGAGGACACAAATTTGTATAATGACATGGGTATGACAGAGGTATTACAATATGAAGGTGGTTTATAAGGACACTGCCTATGTCCCCGTAATTCAAAAGGCTTAAAAAACATACTAAATGGTGTTTTTTTGAAAATCTAAAAATGCACAAAGTCTCCTGTGAGGGCTAAGTTTAGGTGTAGGGTTGGTGTAGGGCAATAGCACACACAGTTTGTTCAGTATAAAAACCATTACGCCTATGGAGAGTCCCCATAAACCACAAAAACCAACGTGTGTGTGTGTGTGTGAACTATCATTAACAAAACAAGACAGAGCAGTTTAAAGCTCTTATAAAGAGATGGAAGTACACTACAGTACATTGCATCCAAATTGCTTCTAAATATAGTCATTATTTGGTATTAGTGGGTTGGAATTGGATTACAACATTTGGAATGATTTGCAAAATAATGTGTTTGAATTGGACTGCAAAATCTTTAAATGTTACTGTGGTGTAGGTGTATGTGTGTGCTTCAGATTGAGTGAAGTATTTCTATTGCTCACAGTTCTTCAGCTTGCATTTAAAAAGCCACTTTTTTACAGGAGAGTATTATTTGCCAAAATAGGCAGTATATCACAGATTTTGATTGGAAATTTTGATAGTAATTCAAAATGGACAGTTATTATATCCAAATTGATGTCTGAATGCCTTGCAATTAAACATGCAACAATATTCTCATGTGAGACCATGGGACAACATGCAGCATGTTTAAAAAAACAGATGAAAGTGCATTTAATTTGTCAGAATGCACTTCATGTGCTAAATTTCTTTATATTATAGACTAGACCCAGGGCTACTGTACATAAATATGATTTAGGATAATAGCTTACACAGTCATGTCCCTGAATATATCTTTGTTTATGTATTCATAATGCTGCATATTATGGTATTGTTGTATTTTGAATACATCGTCTTTGAATTCAATGGTTTTGTGTCAGTGCTGCACTCTGTAGTGTATTCAAAAGCATCCATTACAAAATTGCTTCTTAACTAAAAGCTGCACACGGCACATTCCAAATGGCAACGATCTGCCTAGAAATTCCTGGGAAACAACTTCATAAGCAGCACAGAGCAAATTACCCTGAACTGTTCATTTAAAACAATGGCACAGAGGACCATCTTTTTTTTCAGTCCTGCGGGATCTGCTGCAGCCCAATGCAGTCAGTGCGCCTGAACTTTCCATGAGAACAATCAATTGGAGAGTTAGATGAGAGAAAAAAAAAAAAAGATCTTTAATATGAGTAAAGCAGCCTTTATAACATCAGGCACAAACAGCTTCAGCTTCATTAATCTGCAGTTTGAAAATAACAGTAGTTGTAATGCTAGGTAATTAAGACAAATATTCCCAAATGAATATAATAAATGGGGAATGTATACAAAGTTACAGCACCCAGGGGTCTAATATATAAATATTAATCTAATTGCACTCATAAATAATGTACTACAGGTTTGTTCCAGATTCAAGTAAACTCAACGGGCAGAATTCATTGCAACAGATAATAATTTTAACTCAAATGCTAAATTTGCAGTTAGAGCAAGGCAAGCATCCATTTTTGTTTGTTTTGAGTTTTACCGTTTTTGAATCCATTCATCCGATCTCGGGGTCTGGTAGTAGCATTTTTAGCGTAGCTTAGCATAGATCATTGAATCTGATTTGACTGTTAGCATCTCACTCAAAAATGACCAAAGAGTTTCGATATTTTTCCTATTTAAAACTTGAAAAGTTACGATTTTCTAGGCCGATATGGCTAGGAACTATACTCTCATTCCTGAAAGTAGTCCCCAGTTATATCATAACTAGTTACCTAGCTGGGGACTTTCAGGAATGAGAGTATAGTTCCTAGCCATATCGGCCTAGAAAATCGCAACTTTTCATTTTCCGTCAGTCTTAGTACATGTTGTAACAACAGAAGAGTCCAGTTTTAAATAGGAAAAATATTGAAACTCTTTGGTAATTTTTGAGCGAGATGCTAATGGTCTAATCAGATTCAATTATCTATGCTAAGCTATGCTAAAAGAGCTACCGCCAGACCCGGAGATCAGCTGAATGGATTTTAAAACGGTAAAACTTAACTGTTTAACTCTTGGGGAGTTGGAAAATGAGCCTATTTTCAAAAGAAGTGGAGTGTTCCTTTAAGACCATAATGCAAATCTCATATTTTTGTTCAAATATGCAATTGATAAAGTACTTTGCTTTAAATCTTCTATAATATGTATTTTAATTATTTTATTAATTTGTAACTATCTTTAACATTTTAGCAAATTAGCGGACAATTTGTATTAATTCGTACAATTCTTACAGAGTTTCTAAAATCTAAAAACAGTTTGCACATCTGGAAAAATGCATGTCAGTGCATTAATGATTATATATTGCAAATGCATGACAAATTGCCACTTTCATCTACTGTGGCTAAATGTATTTTTTATTTATTTATTTGGCTTCTTGGTCCATTAACACAGTGAGGTTGAGCTGAGAGCAGGCAAATGGAAAAAGCAACTCAAAGGGTGCAGAAAGCAAACTTGCTGGAGACAGACGGACTGAAAAAAGTTAGCATTGAGTGTGACACCCGTGATGGATAGCAGGCAGCGAGAGAAGTTTCTGTTTCTCTGCAGAGCACACATCATTTCCCATCAGCCGTATGCACAATTCCTCCAACAAGAAACGCAAAGTGAAATGCTCAGGCGGCCACTTGAGAAGCAAAAAGATTTTTTTCCAGCAGGGTGAAAGCTCTGACATATGTACAGTATTAAACACACCAGACAAAGAATCCACCTCACTATATACTTGTCAGGCTTTAGTCAACGACTCCTGCTGTGTTCCTAAGCATTTCCAACAGTCCTGCATTTTTAACATGCTGTATTTTATTATATGTTTTATTATAACATATATATTATATCACAGAAACACTATTCAAGAAACAACTGAAAACTCATCTCCTCCATGTGCATTTAGCACTTCTTTTTCAATGCTTTCACTATTCCTATATCCCTACTTCTTGCTTGTTCTATTCTGGACAATGTTTGAAATTTTGTATTGCTTGCACGTCTTGTGTTATTGCCTCCTTATGAAAAATTGCTTTTATTCCTCATTTGTACAAACATTTGCACAACACTTTATTTTGATCGTCCACTTTAGACATTCTATTAACTATAAGTATCTTTGCTACTACATGTCAACTGCCAGTCGATCTGCTTAATATCTGCTAACACTTTTGGATGCTCCCTGAAAAGACATTCTACTGGCTATCAGTAACTTTGCAAGTACATGCCAACTTGTTCTACTAACTCGAACCATATAATCTACTAATACTCTAATGAGAATTAGTTAACGTACAGTAATTGCAAAAATAATTATAGTTAGTTTCAGTGTTGTTGTAAAGTTACTAATAGAATGAATGCAATATGAATGCAAATATAAATATAAAGGCACAGTTTCACAGACGGGGGTTAGAGTAAGCCAGGATTAGATCAAAGCTCAATTAGGACTGTTAAACAATTTTTATGAACGTGCTTAGAAAATAAAAAAAACATTACTGGTGTGCATCTTAAGACAAAACAAAGGCACTGATATATTTTAAGATCTGTCAGTGCAAGTTTCTTTCAGTTAAAACAGCTCAGACTTACATTTTAGTCTAGGACTAGGCTTAAGCCTTGTCTGTGAAACCGGCCGATAATGTTTTTAAAGATCCTAAATGTCCAAAATGTTTTTAACAACGTCAAATGTTTCCTTTAAATGTAAAGTGTGTAATTTCTGCACCATTAAATAGAATTTCAAAATGAACTAGATCTTCACATTTTTTTAATGCATTGTTTGTAGTATGTGTGTGGGTGGCTTGCCAGTGTATTGCACTTCACCTGAGCCATAAATGTCATATCACTAATTACTAACCCTGCAGAAAAATGAGGTCATGTCAGTGCTGATTGCCTGATGGCCACACAAGACTATAAAAACTCCCAAGCCATTCAGAAGTGACTATCCTGTAGCATCAAATACAGAAAAAATATAAGTTTATTAATTATTTTTTTCTTTTTAAGAGAAAGACAAAAAAGCAATTGGTAAATGTCTGTTATGAAATAATTGTGGCATTGATTTAGCCAGAAGGAAGTTGACCCACTTTAAAACAGCAATGTTGCACTGTTTACACCTTTCAGGAAGTCAAACTTCGAATGGCTTACTTCAGTTGTCTCTGCGCATTAACTTTTACAGGAGAAAGTATTTTGCAAAACATACAGACTTCACCTTTAATTTAGCTGATGTTAGCATCGCATTTGGCATGTGCTATAGTGTGCATTGCATTTGGCATCTTCTATCAGCATCTAAATCACTCCTGAACTGCAGGAGCACATGGAAGACCGAACAACGTGACTATGAATTACAAGTTCTCGAACAATGCTGATTTTGTCAAGCAATGTGTCCACAGCAAGTGGAAGTACATTTTTAGTGATATCCCTATTAGTTAGCGCTATCTGCTCTCCGTGTCATTTAAATGTGCACCTGAATATAGCACTAATAACCGAGTCACACCACAGCTATCACATTTCAGACGAAACGACAGTCAACAGCAGCCCTCTGTCACACATTGCGGATTGGCCGTCTGCAAGTAAACACTTCAACGGGTCAAAAACACATGAAACAACATCAGCACTCACTGCCTTTCCTACCCTGGTATGGCATGTCCCCTGAGCCATGCATTAAAGACTCTCATCTTTGAGCATGGCTGTCAGACGCCAGCCCACCTTTCCACACATCTCTGCAGACATCTCCCTAACAATTGTTTTGCAGTCTCTGGCAAAACCGTACAGCCTGGCAGGGCACAGAATATAATAACTAAGCCCTCTGCGACGGAATGAGATGAGACTGCTTGATATGGATCCGATGCATAAGCTGTATGCATATTGGGCCAATCCTTCAGGGCCTGCATATCATTGCCTGAGGTAGACAGCTATACATACACATTTGACATTTCAGAGTATGCAGTGTTCCCACGATAAAAGCACTGTAACTGGGACACAACAGTTATGGGAAGCGACAGGAAGTGTAAACAAATGAATCCTGTTATTGTCTGTGGAACTGTGAAATAGGGAATTCCCTTTATCACATAGCATTTCCTTTAGACACTGACATTAGAAGCCTAAGAAGATTATAGGTGTCCCCACATAGCAAATGCTAACAAACAATTAGCATTTTCGTGTACACAAAATTTGTATCATGATTAGCATAGCAAGCTCTTAAATGGCCCTCTGTGGAAAATATCTTTGTGGATTATATCTGGAGAAAGCTACTAGTTAGCATCTCAATGGCAGTTTCCCGGCTGGCGTATGCTTTGCTTGCCACCATCTTTGCTCATGGGCGCTCAGTGCCATATTTTTTTTAACCAGTTAGTTTTAAATGCCGTGTAATCACTCTGGTGCCAAAGGTAAATGTCCATTTCATACAAAATCAAATGCAGGTTTGCTCATATGTTTACAGACCCCTTGCATAATACATACAGTATTTTGGAAAACAAAGTTTTAAAGTAAGAGGGATCATTGCCCACAGGTTAACCAGTTCAAAAATTTAGAGTATATCCCCTAGAATTGTAATACTGTATGTTGATGATCAGTGGCTGTTTTTTTTAATGTTTTGTGATAGTTCTTCATTAGTCCAGTTAAACTACCTATTGTTCCTAGGTAAAAATCTCCAATTTCTGTGAATTCTGTGGTTTTCTATCACCTTTTCCAGCAGTGATAATATTTCATACTTAGGACAATTGAACTATTAAAAAACTGTAAAAAACATTCACTGATGCTCAAGAATACAACATAATGCATTAACAGGCAAGGGGTGTAAACTTTGTAAATTGCACATGTTTTAAGTGGCTGTCGATGGATAACAATATTTTTCCTGTTATAGTATTTTCTTAAAGGAGTGCAGAAATGTCTCCTCCTAACAGATACAATTTTAGCTGGACTCTTATTAAAAGTGTTCAATCACCATTTGAAGTGTGCACCAGGACAGATCTACTATGACATCACCCCCAAAATCATGTCTGCTGCGGGGGCCGCTGATTAGGCTGATTAGGCTTACGTGCCCCGTGGCAAGTTGCTTGATTGGCCAGACAAATTCTTCATGTACTCTTTGCTATCACAGCATGGCTGTCCAAACCATGCCAGCTATGTACACCTCCATGGGAGGCCTAGTGGTAGATGTTACATTTGTAACACATATAACTTTACATTATAATCAGAATCAGATGTTAAAAATTAAGGAGCAGTGCTATTATAGAACACAACAGGAAACTTGTCTAGGGTCCAAAATGGAACATCTGAACAATTTCAAGCATCCAGTCTAGAGGTCTCCTACCTCTAGACAATTTGTTGGCGTTCAAGGCAGGCTTTGGTTAGTTTTTCATGTATAACCTTTGGATTATATTGGGTTAGTAGAATAAGTTGACATGCACTTGCAAAGTTAGTAGAATGTCTGTTGGGGGAGCATCACAATTACAGTTTTTTTCAATTGCTAACATC
Source organism: Barbus barbus (assembly GCF_936440315.1). NCBI lineage: Eukaryota > Metazoa > Chordata > Actinopteri > Cypriniformes > Cyprinidae > Barbus > Barbus barbus. Next base: position 22,601,752 of record NC_136715.1, on the reverse strand, counting down.
CCTTTGTCCAATCTGTAGTCACATTTTCAAAACTCTAAACACAATTAGCACAACATCCGTCTGTTGTGACCATACCATTAGCACAATTCATGTTGTTTTCACACAATATTCAGTCAATTAACACGTATCTAAAATCCTTAAATATTCTTTTCACACAAGCTTACCCCATACCAAAATCATGGATCTTTCTTTTTTTTTTTTTACAAATGCTTAAACACAACATGACAGAAATGAAGACCAAACTTTAAATATAGTGCAAAGTATCTACTCCTGCAACAACAGCAGCTTAAAAGAGCTGCTAAAAATTATTTTAATTACTAATAATTGAAAAATAGCTGAATCCAATCTTAATGAATAATTCCAAGTCTTTCCATACATGGCCATGCACAATAAAAAGGCACTATTTGGATTGGGCTTGTTCAAAACAATAAAGAACAACAGAGGGAAGCAGAAAAAGAACGAAAATGTCTGGAGGAGGGAGAGTTGGATGAGGAATGGACTGATTGGACTAGGGAGAGGAGTACTGTAGTTGGACCAGGACTGTCTGGTTTGGTTCAGCTACTAAATCAGACATCAAGAGACTACAAAGGACAGTCAGGACTACTGAGAGGATTATTGGTGCCCCCTGCCCAACCTCCAAGATTTTTACATCTCCAGAGTGAGGAAAAGGGCTAAGAAAATCACTTTGGACCCCACACACCCATCCCACTCTCTCTTAGAACTGTTGGCTTCTGGTTTGTGCTACAGAGCACCGACCACCAGAACAGCCAGGCACAAGAACAGTGTCTTACAGTAATGCAGGCTATTTTCAGCCTGAACAATTGGTGGATCTCATATTGTATGTTCTACAGATCAAACTGAGACATGGCAAGTAATGCAGGTTTTGGAATGCCATTAATTGTTATCATTTTGACAGTCTATGTGCTATGATTGACTATATGTTCCTATTGGATTGAAAACCAGTGACAATGTTTTGACTGACTCGATTTTGAATCGGGTTTGCTGTGTTTTGATAGAGTTAGTATATGTAGAAAAAGGTATTCAGCATTTTGAAATGTAGAGTTTGTATTTATTTAACAAAATGTGGTTTTGGACAGAAAATTATTTGGCTGTGTGGGTGTGATGTAGGTGTGTTGCTGTGTTAAGAGTTTAGAAAACGTACTTTATTGGTAAATGCCTCTTAGCAATTGACAAAAAAAAAAAAACTGTAAGAGATAGCAGATAGCAGACAGTCTACTAATACTCTGGTAGTTGACATGTAGATGCAGAGTTACTTATGACTAAGCAGAAGGTCTAAAGTAAACTATTGAAATAAAGTGATAACATATTGAATCAATGTGGCATATGAGTACAGCATGGGATAGATCACATAAGGTGTCTTTCAATGTCAATATATGTTTTGTTTTGTTTCTATACCACTGTACTGCCATAGTCGCTGGTTACAGTACACAGCAGTCCATTTTGCAATCGTGCTGTCAGTCATTCCAAGGTGGAAATACGTTAAATCCTGTTCTTGTTTTCTGTCTGCGCTACCCATGCATCAGACAGGTGTCTTTGTCCATTGAGTTTTGTTACATTGTCAGTGCGATGAGCACCCCATTGCAAGATGTGTGTCAAGTTCTGGTTCTGTTTTGAATAGTGTTAAGATTCTTGCATCATTCAGTTTTGTTCTTTTCTGTTCTGCTCTGTCATGCTATTTTTGAATATAAGACTGCATCAAGTGTGAACACCTTCTTACTAATTTTGTGCTGCCTGCTTGTAAGTGTGGATAGGCGCTTTGCCTGTAGTATCAGCTGTGCTGACTTTGGAAATGCAAAAATAAAAGGCATTATTATTATTATTATTTTAGAAATTAATCAGACTAATTATGTTCAATTTTCCTAATTTTATCTCATTTTGTGTGCAGAAGAAATAAGTGACCAATTTTAAAAATTTTGGGTTTAAATACCATTACCAGTTTGGTCATCTTTGAACTTCACTTTAACGGTGACGTAGTCCTCTAATGCCCTTGAGACCTATTTTTGAATTGTACACTATCATTGCATTTAAGTACAAAGGACTACAGCAATCTGCACAGGAAATTTTAGATGGTATTATTGTGGCAATCATCATAGTGACCCATTCATTTATTAAGGAATTGTGAGAAATCAGAGGAAAGTCCCTTGATCATCATTGATTTATGTTGCCTGGGAGGTGTTAAACATCATGGGGTTTACTATGGTAAAACATGATTAAACTACTTGAGATAAAAATTAACAAATTTGTTTTACAAGGTTGTTGACACCAACATTGATAGCTGAGTGCTTGTTAGCAATATATGTGTCTTTGATGCTAAGTGCTTTAACACAAAGAAACAGATGGCTCAGGAGTGCACCAATGAACAGTGAAATTCTTCACAACTTTGTTGACTCAGAAAAACCATCCATGTATTCATCTCAAAACACTAGCACAGATGCTTGAGTGCAGCATGCATGTATGAACATTTATACCCATTGTATTGTTGATGGAGAAGAACATTTTCCTTAGTAGCAGTTAATTCTTGTCTAGTAGCAGTTAAAGGGATAGTTCACCCTAGAATTAAAATTACTCTAGAATTTAAAATCATTTACTCACCCTAATGTCACAAAACTGTATGCTTTTCTTCTTCTGCAGAACACATACAGTAGGAAATATTTTGAAGAACGCTGGGAACAAACAACATTGGAACTATTGACAAATATACATACACAACATACACACATGAGAGAGGGAGATTGAAAAAAACAATGAGACAATGAAAAAACCTAATGAGTTCAAAATATCTCATTTTATGACCAACAAAAGAAAGAATAGCTTTGGAACAACATGAGTTAAAGGGAATAAATGACAGAATTTTGACATGTTTTGACATACACAAAGATGTCTTTTTGTTCGTTTACCAGCCAGTGTGTTATGATATTGTATGTTGTGTTGAAGCATTTTTTTCTGAACTCAGTTTGAAAAGTTAGTTTGAGGTTAGGTTCATCGGAAATCTGAAGATTCTGCAATCTACATTAACTTTGCAGTAGTGTCATGTTATAAATGATGTTAAATTTGCATGTTTGTTCTCTCGATTACACCCATCACATATATGATGAATTTCCCTTAGCTCATCTCTGAATAAATTTTATTTATTGCAAGTTGCAATGCAAACAAAATTGCTGTCTCTCTTTGTTGGTAAATCCAAAGGGAAAATGTCTCAGGTTATATATGTAACCATGGTTCCCTGAGTAGGGAACGAGACACTGTGTCCTCTAGGGGTCGCTATGGGGAACACCGTCAGCGTGACCCATGTCTGAAGCATATATACAAAAACACAACATATTCAGCCTATGACGTCACTACCGACCACAGTGTAAAAGGGCGCCAGGAAAATACGCCATCCACTTCTTTGTCTGAAGCTCGCATCCAATGGATGGCACAAAGCCTAGTTCTCTAGTCTCGTTCCCTACTCAGGGAACCATGGTTACATACGTAACCTGAGATGTTCCCTTTCGAGGGAACTTTGAACTGCCTCCTCTAGGGGTTGCTATGGGGAACAGAATACCCATGCCACCATGCTGAGGGGAGTACAAGCCAAGCACAAAGGCGAGCACTAAGTACCAACTCTACCAGGCTAAGGTAGTTGCCCCTGGGACGGTTTGACAGCTGTCAGTGACAATATCCCCTATGACCAAAGACCCGAGCTGCATACCCTAAATAACTTACCTGTTAAGGGCCGGGACTCCCGGACCCAGGGTAGAGCTCGAAGGCTTAGAATCATAAGAAAAGATTCCTTTAAGGGGGTACGGCCAAGCGCCTAGGATAGTAACTAGGTCCTGGCCTGTCACCAGGGGCTACCGCTTGCTCTGCACGAGCTCGCTGAGGGAGCTGTCTCAACAGACCCTTGGTAGCACACATTGTTTGAGCCCAGAAGCATTGGGAGAAATAGGTAGAGTGGGGCCTAAGGCAAAACCGGGGCCTGCCAACTCAAAGAAAGGGCACGAAGCCGTAGAGCGTAACCCCTACCATACAAGATTTTAGAAAGAACGCAAAACACTTGATGTGCGATCTTACCACAACGTGGATTTCAGAAAGTGCACAGAGACTTAGCGTGCACACTTACCATAACATGGATTTGTAAATACCGATCTTAGAGGGTCATAGAGACTGTTACTAGACAGGCCTAGAGACCCTATGTGACCGTGGCACTCGAAAGTAACATAGAGCGCACATAGATGGAAAGGGGTCCACAACTCATCATCATGGTCACAAGCCTGGTATGGCTAACAGTAACTTACATAGCTGAGGGAGCATAGCACCCAGCTCTCAGCTGAGAGGGGGAGAAAGATTCTCGACCTACAGTGTGTCTGAAGGGTAAGCGTACTGCAATTTAAACCAAAAATGCAGCGTATCAGGCAGGCAGAGGAAGGGGCTAGAACCCTGATGTTGCTGATTGAAGGAACTCGAACGGTCAGCTTAGGCAAGAAGTGCTCATAGGCGACCCTCTTGAGGGGAGTACTACTAAGCCTCTACAGAAAAAGAGCAACTCAACAGTGAGGCAGAATAGGCCTAACAGGCTGAGGTTTCCTCTGAATAGAGCTCCAAGTCGTGGAGGACTCAGTGGTGGGGGAACACCTCAGACGCCTGGCTGAAGGCAATGCAAAAGCCATCCCACAGGGTGAGGAGAGTATTGCCAGGCTCAGCCCAATCGGATAACACATCAGGTAGACAGCAAGCAGCCGGTAGTCTAATGATGCTGTCATGGTCACTCAATACAATGAATTACAGTTAGTGAATGGTCAATTGCCCAGGGGCAGATTCCTAACTCCCGTTCCTTAGTAGAAAGGAGGAAGACCTGATCTGCCCAGGTGTAGCAAGCTCATAACATCCTATGAGGCTGCCACAAGAGTGGGCTATCTACTTACAACCCTAGCAGGGGAGATACAGTAGCACAGTCTAGGCAAGGGGATCCTCAGACCGAGATGGGCCATGACCCCTGTGTTGTTCGAGCTCAGACCTGGACCTTCTTGGAATTAAGGTTTTGAAGGCTGCTGAGCGCGCCTTCACTTCCCTAAACTTCTCGACCACCGTCTCAACAGAAGTACCAAAAAGCTCAGAAGGTGAGACTGGAGCATCGAGAAGAAAGCCCTGCTCTTTCTTCCCAATGTCTGCCAGGTTCACCCACAGATGTCTGTCCGTTACCACCATGGCCGGCATAGACCTGCCCATAGCAGTGTTGGGCTTTCCTGTAGCTCAAATAGTAGAGCATGGTGCTAGCAACGCCAAGGTCATGGGTTCGATTCCCAGGGAAAGCAACTTGAATGCCATGTAAGTCGCTTTGGATAAAAGCGTTTGCTAAATTCATAAATGTATGCATAAATGTAAGCAGTGGTGGCCTGCTTAGTGGCATGGAGAACCAAATAAGTGGTGCGGTGCGGCGCAGCTCAGCTACCTCATCAGGTGACAAGCCCTGACACTTATCCAGGTCTTTCAGAAGATCAGCCTGGTATGCCTGAAGCACCGCCATAGTGTGCAATGAAGCAACAGCCTGACCTGCTGCTGCGTATGCCCTGCCATTTAAGCTAGATGTATCCTGAAGGGACTTAGATGGCAAGGAGGGAGCTTTGAGAGAGGATGTCTCGCCCATAGAGAGATAGCTAGCTATCGTCTCTTCTATAGGGGGCATCTTCTCATAGCCGCTTTCACGCATCCCCTCAATGTTAGCGTAACTAGTATGCTGGAATCTATGAATGCGAGAGGAAAACAGCTTTTTTCATTCCTTCTCAACCTCCGTATGGAGATCAGGAAGAAATGGAAGGCTCACTTGAGCTGGGGGGGTTATGACCAGAAAGATAACGCTCATCAAGTCGACCCTGCGGTGCCACCATCTTGGCCCACTTCGTTCCATAACCTCTAACAACTCATCATACGAAGGGCAGGAGGATTGAGAGGGCTCAATCTCAACTTCTTCGCCCTCAGACATCTCCTGCTCTTCCTAGGCAGAACCCAGCAGAGCACTAGCCGCTGGATCAGATGATGTCAGAGAGATCGCATCATCATCATCCAGCAGCTCGCCCTCGCTCGCGGCCGAAGAGTACGAGAAGGAAAGCCCCCTCTCTAACTCATCGGCCAGATCCACCTGCGAGCCCCACGAGCTCATTCTCCTCCATGGCTCGGCAGTGGCGGGTCCTGAACCGTGGAAAGTAGACGGCTGCCCCTCCTTCCTTGAAAAGAGAGACAGATGAGAGCGGCGCTTTTTCATAGAAAAACGCTCACAATGAACGCAGATTGCCCCCTCGAGGACATCGCGTGTGTGCTCCTCGCCCAAACAAAAGACACAAAGATCGTGTGTGTCATCAGGTGTCAAATAACGAAGACACGGATCCACACATCTCTTAAACGCCTTGCTAGTGCTCACCATGATAAGAGTAAAAAATCGTTCTTACCAATAGAATGCACGCTTCAAACAAAACGAAAAGTCACTTCGTCACTGAAGACGAAGAAGAGGATGACGTATTTTCCCGGCACCCCTTTATACTGTTGTCGCGCCGGTAGTGATGTCATAGGCTTTCGCTGGCTAACATGTTGTGTTTTTCTATGTATGCTTCAGACATGGGTCACACTGATGGCGTTCCCCATAGCAACCCCTAGAGGATGCAGTTCGAAGTTCCCTCGAAAGGGAACTATTTTCCTTTACCTTGTTACTTACAGGGGTAAACAGTTGCCTCTAATACTCACAGTGGTGCTTGTAATGGTGACACAAACATACTGCAGTTTTAACTCAAATTATACAAAAGTGGAAAGAGATCTGCAGGGGCAGAGGGAGTGGAGTGGAATTAATCTCTGGTTTGGACCAATCAATCAATATAAAAGCCTCAAAATGGAATGGTTGGAGCAAAAATAATTGTGACAAAAAATGCAAATCAAAAGAAATGGTAAAAAACTATAAAGAAGGTTAAAAAAATAGTTTGTCAAAACCATTTTAATGATGTTTTTTATAGAGATTTGTTCAAAAAGAACACGCTGAAAGTTTGCATGTTCTTTGAAATTCAACAAGTGTAAGGGTTTTATGTGAAGCCAAGCAATGTGCCCATCATCTTTCAAGGAACATTGGTGTTTAATGATGTGACATGATGCAATATGAATTCTGTTTGTTATAAACAAAATACTCATGGGAGTCTCTGAATGTCAGGAATGTGTCTGTGTCACTCAGTTTAAGAAAATAAAATATTTAAATGATGCTTTCCACCACAGAATAGCAAGTCCTATATGCCATTACAAAGACCTTGCTGTAATCAGAAATATTTTTCTTTCAGACCTGTGACTCAGTTGTAGTACATGTGCTCAAAATATATAAAGTGAAGTTGTGATCACGAGGACATGGAATTTAATCCTACCAGTATAAATAAAGACAATAAATGAATGTGTAATAAATATGTTTAATTTAAAACAAATCCTAAAATCTGTGCAGATAACCAGATGTATCTGGTGAAATAATTATAAACAATTTTTATTTACTCATATTGGTTGTTTTAAAAGCTTCTGCTGTGTTTGTGTGACATACCTGTGCTTCCTTCTACAGCTCAGTGACCATCTGTGCTATAACAGATGGGTGTCTTCTCATTAATGTCATTGATTGGTAATAAAAAGATCAAATGGCTTCAAGGAATTGTCATATTTTCCGAATGACAGAATGGCAGTAACACATTCATATTAGTCATAAAGTTTTCATTTAAATGTTTTATGCGCTGCTAGTTTGTATATATTTTGTGTATATTGTTAATGAAAAAATCCAATGGATTATGTGGTGACAGGCTTGTCTATCAGAACATTTCCCATCATTTTCTAATCTCAAGAAAATAAATAAAATCCAAACATAAATTGCACACCTGCTGTGATGTGTAACAAGTAAAGAATAGAAAATTGTTTGCTTTCAAATTATCATACTTACAAACTGTGAGGAGGGACTTTCCAGGAGGCATTGGAAAAGTCCAAATTATTTCTATACAGACATAAAAAAAAAAAATAATAATTGCATGATGCAGTATTATATGCAGAAATCTGGTCTGGTGTCCACCCAACCCATGCAGTACAAAGCCACTTACTGGAAAACAAACCCAAGCGTACTGCAACCGGCCACATGTACCAAGACATTATTTTCTTTAAACCCTTCTTACGATAGGATGTTTGTTCCCAAAGTCTTCTGTTTTTAACTTAGACGCATGGCTTTAATATGCCTCTGCCTTATCCAAGTGTTGTGAGGTTCAGACACTGATTTTTTTTGCGATGGTGATAGCAGGAAATGTTCTGATGTCTCTTTCATTCAGATTTGAGCATGACTGGTCGAGAGGGCACCAGTTAAAACTTCCCGCACACCTTCTTCTGTTCAGAATAGACCGCACACTTTTCTATTAGAGATTTCTCTTGGTCTTCTAGATCTTGTCTTGACTTTAACAGTTCCTTTTTAACGTCTTGACATTTCGGACAAGGAAAACTGCAAACAGGAAACATTTAGATGTGTCTGTATTACGTTCCTCCACCTTGTGAGTGTGCGTTATCTTGAGATTGTAATCCTCAGGCAGTTGCTTAGTACAGCCCATGGTTGTTGAGTTTAAGTACAATTCCCAAGAGGTACAAAGAGTCTAAAAGTTTATTAGGTTCTGGAATTGTCATTACCGACTGAAAATTCCACTAGGGCAGGGGTTCCCAAACTCGTTCCTGGAGCCTCCCCAACACTGCACATTTTGCATGTCTCCTTTGTCTGACACATTCATTTCAGGTCTTGGAGTTGCTACTAATGAGCTGATGAGTTGAATCAGGTGTGATTGATAAAGGAGACATGCTAAATTTTCAGTGTTGGGGAGGCTCAGGAACGAGTTTGGGAAACCCTGCACTAGGGGATGTGCCTAAACCTCTGCACATGACATATTTAGAGTTAGTTTCTTTCTTTCTTTCTTACTTCCCCCCTCTCTCTTTCTCTTTTTGTGTGACAAGGCAATAGTAATTACAGAAATATTTTGCATTGTTTTTTTCACCATACAGTAGTTACCAGTATTGCGTTACTCCCTGAAAAAGTAGCTCTGTTACTTTGTTACTTTTTATTGAAAAGATCAGTTTATAAAAAGTCATTTTTGCTTATTCCTGTAAAATGGCTACATCGGATCATCGAAGGTCAGCAGCAAAAACATAAGGAATGCTATTTTACTTATTTAATTGCTGCAGGTTTGCGTTATATTCTGAGTTTGCATTTCACTATTTTATTCATTTTGAGGAGTACTGAATCTGTTTTTGTGCAAGTGAGATGAGTATATGCATGTTCAAATTTAGACTAGAACAATAATAACCATCATGTTATTATAGCACAGCACACAATTCCTCTGCACTTACTCCTGATTTCTCTCAACACTGGGAAGGAAAGTTGTCTGTCAGTAAATGGGAAAAAAAAGTAACTGGCATTACATATTTGAAAAAAAAAAAAGAATCTCAGATATTTTCTTGTAAGTTAAAAAGTAATGCATTGCTTAGTTACTTGAAAAAAGTAATCTGATTACATAACTCACTTTATTTGTAATGCATAACACTGATTCCAATCTTTCAGATCCATGGAACAAAAGAGACAAACAGTAGTGAGACTAATGCATTAGCTATATTTAGATGAGCTTTTATACCGAATGTGAAACATACTAAAGTCCACAACATCACAGTACTACTCCTGTTGTACCAAGTTTCTTGGCATGCACCTTAGTTCAGTTTTCACAGCAGCCAGACTCTGATGTCAAATGAACTCAGGTTTGCACAAAACATTGGAGTGTGAAAATACTCTCAGCTATGTATGACAGTCAGCAATGCAGCATGAATAATTCTCACCATAAGGGATCTTTTGGGTGCCAGCATGAAAACCATAATTCAAATCCAAATGATTATGACACTGGATCAGAATTTGGTGAAGTTTCATCTTCTTTTGTTCTATTTGGTAAGCAAGACTTACATAGATTTATCAGCCACAATATTAAAACCACTGTCAACATCTGTCAAGGTGTGGGACATGTTAGACAGCAAGTGAACAGTCAGTTCTTGAATTTCGTGTGTAGGAAGCATGAAAAAAGTAAAAAGATTGAGTGGAGTGACTTTGACAAAGGCCAAAGAGTGACGGCTAGATGACTGGGTCAGAGCAACTTCAAAACGACAAGTGTTGTGGAGTGTTCCTGGTGCGCAGTTGTTAGTACCTACCAAGTGGTGCAACGAAGGACAAACGGTGAACTGACATCAGAGTCATGAGAGCCCTAGTCTCAGCCTCAGGCGTCACGCCCACGGACCATTGGCTAAACGTCTGATGCATATGGCACACTTTTCTGGAAACACTTCAGGAATGTCGAAGTCGTCATCTGACTGGTTGAATTAAACCGGATTTCCGGGAGACACGAGTGTCGTGTTTATTTTCGGTCTGCTGAAACAAAGATGCCATGGCGCCAAACCCCCTCATGAAAGAAGAAAGACGTCGTGTTTACAACGCTTATCAGGGTCAACTAAACACTGGATTTTCAAAAGTACAAATATTTAAAGTTCATGGCATATAATCTTTAAAATGCATCCGAGAGTTTTACACACCGGTTTGTTATTGTGGCGACATTTCCACGCCCCGAAACGTGACGCTAAACGAAACGAACTGTGATTGGTTTTTTCACATGTCGGTCAAACGGCCTCATGGGCGGACCTTGGCCAATGAAACCTGCCATAGATTCCAGACCTTCAGCCACAGTGTATCACGATTTGCTGCTTATGGGACTGCAGACTGGACAGAGTCCCATGATGACCCATGTTCACCGCTGAAAGTGCCTACAATGGGCAACGTGAGCATCAGAACTGAACCATGGAGCAATGGAAGAAGGTTGCCTGGTCTGATGAACCACGTTTTCATTTAGATGAGTTGGACGGCTGGGTGCTTGAGTGTCATTCACTTTGGGAAGCAATGTTATACTCTGTATAATTTTCTGCTGGGAAACATTGCACCCTGGCATTCATGTGGCTGTTGCTTTGACACATCCCGCCTACCTAAGATTGCCGCAGACCGTGTAACCCCTTCATAGAAGTGGTATTCTCTGATGGCACTGGCATCTTTCAGCAGGATAATGCACTTTTTCAGGAATTGAATGTTTGAGGAACATGACAAAGGTTTCAAGGAGTTGCCTTGGCCTCCAAATTACACAGATCTTAATCCAACTGAGCGTCTATGGGATATGCTGGACCAACAAATCCCATCCATGGAGGCTCCACCTCACAACATGCAAGACTTAAAGGATCTTCTGCTGATGTCTTGTTGCCAGAAATCACAGACATGTTCAGAGGTCTTGTGGAGTCCATGCCTCAGTGCATCATTGCTGTTTTGGTAGCACGAGGGGGACCTACACAATTTCCCACTTATTTATTTATTTATATATATTTTCAATTAAAACATACAAATTTTACAGTTACATTTTGTTAAATTAAGTGTCACCTGAAAAAGGTTAGCTATGAAATAAAGTTTTTTTTATTTTATTTTTTATTAACAGAATAACTTTGCACACAATATGGTCATTTGAGTTAATGTATACTAAAAAATATATATATTAAGACATGTTTGCCAAAACCACTTGGATGTTCAACAGTGCTATTGGAAAAAAAATGTTCTGTGGACATTTGAGAGCAGTGGTTCTTAACTCCAATCCTGGGAATTGACGGCGCTTCAGATTTTGCATGTCTTTCTTATCTTATCTAAAAGATACCCCCATGAACTGAACTGAATGTATCATATAAGAGAGACATACAATACGTGCAGAACAGTGAGTCGCCATGACCTGTGGTTTAGAGGAAAAAGACCACTGCACACCAACAAAATCTTCATCCCAACTGTAAAGCATGGTGGAGAAAGCATGATGGTTTAGCACTACTTTGCTGCCTCAGGGCCTGGACACTTTGCAATCATTGAAGGAACAATAAATTCAATGCTGTAAGTCATTTTATAGTTGACTTCAGGAGAGCAGATCATGTTTCTAAGCTTTAGAAAGGTTGGGTGATGCAACAAGAGAATGATGCAAAGCACACAAGTAAACCAACTAAAAATGTTTGAAAAAAAGAAAGAAAATGAAAAAATTCCGGTCCTATAAATTATGCCATACCTTCACATAATATATGTGTTATACATGTATATAATAAATACAAGTGCATTTATATAAGCATTCAAGGGTTCACGTACTTTCTGCACCCTGTATTGTGATATCTCAGTGTATTTGATAAAAATGTGAAAAGTACAATTGTCTCTGTGTTATTCAGATTGTGTTTTTCTATAATTGTGAATTAAATTATCCAAAGCTTAAAGGATCCAATGCTTAAATCCAACACAGACACTGACACTGGAAATGACCCTCAATTAAAAATGTCTAAATAGCATTAGGTAAAAAAAATATTTCATGACGATAAAATACCCAATGCCCTTTGCATCTGCACATTGACGTAAAAGGTTTCTCACTGAAAGCAATCGAGTTCCTGCTTCATTGATGGGTACAGTTAGCGTTTTAATAGTGACACCAAATGTGCTTCAGTTTCTGCGCCTTGGGAGCAAGCAGGGGTTGAGTATAAAAATATCTCCCATCAACCCAGGCCTGTATGCACATGCATACTCTGAATACACAGACTATGCCCTTGTACTGAGATTAAAAAAATCACATTGGGTTGGAAATGTTCTTGAGTTTCAGAGAAAAACATCCATGTGACTTCAGTTCCCATTGTAATAGCATTTCCTACAATTCAATAGATGTCTTACAAATTTCTCCTTTGTAAGTGACAAAAGTCACTTACAAAGGTTAGGGAAAGCAAATATTACCGGAATTTTTGGGTGAACTAATCCTTCAATGCATAATTTTAAAGGGGTCATATGACGTTGCTAAAAAGAACATTATTTTGTGTATTTGGTGTAATGCAATGTGTTTATGTGGTTTAAGGTAAAAAAAAAACACATATTTCCACATACATTATGTTCCACATATTATTTTGCACTGTATATTATTGTTGCTCCTCTATGCTCCGCCTTTCTGAAACGCGTCGATTTTTACAAAGCTCGTCGTTCTGAGAAGCGAGGTGTGCTCTGATTGGCCAGCTATCCAGTGTGTTGTGATTGGCCGAATACCTCAAGCGTGTAATGGATATGTTACACCCCTTACCGTATTGTGATGCCGTGTCCCGGCGCGACGAGACAAAAACAGTAAAAGCCATTATAAATGAGGCATTTGTTGCATCCAGTGGGGACATAATTACTGATTATAATGACTTATACCGTCTTTTTATGCGTCACGTTGCATTGCGCCGCGTAAACATTACCATGTCTGCATTTGTGATCGGAGAAACAACAAACAACAAGCACTACTCTACACTACACAAAACTCGCATTTGAATAGTCAGTGGCAAATTCTTTAAATATGAAAATATACTTATAGGCTGTGAGTCAGAAGCGCTAGACTGTCCTTACAAAGTTGGAATTGCTCCACTTTATAGAAACAGCCTTTGAGCACAGCTGGCATTGTAAGCTACTGTCCCAGGTTCAGGAAATAGTCCTCCGTAAAATGCGCTGCACACACTCTAATATCTGGGTTCAACTGTTCTGGAACAGTGTTGTAAATACAACTTAACCACTGATTCACAACTAAACACATTGTCTCCAGGGCATGGCGCCAGCGGCAGCAACAATACTACAGCGGGAATACTAGTTCTGCCTTTCTTTGCGTATACATAAGGGTGGTGTTAAAGCCAGACCACCTCAAGTTCTTCTACAAACAAATATGTTTGTACAAATATAATCTGGACCCCAGAAATCCTGTATTTGTTGTGTTTTTTTGTAAGCTTATTCACTCTGCACTTCAGCTACTATTACTGAAATACTAGCTCTATAGATGTTTTGTAGTTTCACACTCTGCTCTGAATTCATCACTCCAATATTTCATTCAAATAATCTGCTGTTTTGTTTGTTTTTTGTTATGTTTTGTTTCGAAAACAACAGTTTGCTTGTTATGATTTACTCATAACAAACTGCAACAATTCACAGACAAAGAATATGTGCGTTTTACCATTTTTTGTATTATACTGCAGAATTCATTATCATTATTTTGATTTATATTTCCATTATCTTCACTGTTGCTCTAAGTGAGATGAGTTTAACAGAAATAGAGTTTGCAATCCTTTTTATTTTGCCATTGAGACATATTTCAGACCGAAACAGGAATTTTAAATGAGAAAAAAATAAGACAAGGTTACTGGATTTTAAAGACTTGTTTATAGTGATGTCTATAGACATGCAGCAAAATAGGATGCCTCAGAAATGAACACAGGTTGAAGAGGTGGATGTAGGGGAGTGGTTGGAAAATACGAGGGCTTAATGACTTCAGTCATATTCATTGATTGATTCATTTAAATAATATGTGCAATGAGTTGTACACAATAAGACTAACATACACTAAGAAAATACAGTCAGTTTTGATTTCATGTTCTTTTTCCTACATCATGGAAGTAACATTTTAGTTGAACATGTACACTAATTAACTAAACTAATTAACTGAAAGGGTTATTATTGTTTGTATATCTAAAGTACTTTGTAGTACTACAGCAATTACCAGTAGCAGTTATTTTATTACACTAAAAACATTCAACTCTGCTGCAATAATTGGGTGTTTCTTTAAGCACCGGCACTTTTATATCCCAGGGGTGTGTTTTATTAAAAGTAACAGCTTTTTCCACACTTTTTATCAAATGAAGGTCACAATAAAAATGTCCTATTAAATGTTATTGAAATGCGTTTAAGATACATAAAATGCCAGCTATGAAATTTGGCTTAGCAAGAGAAATAATTTAGTCATTTATAAATACAGTATAACTTTTTAAACACCAAAGCATTCACAAAAATACATGAGTTGTGATGTGGTTATAAAAATAATGGTTGAGAAGAAGAGGAAGGAAAAAAAAGTATATAGTTGCGAGTGTGTAGATTGTTTTTTTTTTTTCAAAAGTTTATTTTCTAAAATCCACTGGGCCAAAAATGTTTGCAGTTGAAGAAAAACCCAATTATGTCATGAACATAATTATTATGATAATTATAATTACTTGTAGCTGCCCTGTTTATCAGCAACACTGATCACAAGTGAGTGCCGTAATCATCGCTTCTTCAGAATTAAACACAAATGAATCTGAAGAAAAGAAGAGAGAAGCAACAAGCCCAGATGCTAGACAGAAAGCAAGCCAAAGCTGTGCAAAAGAGTAGAGGCCATAACTGACTTCAGATTAGTTTGATGGACACCTAGATTTGAAGTGTCTCTGTGATGATGTTCCAAACAGGTTTATAGCACACCTGATGGACCGAAAATAGCCATACAGCGGCCGCATCTCTGACAGATGGCTGTACAGAGAAGGAAAAAGCCCTGGCGAATCACCTTTGATTGAAACACAATGAGGGCGGCCCGCTGTTCAGTGCTGTGAAAATTGCGGATCAGCACCTTCTGATCTCCGCTCGCTGCCCTTGCCATGTTCCACCTTTACTTGATGTGCACTCCTCACCTAAGACCCAGGTGATTGGCTCACAGGCAGAAGATATTATAACACACAAGGGAATGACCTCTGGCTGAAGACTCCAGCAGCATTTCATATCCTGTTTGGGCTGTCCTAATCTGCAGGGGGGATGCACAGGATGGGAAACAAGACTATAAAACACTTTTCCATTCCATTTCGCAAAGATACACCCTGTGAAATAAATTGGCAGCAAAAGGGTAGAATAACATATTCATCTATAGATGGAAGAGCTAGCACAGAGACGGGGGGAGAGGAGAGTAGAAAGAGCGGAAGGAGAGAGATGCCTGTCGCCGGCTGCTGTAAATTGATGCAGGAGCATTGTGCATTTGTGTTTCTGCGGCGAGTGACGCTGATTTCCTCTCATCTGTCGGCACCTGCTTTTAAAAATACTCACACCGTCGTTTCCTCTCATTTCTGCCACCTTCTCAAAATTCATGTGCATTTAATTCTTCCTGAAATGCTTTGTTTTTGTCTCTTTTTGCTCAGGATTGACGTGAGGCCCGTGTTCAGTCGAGGAGAGTGAGTGTATTAACAGCATAGGCTGTCAATGGGGTCAAAATTGCGGCTGTTTACTGAATGTCAACCTTCTGGAAACAACCTTTCTGTACTTCAGCAGAAACTCAGAATTTAAGCTTTATAAAAAAACAAAACAAAAAAAAAAACTGTATAACCTTGAATCTTTGAGCAGTTAAGTCAAAAATCCTCACTTTTTTATTTATTTATTTATTTATTTTTTACCCTTGTAGCATTTTAAACTTGTATGACATTCTTTTCTTCTGTGCAACACAAAGAAAGATATTTTGAATGATGTTGATCTTTTTGTCTATAACAATGTAAGTTAGAGGGTTCAAAAGAACATTTAATTTATTTGACTTTTACTGTATGGTCCAAAAAAAATAAAAAACACTGAGTCATATCTTAAGGTCATGTCTCATACCTCAAAATATCGCCTTGGGTTCCACTGAAGAAAGAAATACACACAAATACACTTTTGGGTGAGCTATCCTTTTAACTCAAGATAAAATTATTTAAATGATGGGTCCCACTTTATATCAAGTGGTCTTAACTATTACTTCCATCAAAAATAAATACAATGTATTATTGAGTTCATATTGTATTGCAAAACACTTTTGCTGCTATTGAGGTGGGATACATAATTCACATATTTCCACTTATGGTTTGTGTTATTTTACTATTTTATGTAATATTACTATGCACCATTTCATATTTTATCCATAACCATATACAATATCATATTTTACCTATTAAGAGGATCCATACTATAATCTCACACATATATTTTGTGCACCTTGTTTTTTTCTTTTTGGTTTTCTTTGAAATAAGAAAACATTTTCACTGAAAAAAAAGCCATGTGACCATCATCATGTGATGTAATTTCCTCTGCTACTGATAGTTTGAAGACATTATGGTAAATATCCTCTTATTTCTTTTCCTATACTTGATCTCCAATGACCTATTATCATTAACTGTCAACAATCTTACATAATTAGGTACATTGTTACAGTTTACTATATTTTAGTATGACTCCAATTCAAATACACAATTTAAATTCAAAGTTAACCTGATCAAGTTAAAATAACATTTGGTTGACCAGACAAGGCCAACTGAAATTGTCAACTATATGTTACCTGTCAGTCGATACTGTTTGTCTGTTACAGGTGACAAACCCACGACCAGGGAAAACTTTTTATTTATTTATTTATAGTTAGTTAGTATATCAAAATGGTGTTTAATGATTAAGATTTGCAGATAGCATAGCATACGTGGGGCAGTCGTGGCCTAATGGATAGAGAGTTGGACTTGTAACCGTGGGTTCGAGTCTCAGGTCCGGCAGGGATTGTAGGTGGGGGAGTGAATAACCAACACTCTCTCCACCCTCAATACCACGACTGAGGTGAGACCCTTGAGCAAGGCACCGAACCCCCAACTGCTCCCCGGGCGCCGCAGCATTGGTTGCCCACTGCTCCGGGTGTGTGTTCACTACCGTGTGTGCACTCGGATGGGTTAAATGCAGAGCACACATTTCACTGCTGGTTATACTCTGTATAATTGTGTATGTGACAAAAAAAAAAAATGGTGTTTAATGATTAAGATTTGCAGATAGCATAGCATACATAAGGTATATCAACTGAAACCAGTAGTTTTTTATTAAGTATTTTTCTGATGTAAAATATACCCTAAATTATAGAATGATTCATATAATTTCATTTTTAGTAAAACATACAGTATGCATATATGAAAATAATATAATAAGAAATATAGATGAGGAAGAGAGTATCAACCCGTTTTAGGGCTGGCCTGCTCTTTAGACCTCTCTTTGTTCATAACTGGCTGTAGTCCCACATTGTCTGGCTGGTGATTGGCAGAGTGTCCAGCAGCGGGGTCTAGAGGGTCCAGCTTTATTGATTTCCTGCTTGTGCTAGCTGCCTGAGCTGTCAGTCAAGTGTTCAGAACAGTAGGATGTCACTGGGCGTGCACTGACAGACATGCAGCCATGAACACCAAACAAGCACAACATGTTACTGCGGGCGACAGCCAGAGCACCAGTGGGCAGAAACGCCCTCTTTCATCTTGGGCTATGGACCAGTATCATTCTGAATTAAAATAAACCTCTCTCGTGTCTTAAACACATTCAATACCAGATAGAATGAATGGGTTGTAATGAGATGTGTGAGAGAGGCTGTCAGGCGTGGCTGTAATATGTTCTGGGCTGATTTCGGTTACATCTGCCAGTGAAGCCAGTGATTAGTTTGAGAGAATAATCCACAGACACTATGATTAATCTTTTCTGAAGAGCATTGAGAAACATTAGACTTCTCAAACCTCACCGATCCATCCAGATGGCCCCGAGGAGCAGAAATGATTGTCTTGTTTAAGAGCTAGGCAAAGAAAGTTCAGAAAGTTGTGATAAAGTTTGGGGTCTTGGTAATACTATATTTAAAGGTGGTCTTGTTACACAAGTTTCATGTACTTACTATTATAGTAACAATAAATTATGCATAATTACTGTACATGCAAGTAACCCCAAGACAAACCCTAACCATAAAGTAAGTACACATTAAATGTGTTTAAATGTATAATTACACTGCAAAGACACCTTAAAATAAAGTAACCATGACCTTAAAAACTTCATACAGTCATAACCGCAGGTGAATATTCTTATACTTATACGGTTAATGTATAAATCCATAAACAAAGCAAAACTAATTCATTAAAATGTATGGTAACACTTTAGTTTAGGGACCAATTCTCATTATTAACCAGTTGCTTATTAGCATGCATATTACTAGCATATTGGCTGTTTATTAGTACTTATAATGCACACATTAATGCCTTATTCTGCATGTCCATATTTTAGATCCCTTAATCCACCCCATAGCTAAACTTAACCACTACCTTTCTAACTATTAATAACAGTGTTGGGAAGATTACTTTGGAAATGTAATAGGTTACAGATAACAAGATACACCCTTTAAAATGTAATAAGTAGTGTAACTATTTAAATTACTTTAATAAAGTAATGCAATTCATTACATTTAGTTGTTTTTGTTTACTTTTCTAAACTATTTTTTAACTGCTAATCATTTTCAAATATTTTAAGCAGGCAGTGTTAACCAGTAGTACTCAAGACTTTCAAATTACTGTAATTTGGATTACTGTAAGACATTCAAAACTGGATAAACTGGATTACTTTAAGACTTTCAAAATCCTTCATCACTTGAATTAAGATTTTAATCATTTAATTTCAAAGCATACCACTGGAACACACTTTTAAATCAATGAAAACATTTTTATCACTTGACATGGTGGCATCTCTCAGACAAGTTGGCATTTGTGTCGCACTGCATCATTTCTAACATGTTTGCATTGATGAAAACTATATATATATATTTATTAGTAGATGCGGATAGATTTAGATTTATTATTTAGAAAGTGACCAATAATTTGTGACCAATACTTTATTTGTAGATCAGCCAGTACACTTTGAGTGGATTCCACCCCAATGCAGGGATGTCAAATCCTGCTACCGAGGGCCACTGTTGTCACGGTGCACACAGCAGGGAGGATCGAGGAACACGAAGACGTGGATAAACTCAAAATAACAGTCTTTAATAAATCCAAACAAGGCAAGACAAGGCAGGGCTGACACACAGAAACAAAAGGAGTAACTAGTAGACCAGACGACACGAAACTGAACAGACAGGACTTAATGACTAAACACACAGCTGGAACAGGCTTAACTAATCGCAATTAACAAGGACAGGAAATAAACCAAATATGGCGTGCATGATTGAGGGAGCGGCAACCCGTGAACTTGACGAACAGCCGGCGGGCTTGGGATAGCCACAGCCGGCGGACAGAACAAACAGGAACAAAACAAAAGAACTTTCAAAAATGCGAGGTGAAGGGGTGCCACTTACAGTTTTGGTCTAGTCTTCTGTCACGGTGCACACAGCAGGGAGGATCGAGACACACGAAGACGTGGATAAACTCAAAATACGAGGATAAACTCCTGGGGTGCTTTTCACAAAGGCAGCGTTAGCCAACCATTTCTGTCATTACCAACATAGTTCAATGATTTGGTAAACTGTAGTCCAAATTAACATTTGCAGTCCCACTTTATATTAGGTGGCCTTAACTACTATGTGCTTATATTTAAATTAATCATTTGATACAATGCACTTATTGTGTACATACATGTTTTTAAAAACACCATTATGTAGTTACATCGGTAATTAATTTCTGTAATTACATTTATAATTAAATTGTTGACCCATCCCTTACACCTTAACCCACCCTTAAACCTACCCATACCACCAAACCTGTCCCTAAACTTACCCGTATCCCACCTCAATACGAGCAAAAGTGTTTTGCAATCCAATATTACCACAGTAAGTACATTGTACTTATTTTTTGATGTAAGTACATAGTAATTAAGGCCACCTAATATAAAGTGTGACCACATTCCCAAACAGCATCACAAACATACGTGGGGGAAACTACAGCCCTCAACCAGTGTTTAGAAACATAGTTTCTCTTTAGTATGACGTGCACTTTAAAACAATGATGCTTCTGGACACAATAAGCAAGATAAAATGTAGTACTGTCTATACAAATAGACATTCCATTTCATTTACAAATATATTTTCATTATTTTGCCATTTTTGAAAAGTGTGCATGTGCATAAATGCGTGAGGGGACATAAGATGGAACCTACGATGAACAAGTATCAAATAAAGCAAAATGACAAGAAAAAAATAGTAGTAGTCTTCAGCTGCCATGTTCATTACAGCAACATCTTGGAGATCTCAAATCAATGAATTAGTAGAAGTTATTACTCCACCGCCTGCATGTGATTTCTTTATTGGCCATCGCATATTGTTCAACCGACAAGGTTCAAACGACGGAGATGTGGCCATGTTCGGGAAACAGTCATGACTAGCGAGCTAGTTTCTGGAACGTTGCTTCTTACTATGGTGGTTAAGTAGCGAGGAATGCGATTGTATGGCAAATGCATCGCTGCACAGTTTAGCTCAGACCTCAATTAAACACACCTGAACCAAGGTAATCAAGGTCTCTAGCATTACTAGAATCTTCCAGGCAGGGACGTTGGGAAAATTTGGAGCTAAACTCTTCAGGACATTGGCTCTCCAGGTCATTTCTTTGAGTGTAAAAAATAGAAATCATGCAGTACATTCTTAGAATCATTAAACAATGGGAATCTATTAAAAACCTACTTTAAAGTTAATTACTTCACTTTAATAATTCTATTCGTGATTTGTATTCCTTTCTTGCTTTCTAAAAATACCTAATTATCCTGCTTGTCAAGAGTGATACGATACAAACATTTTATTATGATGTGTCTTGATCCATTTGCAAACTTTTTACACCTCACTAAATTTAAGAAGTATTACTACTACTACTTCCTAAATTAAATGCATATTTAATCCTCAGAACATTTTATAATAGACCCATTTTTGGAATATTCTTACCAGCTTATTAATATTAGAAAATCCTGTTTTTTATTATGGCAGTTTCCCCTTACAAACACAGCGTAGCATATTTCCTCTCAAGTACCCATAGTCGGACATCACATTTGTGAGATGACAGAATCCAGTCTCAGCAGAATAACACATGCTCGCGCATCAAGCTGTCTGCAGAGAAAACATGTACACCTCCAGGATCCTGACAGGCTGGAAGAGCAGCTATTACCATAGCATGCTTAATTGAGCATTTTACCTTCCCATCTATAGCGTGTGTGTTTGTGACGATCTGAGATGTGTAATTGTGCTCTGCTGAAGACTGTGGTTTTTTACTTTCACTAGACCATCAGCATCTTTATGTAGATGATGTTGCTGCAAAGATACATTTTCCGACGGTCTGACCATGAAATCGTCCTCTCTGACACTTGGATTTTTGTCGGTTAGGTTTGAAAAGGGTTTCATTGTCTGGCTGGACTGCAGAAAGAAGAATAATAGCTGTAATTAAATCCACGAACCACAGAATTCACAAATAAACTTATCTGGAACACTTTAAAATGAGCTTCTATTTTTATTTAATTTTTGTTAATTTTTTTAATGTTCAATAATAGTTAATGGTTTTACAGAGGGGATTTCCCTTTAATCAGAATATACTGTCAGCAGCCAGGAAAAAAAAGGAATTAATTCTATAAATCATTATGAGAGAGAGAGAGAGAGAGAGAGGGAGAGAGGGAGAGAGGGAGAGCTTTTAAAAAAGTGTATTGTACTTGAAATCTACAGATGCATTAGATAAAGTGTAACAACATAAATATTTTAATGGAATCTATGGAATTGTAAGTTATAGAATTTAAAAAACAAACAAACAATGGTTTTGCTTGCAGTGTCTTGCTTTAATTATACTATATTATGAATGAACATGAATCAACGTTTAACCTTAAAACTTTTTTCTCATTATTAATTTGCAATACCTAATGCATTATTGATAACACATTTAATTTTATTGTAAAGTGTTACCACATATTTTATTATTTTTACTGAACTTTAACATCTAAACTGTGATAAATTGTTTTTAAGGTTTTATTACATAATGAAAGTGACATTGCACTGTGTTTTTATTGATTGATATTGTGATTATAATTAAGCACAACAATTATAAAACAGGCTGACATTTCTGTGTCAAAAGGTGTGTTAAAAAAAGTTGGCACTTACTGTGATTATTTTCTTTTTGCCATGAAACACAAGGAAATATTAAAAAGAATGTTTTAAAACTTTTTTCTTCTTCTTCTTGTGGATGGTGATTTGACACTGACAGATTAAAAATATATTGAAACAAAAATTAGGCATACTGTAAAAATAATCAAAACTCAAAAATGGAATTCAGGTTCAGTGTCTCTGATTACTGTCATTTTAATAAAATAATACAGGGCAGGAATAACATCGGGGGATTTTTTTGGGGGGGAAACTTATTTAATCTTTATTTTATTAACAGTAAATACTAACATTTTAATCTGTTGTTGTCATCCTATTTTCCAAAAATATACTTCTTCAGAGTCTGCCAGCTTGTTATTTTTTATAAACACTGGCAAGGGATTTGGGGTGATGGAACGGTTGCTCATGTTGACATTTCTCCAGCATATCTTGGGAAAATGTTGTCAGTGTTTCTCCGACTATGCCTTTCATGTACCAAAAAAAAAAAAAAAAAAGAAAGAAAATACTTGTGGCATTTTCCAAATCCAGCTCATACTGCAATCACTCTAATCCTCACTTGAGGACTTGCAATCTCTGTCCATCCAGCAGTCTGACTTCCTCTGTCTCTACAGATATTTGGACACGAGCACTTCCCCTCTTAGCTCAGCAATAACACAGTGAGCTCACAGGCTGGAAGCACTGACTGGGAACAAGCCAGTACTGTTGGGTCCCTGGCTCTAAACCATGGCATCTGGGCTAATCTGCTACTTCACTTATATTTCTTGCTAACAGTGAGGTGATGCAACTTTATTTTGTCAGTGTACATGAATTGAAGGTAAAAACCGAAGGTAAAAAGTCTTTTGGTTTTGAGAATTTCACAAACACAGAGTAAAAAACCAGGCTTAAATCTTTCTTTCTTTCTCTCTCTCTTTCTTTCTTTCTTTCTTTCTTTCTTTCTTTCTTTCTTTCTTTCTTTCTTTCTTTCTATTTCTCTCTCTCTCTCTCTCTCTCTTTCTTTCACGTGCTAAAACCAGCTATCACCAAAAGTGGTTATTGGCTGGATTTTCCAGCAGCGAGGTGAAACTGACTCAAAAGCTTAAGTGAAGTGACATACTGCCAAGTATGGTGACCCATACTTGGAATTCGTGCTCTGCATTTAACCCATCCAACAATGCACACACACACCGTGAACACACACCCGGAGCAGTGGGCAGCCATTTATGCTGCGGCGCCCGGGGAGCAGTTGAGGGTTCGGTGCTTTGTTCAAGGGCACCTCAGTCGTGGTATTGAGGGTGGAGAGAGCGCTGGACATTCACTCCCCCCACCTACAATCCCTGCCGGCCCGAGACTCGAACCCGCAACCTTTGGATTGCGAGTCCGAATCTCTAACCATTAGGCCACGAATTCCCCTAATGAGTCTAAGATGGTGACGTTCCTTTTTCTTTGTAGATCTGACTTTTTTCCATCAAAATTTTAAGGGATAACTGATGAAAACATTTAAGAGAGAAGATATTGAAAAAGAAATGCAGAAAATACTTTAGGAGTTCTTTTTGTTTTATTATTATTATTATGATTATTATTATTTTCGGTTACACTTTATTTTGATAGTCCACTTTAGACATTCTGCTAACTAGAAGTAACTTTGTAACTACACTGTAAAAAAAAAAAAAAACTTAGATTTGTGAGTTTTCTCAACTTGTTGTTTTAAGTGTATACAGCAAAAAGTTGAGAATCTCGTACAAAAATAAGTTGAGAAAACTCAAAAATCTGCAAAAAGCTGGTTGCTTTAAAATTTTAAGTTGGCTCAACTTTTGTGTACATTCTAATTCTCAACTAATTCTCATTAATTTGCAGATACACGTCTACTAACTCTCAGTAGGGTAGGTTTAGGGTTAGTAGAATAAGTTGACATACTTGCAAAGTTTCTCATAGTCAGTATATTGTATGTTGTGGACCCATCAAAATAAAACGTTAGACGATATTAAGCAGACAGTCTACTAATACTCTAATGACTGCTAGTTGGCATGTAGTTGCAAAGTTACTTACTGTTAGTAGAATGTCTAACGTGGACTATCGAAATAAAGTGTTACCTTATTTTCTTTACTCAATTGTAATGAACATTCTTGCAGACTTTTTGTTTGACCATTACTTGAAAATTGGGGCTCCCAAGGTGTCAAAATGTCTTGCGTCTCATCTGCTATGTTTTTATTGTGCACAAGAAAGTGTATAAAAGCTGACGAGAGCTATCCGTTAGCATTCCCATTAGTCTCAGTGTCACAAGACCCCCAGAAGTGTGCGCTTTGAAATCTGCCACATTTGACACAATTGTTTTTGAGCCAATCTTCAAGCTGTAAATGGCATGTGACTAATAACTTTAGAGTAGCTTTGTCATAACATCATAAAAACGCAGATTGGCTGATGCCACAATAAAATGCACACACCTTACACTAATGTGTGTGTTTGTGTGTGCGTGTGGGGGTGGGGTTACAGTCACAATTTAACCAATTCTCACTATATTAATTAAATATTAACTACGACTTTTGCCTCAGTGAACTCCTAATTTGCTGCTGAGTAATAGTAAGGTAGATGTTAAGTTTATTAGGGGGTTTCAAATATGGTCATGCAGAATAAGGCATTAATATGTGATTTGTAAATATTATTAAACAGCCAAAATGCTAGTAATATGCATGCTAGGTGAGAATTTGTCCTTAACATATAGTGTGACCAGAACTGTTTACTCCTTTCGGTTACACTTTATTTTAAGGTGTCCTTGTTAGAGTGTAATTAAACATTTAAGTACTGAGTAATAATAATTAACTACATGCACTTTCTATATGGTTTAGGATTAAGGTTTGTCTTAGGGTTACTTGCATGTAATTATGCATAATATATTGCTATTATAATAGTAAGTAAATGCAATGTGTAACAAGGACACCTTACAATAAAGTGTTACCTTCAAAAAACAAAAAAACAACAACAACAAAAAAACAATTTCTTACAATTTATTTATTTTTTTGTCAGTGGATGTGTTTCATCTGCAGAAGGGTGCGGTTATAGCATCTACTAGCAAGATCAAACTAGACTTCTGACCCCTTGAGTGTGCATCTCCTAAATGAAATAAAGAAAACTAGTTGACATTAAACCAAAATAAAAGAAGCCCACGTGTTTGTAACCACCAAAAATCCATGTTTAAATTTAAAAAGATGAAAAGCAGAAAGAACTATCAGAGAGCCATGGCCCATATTTGAGATTCCGAAACCGTTCCTTTGTCCCCCCCTGAAACATTTTCAGCAAGTTTTGTTCCCTCCATTTAGAGAGGAGACGTGATGGATGGCGCTGAGAGAGATTGGAGGCAAGAGACGGGTGAGGTGCTGGACTCCATGACCACTGTAAGTGGAGAGAGAGATCTGTTTGACAAACGCTGTGCCCCGTACACGCTGTGTAAAAGCTGTCTGACATCCCACTGTTGACAGGTTTGGCAGAAGAGCTGCATTGGTGCTCAGAAGTGGAATTTCAGTGAATTTTGATGACTCAAAGTTCACTTTCCCAAGACAAATATACTTGAGGGGGCGAAACCTCCCTTGGTACAGCACCTCTTTTGACTTCATCCGCTGTTTCTCTTTGTGTTTTTTTGATGCTTTGATGGATATCATGTTCCTTTTGTTCGGTTTCATTCAGGTAAATGTACAGCACAGTCAGTGTTTACGTTAAGGTGTAGCATTAGCTAAACAAATCTTATTATATTACCCAAGAAGAGTGACTTTCAGCTGACAGATATTTAATTACACAATCCGGTGTGCTTTTGTCATTTAAATAGGTGTTATCTCGCCGCTGAGCTGCTGTACAATGTCAGAGGTCTTTACAAGTGAGTGAAAATGTCCTCGGCTTTATTCAGCATTGGGATTTAATATAAATTTATCTCCCCTCAAAAAAGCATTTCCATTACAGGATAAAATCCATATTGAGTCTCAAGTCTGACACTCGCGAGACATCCCTCGAGTTAGACTGACCTAGGAGAACGTGTGAAGTGCAAGCGAATCGATTAAAACATTTGTGTGTGTCATAATCGTAACTGTTGGCTTGGAGATATCAATGTCACCCTGTTGCCACGTGGGGAATTTAAGACATCTTTTCCTGTGAATTTATTCTGACATGGAGGTGACATCGCCATATATAAAGCTACTATTAATAAAACTCTGACAGCCAAATGCGCCCGGCGCTCCTCCAGGGTTTGCTCGGCTTTTTTAAGATTCAAAGTCTGCCATTGTGGGACTCCAAAGGAAGGCGGAAATGCGTTCTAATGTGCGTGTCTCTTGCATCAGAGAGATGTTTATTTGTAGGTAACGGTTCGTAGAAAAACCTTCGCTCCATCATCCGCAGGACCACCCTTTCTGAGAGAGGCAGGGCTGTAAATCCGGAGGCGTTTGGCTGTTGATGGAGTTCTGCGGGACGGCAGCGATTGCACCTCACTTTATGAGTGATTTAGGACGAGTTTTTCCCTCAATGTTTTAGTCATTACTCTTAATCACACACTTCAGCCATTCCGTCCGCTTCCGTCGCCCATTTCCTCTGTCTTCAGGCTGACATTGACAGATAGCAGACGCCCGCTGTATCTCCTCTGAGCCAGACAAGAATATTATCACTGCGTTTTTTCTCTCCATCTCAGGAAAAAAAAGGCCTCAAGACTTTCTGTTTTAATTTTTTTAGCACGTTATTTTTCTGCTATTGTAGTTGAATTTTAAACAAAAGAAATGTGCTTGCAAGAGTTCGATCCCGTGCCATATGAATGTACACTCTTTTCTAGCTCATGATAAGGATTTTCGGCTCAGCAGAAAATCGCAATTAATCCTCAAACACAGCTCATGGAAATCCCAGCGAATGTCAGGAAAAATTAAGGCTTCTTCACCAAAAATGAATTCCAATATATTCTGCGAGGAGCAAATGTCATACAGCCATCATTACAGGGCTAAAGAGTCGGCAGTATTCCGAGATCATACACAGATCTGTTATCACACTTGAGGGGTAGACATGTAGGTGACACACAGTTCATGCGACAGAGCCCAGGGGGACAGACAGGCTTTCTGCTGAGCGTTTGACACCTTTTCCATATGCAAGCACAGGGCCGGCTGAAGCTGGATGGATCTGCATTATTAGGCTGGAAATGGGGGTCAGTGTGTTTGACACGAGCGATTCTCCTCATGCTAACAGCTGGCCTTGACTACATTACCCACATCAATCCACATGCCGCTGCCACAGTCGAGATCAAGGGCTGCTGGATTCTGATATCCTGAGAGGCGAGGAACCTTCGCTGCTTTAGATTCACTATTGCTCATTGCCAAACGGATACGGTTGGGAATCTGTCTGGTGGTCTTTTGAGTTTTCTATCAGATGAACATGAACAACAAACTGTATAAAAAGTCTCACCGCAGCACAACGAGTGGATCTTGAAAAGCAATTACTTCAGTTCACTTCAAATGATCATTTGCTTTTTAGCGAAAGCAGTAAAAACATAGTCAAATTTTAATTATAAAGCAGATTCTGTTTGTCGATGGTGATTGGTAAACACAGTATTCCAGTTATGCGGCAAAACATGTTGTTTTTAATTTTTTTATTATTAGTTATTTTTTACTTTTTTAGTTGATATATTATATCAAAGCTTTCAGAATGTTAAGGGAAACAGCTGCTGAAATTTTAGCAAATAATAATCTTCAGTTTGACATGCTATTGCCATAATTCACATATGTGAAGTCTATTATCTGAATCTCACTACAGCTGACATTGTATTCTCTATGACTCCATGACATATATGAATATTAAAGAAACTGACTGATTTTATATTGTTCTCTAAATACCTTAAACTGTTAATATACCTGATTAGCAAGATCTACCATCTTGATAATCTACCATGCATATCTTACTAAAAATGTAATGACAATTTTATTCAGAATAGAAATGACTTTATAACAGTGATATTAATAACCCTAATGATCAGTAATGCAAGTTGTGCTGGTACAGTCATAAAAATGATTTTTCTGCAGCAATGATAATAAAGAAAGTAAATATAGTTGTAAAAGTAATGATGGCCATGAATACAAGTAATCACGTTAATGACTACAGCTTTTGTGTTCATTTATCCATCATTTTTGACACGAGTCCATAAATAACAAAAGCAAACAGGCTTTTCCATATGGCATCGTCCAGCTTGTAGAACTGAGCTCTCCATCACTGCCCAGTATGCCAGCGTTTCCCGTCTGCTTATTCATGCATGTCTTATCAGAGATGAAATTAGCATCTCATTGCTGTAATTAGTGAAGATCAGTTTATTAGAGCTCATTACACGTGCATTTTTGGAGCATTTAAAATAAATAGGCCTTTACTGTATGCAATGCATGCTTGTATTAAAAGAAACAATGTCATACTGCTAAAGTACAACTTATTGAGATAAACTGTAGATCTTCCAGTAGTTCCAGTTTGAGATATTTTGGTAGCACTTTATTTTACAGTCCTGTTCTGCATGTATAAATTATGTACTAATAATAGGATAATAACTAGGTACTAACCCTAAACCTACCCCTAAACTTAACTTAACCCATGTGTTTACCTTATATTACCCGGCACTTTCCAATTTAAGTACACTTTAAGTACACATACTGTAAATAAAGTGCAACCAAAATCGTCCTGAGGATATTTTACATACAGTGAAAGTGAAAGGAAACAGACGCTGTCAAACTCTAACAATAACAATTAAACACCATAAAAGTTGTCCTTGCAACCTGTGAGTTATATTCAAAGTCTGAAGCCATACATAGAAAAATGTATCAAAAATGTTATTTTCAGAAAGTCTTCCCCTCTGCTGTAGCTGTAATTGATTTTTGCTTGTGTCGTGACTGACGGCTATTAAGGTTGGACTAGCACAACTACATGAATAGCATCACAGTTTTCCGCTTCGAATTTGAAAGCTCCTCAACTTTAAATTTAAAGGGGTCATGACCTGAAAAATTGAAATTCCCCTGGTATATATAATTCCATTTAGATATATAAAAACATTCTGTAAATTTCAGAACTCAAAACTGTCCCGTTAGTCTAACAACAGCTTATTTCGAAAACGTTTATATTTGCAAAAACGTCATAATAAGAACATGGCGGCTAAAAACTGCCTCCGCAGAAGAAGATCAACACCTGCTTCTACATCGCTGCTTGTTTAGCCCCGCCCACCGATTCACGCACATAGTAGGTAAATGACAAAAGTGGCAAGCGCAGTTCTACGCAGAAACCAAAGATAAACGTTTTAAAGATGAACTTTAAGTAAGTAAGAACTTGGTACTTTGTTCTCTACATTTTACCGCAAATTAATTTACAAATAAGGCACAATTCGGCGCAGGATTTTCAGAAAGATTAACGATGCTGTGCCGATTTGTCGCACCACACAAGTGTGTGTAACTGTTTCATTACGTGGTCACTATTGCTTTGTCTGTTATTACAGATCGTTTGATATATAGTGAGCATTTGTGAGTGTTTAACCTAAAACACAGCAGCGTCCATCTAGGAAGGATGTAGGCTGTCAAACATACACTACTGTTAGCCAATCATACCAGTGGGCATTTACTTCCAAGTCTACAATCCACCAAGCCTATTCAAACAGAACGTTCCAATGAAGGGGGACAAAAAATAGCCTATTACTCCTAAATTATTATGTTTTTTGATGTATAAATCTTGATAACATTACTAGTGCACCTCAGAGGAAGGTGCAATAAATAAATGAATAAATGGATGAATGAATGAATGAATGAATAAACAAACAAAACGAAAAACAAAGGCAGTTCACGACCTCTTTAAAATCTGGCTACTCCCTACCTTTGTGCTATTTTCAGATCTGACAACCCACTATCCACTATCATGTTATTTGCATGGAATATTTAGTTTTGTCATCATTTCTTGGTAGATTCCTGACAGCAAGATGTGACTGGATTATTAAGGCTGAGTTCGACTCATGGATGGCATTAAAAGCTATAGAAATGCAGTTCATTGCAGTCTTTATTTGCGCTGAGTGTTATCTTATATAACCAACATACCAGCACTTAATTTTTTTGTGTACAGTGATAATCTGTCTGCACCAGCTTCCTCTGCAACCCCTCTGACAGACACTCAGCAAAGAGTAAGAAGATTTCAGGGGAAGGGCACTGCTGGTGCACTTCATATTAAAGTACTAGAGATTAGGGTGCTGATATTAGAGGAATTCAGAAACCATTTATGATAAATCCAGTCAAGTGGCCCATGAAACACATGTGACATTTTGAATTATGCCCTTCTCCTTATAAGAGCCAGAGGAAATAGCACTTACCGTTCGTGTCTCCAAATTGTACTTGATACAGACCTGTGGTCTCTGGGACTGGGGGTGGCGGCAGTGATTTTACCACACAAATGAAGCCTGAATCCCTTCTCCTGATTCCACAGATTACAGAGCAGCTACAAAATCAGCCAGAGGAGGATTTGAGCTAAATACAACTGTCTAATTCAATTACTAATCCAGAGATTTGCCGGACTCTAAAAACACAAAATATGTTAGAAAAGTGAATTTACTTTGGGGGCAGTGTAGTAATTTCTACTGATGATTTCATACAATCCTTTGTTATGGAGGGATTTATTTTTTTTTTTTTACAGATACAAATTTACATACATTTACTATACATAAACTATACACCTATTGTACACTGACAAAAAAAAAATATTCATTGAATTTACTAATTTTTTTTTTAATAAGCGGTGGCAATCAATTTATTTTAGTTACATTTAAATACATTTTGTTGAAAGTTACTCAGCTAAATTTATTTAAATGTAGTTAAAATAAACTGATTGCATAAATACTGAGTTTTTCCATTTCCTATAACATCTAAAATTAAAACTACTTGTGGTTTACAAATTGTTGATAAATCACAACTCTTTACATATGATTTAATTAAACAATAATAACTGTGTAATTACTGTAATGAAGAACTCAATATTTGAATAGTGTCTATTAATGTATTCACTACAGTTTATAAACTATGAATTAACTATAAACTAATAGTTTGCAAATGATTTATACTTTATTAGTGTATACTTACTATAAAGTGTAGCCCAAATCTTTAATAAAAACAGATTCTGAAGTTGTTTTAGATCTGCTTATATATATTTATTTCTGTGGATAAATGCATGAACAGTCTGCATTCTAAAGAAGGTCTGTAAAAATATGCCTCAATTTACTGTGTAAATATAATTTTCCGTATTGATTTTTTTTCCCCATATTTTTAAATATGTATTGTATTTTGTAGTGTTTTAGGGTTGAAGGAAATGCCCATAAATGTAATGGAAAATGTACTGATATTTTCTGCCAGAACATTATCCATTTATCTTCTTATAGTGTGATCTTGAACCCAAATATTTATTGACTTTATATGTGCTTATTTTATGACGTTTCTAAACCTTCATCGCTGTTTTACTGTAGCTCACTTCTGGAAAAGCACCAGTAAACCTGGAACTTAATGTGATGAATCACTTCTGGTATTCATCATTTGTAAGCCACTTTGTGCAAAAGCATCTGCAAAATAAATAAAATAGATTTTGTTTATGCATATAAACACTACAGGCTGAGAGATTATATAAACAGTCAGTTCTTTGAAATTAAAATGATTTAGTCAAATCTATGACCACTAGATTTTTATAAATGGCAGTTTTATAAATTAATGGATGCTGCAGTTCGTTTAATGTGAGTTAAAATTGGGCAACACTTTATTTTAGGCTCTCTTTAGCATGCATCTTACTAGAATATTAGCCATATTAGTAGTAATTAAGCACATATTAATGCCATATTCTACATTCTTAATCCAATACCTAAACTTAACAGCGACCTTACTAACTATTAATCACCAGCAAATTAGGATTTTATTGAGGGAAAAGTCGCAGTTAATAGTGAATAAATGTTCCCTATTCTAAAGTGTTACCGAATTTTCTGTAGTTCCCCTCAGAAGACACGTATCAGGAACAATCATGCAGTCTCTCAAACTTATGCCGGACACCACAGGAAAACCTTCCACACGCCAAGAAAACCTCTTCATTTCACTCCCCGGGGAGGACAGAGGCAGAGAAATAGAGAAAGAGTGAAAGAAAAGAGAAGAAGAAGAAAATGTCTGCAGGCTATCCTAGGTAAATGGTTCTATTTTCCCTTCGGCAAAGGCCTCCATGACAATTGAGAACAGTGGCATGAGCGCTGGCCTGTCTAATAGATCCCTATAGAGGGACTTGGGTTCCCCTTGGAGGAAGCGCACACCAGGCAGACCTGCAGCGCTCTGTTCAAGGTGTGACTGTAGGATATGACTGCTGATGTACAGTCTGCAGTGATTTGCAAGTTTTTTTATTCATCCACTTGTTTGAGAATTGGTCTGTGGAAGTAGTTTTGGCACCGGACCATACAACAGGTTGGATACAGCAGCTAGATGCTTCTGTGTGTTCCTATTGGCTACATACACAGTAAAATGAGCAGTTGCTATCACACAGAGATATTCAAATTGACTTTCATTGACTTGATCTAATGTAGTAAGTTGATCCAGACATATATTGGATAAAACCAGTTAGTTAAGGCGTTATCACATAACGTGGTCCATTGTTACTTTACAATACTGACTAACAATACTAGCAAAACTCAACAGTAATTATTTTATTATTAAATGTGGTTGTTTTATTACTAAGCATACTGAAATTGATTAATAGAGCCTGTAGAGTAACTGCCAATGTCTTGCAGTACACTTTAACTACTTATACTTCAGATTTGCAGACATTTTTATATATATAATGTAATTTACTGATGTATTTATTTATTTATTGGCTATACATTCGTTTGCACATAAAGACGCAGTTTTTAAATTCCCATGAACGAAGCATGTACCTTTTTTTTTCGCTCTCTCTCCTTCTTGTACTATTGAAAACCTTTCAGCTTTTATAGAACTAATCTGACAGGAAAATCTTTGAGAGGCTGCACAGACTAACTGCCCAGAGATTTCAACTGTCTGCTCTGGATGCCGAAATCGCAGTGCCCTGGATTCCTATTAGTCAAAACACCCCGAGCCTGTCCTCTTCAAACACATACACACACACACTTACACACCTTCCCATGCAGCACTGGCCAGGAGTGAGATGCCTGTCAACCTGTAGCATCTCTGACTGTCAAGCTGAGCCTGTTATTTAGCACCCTCCTCCTGAAACACACACGCACACACTCACCCTTCAACTCTTCACTCGGTTTTAAATTGTTTTTCAGATGTTGTCAAAAGTGCTCAAAATGACTGACAATACATTTGGTGTTGTGTAATGAGACTGAATACATGGATATTAATTTAAGGTGCTTTTGCCATTTCAGTGCTGGTTTGTTTTTGACACCAGAGCTTTTTGTGTCTAATCTGATGGACTGGCAGAAATGTAAAAGTCATTACTTACATTGTAGAATTGTTTCCGAGTATGTCACGCTTGTCAGCCGCTGTGAAGTATGATTTCACAGCGTGATCTGAGAACAGGTGTTCATGAGCGCTATAGTCTATCTGAGCATGTGTTGAACAAAGGGCATTGGTCCAACATTACTTCAATAGCATCATTTGATAGAAAACTAAATCTAGGCTCAAAAAAAAAGAATGTGGAGATGACCTGTTTTCTGAATTGTAATTTTATTGCATCTGAACACATTCGGTCACTTCAGATCCCTCTTAACGCACAAAATAAACAGTACATTTTTAAAGACCACCCTAAAAGTTCGTTTAAAACGTATATGAATTCAAATATGTATTGACTAATGAAAGGATTCAGGCATTTTTTCCGTGCTTTACAAACACATCTTTGAGAAATAAATG
The DNA here is from genome assembly GCF_936440315.1 of Barbus barbus. NCBI lineage: Eukaryota > Metazoa > Chordata > Actinopteri > Cypriniformes > Cyprinidae > Barbus > Barbus barbus. The sequence goes on along the minus strand of NC_136715.1, from coordinate 22,567,098 downwards.
TGGCATTTTTGGAGTATGGTGAAATGCTAAGGTGTGTGACAATATATTATAAAGATATATGATGTATCACAATGTTATTACAATGTTTAGTGCAATCATGAAGCAATAATTTAATAAATAAAATACATATTTTAAATGATGTTGTTTGTTCTTTGTTAGAAACGAATATGATTAAAAAACACTATTTGAAAATAATATTTACATAAACAAGAAGTAATGAATGAATGAGGCATTAATACATATGAATCAATGATTTATTTTGAGTTATTAATGAGTTATCAATAAAAGTTTTCTATATCCAAACACTATATAAATTACATCTAAAATCTAATCTTAAAACAAAATCTAAAAAAATGTATTATATAGTATTTGCAAATACATTAGAATTTTAAACAACTCAAAATAAATATATTAAGTCATTTAAAAATATTATAATTGGAATATGCATGTTCATAACATTTTAAAATGTAATAAAACGCACAATTATTTTTAATAAAAAAATATTAAATCATTATCTTTCTCTCTCTCTCTCTCATCTTTTTCAGTGCTTTATAAACACATCTTTGAGAAATGAATGTGGCATTTTTGGAGTATGGTGAAATGTTAAGGTGTGTGAAACTATATTGTAACAATAGGATGTTATCACAATGTTATTACAACCATAGACATTTAAAATAATAATTGTGCTAGCTGCAATCCTGTTAATTTGTTCTCACATGTCAGCCTATAATTTAAAGTGAGAGCTTCAATAGCACACTTATCTTAGAGATCCGTTCAGTCGCCACACTGTCTGAAAGATGAGACCAGACCGGAGCTCGTTGACTACCTTTGCTGAAATGTGAAAACTGGTGTCATACTGTACGCATCTTTTTCTCTCTTCTGGTGCCTTTCCCACAGGGAACCAGACCAAATCCTGCCATTAGTTGCTCCCAAGTTTGGTATTGACTTTTTGGAATAACAGCTTTGCAGCCATGGCGTGATTTATGATGATGTACATTATTGATCACTTAAGGAGATATTAAGGTATTCAGAAATAAACGTGATGGTCTCATCATGGACGGCACAAGAGGCGCCAGGCCAGAGGAAAGTCTTTCAGCATTAATTAGCACGTCTGCGGATTGCTTTTTCCTCTGACTGTCTCAATACTTTTAGTGAGACTCGTGTGAGATGTGGCCTCAAACAAACATTTCTCAGTAGCAAAAATCAGATTACAGTTACTTATAAACATTTGGACTGCTGTTAAAGTCCAGTTAGTTCATGTATTTTGGCAAAAATTGTGCATGCTGACATTGTTATACTGCATTATGCTACGGCGCTGAGGTCCAGAGGGCACTGGGGAATCAACCAGGCCAGGTCCATTACTGCTGCTTTAGCAGAAAACTCCATTGAGAAGTTGTTAATTTTTTAGCCCAGAGTTCACAGGCTGAGAGACACGAGGAAGACATCGGTCTCGACAGTCTGGAACCGCCTTCATTTGAGCTGAAGTGGAAATTACTGACTCAATCAATAAACAAAGCCAAAGTGTTGAAATATTTATCTGCATGCTAATCCATCTCGGTCTATTATCTAAACATCGCTCTTCCACGTTTGGAGTAATTCTGAAAGCCATTTATGGATGTTAGTACACCTCCTGATGGACGCTGGGCCACGCGGCCCTGAGCGTGGAGCCATTAGTCCCTGCTGGTGTCAATAAGAGAGATGAAAGATCCGGAGGCGTCTCCCACCCTGAGTCAGCAGCATCATACGAGAGCAAACTTACTAACGTTTCTTCAGTGCATTTAGATTTTGAAACATATTTAAACATGGGAGTATTGTAATAACTTTTATTTGTATGTCTAATAAATCAGAAGTTATATTTATGAACATATTTGGATTGAATATATAATAACTAATGAAAGGATTTGAACATTACATGTTTAAAAGTGTAATAATAAATGAATGATTGAATACATAAAACTATTATTTGTTTATTGTTAGTAAACTATTTGAAAATAATATTTACTGTACTTAAGCAGCAATGAACGAATGCATATTAATCATTGATTTCTATTATAAATAAAATGCCTTGTTAGTTCTTTTCTTTATCTAAACAATATAAAAAAGGAAAATAACTGATTTTCTTCTGAACTGCTCTGTCACAGCCATGATGTGAATATAATTACCTTCTCCATTTGAAATGCTTTGATTAATAAAATGTATTATCTAATTTCAGAAATCCCTTTAGTAAGTAATACGCACAGACAGAATGAAATAATCAAACCAGAATTTGAGGTGGAATATTGTGCTTATTTAATAATGGAATAATTAGCAGATGTAGAATGTCAGGTTTTAGTAATCTGCTCTGGGTTTACATCTATAATTCTCTAAATAAGAATTTCAAGTTCTGATGTAGTGAACTTTGGTCTCATTTCATTCTTTGTTGAATAATAATATAATGTTATTTATAATGTTTAAATCTTTACTACTAATAATATTAATTAGTTAAGAAGCTGCAATGGAATAGCATTTTGCAAAATTGAATGAAACCACATTATTCTAGTTTGTGCTGTTTAAATAGTTTCCACACTAATTTTACTTTAACAAATTGTATAAATTATGTTAACACTTTACAACAAACTTCCTTAGTTAACCTTAGTTACATTAGAAAAAAATCTACTAAAGCATTAATTAATCATGAGCTAACAAAAAACTAACAATGAACGGGTGTATTTCTATTAAATAACATTAACAAAGATTCATAAATACTGTAACAGATGTTTTGTTCATGATCAGTTAATGCATTAACTAAGGAAAGCTAATGTAAAGTGTTACCTTTATTATTTACAATATTTATTGATGAATATTGATGTTCATTTTCCCAGCCAAAAATATAACCACATATTCAGGATTGGGAGAAACACACACACACACACACACACACACACACACACACACACACACACACATATATATATATATATATATAAAGTGATAACAGTCATAGCAAAAAAGGATTAACCACTCTTATGAATACTGGGGGAGATCTGTCACAATCTATGTTAGTTAGGGGCATAATTCCAGGAAAAGTGTTGCTTTACTCTTTCCTTTCAGCTGCAAACCTTTACACTTCCAGTCTGTTTGTCTCTAGACTCAACCCTGTCTGTGTGTGTGAGAGTGTGTATGCATGAGTTTTCCCGTCTGTGTTATTGTGTGTCCTGGTTTAGCTGAAGCGTCTAGCCTAATATTATTGAATAATGTGTATTGAGTGACTGTTTGTATGATATATTAAATCTGAACTCAGTCTGAGAGTTAAGCTTTCTGTCTAGCATTCATTCCCCAGCCTCATAAGCAGATTTAAAACTGACGGTAATGATGAGGGTTAAATACCTGGTGAAGCAGACTTCTTGTGTAGCTTTAGCCGTAAGACCTCTGTAATAAGGCTCTGATGAAGGTTTAACTAATCCCATTCTATTTAATATAGATATTTTCCTGGAACCCAAGGGCCCCCTGGTAAACAGGTCAGGGCTATTGTGTTTACCATGCTTATCCAGGCAGTAATCAGCATTCACAGTGTCGTCGTGGGTTTGCATGGCTATACTTTTCAAACACTGTACTGAAAAGGTTAATGCTGCAGCATTTCACAGTTTATGACACGTAATAAAGATTCATTCCATTCATACTACAGGAGTAAATGGTGTCAGCAATTCTTAATTACAAGAGGTTAATGAGGTCTGCCCATACCGTGAGGAACTGATGAAACAATCTTTTATTTAGAAGGTGAATTATTCTTCATACAGCAGAGAACGGGATGTCTCCAAAGGCATTAAAGTTTGGCAGATCCAAACAAATTCACTAAAAAGTTGTAATACTTTTGTGCAAAGTATTTCAGAAATCCGCATCTTATTTACTAACCACTCACAATCCAATTTAACCGGGCCTTAAATGCACAGCAGGTATTTAAATCAACCCATTGTTACTGTTCGCAACCACAACTGCTTTCTATGTAAATTAGGCTCATTATAGATTATGCGTCATTGAAAAACTGAACAGTATTTGCCTGCTGCAATTAACTTTGCGCCATTACTGCCCGCGGAAAGCAAGACGTAAGTGCAATTTCATTTAAAATATATGTTTTGCGATCATGGTGGGGAAAAGCGCTATAAACGGGCATGTATCCAGAAGCATGGTGCAGACAAACACACTTCAAGGCTTTTAAAGAGCAGATTCAGGTGTCTGCAGCGGTGGATCAATGCTGTACGGTTCCAGTAAAGCATGTCATATTGTAGTAGTCTGCTGTATTCCCCAAACCTTAGCACTCAGAACTGGTCTGCAAGATGGGGAATTGAGCAGAGCAAATCAGCTGTTGAGCTCTTTATGCCATCTGACTAATAATTAAGGAACTGCCATGAAAATGTTGATTTCACTATGAAATTGGACTTCTGTTATGATTACAACTTGCTTAAAATATGCATTTTAACATAATACATGAGTACTTCTTAATGACCACCAACATCGCTTTCGCGTAATGCAATTCTCTAAAATGTGCAATCTGCTAAATTCAATTATGTAGGGTGAATGTGAACCAATCAAATACTCAAATAAATCAAGTAAAATGATTTTCGCCGTGGCATTACTAAAGCTGTAGTTTCCTTTGCATTGGACTTAATGGATACATGCTGAACTTAAGTATTATTTCATGTGTTTTTGAGAAAAGAAGAAGAACACTTCACAGCGATTTATGTTCAATTATGATGCATTTTAGAATTGTTTCCCAGTTTTATGTTACTTCACTCAAGAGTGTTATTGTGTATAATAACAAAATGTGTTACTGCTTGCTAACAGTTCATTATCTAGCTAGCAGTGGTGGGTGTAATGCATTAATAAGTAGTTAATTACGGCAATTTACTTGTAAAGTTAGGGATTACTCTTAATTACATTAACTTCTTATTTAATAGACTGTATAGCACAATTCTATATAAAACTCAATAGAGGATTTAACATAAATTTAACATCTTGTGTGTTTTTAATGTAACCTTCTCTATTTACTTTGGTCAGTTCAAGAATTGTTTATGCAATTTTATATTATTTATTTGAAATAATTGAGCAGTTTCATGTCCATCCTTTTATTATTCAACTGGTCGAGGCTGATGGGATTTAAAAAGTAATTAGTAATAATAATGAAATACTGTTTAGACAGAGAGCAATTAGTACAGTAATCTAATTACACTGTTGAAGATGTAATTAGTAGCTAGTGATCAATGACTTCTGTTAGAGTAACTTACCCAACACTTCTAGCTAGTACAAATTATATTTCAATACTGAAAAACAATGTGAAATGAAATAACTTATTCCTGTCAGAGAACCATATAGAATAATTTGAGACTACTTAAATTCATGATGTTGCAATTACTCATTAAATCTTGTAAATCCAACACACTTTTTCAGTGAATGGAGAAAACATGGTGCAGCAACATGTAAGTCTTTTTACAAGATTTATCAGCAGGGGTTGACAAGGCCATGCTAACTAATAAATCTTCACCCCTTTGGGTATAAAACCACTAGACAACCCCACAACACATGTTATTTTGCATACAGTATTAAACCTGAGTTTCTGCACACATGCCAAGGTGAGAGCTATGAACTGACATATTTACAATTCAAGTTCACTCGCCACAAATCCAGAAGTGTTGTTCTTGTAATTCATCACAGTCAGCTCGGCCAGTGACCTCCCTTTGTCTTCCTCTGGCTCCCTGCATCTCCCTGTAACCCAATAGAGACAGAAATAAGATCAACTCCACTCTCCACTTGACTCAGTTCATCCCAGTCCTGACATCAAACGCATCGATTGAACAGCCTGCTCTAGTGAAGGTGAAGTGATCAGCACAACCATCGATTTCTCACATCACTACTGAGCTGAAAGCAAACACTAGTCACTGTCCGAGACGGCTTCCTCCGAGGGGCATGAACACAAACCTCTTAAACGTGCAAAACCACTAAATATCTTTTGGCCTGGATGTATGATGTGATGGTTATTTCCATTTAATGAAAAGTGTTTAATTTAATATTACATTGAGAAAAAAAGAAGAAGCAAATTCTATCATCATCTACACACCCTCATTTCTTTCAAAACCCGGCTTTATTTATGAAACACCAAAGGAGATATTTCAAGCGGAATGTCTTAGATACTCTGAAAAACGTTACACTGTGTAGGATTTATCTTTAAACTATTTTTAGCAGTTTCATAATTGTGTTTGTAAATTTCACAAATAGTATTTTCTTGTAAAATATACTCCAATAAGCATTGTTTTATTTACCACTTTGATTTTATTTTGTATTTTATTTATTCATATTTTAACTGTGTATTCATCAATATTTTTTAGAAAAAAAAAAAAAAAAAGGTTACACTTTATTTTAAGGTGTCCTTTATACATTGTTTATACATGTAAGTACTGTGTAATGTTAATTAACTACATGTACTATATGTGACCCTGGACCACAAAACCAGTCATAAGGGTCAATTTTTTGAAATTGAGATTTATACATCACCTGAAAGCTGAATAAATAAGCTTTCCATTGATGCATGGTTTGTTAGGATCATGAACAAAACACTAATCCTAACCCTAACCATATGTGACCCTGGACCACAAAACCAGTCTTAAGTCGCTGGACTGTTTGGAGCAATAGCCAAAAATAGCCTTTCTCTCTTTCTTTCTTTTTTTGTCTTTGTCTTTTTTGGAGCTTGACGGCCCAAAAAAGAACAGCTTAGTCATTGTTAGTAAACGGCTGCATCATTTCATGCACACACACACACACACACACACACATGCGCGCAAGTTTGGAACTGTATGAGGCTGACGAATTATGGCGCACATTCCCTCATCAATATGTGAAGATACAGAGATTGAACATAAATATGACAGTTTCATCGTAAGAACATGTTGAGAGCTTGTGTCCTTCACTACTTTCAAGGACACGCATGCCAAGTGCGACCCGTGTTATTAAATTAAATATTAAATATTAAAACCACAGGCCCTCAGGCTACGACTGGCACCTATATCATGTTTAGGAAGAGCGACAGGTCTTTGTCTAACGGAGGCACACAGGTGAATTTTTGACATCCTGTTCCATCTCTGGAACCTTCTCCAGTGTGGAAAGAACATGCTTTCTAACAAAGCACACAGACCACTTTGTTAGTTCAGCGCTTTCATTTCTGCATGTCCGAGCATCTGTAATCTGTTGTAGTGGTTTTTGTTCTGAAGCTGAATTATCCAGATGCATGCACAAAATAACTGTTGTTTATTTAGCTTCTGTTGAATATTGATGTCATATTTTAGGACAAAACAATATTGTTGTTTTTAATAATTCATTATTGTTGTCTTTTAGACTGGTTTTAGTGTAGCGACAAAGGCGGATCTCATTCATATTCATATGTTTTTGTATGTAAAGTGCACACATAGATTTTAGACAATTTAGTTAATTATTGTCCGTTTTATTATTATTAATATTACAGGAATCTCTTTTCACATTTTTGCTTACTTCCTCAGATTAGCGGTGGTTTTGTGGCACGCAGTGAACAGGCTGAAGTGCAGGAAGTCTCAGCGTCAGTATTGTTAGATCTTCCTGGTAGTGACGGTAAGATGCTAAAGTGTGCTGAAGGGAGTCATATCCATTTCATATATTTCATGACCTCCATAATGTACCAGACGCAAGGTTAAAAGCAGAGCTTTAATTCCATTCAAGCGGCTGAAGCAATATTTCACATATGCTTGTGTGTTTATATGTCAACATGAAATAGCATTTAAAACCTGACATATTTCTTTCTGAGTGAAATTCAACAAGAAAAACATTGTAGAGTGGGATTTAATGTAATCCATTAGGAATATATTAGATGGTGATATGACAAGTGGTTGGAGGGTAGCCTATATAAAGGTATCAGTTTGTCTTTTGAATATCTGAATATTGTAATAGCAGTTTCTATAATGTTATAAAAACTGGATGGAATGACTGAAAGCAAAAAATAGATTTTCTTGCTCAATATATCTATCTTGTTTTTCAGTACAAATAGCTAAGCATTCTAAAATAAAGACACTCATACTTAAGACAATTAAAATAGTTTTTTTCTATCTAGCACACTCACACACACACACACACACACACACACGTACACCTGCGTGACAGAGCATATCTGTAGGAACTTCTGAACTTGTTGTTGGTAGTTCTTGAAAATAATCTCCTGAAGAGAGATGAGTTTCTCCAGTCCCATCATTCCTTTCTCAAAAATTCTTGTTGCCACCCTCTTTGCTGTCATGGTTCAGTGAATTCTCTGCCTCCATTGCTGCCCATGAATCTAAAGTGAGTGAGATTTAGCCCCGCCTCCTCAGACAGTGACGGCTGCCACACGGCCCGTATCACCAACTGATTAACATTTCAGCTCTCGCTCCCAACATAAATGACGTAAACTTGTAACATGAAGTTCAAGGAGAAGGAGTTACTGTTCTTGATGCTTTTACACAACGTCATGCAAAATAAAAATCAAATAAGCAAAGCTATTTAAAAAGCAGGTTACATTAACGCCACACTTTCATGAAATATTACACTGAAAGAAATAGATGCCATGCAGGCATTCAATCAGACTAGAGCGAATCGTGAAGAAAATTAATCATGTATGAATTAATTAATTCAATTATGTATTGAAAATGACTGACAAACAAAACTGTGAAACGTTTGTTGTCATTGAGAAATTCATATTAATGTCTCTGATTTATTATTATTATTTTTTATTATTAAACAAGCCACACTTATTTTTTTACATTTATGCATTATGGTGTTGTCTATGAATAGATTGCAATTGACTAGATGCTATTTTTAACAAGCAATTATAATTATCAAATGTTATGTTTCAAATGTTTTAATGTAAAAAATATATATGTGTGTAAGCTATTATAATTATCTAAACATTCATATTATCGTTGCATTAAAAATAGTTTTAAATCATCTTTATCAGTAAATACAATCAACATTTGGTCCCAAACTAACTTAGAGCTTCATTTGAGCCTATCGGCTTAATTTAAGATATAAGTACTCAATATAAGGATTTTTATGTCATCATTACGTCATATTTTTTTTTTCTTCACATACTATACTATTCAGCCATGTCCCATATTTTGAATAAAAACAACTACAAAAAAAATTAAAAATACATATAAAGTACATGTGAAATAAAATATTTTCTAAGCATTAATCAATTCTTTTCACTCAGCATTCATTGAAAAAATAAAATAAAATGGTCTTTTTACTATATAATTTACTAAGCCGTATTTGTGGAAACTGCCTGTTGTTTTTATATCTGTCAAACACTATTTGTAATCATAGATGTTTTCTACCTAGTCATGTTTATTTATTTTGATCAGTTCTTAATGAATTAATCTGCTAGAAAAAAATGATATAATCTAAAATGACTGAAAGAAACATTTGCTAAAAGGCTTTACTGGTTACTGTACATCAGTAGTAATATATCTTGAACTCCCGTGTGATGGAACTAATGTGACGGTATATATTTAATTCATGATCCCCGACTAATTTCTCCCTGTCAAACGTTTTTTTCTATGTTCCTACCAATTGTTTGTTCATCAAAGAGCTTTAATTACACAGTTTCAAAGATTCTTCTAATTGCATAGAAAATCCAGAGATATTTTTGCCCTCCAAAGAGCAAAACAATATAATGGATGATAAAAAAGTGTGCATGGCACTTAATCTACCTGACTAACAACTACATAAAAAAAGAAATGAATGAAACAAAATAGAAAATAAATCAGATGTGAAATACGTATTTGAAGATACATTAGAAAGTGAAAATCTCTTTATTTAGTCTCTGTTCATTTGAAGTTCCCTGTTATTTTTGCCCATAAACAATTATTTATATTACAGTTTCCAAAGCGTGCTCATAATTCGGTTTCTTTCCCTGTGGTATACTGTAAAGGCAGTCAGTGACCTCGTTCACACTTGTTTTATGTCAGAATAAATCAGAAATTAGAGACAATAATCTTAAATGGAGTGAAATGGTGTGTAACAGGTTAAAATATGCTTTTGCTCTCTGAAAACGAAAACAATGAAACATTCCCTGAATGAAAATGAAACCATTAAACACGGAGACACACATTCGGTAGGGTAATGGCTTCCATTAGAGCATATTAGCCTTGCCTTTTTTTCATCTGCCTTAATTTTCAATTGATTCATTTTCAATATATTTTAGCGCCACTTCAGTAGCCGTGTTTCAAGATATTATTTAAAGCTTGATTAGAGTCTTGTTCTTTATGGAATTTTAAGAAGTTCCATTAAATCCTGGGATACGTGGTTCTGCTTTGAAGGAAAATATGTCACTTTGACTTCACAATTTGCTGGCAGGCTCTTTCACTCCTCAAAAACCATACAATATTTCTCATGCATTGAAATGCTAGTGAATGTTAATTAATTGCTTGCTCAGACCATATTACCGCTGGAACGAGTTAAGATCTGTCTCATAAAATTAAAGCTAATGGCAACGATAAAGCCTTTAAAATGTGTGTAGAAGAGAGTCATCTTTTACAACAAAACAAAAAAAAATATTAATTACAACTTTTTGCTTTTTCAAATTATGCTGTATTTTTCAGCTCAGAGTTATGGGTTGGGACAACAGTGGGTGGTCAATGTACAATGAAACTTTTTTTTTCTCTGTAGATAAGCTCATGGATTTTAACATTAAACATCGGCACTGGTGCATCTGGTAGACAGGGTACTGTTTCTTACTATGTATAAAATATTGCTGTGAATGGTTCTGGAGAGTGGCTATTTATGTGCTATTTTTCGGCACAGTTTGTTTAAGCTTTAAAGTCAACATGAATTCATAACTGATCCTTCACATTCCAGATCTTATTGTACTTGATTTTTTTGGCTCATGTTATTCTTAGAGAGAGAGAGAGAGAGAGTGAGAAGAAACATCTGCAGTCTTTGTTTTCTTTTTCCACATTATATTTCTTTTTCACACATTATCAGTGTAAAATGGCTTGTGAATGCAATTTCATGTTGAGCTATTTATGCCAGTTTCATCCTTGCAAACACAAAATGTCCCATCTATCCAACAGACATCACAGAAAAAGGTGTCCTGAGAAATGCTGGTGTCTCTGTGACAGCCCTTGGTTCTGTAAAAACAGCACACAAAAATCTGACCGTGACCCCAGTGTTTCAGCCCATCAGAAAACGTGGAGGCGCCTCTCTACCTGAGAATTGCTTCGAGCTGACAGCGGCTTGAATGACATGTCTTTGGAGGGCTGGGTTGTGAATTGAGGAGACTGTGTCATTCACTGTCATGGCTCATAATGCTCATAGCAGTTTGAAAACCAGCTCTGTTGTGCTTCCCAAAAGGATTTATTAATGAGAGAATGAGAATGAGCTTCATTGCCTAGGAATGTTTACAAAAATGTGACCCTGGACCACAAAACCAGGCATAAGGGTAAATTTTGCAAAATTGAGTTTTATGCATCATCTAAAAGATGAATAAAGTAGACATTTTATTCTATAACAGCTAACAAATTGGACCAATAATAATAATAATAATAATATCTGAAATATTAATAAGATACCATCATGTATTTTAAGAAACATTTAGCAGTCGTCATTATTGAACTGCTGTAGCCCAGATGTTAAGAAGATGTAACATCTGCATAAGATACTCTTTTTGGCCCCTCAGAATGTCATTCTTTACATCAATTAGCAGTAATTCTTATAAAGGGCAGACATGACATCAAACTCATAAAAATCCTGAACAAATCTCAGCAAACGAGTCCAGTCAGTTTCAGATGATCATTCACAGCTGTGTTGTGACATCATAGTGAGATCCAGACACGATTGAAGCTCACAACATGACATTTATTGAGAGGCTAATTCCAGACTCTTCAGGATCAGACTGCAGTCGTCAGGACCCACAGCGTGAAGAGCCACACTGGAGTGCACTTGTTTCCAACCTTGTGTGATACATGAAACTATATACCCATGCTAAAACATGTACTGCTTTATGGAGTTCTGAATTGAACATGAATGTTTAAAAGTACTAAAGAGACGGTAACACTTTAGTATAGGGAACTAGTTGCTTATTAGCAAGCCTATTATTAACTTATTGTCTGATTATTAGTACTTGTATAGCACTTTACATGACTATATTTAACATCCCTAATCCTACCCAATACTTAAACTTAACATCTACCTTACTAACTATTAATAAGCAGCATTGGGAGTTTATTGAGGCAAAAGTCATGGTTTGTTAATAGCAAGAATCGGACCTTAAAATAAAGTGTGACTAAAGAGACAGCATGAGTTAGAGAATTTAGAGTTATAGCGAATAGTGCATGGCATTCAGATCCTTTTTGATGAATTTGATGTGAAATGTTTGAGTTCGTATTAAAATGTCTCTATTAATTGCACACTGTGGTGTCTTGGTATATCTGAGCACAGTGAGATGTTATTTTGAAATTCAAGAGGTTATAGTGCTGTGGTCCTTAAAAAAGACGTTATTTCATGAATGAAAAGTCACTATTCACTGAACATTTTGCCATCTACAGCAGTTCTGGGTCAAACGTGTGCTGTCTGACAAAACAGCAAAAATGTGATTTGAAACACCATGAGGACAAGTCAAGTATTTTTAAGGTGAACATTTTCAAAAGTCTCTGTTTGCTCTCCATTGAATCTCAGTGCTGTAGAAGAAACAATTAAGGGGGGTCTTATTTGTGATTTTCTTTCCTATTGGAAGCTTCACAGCTAAATTGCTTGCTTTGACAGGTAAAGGATGACGATATTCAAGGGGAAGTAAACATAAGGTGACTTGTTCTACGCACATAGCGTGAAGGTTTTGCTTTGATGATGTTCTAATTTAGAGCTGTCTTTTATCTCGACGCTGTGATCGATGCGCAGACTAAAAAAAAAATCATTTATTTACTGAATAAATATTTGAAAGGAAAAAATCTGAGCTTTGTTACTCCTCTGAATGTTCAATTCTCCCTGAAGTTCTTTTCAGTCACTTTTCAGAATTTCTTCTTCTAATCCTGAAATAAAACAGATTCCAATGCTTGTTATTCATAAATCTGGTCACATGAATCGCACAGTCCCAGATCAGTGCTGTCTTATAACCCTATACATCACATATGCCCTGAATCCCAATAAGGCTAAATAAAACCACAGAGAGATTATTTGCCCTGATCACCTGATGGTTTAGTCGCCTGATTTAGTCAGGAAGGCAATTCATAATCAATATTCACCCAGAAAGCACATCTGCATTCAAGGTTGTGCGCCGAACCTGATTAATTAATAACACTGTGTTGTGTTAGAGTAGTGAGGTTATGGAATTCACAAACATTCGAAGCATTGACAGATACACAGTTTTTAAAATTATAATCTTAAGCACTGGATACTATCAGAACAAATTTGCAACCACTAATGACTGTATTGTAAGTCTTGTGTTTTTTTATATATTGTTTTTTGGTTTTGTGGATATACGTATTGTGATGTTCTATGTGGTGTATATGTAATATTGTATTTACCTGCCCAGAGACAGCAGATGTAAATGAGCTATTAGCTAACTCTGGTGCAATTACTTTTAATTGTGCATTGTCCCTGTAAAAATAAACAATAAAGTAAAGTGTCCCTGTTGACTTCACAATGATCTTTCACAGGCAGAATACAATAAAAGATCGAAAAGGTGAGGCAGCGACCGCAAGTGTGGAAAGTTTCTGAATGTTTTCTTCTCTTTTTGAAAAAAAACATAAATGAACAAATCTGTTCAAGACAACAACTTTGGATAAAAATGTGCCAAGACCTTAAAATATCTTCTTATAGTATTCATGTTACTTTCATATAATTTATATTTGTGTACACATAATAATAATAGTAATAATTTCTTGGGGTTATACATTTGAAAACCATAACTTGATTGTCTTGTAACTGTTAAATAATTATTTTAATTTAATGATCATATCAGAAATTATAAGAATGTGCCAAATTACTTTTTTAGACCATTATTTTCTTATTTTCTTTAATTATTATTAACAATATTTTTTTCTTTCTTTCTTTCTTTCCTTTTTCAAAGAAATTCTTTTTTTTTTTCTTTAAGCTCTGGACAGTTACACCTTCTATACATTTTTAAGTTCCTTTTAATCCATATATTTTTAACTTTACCTAAATTTGACCTAACATTCAAAATGCTGAGCACACTATTGTTTCTAACAATGCAATGCTGTTTTTTTTTTTTTTTTTTTTTTTACTGTGGTCAAGGAACCAGCCACAAAATTAAAAATGAAAGAACAATGTAAAGCAAATGTAAGTTAAATTTTTTGTTTGCAGTGTTGGGGGTAACACATTACATGTAACGCGAGTTACGTAATAGATGACTTTTTTTCAAGTAACTAATAAATTAATGCATTACTTTTTAATTTACAAGAAAATATATTTTTCAAAAAAGTAATGCTAGTTACTTTGTTTTCCCATTTATTGACTGACAAGTCTCCTGTCCCCATGTCCGAGAAATCAGAAGTACAGAGGCGTTGAGTGTGAACATGATGTTACGTAGTTCTAGACTAAATGTGAATGTGCATTAATTAATCTCACTCGCAAAAAAACTAAACCGATTTAGTATTCATCAAAATGAATTGAAACAGTGAATTGAAGCAAAAATTACTTTAGATAAACTAACAATTGTGCTTCATTGTTTTTTTATTGCCGAAGAGTGTTGAACCTTCTTCTCCTGCGTTATACTGTACAGACGTGAATTTAATTTTCCTTCAGCCTGAGGTTTATTCATTACACTTTTTGGTGTAAAAGGGCTATAAATAGAACTTTTTATCTTAAAAACAAACCATCAAGCCCTACTCATATTTAAAAAGTAATGCGAAAGTAACGCAAAAGTAACGTAACACATTTTTTTCCACAAAAAGTAACTAGTAATTAGTTACTTTTCTAGGGAGTAACACAATATTGTAATGCATTACTTTTCAAAGTAACTTTCCCCAACACTGGCTGTTTGAAACATTTGCAGAATGCACTCTACCTTTTCGTATTACTATTAAACAAATGTCTATATTTCAGTGTGTACTGCACAATATTTAGTAAGCAGTATGCCTGAATGCTATTCTGCACATAACCTTTGTCTCATCTTTGACTCTTATGTCTCCTAAAGGAGTTGTGAGGATTTCAGATGACTTCAAAGAGGCGCAGGGAAAAAATTCTGGGTTACGTCAGCAGGTGCAGCGCAGGGAGCTGTCTGAGAGAGACTTTTTGAAGACTGATCGTTTCAAACAGGGTTTCAGAGAGACAGGTTGAAAACTTCATAAACTGCAGTTTTCTCCAGTAAATGAACTTGCGGTTCCCCGGTGCACTGCCCTCTAGCTAGAACGCAGCAAACTGTTCTCAGGCTGTTTATGAGGGGTCATATTGCAGTTTATGTATCGACTTACAGCGCTTTTCACTTTGATGTGCATCACCAGCTTAAATAGCATAAACATGCCAAACCACCAAGATAAAAGAGTGATGAAATACCGTCTCAGTTTTAAAATGGATCGACCATCTTTCTGTTTCTGTATATTTGCACAAACACACACTCATGTTTCTAATCGCCAGTGTGCAAATAACAACACATTCGATTAGACAAAAAATTCACATTTATTTATTTGTTAAACAAGTGTAGAACTTTACATCCTTTGTAGAGATGGGCTCCTTAACATGTTTTTCAGAGATGGGTTTCTTAATTATGCTTATGAGGATGAACTACATCGACCAGTGCTGTAAAATATTCACAAAAGTATAATTTTTAAAGAATAACTTAATAAATAAATATCCAACTCCAGCTGCAGTAATATGTCCATAAAGAAGAAGGTCCTTCTTCATGCTCAGCTGCGGACTTCAGTCGCTACATTGTTCATGCTTTGCACAGATTTGCACAAAAGAAATGTGTGCAAGGCACGAGAACATCAGAATCTACTAAAATGAACTGACCATTTTCATGAACAGGACAGAGTTTTTACATAGTCATCTCATTTTCAAAATCTCTTCATTTGCTTTATATTTAGGGTTGTTCTTGATTATTTTATAGCAATTTATTTTACACAATCAATACAACAAAATATATTGTTCTATGTTATATCATTACCCTTGACGGTTCCATGTATGATTGAGAAAATATAAGGCCTGGGGTTTGTTTGCTAGTGGTCATATGGGAGTTTGCCGATGATTGTAAAGGGTGTTACAGGACTCCTTTAGTTCAGTCAGGACAATCTCTGCATGTCTTAAAGTCCTGGAAATTCCATTTTGTATATTATAATATATAAAAAAAAGAAAAAGCAAAACTTGCATTCAAAAGAGAAATATGTGAACATATATGTACATCCTTTGAGAAACGTATGCACTGGAACGAGAAAGACGTTTTATTTTTTTTGGCTTAGTTTTATTTTTATTTCTTTTTTATGTGAAACTGTATTTCTATAACCAGGCCCACACGGAATCTGCAAGGCCCTCATTCTCAAAGTTCTACTGTACACTTCATCTGCCCCTTGCTTCTTTGTTTATTAAATAATTGTGGCTAATTTGATTACATTCAGCTACCAAAAACAGGGTAACAATTAAAAATGGCAAACATATGTTCCCATACTAGTGTTTTCTTGTTTTCCAGTAAAAACATTTATTTAAACAGCAGTATACTTGCTGAAGTATGTCTTGAATTAAGATCGTTTCTTACCCCACTGGCATTTGTTCCCTTTTAAGAATAAACCTTCATAACCCTTGTGCTGTGCTGAAAATCCTTTACCTAATGTGGTGTTGCCGGTCATTTCAAAATCTGAATTTTTTAAAGTTATATTATCACCAAATCTTGGATTGGATATTTTTGTCAACTTTTAGTTTTCTTGCATTTGCATTTAGTAGTTTTTTCTGTTTTGGAACTGAATGATTGTTGGCTTCATTGATCTGCGCTTATGCTAGTGTTGCCAAATCCACACTTTTCCTGCGGAATTGTGCTACTCTTGCTGCGGGTTGTTTTTTCAGTCCACGGGTTAAAGCGAAATCCCTTGCCCCTTTGGAATGCGATTTCGACTGTGTACGACCCCTGTGGAAACCCCACTATTGAGCTTGTTTTGGATGTAATTGGGCTAGTTTTGAGTAGCAGTCGGGCTGGTTTTGTTATGAAGCCCTGGCAGCCCTGGCTTATGCACCTCAGTTTTTGAGTAAAAACAACATTATTTTAGGATCATTTTGGCAATGTATACCATTTTTGACCAGGAACACCACAAGTGGTGGGAAAGGTAGGAAAAAGGTGGGAAGAAGGGAAAGGTAAGAAATGGGGATGAAGTTTTTATACCCTGTTTAAATTCAGTAAAATTTAAGTAACAACAATAATAATATTAATAATAATAAAATTTTCCAGTGGGGTAAGAAAAAATATAATTCAAGAAATCTTAATTAACATCAGGTTTTAATGCGTTTTTTAAAGGATATTTTTACCGAAAAACAAGGCTTGGTCTGACCCATTTCACCAGCTTTATCCATTGCACTGCAAATTTCCAGCTAAAATCAGCACAGAAAATGCGATAAAAAGTCTGCAGATTCCGTCTGGGCCTGTCTGTAACTCGTTGGACAACAGCGGTGCTTCTCCATTATGTGTGCAGTTATGTGGGGGGCTAAAAAAGGAAGACCACTCTGCCATCGGTGGGGCTGTGTACATGGTGGGCGGTGCTTACAGTTCGTTTTAAAGGCTTGTGACCAGCTGCATTTGTCCCTCTCGTACGTCCCCCTCGGGGACACAGGCGTCTTTAGAGACGGGGATGATGAGGCCCTCGCTACTGTCTCTGCTCATCTGATAATACGCGTGCAGCTGCTGGCCTGACCCCAGGTTGGGCATGCTTTTATAGTAAACGTCTTCACTCGGACTGTGTTTGGATGGCGAGAGGTCCTGGCCCACGTCTAGACTGCTCTCCGAGAATGGCGAGTCTCTGAGGTTTGGCATGCTAGTGTACACCGAGTCTCTGTTGGGGGAGGGCAGGGTGGTCTCGGCCGGAGGCGGCAGCTGGCTGATGTTGCTGTGAGGATGCGAAGGCCCTCCGTCCATGTCGGTCCTCGCTCTCTCCTGTGTGTGGTACAGGAGCGAGTGAGTTCGCTGGGGGATGAGGGGGGCTTCGAGCGTGCGGGGATGCGTGTGGTGCAGCCCCAGACCGTCCATTTCGCTGTCTCCACCCACCTGCACCAGGGACGACGTCTCTGCGACCACAGGCTCCTCCCCTCTGCTGATCCCCGCTCCCTTTTTGGTGCTGATCCGGGACTCGGCAGCCCTGAGGTTGTTGTGCACGAGCTCGGAGATGATCATCTTCTCGAAGGCCGTGTCGTTGAGACTGAGCCCGCAATCCACCACCTGCACGCCGTCGCTGTAGTTATGAAGTGAGTAGCTGTTATTAAAGTTGCCGTTGAGTGGTAGAGTCCCGAACGTGTTCATATCTCTGCCACTGATCACCGAGTGTCCTGCAACAACACAAGAGGAAGACAAACGTTAGGTTGTCTGCTCTCGGAGCTTCCGAAATATCAAATCACAATGTTTAATGCTGTTTAGGATCAAGTGCGCAAATCTTTAGTCTGCGCATGCAGAACTGTAAGGCTCTGTTAGGAAAAACGATATTATCGCCCAATGATATATTAAAAGTTGGACCTTTGGTGAGCATATGAAAATTGTAAACTGTTTTAATCGAACAGCTCCCTATATAAAGTTGGATGCATACTGCATCCAACTTTATTCGCATAAATACACTACACTCCTGTAAAGCAATATATACTATAAAGTAAATCTCAAGTGCCTGATTTGTTTAATTTCATCGCAAAATGCAGCTATATAATTGCCCAGTTATATATATATATATATATACACGTTGGATATACTTGCCACTCAGTTCTAAACTCATAAATGTAACTATATGGCAAGATATTAATATGTTAAAAACGTGAACATCCTACGTTAACAAAAAACGTTAACAAAAGTTGACTTAAGTGATGAATTTACTAAGTAGTTTAACTACTTTCAGCGTGAAATCATTCATTATTTTCAAACGGCACACAATCCAGTTAAACCAGGCCCTAATAACGTGCAATTGTATTTCCAGATTTTTAAAGAGCCTGTATCCCAGTTCTACAGCCCCAGGAAAGTATGCCAGATTTCAGTAGTCCGTCACATCTTGGTATACCTGAACCGATTTGCATAATTCCCTTACTGAATCGGCAGGTGCAGGCACAATTCATTCTTTGTGAATTCTCCACAGTTTGAAGTTCGGAATTTTTCCTCAGTCAAACAATTTTGAACAATTCACAATGGCCAATTTCGGAACGTTGGTTTCAACTACATCCCAAACAACATTAAAATCATTCTGTAGGCTTCAAACATCACAGACACAAATGAGAGAGCGGCACAGATGTGTATTCACAGATGAAAGAGCGGTGACAGTCACAGAATTAATCAACATCAGCTTGTATTTGAAGCAGTTAAGACGGTGGGGGTGAAGGGTTTGAAAGTAACGGAAAAAGCCAAATTAGAAAAAAAACACAAACAGCCATTTCTCACACTACAGAGAGCCAATGAAAGCGAAAGCATCCAACAGACAGGAGAGAGAAAACTCACTCTGAACAACTCACATCAAGTCTGTCTGTTCAGGCCAGCAGACCTGAGCGCTGCTGATGAACGAAAAGAACACAAAACAAAAAAGAAAATGATTTATTGTAAAACATGATGAGATATCACTAACAGAAAAAGTGAAAAAAATGAACAAAAAACTAATTACGTTAGCGCAAGCAAAGGACTTAGCAAATTAAATTAACATCACAATTAAGGCCTTTTCCCTCTGTTAAATGTCACAGTTGGGTTTGTTTGCTGGACTGGACTTTATGTGGTAATTGGAGCTCATTTGTGTGCCGGTGGATGAGTGGCCGTCTGCATGAGCTACGATAATCTTTAACTGCATCTTACGAGAGCCCACCGGTGGGCGGCTCGGACACAACCATTCTCAAAGCCTCTCCACAGAAATGACAAGACAAAGGAAGGAGATGGCAGATGGGAATAGAAGAGGGACAGTAATTTGAGGAAAGGGAGTTTAAGAGAGATTTCTGCTGGATATTGAGACGGGAAGGGCTAAAGAAACATGAGGGCTTTTCTCTGACAGAATCCTTCACCAAACTCGTAAACAGACAGAGAGATGTGTTAAACTGGAGGAGGGTAACAAGGAATATACTGGGGACACTTCATATACACTATGACACTATGGAAGCCTGTTTCCACCATGAGGTAAACAAAAATAACAACAAAAAACACCTAAGTGCCATTTTCTCACAATTCTGAGGTTTTTACCTTTTTTTTTTTTTTTTCTCGCAATTCTGGGGAAATAATTTCAAAATGTAGAGTCTGGTCTCACAAAAAAAATTGTGCTATAGATGTGCATTTTCATATTTTACATGCTATTTATACACAGAAACTGACTTTGGCATGTTTGACATGCATATAACACGCAGTTTTTGCGTGCATATGATACGCACTTTGTTGGCATGCATATAATACGCATTTTGCCATACATATAATACGCACCTACCCCACAACCCTAAACCAGCCAATTGCGTATCATATGCACGCCAAAGTCCATTTCTGTGTATAAATATTATGTCAAATAGAAACAGAAAATCCATTGAAACACCACCGAAATGCACATGAGATCGGAATAAAATATAAACTCAGATTTCAGACTTATTTTCTCAGAATTGTGATATAAACTTGAAATTGCAAGTTATAAAGACCAGTTTTGAAGAAAAAAAGAAGTCACAATTCTGACATTTTCATACAATTGTGAGTTTATATCACAATTTTGACTTTATAACATGTAACGGCGAGTTATAAAGTCAGAATCGTGAGACATAAAATTAAAATTCTGACTTTTTAACACTAGTTGCAAGGTTATTTCACTCAATTCTGAGATACTTAAAAAAAAAAAAAAAATCAGAATTGTCAGATTAAAAAGGTCGCAATTACCTTTATTTGTTTGTATGTTTGTTTGTTGGAAACAAGCTTCCATAATATCTGATACTTTAAATTAATTACTTGCATTAACATGTCAAAATAGATTATTTTACAAAAAAAAAGTTACACAAAACATAAAAAAAAAAAAAGTGTAAAATAATAAGACTAATAAAATGACAAATATTAAAACAAAAGTGTATGGACACTCCGGTTTAAGTGGAACATGTCTATAAATAATACCTGTCGATATTTTGCAAGGACACCTGTGTAAACTCGAGGGGTTCAGACATCACACATCCATGTTTTATGAAAATTTAATTCATACCTTGGCAAAAAATTATAATAATAATAATAACAACAACAAACAAACAAATAAATAAATGCTACAGTATTTTTTTTTGGGGGCCAAGTTGTGAACTATATGCTTTTCATATTGAAGACACTGGCTTCAACTTCTGTAGCCATTCGACTTTGAACGGAGAAGAACGTTTTCGAATAAATCCAACCCAATGTCCAACAAAACTGTGTTTAACAAAGAGAGAAGGCGACTGCTTTCAGTACAATCTCCATTCAGAATGACGTGTACATTTAGACTAAGAAATCTCAATTGTGTGTGCAATGTGCATGCATCGTGCCAAGTTGTAAAATGCAGAGGTGATGAAAGTATTGTTTCATTGAGAGCAACATTTCCTCATTCTAATGATTTTTGAAACATATGCTGACAATATGTGGATGATCTGTTGATGGCCAGAGAGTTAAATCATGGTAAAACAATTACATTTGATGGGCAAATTTAAAACTGATTGCATACTTGTCTCTCTGTAGGTCACTGAGTGCGTGCAGGAAGGGGAAAGAGAAAACAAGACACAAACAGTTAACAGTGTCATGTCGCTCACAAAAAAAAAAAAAGTAATAGTAATAAATTAAATAAAAAAGTCGAATTACATTTTCCTAAACATAAATATTCAATAAAAAATAAATAAAATGTGTGCATAAAAAATCTTGTGAGCATCACAAAGATCTCATAGTGAATAAAAATAGCTTTTCTCCGTGCTATAAAATCACACACCGAGAACTACAGTTTTAGCCTAATGCATCTGATCTATCGGTGTGATTTCTCCGCAGAGGGGCTGATACTGATTATACTCATAGCACTACACAGTACCACATGAGCAGAAGGGCAAACAATTGTAGTGGATTAGTAGTCACACCTGGAGAGTGAAAGACTGGCACCGTTGGTGTGTTACATACGATAGTTTCAGCCAGTAAGGTGTTGTAGGGGTTATTAGTGCCTTGTGGTCTCAGAAGAGGGTTAGTAAGAAGATAATTGCCCGTCATTCCTGAAGCAACAAAAAACAAGAGGACAAATGAGATTATGACCTAATCTTATAGTAGTAATTAAATAAATGGATATATGAATTATCTAGCTGCATATTTATGCAGTCTACTTTCTAATATTAAATCAAATTAATGTCAAGAAATGCAAATAACCAATTTTAAATGTTAAGAATATATGTCAATAATATCCTAATCAATGGCAAAAAAAAAACTACCACTGGGCATGGCTTCTTACTAAATCAAGATCTCAGGTTAAAATAGTCTGGGCTAAAATATATATATGTATATAAATTATAAACTTTTTTTTGGTCCATATTATTTTTTATTTTCACAGTGTTGTGATATAAATATTGTCAACAATGTCATTGTTGTTATTGTTTCTGAACAGAGACACTGAAGCACAGAAAGACAAATAGCATTTTTTTTTGTTGCACCTTTGTGTTTTGTGCTCGAACGCATGCATTAAAAGCATGCTGAGTGTTTTAGAGCAAGCCAAAGCAAACGGCTCTGAATAATACAACCTTACCGCAGGTCAGCTAGAGTTGAACATCATCTTCTCATCACATGCATTTCAGCCCTGGCTAAATAATAAATGAAAGTTTTTTTTTTCTAGATCCTTGAAATAGCTGACTGAGGGCATATTTTCTACTGACTCACTACTGTAGCTGTGTAAAACGGACCCAAAAGGGGCTTGTCTGGCTTCCTGCGTCTTTAAATGGACATTAATTGTATGATTTTCCATTAAAGTCAACATGAAATCAAAGTTGACCCTATTTACTTTCTCAATACATTTTCCTGATGTCACTGTGAACGAATCATCAGTCCATGTTATTCCAAAGAAAAAAAAAAAAAAGTTTTTTTGCATCATAATCTTTCATCAAAATGTAATAACTTGCTTCGCGTCTGAAACGACTTTTCTCTTTGGCTGATGATACCAATCCATATTTTTCACGCCTCCCTTCCAAACACCTGTCATACAGACACCACTTTTCACGATCTAATTAATTTTCTATCTGACAAATATGTCACATCACATTAGTAAAGGGGTTGTGAATGCTATTGACTTTAACTAAAATCACATTTGAGTGGTTTTAAATAGATACTCGTGCATGTTTACCAGTAATCATGCTTTTCATAAGCTTATATGTTGTAAATTAAAAACATGTTTTTAATAAATATATTTGAAATATACTTGGAAAATAAAATTGTAATTCAAAAGCAGACCTAATTAACTTAAAATAAATGTTAGAATTGTTGAAATGTTTAAAATAGAAATGAATTTGGTATTTCATTCAAATGAAAACAATGAATTCATTAGCGCAGAGCTTCTAAAATCATTGGATATTAAATACTTAAACATTTAATTAAACATGGATGACTGATTAAAGATCCTCACTATGTCTGAGTCTATTATTTCAGAGAAACGTTTCCATGAAACAGAGCTGAAATGAGTTTGGATGTATATGGCTGACCTTGGTTGAGGGTTGATGTGCTGTTGATGTCTCCTGAGATGAACGAGGACTCAGACTGTTTTCTGACTGTGTCGTTCCACATTCTTCTGATTCGACTCTGTTAGATGAACAAACAGCCATGAAACACCGATCACTATCTTTGGGAGGGAAAAACTGCTTCTGATATGTACAGTGGACCCAAAAAGAATTCGGATGCTTTTGGACACTTCAGTCGTACTTGATCTGAGGCAATGATATTCATATATGTATAACAAAATATCATAGCAAGTGGCATCTAGAAACAAATGATAGCTTTTATCAGAACCAACTTCACTTTTCTGAGCCTTTTCAATGACAATGCAACTGGCTGTCATTTTTATTGGATGTATGCATGCATTTAGTTAGTTCACATGTGTCCTACCAGAGCAACCTCGTGTGTAGTTCATTAACCACAGACATGTTCCATTAAACGTTTAATGATGTGTTGCAATAATTTCTTGATATTTTTAAAAGTATTTTTTGCCAAATGTTTTACTTAAAAAGGTGTATGTGCTATCTGTCTTTAAAAATACTTATATTTAATATTTTTTTTTTCTATTCCTTCATTCATACAAACATACATATACCATAGTCACAGATTATTTTGTGTTGGATATTAAAAGCTTTGTTTATTTGTTAATGGGGGATTTATGCACAGTTTTTTTTTTATGTGAAATATTGAGGATCCTTTTTTTTCTCTCTTGTGCTTTATTATTTTACATATTGATATTTATTAATTATTTATTGCAGTTTTTAGCTGATTTCAAACATGAAATGGAGTGAAAGATCTGGAATCTATTTAAAATTATAATTAATTTAAATAGCAAAATGTAGGCAGTAAATAATGCCTAAAATTATAAAGTGTAATTCACAAACTTCTGTTTTACAGTGTTTTACTGTTTTACAGTGATACTGTTACAGTAACAGTATTTGTCAGAAACAGTGTCTCATAACCGATTTGTCTGTCATTATTCAACTAAATTGTCAAAATGCATGCATTTACATAGAATATTTGACTTAATGTTGTACATTCACAACACTAGAATAGCATATAGCATATATAGCATTTTGTGTTTTCCATTTATGTGACTCGTACTGGATGATTTATCATCATGTACTCTGTATATGCTAAACATTTCTCTGTGTTTTATATATATATATATATTATTTTTTTGTTTCTTTCCCCATACATAGTCAATTTGATTTGTTTGGGACATTTTTGTTGTTGAAAAACAAACTACACTCCACTCATTACTTTCACATTACAACTATAAATCAGTATGAAAAATATTTACCCCAGAGATTTTACAGTATTCAACATAAATGCTACATTAGATATCATAATGCGGTTTATAAAGTAAATATTATAGTATACCAGAGCCCTATCTAAACATTGCATAGTATACACAGCTATTGCTATGATTCACTATAATATAGTGCAATTCATCATAAAGACGTTCAAATAACATCTGTAAAATCTGTCTGCGAAAACAAGAAAAAACAGAGATAAAATATCTGTGCCTGCGTGTGTGTACTGGAGCAGATGGAAGCACTCGCAGAGTTTCATTTCATTCCAAAATGAAATGTGTCTCATAACCGAACACCGCATTAAAAGCCGTCGAAATGAAAACAATGGAAATTGGGTCAGTAGTGTTTGTACCTGAGTACCAGAGGAATAGCGAGCGCTTGTCCGTGTTGTTGAGGTCTTTGTGGAGCTGTGTGAGCTCTCTGTCGTGATCCCGCTACAGCAGTACGTGTGTCGGAGGCATTTGCTGTACTCTCTCCGAACCTGCAATTCAAAGGAATTTTTTTTTTTTTTTTTTCTTCTTCAAGTGAACTTTTTAAAGTGCGCTTCTCGTTAAAATCGAGTGCTGCCGCAGCTCGGGTGAAACAATATATTTCAGGAAGCACTTACTTTCTTCTGAAGCAGGCAGTGGAAGGTGAAGATAAACATGCCCTGGAACGTGTTGAAGATGGTAAAGAGGTACGCCAAGACAACGGACGACTCGCTGATGAAGAACAAGCCAAATGACCAGGTCAGGCCCAAGAGACACAGCAGAGCAAAGCCGCCCATGACCCACGACCTTCGAGAGCAAATTAAACCGAAACAATGAGCAATGAGAGAGGGACATTTCCTTCAGAAAAGAGCAGAAATCATTACAGCATTACAATCGCAGCAAAACAATACAAATCAAACACAGGTTCTGAAAATCATTTGGATTGATCTTAGGCACAAGTAGATGGGAAATGCAGTGGAACATATCACTGAGAGGTTAATCAATCCCATATGAAAGCGGGATTGTCGTAAAGAAGGTTTAATCAGTATTGAGGCAGTGGAGTGTGGAGATATTTTTGCATGCCACACTACTGGGTAAAGACGCATGATACTGGGCTGCATTCAGACGGAGGGGAAAGAGAAAGAGCAGTAATCATCTCTGATTGGTCCGTTTTAGTGGAGGAGGCGCTGACAACAGGTCTCGGCTGGCTAAGGAACCAAAGAGATAGAGCTTGCTTTCATCAGAGGAGAGATGAGAGATGAAACAAGAAACCAACATATGAGGATTTGAAGGCAGGAGGAATAGGAGGGCTTTGGGATATAACGATTTTCTGAGGGTATAAGAGTGCACTGAGATCTATAAATGAGGGGCGGAATGGATGGAGCTGAGGATGCATTGATATTAAAATTATATCCGCTGATCATTTTTTTTCATCTTACGGCACATAACTGATAAACGGCTAGCATTAAAAATACCGTTGTCTAAAAATAAATAAATAGCTAAATATATAAGTAACACACTATGATTCATGTATAAAACAGTACTTTTCAATAGAAACTATCAGAAAATAGCTAAATAATACCTATTTCAACAGTGAATTTTGACCTAACATTGTAAAGCACAGTTTAAAAGATGGATTTGCATATATAGTATGCATTGATATAAACATTACACGCCAATAATTATATCATTTCAATAAATAAACAAATAATTTATTAAATAATACTATATAATAGCAACTATTAACTAGTTCTAAATGCAACAGTAAATTTTGACATAATATTATAATTAGAGCTGGCAAACGATTAATCGAAACCAAAATAAAAGTTTTTGTTTATGTAATATATGTTTGTGTACTGTGTATATTTATTATGTATATATAAATACACACACATACAGTATACATTTTGAAAACATCTACATGTATTTACATATATAATTTATATTATATATAAATATACCAATATAATATACATGCGAGTATATTCATATATACATTATAAATATGCACAGTACACACACATATATTATGTAAACAAAACCTTTTGTTTTGGATGCGATTAATCGCGATTAATCGCGATTAATCGTTTGACAGCACTAATTATAATGTGTTGTATAAAAGATATAGGTCTGCTGAAGATTATGTATAACAGTTTAACAGTGTTGGTAAATCATTTGTGTTTAAAGATTTACTTTCATTCAGTGATATGAGAGTAAAGTTCATCTAAATGATAAGCATTTAATAACATATATGTGGAAATCAGCATGCACAGTTAAATATGCAATGCTGGCCAACATATACAGTACAATATGAACTGTTAGTAAGTAAGTAAATAAATAAATACCCACTAATACTGTATATCATATACCCATGTTGCAAATTAGGTCATGACAGTTTGCGTGAGAAAATGAAGGGAATTTGCACTTCTGAGGGTTGTAACAGTAGGAATATATCAGGGGATTTGTGAGGAGGTCTGAGAGTTTGAGGGTAGGATGACATGGAGGAGGAGGAGGGTAGAAAGGGTTATGAAGGATTTAAGCATATGAGGGTATGAAGTTAAGATGTACAGCAATTTAAGACGGTCCAGGTGGAATAAAAATTAAGAAACTAGTTAAGCCACAGACAGACAGACAGAGCGCATGAGCAGCACAGAATCGGCGCTACTTGAAGAGCCCAGCAAACAGACAATAAGAGGACAAGGGGAGCAACCATGAGGCTGTGGCACAGATGTCTAGCTAACACTCTTACTTGATAAATGGTTTATTATCTTCATAGCTATGGCCAGCAGAGGAGAGAGACAACATTAGATCAGGCAAATCATTTGGATTAGCATTGAAGTCCAAATGTAAGAATTCTGAAGTTAAAAATCAAATAAAGCTGGAAAGAAAAAGGCTAATTTTGTCCTCAGCTGTGACAAGACAAAGATTTTCTGAATAAATGTAACTGTCCAGGTTATGAATTCTTAAAGACAACATGAAACTGCACCACAATGTGTTTAACTTCTATAACTATGAATAAATATAAAAATAATTCAACGTCATTAAGATACGAAACACCAAATAACTTCCTATTGGCTGTGTTGCATCACAAAGCAGTTTAATTTTGGTGAAATTCAAAGGGGTCATATGACGCGATTTCATGTTTTCCTCTCTCTTTGGAGTGTTACAAGCAGTTTGTGCATATACAAGATCTCAAACCCAAAGAGATTTCTTTATAAAAGTTAAGACTCTGCCACGCCTTCCTAAAACGGCTCATTCAAACATGCCCCCACATGTCTACATCACTGAGTGGGAAGATTTGCATAACACCGCAAAAATCTATACGCAATGAAAGAAGGCATACATTTTATTTTCGCTGTAGTATTGTTGTTGCCGCCGCCATGTCGTAGAGAAATCAAATAAAAATCAGTGGTTAATTTATATTTACAACACTGTTACAGAACAGTACAACGCAAATATTAGAGTGTGTGCAGCGCAATTTACGGAGGACTGTTTCCTGATCCTGGGAGACAGTAGCCTACAATGTGAACACTATGAATGGCTGTGAACACTATAAAGTGGGGCAATTCCAACAGACAGTCTGGTGCTTCTGACTCACAGCCTGTAAGTATGTTTTGATATTTAAAGAATTTCCTACTGAGCAACAATAATGTACAGTATGTGGAAAATAATGTGTTTTTTGAACCTCGAACCATGTAAACAAATTGCATTACAGCAAATACACAAAATAATGTTCTTTTTAGCAACATCACAGGAACCCTTTACTTCTCACTGGAAGCTTTGCACCTGGTTAGGACAAGGTTTTTGTCGACAGTTATTAATAGTTAATACCATGATATTATTAGTCAATATCATACAAATAGCATACAATAGTGGATCTTTATTAAGAAAGTAAATAGGGTCAATTTTGATTTCATGTTGTCTTTAACACACTTGATGATTACATGACAAGACTTTTCATAAAACTTTACCGCCACTGTAAATTTTCTTCCCGTTTTTTTTTATACAGACAGATTTAATTTTCCCACGCTGCTTTGCCTTATGCAAAGAGCCCTATTCTAAAGAGCCTAAAGATGGTTCTCTCAGGCCAAATGTGCCAGTGCTTTGCCGTTTTACACTATTTAATGCGGCAGTAATGTTTTATGAGCGACATAAGTTACGGTGTACGGTGAATCTTACCCAGGCAAATCAGAATTATAATAGCCATCACAGACGCGATAATTACTGGTTTGGGTAAGAGAACAGAGAGAGGACAGATAAAGAGAAAGAAAGGAGAGAGAAAAAACAAGGGGAAATGGGAAACAGAAATGAAACGAAATGCTGCAGATTAGCTTGCTGAACATGCAACATGCTGCAGTGAGCCCAGAGTTTAGCGGATTGATTCATCTTGCCCTGTGGTGATGGGTGGAGAGAAATTTAGACAACATACAGCCGACACAATGCCCGTGAGCAACATATTTTTCAAGCGTGTTATTCATGTCTATATCATTGTTAAATCTAATAAAATATGCATATTTCCCCAATGGCTGTGTGTTAAGTTTGAAAGATCACATTAAATGCCATCTGTGTCATATATCAAATCCAAAACATATAAAGGCTCTTTCCAAGGGGTGTGACCAAAAATGTGGGACTTGGCTAAAGTTTTAAATTCTCATTTGTGAACATTTTAACATGAAATAACAATGAACAATGAGCAATGTCTACAGCATTTCTTAAACTTAGTCAATGTAAAATTTAAATTTATATTTGATATTTGTTACCAAATGCACTGCACTGTGCACTAACATGAACAAACAATGAACAATTATATTTTAATAACTAACAATAACATTGTTTAATACATGCTTTAAAATAATTAATTAATTTATGTTAGATAATGCATGCAATAAAATCGTAGTTTAAAGTGTAAAAAAAAAATCTAATATCATATAATCTTCTATAATCAGTCAACACTGCATTATTATTTTTTTTCAGTGCAAAAATGTCACTTCAAGCCTTTCAAAATTTCAAAGAACCTTACATTTTTTAAATATAAGGAAATCTTGAGATAACAAGCTGCATTTGCAAAATATGAAAAACATGTTATTATTATTATTATTATTAATTGATTGATTGATTCAGTTTTTTTTTTCAAAATCTAACAAAAATCTTAAGTGTAAAGGGGATAAAAACATTTTAATGTATTTCAATGTTTAATGTATTTTTATGCTTTACAGGCTTATTCGTGGAACGTGCCATAATCACTGGAAACACATTGGAAAAAAGACTAAAAACAACATCTACAAAAAAAAACACCAAAAAATCACAACTTCAAAACATTAAACAATATGTCATACACTATCAAATATAACCAGTAAGACATGCATTGCCATGCCAGCAAAAAAAAAGAAAGTTGTGTGGTCAACCAGCCCACTTTTTCTGTGCTTTTCAGCTACAGAAAGAGATCTCCCTCTTCGCAACAGGAAACACATGGAAGTGCTTTGACTGTGCTGTCTTTACACATGCACACACACACACACACACGCACACACACACATCTGAATTCACTCTCCAGGCAGACTCTGAATATAGGGAGTTGTTCCAAAAAAGAGTTTTGTGGTCGCTGTAAAGGAGGAACAGCGCTGAGCCTGTCTCAATCATTACGTGCCTCTCTGGCCATCGCTCACATTAATAGACGATGTGCACCTGAAGAGAATAACATCTGTCTGGAGTCCATCTGAATCCCTTCAGTCGACGCACTTAAATTCATCCAAGCAAAAAACTACAGTTTTGTAGATGCTACATGCAATGTAACCATGAAACAATGTCTGATCCTGTTCTAAATGTTAGATTAGGAATGCTGCTTCTTCTTAGTGTGCGGTGGCACACTTTGACTCCACATGAGCTGAAATATCGTGGGGAAAATAATGTGACTTACTTGATGTGCTCCAGCCGGCTGGAATCAGGTTTCAGCGATGTAGAGTGTTTCATCATTTTGTACATCGTGATGAGCAAGAAGATGAGATTGAGCTGTGTGAAAGCAAAAGACCTTTGTTAATAAACAAAAACTAAACTTAAAAGATTAGATAAGTGAAGTTTTATTGGGAGCATTAATTGAAAACAGCCATCTAAGCATCCCTTCAGCCAGTGCCTAATACAATAACCATCTGGCATATTGCGAGACAAAGCCAAGATGACTGGCGCCAAATACAGTGTCACTATATATCAATACAAGAATACAAAAAAAGCTATAAAATCGTTTAACTGCAGAATGAAAACACAAATAGTTCAGAGAAGCTCAGAGACCACACATGGAGAAACGGATAGTTGAGATTTCCTCAGGGAAGAAAAAAAAGATATAACTTTAAGGAATATTCCGGGTTATTTCATATACAAACACCTATGGATCGCATTTGTGGCAAAACGTCAGAGGGAAAGCATCCCTCAGTCTGTGAAAATGAACAGAAAACGCATATTTACAGTTTTCCACTCACAGGGAATCATTCAGCACTGCAAATAAACATATAAAATACACTACCACCGAACTATCACACTAATGCAAAAGTAAATCATAATATTACACATTGGACTCTAGTGTTTATTATTTTGACTGATTGCATGGTGCATTTACTGTAAACATATTTTTGTTTGTTTAACAAACCTAGGGACAAAATTGATTTCATTTACAGCTAAATTTATTTTCTGTGGCTATCAACAGAATGATATTATCCATAAATATTAGGTTATTTAATGAAATAGTAAAATGTTACTTTAAATCCGCAGATATTCAATTAGTTAATAAATAAAGTCTATTTAAATAGCAAATAACCTAGAATAAATGTTTTGCTCAGTGTAAGAGTAATTATCAAGCATTTCAAAAGTGTTCAGAATGTTAGGTATATAAAATGAAAAATAATGTTATCAAATTCCATCCGATTATTTAGGCAAGCAAATAATCTTTCATGGATCTGTTTCATTTGAACAGTCAAGACACTTTTGAAATCTATGCATTTTTCCCTTTATTGACACAAATGCAAAATGTAACAAATTGAAATGATTGTTTTCTAGTAAATATGATAGCAGCATAAGTGTTGATTAACAATTGCTCTTTAGGCTTTAAACACATTCCTGTTCATTCAATTTATTTTCTTAGATAGTCATGTTATAGAAGCTGCCTTTACTTGAGTGATTTTTGCTCAGTGAAAAAAGTCAGTTTGAGAGTGTCCAGGATCTTTTATCTACAAAACAAAAATATTTAACACTTTTAACTTTTGTCCAGTAATTTACAGTAGACAAGCAATCGATCTTCTGCACATATGTTTCATTTGCAATGTTAAAACATTCATGGACATCGAAGACACACACACAGAGGCACCTTGTAACAACCTAATGTAATGCATTGGTCATACTTTATCACGTACTGTGTAAAATGACTTCCCAATAGCTACAACTATGTGGGACAAGTACGTGGTGACGGAACATTTTGTGGTCTAATCCATTTTCTGGAGCACAGACAGGCGAGGACGTAGCAGTCTATCATTTGCGGCCGCTCTCATAAGTGGCGGTGTCACCAGCTCAAACAAGCTCTTCAGTTCGGCTCCTTGTTCGGGCGCACAAGCTCATCATTCTGCCATCAAAATAGCGATGGCGATCAATAACGTGCTGCTCATGCAATCAAGCGCCAACGGTTTCTCAGAGACATCACAGCGGGAGCGAGAGAGAAAGAGAGGGGAGGGGATGGCGGGGTTATGCCTGGTTTTCGCTGCCCCTGTGCCCGAATTTATGAGCACAGAGCTATAAAAGGCCTCTCACGCCGCCAGAGCACTGACAGTGATCTGATGAGACGAGAGGAAGTAAGGACGCTCAGCAAAGGGAGTGGTAACCTAGGAAAGCAGCCACTACACTCCTAAAGCTCCTTGTTCCTGCCCGTCCCATGGGCTTCCTCCGCTTCGAAAAGAGCTTTTCCTGAACAACCCCCCCCCCATCCCTGAATCATCACCGCTAGCCAAGCAGAAGACCCTCAACTCCACTCTGGGACGCTGGAGAAAGCTGTATGCGTGTGTTCGTATTTGTGTGTGTGCGTCTTGAACTCCGATTGAACCAGATTAAATATTTAAGGTGCAGATGGAACTGTCTGCATGATGCAAACTTGTCACAGTCCAAGCGTGTTTTAACGTCACTCACACGCACTAATGGTTCCCGACCGCTCATTAGCTCAGTGTCCTGGTTTTCATGGATCTTATATGCCTGGTGCCCCAGAGCTGAGAAACATCTTTTCCATCAAAACCGGTGGTGGCTGTCCTGCCTGAGCCTGTGTTTGGCTGGTGAATGTGCAAACTTCTCTCAGTATCTGTGCCCGCATTTTCCACCAAGTTTTCACTGACTAGAGAGCCATATGATGATGTTGCAAACTATATTACTTTATAACCTGTTTACAAAAAAATAAGAAATTAGATATTTTTGGCCAAATGTTATGAGATCTTGCTTGGAGCTTTATTGCATCACAAGCTGATTTTGATGCAACAGTAAAAATAAAATTCATAGCAGTTAATTCAAACATACTATATTTATAAATTTAAATATTTTAGAACAAAAAACATACAACAAACCAAAACCAACACAAAAGTATAAATGAACAGGATGTCTTTCTATTAAACTAATGCTGCATCATATCAAGCTTTTCTAGTCTAAACAGCTCTGTTGACATGAATTTACAGAGCATTTTATGCTGTTTAGTGCTGGTCAAGCTGATGGACCAGCTGTAGGCTCATTTGTAAAATTCTAAAACCGTATCTATACATACAATTCACTAGTAGCAGTAAAATACCAACAAGTTTTATTCCTTTTCACACAAATGATAATTAGATAAATTATAATTAATAGCAAACATTTTTGCATTGCTCCTTGTACAACATTTTGTTCAAAATGCTTTTACCTTAGTGCATGATTTGAAAAGTAATGCATTTTGACACTTGCATCACATCAACAGTTCCTTAGCTTTTCTAATGTAGTAAACTTGCTTGGTAGCTCACCTGGTACAATTGACCCTTCGCAAAGACCCTCCCCCCTTAGTTACTGTTGCTATGTCCGACAAGCCATGGTGCTCTCACATCACACATCATGCAATGAAAAATACATAGAGACAACACGCTGATAGACAAGACAGAGCAGGTTACTTCTGGTATGAAACAAAGTTTCCGCTTTCAAATTTGGTAATTTTTTAAGAAATTCAAACAATAAATACAGTTTTGTGGCTTTTTAATGTGTCGTGACAGATCACTGTAGCACCTCAGTTCAAGCGGCAACGGAACTGATCATCTCTTCCTCTTTACTAGTTATAACATGAAATAAACTTGAATGAACATCGGAAGGCATCTTGCTTCAACCGCGGAAAGACATCAATACACACCATTTTTCAAGTTCAAGTCCTCCAATGTTAATCTACTCTCTGGTCTGGACAACAATGGCAGATTCTGCATTATGATTGGTCAGATTGCCTGTCAATCAAACTCCCTTCAAAGGTTCAATTGGTCGCGAATGCTGAGCCCTTGGATGCAAGTTCAACACGAGTCACAGTAAAGAGCTCAAAGGCTTGTAAAATGAACTAAAATTGCATTTTTATCTCACATTTGCTTAACACTACTGGTTAGGTTTAGGGTAGGGTTTAGTGAAGGTGGTATGCTATTTTCAAACAAGATTTTTAGCACCACTCACTGGACATTGCATTTCCGAACTGCTGCAAATACGTACAAATAAATAAAATGAATTAGAATAAAATGTTGCTAGATTCACACTCATTTGTTTTAAATTAAAACTTTTTTACGCCACTCACTGGACGTTTCAGTTTGAATGTGTCAGAAAACGCACAAGCATCAGCCTAATATTTTGCAAAAATGCTGACACAGATACGCATTTCCAGTGAACTTGAGTTGAATGTAGTATTCCTGGTTAAAACAGACATGTTATTTGAGATCAGATGGCGTTAACAGCAAATGTCAAACCAATGTTTATGACTCAGAATTAACTTTTCTGTGGTGGAAAACGGTGGAAAACGCTTGCATATCAGATACTGGCTCAGGGACCCTATTGGTGGAAAAAGGAACTAGATTAGCTGTGAAATTCATGGAGCTCTGCAGCATCGAGCACGAGGACGCTGAAAATAGATGTAGAATAATGAGAACCACAATGGGCTTCAACTAATTGAACAGGATCACACCATTCTTTCCCTCTGCACAGCGAAATGGGTGAAACTCTGAATAATGAGACTCGCTCTGGCTCTCTCATTGACAAGGACAAAGCCAATCTGCTGAGAATCAGGGGTCAGAGGTTGGGGGAAACCTTGGTCTCGCGTTCCCCTGAGAGGCTCTGGTCTTTGTGCTTTATCTAGCATTGTCAAGCAGCCTGAGGACTACGAGTCCTGCTTGCTGTCCGAGCAGAGCACGCAACAATAAATCAGCTTCATAAAGGGCCACAAGCTTCCTGCCGCTGATGACTGGAACACGTATTCTGATTATCAGCAACACCGCAAACACATACATCACGCCTCATCCAGCGCTGCAGCGGCGAAACGAGCAGATCTCAGGGTTTATAGGACTTCCTTCAAGCGCGGTTGCAAAAATGTGCATTGTTTGCAGTATCTAGCAGCCTGTCAGCCTCTTTCCCTAAATCAGTTTGACTTGTCGAGAACAGTGATATGTTATAACTCCATTTATAACTATTCAAAAGCTCTTTTGATAATCCTTTATAAATATTATGCATTCTGCTTTTATGACCTGAGAGCATACATCAAATATCTAACTAGTCAAGGTTAAATGGTAATAAAAATGTTGATAAAATGATAATGAAATATCTACAATCACAGCAAATCACATTTTCTGTTGTAAAGTGAATTCCTTTGTAAATTTAACACAATTTTTTATATATTAGACTTGGTCGACTGCTGAATTTCAATGTTCACATGAGTAATTACATTTGAAAAAATCTGAAATTTAGATTGATGACCTCTTTTATATTTGCTCTATAGTTAGGATTCCATTTAATGGAAATGTTTAATTTCATTTTTTTTGTATTACTTAAATAACGCTAGATCCTTTTATAGCATTTGATTATTAAAAGCAGATGTAGATGTTTCAGGCCGCTCCTCTACAATTGTTTCAGGCCACTTCTCTAATTACCTTCTATATTTTACTGCGGCACAAATCAGTGTTTGAACCGTCTGTGTGTCTTTAAATCTGTTTTCAACTAAAACCTAAAAGTCTTTCCAATAAACAGAGCTTCCATCACTGTTCACCCCGGCAAGGAGATCACCTGGTCTGTTTACATAACCATAAAGGATATAATAAAGTAAACTCTCCACAAACATCTCTACTTGTCCTTCCATTTTCAGGAAGACGATTTGTTTTTTCATCCAGAGATTAGAGGGCAAACAAACAGCCAGACAGATGTGAATACCACCTGCTAGTCTTTCCACTACGCAGACTCTCTCTATCTTTGTCTCTATCAGGCCTACTTCCTCTTAACCTCCCCAATCTAGTCCGAGGCTCTAATCTCTTATTCGCAAATAACAGCATTCTTAAACTGCAGCTGTGTCAATCCGGCGTGCCTTATGACCGGCATCTCACGGTAAACAAACTCTGTAGTGTCATCAGCTACCTCCTTAAAAGGTTGAACCATGACAATATACGCTTTTGATTTGTATTATTTGACATTGCCGTTTCTTCTATCCGCATCCCGAGGGGCTGTCTCGACCCTGTAGCTTGAAAGCGCCCTGCTGAGTATCATTTCAGGATAATGTTGTGCTCTAATGCCACGTTGAAAAAGCCGCATCGTATCAAAACAATCCCTGAGAAAGAAAAAAAATCCTTAAGAGCAGCATTTCCGAACCTCTCCGCAGGCTGCATTGACTGGGTCTGCCGAGACTGAACCGATCTAAGCAGAAATCGATGGGCTGCAATCTGTTGAATAAGACTGACGAAACAAAGGCAGCTCAATGTTTTTGCATTGGAGGATTTTGTCAATTACTCTTTAAACTCTGAGACGCAGTCATGCCCTGCACAGAAACATTCTCCTTCTTGTTCTTTCACCTGACGAATGTATTCAGCACTCAATCACACACACTCATGTACATGCCATATACAATCTTAAGTCATGTGAAGGTCAGTAGATACTGAACGCACCATAATGATGAAGGTGACGGGTCCGATGAAACTCCAGATGAAGTGATTGTCCATCCTGAGCCAACATCTGCAAAG
Source organism: Barbus barbus (assembly GCF_936440315.1). Taxonomy (NCBI): domain Eukaryota; kingdom Metazoa; phylum Chordata; class Actinopteri; order Cypriniformes; family Cyprinidae; genus Barbus; species Barbus barbus. The sequence goes on along the minus strand of NC_136715.1, from coordinate 22,529,732 downwards.
ACAACATATTCACGATAAAAGAAATGAAACATGGCAGCTTATAGAAAACATGTCTAAGCCATTCTATTAATTTAGACAAAAACAAGAGTTTTACAGAAACACGTTCTTTAACAAATGGTGCTTGCACACACTTTCTAGATACAACATTGGCCCACCGGGTGAAAATTGGAGGGCTGATCAACTATCGAGCGAGATTCTCTTTTAACTGCTTCTCATTGTGTCAGAAATTGAGGTGACGTGAATGACATGAGCACTATTTATTGGTATCTATTGATATCACTTCATTTCATATCATTTAAAAGGATAGATCACCCCAAAAAAATTACATTTTATCATCATATTCTCATGTTGTTACAAACTTGTATGCATGTCTTTCTTCCACTGAACACAAAAGACAATATTTTGAAGAATATGGGTAACCAAACATCTACTGTTTGCCATTTGCTTCCAAAGTACTGTACTGTTCCCAACAGTCTTCAAAATATCTCTTTTGTGTTCAGCAGAAGAAAGAAATTCATACATATTTGGAACAACATGAAAGCGATGATGGTGATGATGATAAAATGGACATTTTTGTGTAAACTATCCCTTTAAGCTAAACATTTTAAATCACAGAGAGCACTACAGCCTCCAGGATCACTGCATGTCGCACACCATTATTTGAAAGATTCATAAAAGATGAATCTCTGTCTGGTCATCTGAGATTTTGGTATGGAGATAAAAGTTAGTATCGTGATATTTTGGTAGTATTACAGCACACCGTGAGTGTATATTAGCACCATTTGTTATTTGCGTTTGGCATCTGATAAAGCGTTTGGACCCAGAAAGTCAGTCTTAACGAATAGATACTTACATCATGGCGTGAACTGCGTTCTGACACATTTTGGAATGCAATTACATATGAATTTGAGTAGTTTTTGTTCAAATTCTGCATCTTAAGTATGAACAATTGTATTAGAGATGCTTGCCTTTGCAAACAGTACCAATAAACATACACACTAAGGACGGTATCTGTTACTGAGCAGGCTCTTGTGGGTTATATTACAATGTTTTATATGGGTTGATTCCGTATTCGTTTATTATACGCTGCTCAACGACAATAATTTCCTGTAACAGATCCAGTTTCTCTAGAGTGCGACTTCCAGTGGGAAACACTGATCATATAAATCGTCAATGTTCTTCAGTGCTCTAAGAAACCGTAGAAACATCAGAGACAAATGCAATGCTACAAGCATCGCTTTCATACCAATATAAACATATCTGTGCTTCGCACTGTGCACTGTGCTTCGTATCAGAGACAGTGATGTGGCAGACAGGGCCGACACACTACCACCTGTTTATGTGTTATAAGGAGCAACCCAAGAGCCCATGCAGGGCTGAAGCACTGCCATTAATCTGCGTAAAAGCCTCTTTCTCATGCGGCCCTCGTCTCCGTTAGAGAGCATTTACAAACAACAGGTCACCAGAGACTCTTTGAACAAAAGACACTAACGCATACAGCCCTGCCTGGAAACCGCATTTTGTACTGTAAGGCATTCTCTGAAGACTTTCTGTGTGTACGTGTGTCTGTGTGTGGTACCTATGGAACCGTCAGATTGTGGTACGCTCCCACAGACTGCGTTACATTAAAAATATATATATATTACAAAAAGAAAGAAAATGCTTGCTTACGCTTTCTTGGTCCCGTAGCTTCTGTAGTCTACAGCAGCAGAAACTCCCACGACCACAGCAGGGAGGAGGTATCCTGCCATGTAGAAATATCTCCTGCGCGAATATTCGCTCTCGAAGACATCCACCAGCATCAGATAGAGCTGAACCCCTTCCAAACACATCCATGCGAAAGATGCCAGAAAAAAGTAATGCAGGATTCCTGCAATTATGGAGCAGGCCATCTGTGGGACATACACAAGGGTCAAAGCTGGAAAATTTACTGTAGTATAAAATGTACATTATTAATATTATTTTATTAATGTTTATTAACTTTTAGAACATTTTCAACAAAGTTTTGATTAAATACCCCTATTTAGTTTTTTAATTCTATGGTATTTCTTTTTGCATTATAATTTAATAAATTGCTGACCAATTTAATGAAAGTACACCAAGGACATTTAAACAACATTTTGACATTGAAATTATCTAGCTTGATTAATTTCAAACGTGTACAGTGTAAAAGATTAAAATATGTTCATGTGAAATGCATTTTAATTTAAAACTTATACACAAAAAATTGCCAAATTGATTGACTCTCTCTGATTGAATGTTGTAAACACATCCCTAGACATTCCCATAAGACTAGCTGAAAACATCCCATCCATTCAAGGTAATGTACCAAGAAAAAAAAAAAAAAACTTTGTATTTATGTTGGTATAAAAAAAAAAAAAAAAACTTTTATAATGTCTTTGCAACAAAAGTTCTGATTTAATGGCTTTAAAAATGTCAGGTAGTATAGCTATGCAGTACGTAGCCAAGTGTATGTGGACCCCCTTCTAATTAATGGCTTTGGCTGGGCCTCTTAATTCCAGTGAAGACAAATCTTAATGCTTCGGCATAAAATAACAGTCTAGAGATCTCTGATGCCATGCATATTCCAGCAAAAAGTATAAAACCTTTCTGGGACTTTTTTTTTTTTTTTTCATATTAGTAGTAGTCAAAAATGTATGATTTTCAGTTATATAGCGATGACATTTATAAGTTAAAAAATGTAAAAATGTATAAAAAAAAAAATACATGTTCATTTTAAATTAATTTCTTCAAATAAACTCAAAAAGTGTCAAGTTACTGACTCGCAAAAATCCAGTAAGCCTGAAAAACTATAATCATGTGTCAAACTGCTGCTGGAATTCGCTGGAACTCCCTTCAAAAAAATTGTCTTGGATGTTATGGACACGTCTCTAGACGTTTCCATGAGACTCGCTGAAAACATCACATCCACTCAAGGTAACGTTACCCTGGGCTCCGTCATGTCAATTCCGATGAGGAAGATGAGCTCAGCGATGAAGAGGTTTATGCACAGGTTCTTGTGGATTGTGTTCCTGTCACTCTGCAGCCCACGGAAGAAACAGAAGGTGAAGATGCTCATGGCCAGACAGATGAGGGATACCACGATACCCACACGACTTATGACGCTCAACAACAGCTCCTGGACTTTATCTGCACCCTGAGAAACAAACAAATAGAGAAAAAATTAGAAGCAGTTCACATTTAACAACTAAGTAAATTATAGAGGGTTTTGCGATATAGAATATGCAACACATTTCCAGGAACGAGTACATTTTTCTGTCCAGATTGAAATCTAAAATTGAGCAAAACAGCACTTTTGCCAATTAGTTAAATTTGATGTTCATTAGACAGTTTTGTGTTTATGTTTTTCCCACTGGTGGCACAGAAAGTTCAGCTTTAGACACTTATTCAGTTTAATAACTGTTTTTCTTTAAAGAAACTTGCTAATATCATAAGTAGACAAACTCTAAAACAGGCTTATTTGCAGCCGTCTGCAATCCAGCGATTTATCAGTTGGCAGCGTTTGGCTTAGAGAAGCAGATGAGTGTTGGCGGTGTCTATTATAACAGCTGGGTTTCTCAGTAACGCACGGACAAAAGCTTAAATATTTATGAAGATCGCATCTTACCAGCAGCTCTCGATGAGCCATGAGCACCGCAAAGTTGGTGAGATGACTACAGGAGCAGGTGGTGTGACTTTTATTGGCGTGGATGAGTTTGCAGCCCTGAGTGGACCAGTATCCCATCATGGTTCTCTCGGAGTAGTTCCAAAAAGAGCAGTTGGAGTTATAGTAATGTTGCATCTGTAATCGGCAAGAGGAGACAGAAACATTCCTCATGAGTTAGCAGGCGATAATGAATTGATATTTAGCAGCTGTCCGTCTGATAATGGTGCCTGCGTATGAACGTTGGGGGAACGACATCCTAATTCACTCCGACTGTTGTCGTTCATTCTTTCGCAAATGATACGCTGGCCATATCAAACACTCTTTTCAATGCGCAGTGTGTGTTCTCACATAAATGACTAAAGAATCTAATAAGGTTAAATGAGTGCGAAATCTAGCATGGGACCATTGATTATATGAGGTGCTAACAGGGGGCAGAATGGTTTGAAGGCATGTCTGTGGAAATCACACAATTACTTTGATAGAGAGCAAAAATCAAGCCGGGTCTCCTCTGGGAGTGCTCCTGACACTTTAAAAGAGAGCGAGATGATAATTGGTCCTCTGGTAATTTCATCCTGCATTGTATAGCTAATCTGGGAGTTAATTTTCCACTCCAAAAAAAGGAAATTGCATCATTTACATCCTAATGTCGACAAACGAATTAGTTTTCATTAAGGATTTGGTCTAGGCTGGTAATAATCATTGGTTCAGACTTTGCTAATTTCATGTTCGATGGCTTAAATAAACCCCTCTGTGACCTTGTAGGGTGTTTGAATTGAGACTGCTTTTATTTTATTTTATTCGCCGTCTTGCTTTGCTATCCCGCTGCTTTTACGATCCCTTTGTTTGTTTATTGCTTGCACTCACGTCGATGTGCTCCAGGGTGAAAATCACAGGCTCCGATATAAATACACGACTGGATTCTTTGTTTATTGAGGCGGCAATGACGTCGGAATTCACAGCCACGGAGAGGTTGCGTCCGTTAGCCTCGTGGCCGAGCTTCATCGTCGCATTCTCCGTGCTTAGAAACTGCCCCAGGTTCTTATAAAGGGCAAAAACCAACTTGGCAACACCTGCGAAGAGAAAACAACATGCCTTACATCTCATTAAACTCTAATATGTCAGTGAGTCTGTCAAGAAACCCAAGTCTGGGTTTTATTTCACCTTATAGTTAATAGAGGAAAAGATGAATTTACGTTTTGTACAATTAAAAGTAAGTCTATTAAGAGTAGGATTTTGCAATGCGACAACAAATGGCAAAAATAAGTACAGTTTTAATCATCCTTAATTTGACGTCACCCATGTACATCAGAAAACATGATCATCCCATAAATAAACGTATAAACTCCCCAAAAGTTTCTAACTTCAGTATATGGATCTTTTTTCCCAAGTGACCCTGCAGCAGACCCAGTTATGTTTGTCGAAAACAACATATGTTGAGCAGTATGCTCACATCAATGTTCAGATCTTTTTCTGACCATAAGAGCATTTCTATCTCCATAGTGACAGGAATAATTGGATGTGATATGTTCTTATTCTCACTGGGATTGATACTAATGACCGTATATGAGTGAGTTCGCACGTGGGCTGGAACGTACCATTACGACTGTTGAGTTTCACCGTATTGGAAGACAATTGGATAGAAATACCACTCCTGCCGCTCTGGGGAAACCTGAAATCTTGAACCTGCCCATCTGTGCTCAGCACGTAAACATCCAGAACTGTGGAGAGAAATCAGATGTTTCACGATGTTAGTTCACCAAGTGGAAACAGGGAGAAAAAAAGGGGGGGAATTCACTGAGAATGAACTGCGGTTTATTTGCATGCATATTTAGCATTGTTCAGTTCACTACAGGAATTATGCAAATCAGTTATCACAAAATCTGTGCCCAACGCAATTTGCATAACGTTATTCTGAAGCTTTAAGTGCTAGGCTGTAGCGGATGTAGCAGACCACAGCGATATGTCTTACTTTACTAGTACTTTTTTGTAAAAAATGCATAAAGTGCGTTTTTCTACACTGCAACTCTGGATATACAAATTCTGTGTCATGATTTCAATTTTCCACCTGTAAATAAGTTTTCTAAATAAGGCGCAATGTATAATAAGCCTTATTTACACAGAAAATAGATATGCTTGCACAAAACAATGTGACAATATGCCACAAATGTTTAAAGAATTCACTCCATAACCTGTTAGGCCAAAAATCAAGTGTTGATTCATGGGTTTCTGGAATTTGTATCATCAACGGTGTGCAAAATGTAAAAGTGTATACAGGAAAGTATATATATATTGGGCCTTGTAACTGGTCAAAATTTCTTTTAATCACATTTTTGCCTTCACTTCATTTTTAAAGTTCCTGCGGTGTGGCAAATGAATGGAGCAGAAATATTCCATGTAGAGTTTAAATTAATACGTGGTCGTAAAAGCTGCATGCATAACAGTAAGAAAAGAATTAGGAAAAATGCTGTTTAAAATAGTATAAGACAGAGTTAGCATGACCTGCTGCAGGACATGTCAACTTCCTAAAAGTATTTTATGTCAACCAGCCATGTGTTAGTGGACACTGTTATTATAATTTCACAGCTGAAGCATATTTGCAAACTCAAACTGATCAGCTGCAAAATAAGCTGTTTACGTTGTCACTTCTGTTAGTTTTGTGCATCGCTTGTACTCACTTATATTACTGGCTGGTACTTTCACGATGGCCGGTTCCATTAAATTGTCAGCAAGGACAAAGGCTCCTTCCTCCAGGGTGTCCAATAACATAGTTGCAGCGTGCGTCTGCTCCGTGGTATTCATATCTCGCCACGATTTCAGAGCCTCCGGTCTGAGGAGGTTGTCGACTGTATCCACGATAGCCTGCAGCCCAATGAGACGCTTGTGTCAGCACTAACCACTGTAGTAAGGTCAAATGTCAAAGCCTTGACTTTATCAGCAGCTGTCTGCCCGTGCCCAAATGAAAGCAAACATGCACACTTCGTTTTAGGACGTTATCAGGTGACACACATAAAAACAGGCTGTAGAAATGAGCCTGACATGCTCTGTCTGTCTCAAGAGTACAGTATTGAATGTCAAAGGCTCTTCAAGCACGTAAACGGACACATATGAGGTAAAGAAAGACAGCCGGTCGTGACGCCTTTATAAATGCAAAGATAAAGACGCCATTGTTCTGTTTCGTCAGAACTAAAGGCGTCTCTAGGTCTTGATTATATGATGCACAAAACTGAAATGGAAAAAATAGCCACCTGTTAACACTGTCAGAGAATTTTCAAAAATGCTGTAGGTTTCTACAAAGGGATGTTGCGTTTGAGATTAACTCTAAAATCCTAGTTCTAGCAATGCACGTTTTGGATTTTTTTTTACCTCACAAACTTACGCTTTCATAGTATTTAATCAGAGCTTCTGTGCACACACACACACCACCAGACTAAAATATCGATTCATACTTGTTGCCTCTGATAATTATTGTTCATCTGATTGGTTTTGCAGCTCTGACTCATACAAGCTCTAATTTCCTCATTTTTATGGTCATTTTTAACTACTCTCAATGCTAAATCGTTTTTGCTCCTACACACCAATAAAAATTAAAAGAAGATACATGCATCTTCACAGTCTAGGGTTTCACATTCGCTGATTTATTTTACACTGATTTGCCTTTCTGAAACAGAATCCTGCCTTTCATGTGATCTCTGCATAATTTCTCCTGTCATACTTAAATTTTTCATTTTTGCTAGTTCTAAGTCAATCTTTTAGCAGTTGAAAATGCTGTGGAAAAACCAATGTAGCAATCAATAAATTTCAAGCACCACAAATTGACATCTACCCTTTGCAACAAATAAGAACATGCACCGCCAACCTGCAACTCAAGCACACATCAACAGATATTAACACATGACTTTAACAATAAAGAAACTGAAAAAAAAGAAATAAACAGACCACCAGCAACACATGAACTGGGCATAAAAATTGCAGCCACATAATTTCCAATCCATTGAAATATTGAACCTCCGGGACTGAGGACACAGGCGGAATGAAATGCTGTGGCGACAGTGAGAATGAAAGGACACGAGACCATGCTGAGAAACAATAGCAGGAAAAGAAGAAGAGAAAGTACAGAAACAAGTGAAGAGCATAGTAGCGTAGCACAGATATACCTTCATATACGCCCTGCACGTCCTTTCTCGCTTTTGAAGCTTTTTCATTTGAGAGAGGACACACACAAGAACAAAAACAGACCAAAGAAAGACAGTTAGAAAGGTTGATGGTGTACTAATGGGTTCTCCAATCCACAAGCACTTCAGAAACACAGTATAGCAGTTGGGTCTGCTATGATGAAATCATGTAACGGATGAATGTAGGGGTGTACAGAGTGGCCTTGCTTTCAGAACAATAAATTTAGTCTGGTGATTTCAAAACCCTCAGGTGCTCTTTCAAGTAAAAAATAGAATCAGTAGCTCATTACCATCTGAAATATGCAAATGAAACATATGCAAAACAATATTCAGACGCAGACTGCCTAAATCAATGTGAGGTTTACCTCTATAGGATTAGGGTTGGGGATTGGAGTTGGAAACGGAACTAAGAGAAGGGCTTGGGTTGGAAATTAGGTGTAAAGGTGAGGTTTAGGAATAATGGCTAAGATAAAGATTTAGGATTTGAGATTGGAGATCAAATTTGGGGATACAATTTAGGTTTCTAAATTGTGAGTAACACGCAATGCCAAACTATATGCTGACACAAACTGTCTAAATCAATATGCCATCCACCTCTAGGATCAAGATCATAGTTTGTGATTTATGATCGGAGTTGCAAGCTGAACTAGAAGAAAGGATTGGCGTTGGATAGAGCTGGAGATTGGGTGTACAGGTGAGGTGAGGTTAGGTTAGAAGGTAAAGATTTAATGTAGGAAATTGGACACTGGGTTAGAGTTTAAGGTTCCAGTTTAAATGAAAGATTTTGGGGTCAGGATTTAGAATTGGTGATTTGGGATACAAATTGGGGATTAAACTTAGGTTTCTAAATTGTGATTCCAAATCAATGGATGTCCAAATCAAAGTGAAGCTTTTCTTCTACAGGATCTGGATTGTGAGTTTGTACTAGGAGTAGGAAGGAGTAGGGTTGGGATTTTGAGGTGAAAAGTAAAGTTTAGATTTTGTATTTTAGGTAACGCTTTAATATAGGGACCATTTCTCACTATTAACTAGCAAGCCTATTATTAACATATTGGTTGTTTATTAGTTCTTATAAAGCAATATTCTGCATGACCAAATTCTACATCCCTAATCCTACCCAATACTTAAACTTAACAACTACCTCACTAACTAGTAAGTTAGTAAGCAGCAAATTGGGAGTTTATTGAGGCAAAAGTCGTAGTTAAGGGTTTGTTAGTGGCAAGAATTGGACCTTAAAATAAACCGTGAACATATTTTAAAAGTTGATGTTAGTGTTGGACTTAAGATTTATAATAGGAAAGAGTCTGGGTTAAAGGTTAAAATCAGAAATAGGGTTTAAGGGCATTGCTCACTGAAGGATCGTGGGGTCAAGATAAATACATTTTTGATTTACAATTTAAAGTTTGGTATTAAGGTTTGGAGTGATAACTTATTGTTTAAACTAAGGATGTTGGTCCAGGAACATTTCATGTTCATGTAAATTACACTGGCTGATGTCCATATGGCTCCATGAGACACATGCCATTCTTGCTATAGTGCATTGGGGGATCCAAACTATTTGCAATCAGGCCTGTGTGCCTTCAGTCCCTCCCACTGGCCTGCAACTATGAAATTCATTTGAAAGAAAGGCTTCACTCTTAGTGAGTACAGCCTGTGCTCCAGCCATTTGATATCCACCCACTTCTTTGACTTTAATGAATGAAACACACAAAAAGCCATACAGACAACACAATAGCCAATAAAGAGGTTTCTGTCTCCATATTTAACAAAACTAATGTTACTTCAAACGCTTTGAAGCTCCCTGAATTAAAGGGATAGTTCACCCAAAAATGAAGATTCTGTTATCCTACCCTCATGTGGTTCCAAACAATATAGTAAAAGTAACTTAATCCAAGCCTTCTGAGGGAACAAGCTCAATTTTATGATGAACTGATTTAATTTAGACTTTTATTCACATTTAAACACATAGATCACGTAAAAAAAACAAAAAACAAAAACAAAGGTTAAACATCCTTGCTTGATGTGCAAGAACTAATGAAGTTTGTTCTTGTATGTGAAGCAAGTTGAGCTGCCTTTGTCCATATTTGATGTGCTCTTTTTATATGCGTTGAGCAGTGTTTACATTTGAATAAAAGCCCAAATTACATCTGGTAGACATAGGCCCGGTTTCACAGACAGGGTTTAGACTAAGCCAGGATTAGGCCATTGTTCAATTAGGAAATTTAAGTAATTTTGATATATTTTAAGATCAGTCAGTGCAAGTTTCTTTCACTTAAATCAGCTCAGACTTACACTTTAGTCTGGGACTAGGCTTAAGCCTTGTCTGTGAAACCCGGTAATAGTGTGTCTACTACTCAATTCATACTTTTACAATGTCAAATGTTTGAAGCTTCAAAGTTTAGGTTGAATGGACTTTCAATGGAAGCACAGAATTCTCTCGGGTAGCATTAAAAATATGTGTATTTGTATACAAAAGTCTTATGGGTTTCATGAGTGACAGAATTTTAAATTTGGTCTATGTCTTTAACAACTAATATTCAGTCCCAGTAGCCTTAGAACATGCTGAATAGAGCCATACATCTTTAAAGCTCGTGTTTGATGAATGTATGCCCTCAAGATTCCTAATGGTTGAAGTAAATATTACATAACAGCCAGTTGTAACCAGAAGGATTAGTATGCAGTTAAGCACATAAAGCAGTCTCTCATATGTATTTTAAATGCAATGCATAGGTTTTATATAAAAGCAGCTAATCATTTTTGTAGACTGATAACTGGCTTCATTCTTCTCCTTGTGACCTATTTTCAGAAAGTGTCTGCACTGTAATTTGCATACTTGTAAAGTGCAGTAAAATATGTACTATTCTGGTGATGTGAAAGTATGAGTGTGCGAGACAGTGCACTAATACTGGCACATATTACCATGTTGTTGTGATACCACAAGCCCTTTTGTCACATACCACTTATATTTGCATCTAAATTCATTACCTAGATATTAATTATTTCTGAATCGTTCTTTTGAACCATATGATCACAATTACACAACTAAAGGTCCTTCAGTCCAACCATATGATCACAGTTATACAACTAAAGGTCCTTCAGTCCAACCCGTTGCACAATATTACCCGAAAATGCATGTACGGATACACACCAGACAAAGTATATCATCCAAGCATCTTGGGCATACTCAATGTTCTGTGCGGTTGGGAAACACTAATTATGATCAGACATACTATTTTGCATGGATAGTAGGCAAAACCCACTGAGTGATTCACTTCAGTCTGTGCATTTATACTTTTTTTCAATTCTCTAAAAGCACAATGGGGTGTAACACAATGAGTTTTATGCAATGAGTCTTTTTGAAGCAAGTGTCCTTTAAGCAAAGTGCCTCTGAAACGTCCACGACATGCTGCTGCTTATTAAAAAATCATGTTGAGAATGAAATCCTGTTAATACCTTATTGAAGCTGCGGCCAGTGGAGTCTTTCTCGCTGGGTCGCAGTTCCTGTAACTGAGCGTCTAGAATATCCACCAGCTGCTCCATGAGCCTCATGGTAGAGCTAATGTCACCGGCAAAGATGGCTCCTTTGGTATGTTTGGCCAGCTCGTTCGCCAGGTTGGCTGCGTTTTCCCCGCTCCGGATCTGAGAGATTACACAAATTAACCTCACAGCATGGCTCTGAAAAATATCATTTTGTATCTACGAGGCTCTTGACTCCCATTATGACGTAATCACGCTGAGTCAGCAACAGCCCCCGCGAGCAATTACAGCTATCATTAGAAGCTGGTAACACTTTGGAAGAGCATTTGGAAACACTTCCTGGGTTTCAATGGCTGAAACATTTCTGCTACTTTAGTTCATTTTTGTGGGTGTACAGTAGGAAGTTTGGTGTCCCATTGTGCACATCCATTCTATTTACAGGAAGCACCTCACATGAACACAAAAGTGCACACACAGATCAATCTGTAAGATCCCTATTGGATGTTTGAAGGCTGTGTGTCTTCATCTTAACAAGTGATAACATAGAGAATGAGCTCCAAAATATGGCACTGGAGAGTATTTTATTTTTATGACATTATGCTCTAAAGACTGTCATATTTTTTTTTTGCTCCTTGTTCTGCGAGGACAGATATATTCTGGAACTACAAACCTTTTGTGCGACTTGATTCACCCAGTGGGATGTACAGTTGCTCAGATCTGGGCCTTTTGGGTTCCAGGTCCCAGTGGAGAGAACACATAGGTAGGAGGCAGTGCCTGTTTAAATAAATATAATATCATCTTTATTATTATTATTAGCCACATGTGTAATCTTTCATAAATAATTACGACATGAATTGTCTATCATAAAATGAGAGCCAGTGAGTGATCTGACTGCAGTCTGCGTCTCAAGCACAATTTGTTCAATTTCTTTCACATTTGTTATAATTACATTAACTTTTTCTTGTAAAAAATGTATCCTTAAAGCTATATTTATTATTTCTTTGTCAAGATACTGTACTGTTTACTGTTTTCTTTTCTTTGTTGTTTTGTACTCATCTCATTTTGATATATTTAATTGTATGCAGCAATGCTGTTATACACGTTACATGTACTTACTATAGTAATAACAATAAATTATGCATAATTACATGCAACTAACCGTAAAGGAAACCCTCTTCCTAACCCTAACCATACAGTAAGTATATATAGTTAACAGTGTTGGGAAGGTTACTTTGGAAATGTAATAGGTTACGGATCAGAAGTTACCCTATTTAAAAAGTAGGTTAAAGTGAAGTTAAATACAGATTTTAAATCATAAGCCATGATACTGTTTTTGAAAGCAAATCTTTGCATAGCTATGATAGGAAACACTGGCATCTAACAATGCCTTGGAAAAAAACAAACAAAAAAAACAGTTAATCTTAAACAAATAAAGCATATACATTAAACCAAATAGGAAATAAAACAGTTATTGAATAAGCATTCTGTGTCCTAAACTCCTGAAACATTGGTGTCTCATATTTTAGAGCGGTCAGTGCAATTTACGAAAGAAATCAATTAAATCTGTGAGTGTGTGTGTGTGTGTGTGTGTGTGTGTGTGTGTGTGTGTGTGTGTGTGTGTGAAAAAAAAAAAATCAGATGTAACCCCCATCATTAACCCTTTTAAAAGTAACTGTAATTTAATTACACTTTTTTTTCTCAGTAACGGTAACTGATTACAATTACATTTATTTTGTAATTCTATTACATGTAACCCACTCAGTACTTAAATATATTATTACACTGTAACAAGGACACAAAATAAAGTGTAACCAATATTTGTTATGGTAATAAAGCACCAATAAAGATTTTAAGATCTTAAGTACAAAAGCCAAAAAGGACCGTCTGAGACTTACCAAATAATTACATACACTGGCATAAATACATGTTTTAATTATTATTCACAAATGATTTATTCTTATAAGTAAACATCTTTGCTAACAAGATTAAAGCTACATGGCCTCTCATGGCTTTATTGCTTTATTCAAATGGTTGATCCTAAGAGAATAGACACATTTCTCTTCGCCTAGAGGCCAAATGTATATCAGCTTGTGTGTGACTGATAGCAATTCAAAGAGCCCTGAGTGGAAAAGTGCAGCGTGTTACACTTCAACAGGTACATGCACCCACCTCGAGTTCCTTTGGGGCAGGGTCGTTCCACCAGCATGCCCCTCTGCGTCTGCGGCCACAGTATGTCCCTAAGCTCTACGCTTTCGCAGAAGCGCTCAGGTGGAGGGAAAGACTCCAGTGAGGGAGGCGTGGTGGTTTGAGGAAGTACAGCTGGTGATTTGGGTGTCTTATTAACAGCTCTGGTCCCTGTAGTGGTAACTGTAGTCACCTGACCTCTCGGTTGAGCAGTGGTTGTTGTAGTGGTTGTTGGTTTTAATAACTTGGGTGTTGTGGATGCCTCTGAGATAGGTGGTGCTAAAAAGAATAATGGGTAAAATTAGTTATGTTCTGTTTTGGGTACTGGTTCTGTTATCAAGCTTGTATAGTGCTCAATAAAAGAGAATAATTATGAAATAAAAAAAATATATACAGTTTGAGTTTGAGTTTGAGACCTCAAGCTCTATTATATCTCAAGAGCTTATTAAAAAGCTGAAACGCACAGCTTTTGAACATATATTTTCTCTCACCCACAGTTTCTTTGTTCCTGTGTCTATATTTCATAAGCTTTATATATAACTAACGTAATTCCTCAGGCAAGAAACGTAAACTGAGCAAATATTACAGGCCACACTTTACACCGGAAAATATGCGTCTGATTTTCAAAATGTTATTATGTTTTTCTTAACTAGGAAGTTGCATAATGATAATCAGAAGGAGATTCGTACATGGAGTTTGAGACCCAGACTTCTTTTTGCGCTTCTTGTATAGGGTAGAAATTATATACCTGACCTCATACCTCCATCCACAAATATGGATAAATCCATAAAACCCTCTGAACCGATGGTCCATAGAAGTGTGAGAGATTTTAGCGCAGTATGGGTGTGAGAGCACCTCCATGTATGTTTGTGAGGTGGAAATGACCGATCGAGTGAAAGAAAAGGCTTTCTTTTTGAGGTTAGATGTGACCTACTGTGAATTAGTGTCAACTGACCAGCCAGAGCTCTGGTTCAGATAAAAACTGAGCAAAAACAACTGCAAGGCCTTTACCTGCAGACCCTGATCTTTACGGTTTTCACCCATGTGTGTGAGTTTTGACACGGTTGGCATGACTGGTGAGCCATTATTGGCTTTTCACTCCCAGATTCTGGCTGTTTGTCATGATGGCTGTAAAACAAGCTTCAGCTCAATGTTCCAGAATTAAACCACAGATCAGAGATGCCTGTTAAATTCAACAGGAAACCACATTCGCAAACCATTTTACTATAACTGTAGCCTAAAAATAATGCTTCAAAAAACTATTTGTCTATTGGGTAACATTATCCAAATGCCACATGCTTAGGTTACACGAGCCCAAAAAGGAAAGTAATTCAAGCGGTAGAATATGCACACATGAATTGTGTAAATGTGCATTAAGAATGTAAACAGAGTCAGATTATATATATATATATATATATATATACATATAATAACACAATGACAATTCCATTCCAAAAGAGGACATTGTGTAAATAACTTATGTATTTATTTTATCTGAATTACAGAAAATAAATGCAACAGTTCACAGTGTCTTTGAGAAATCCATCATTCCTTTATGTAGACATTGAGAAAAAAAAATCTGAGCACAACAAAAGGAAGTTAAAAGTGCTAAAGAGTAAGAAGTACAGAAGTAGAAAAACACAACTTTAGAAAAGCACTTTTCCATGGCACAGATGGTACTTTGTTGCAAAGTACTTTCCTTATTCCATGCTAAAAGAATGACAAACATATTTGTGTACTGTGGTATTTGCATGGAATTACGAACACATCAGAATAATGGAATTTGTCCAGAAAACTATAGCAATAGTATTATCATAACAATATACGCTAGGGAAAAACAAATCATCCTAATACTTTTGTGAAAGATGTGTTTTCAAACTTTGACACTATTTTCCTTTGTGCTTTATAATTTGGTGTGGTGTCGATTATGGATTGTGGTCCTTCAAAACTGAACATGCGGGTGGTAAATGGATACTTACTCAGCTGTCTCATAGCACCTAGGTGTATGTTATTATTTTACAGAATGCCTTTGAAATCTGATTTATGGACAGAAGTATTAATTTTCTCTTTGTTGAAACAAAGGCAGTTTCTCTTAAGATAAGTACGTCTGTAGTGCTGTAATGAAAATGTGTCTGACTCACATTAAGCTCAAAGGAACCTTCAGTTCAATGTCAAAAAAACGAAGAAATATTATCTTCAAAACAGAGAATATTTTCAAACTAAATATTCAAATGAAGTTGTGGCGATAAGCACCTACTAGTTCCAGCATGGTGGAGAATTTCCAGTGACTTCTACTGTTTTTTACATCAAGCTAATGATGATTCATTTAGAAACATTTCCCTCACCCAAACCCATTTTGAATTTTCAAAAATTAAACATTTCTATGTTTATTAAGCCACTTTCTTTATAGGGGTTATTTGGCCCGGCCTCAAATGGAGGCAAAACAAGACAACACACACATAGCTAGTGTACTGCAGCGATTCATACTTATATGTTTTTTGAGTTTTGCAGAAACATAGGTAGAGGCATTCATTTCCAATGAGCCTGTGAAGAAATAGAAACACTTTTATTTTATATTATTTTATATTTTATTTTATTTTTTATGTTATGTTATTTACTTTGAATACAAAAACTCCACAAACTAAAATATTGCTGCCATGCAGACTTACTAGACTATCACATTCTAGCTTTTAATGCTGAGAAGTAGCCTAGCCATAGAGGGACTGGTTTAAAAAGGACACAGCCTCCCTAGGATGCATCCCTCCAATTGAGAAGCACCCTTAATGGGCTAAATGTGGGAGGGGTGGTTACAAAGAATAAATGGTTGGACTGGTGGAGGGATAAAAATGTCACAAAGAGGAAAAGATTGAGGCGTGTGAGCAAAAGGAAGAAGGTGAAACTCACATCAAATGTGGAGATTTGCATCTAATAATTATGTAGCAGCATTAGCAATTGTGATGATTTTTTAATTCAAGGGAGGTCTTTAACAAAAATAGAGGCCACTGAGCAATCTCTCCAAGTGGCAGTAGAAGCGAGACTAAAATATAGCCAAATCCATTAGTGGTCTTCTGAACACAAAACAGTATTTTTTTCAGGCAGGAGCAGAGAAGGCTCTGCATAAATTTCGCTAACCATCAGCAGTGTAATATCACATGGCAATTATCACAATCAGTGTCAAACTAATTCCATTAATGATGAGCAAAAATGAGATTAAGTGGCAAGCAGCGTAATGTGTGTTTTCCACCCCGATTCAGATTGCAAATATAAATGCTGTCTGTCTCCTCCACATCAAGATGATTCCCCATTATGAAAGATGATTCCAGTATCAATATGCTGCTGGTTTTAATCATTTTCTCTTTCAGCAAACAACGCATATGATGCCATTTAGGATCTTTATGAGATGTCATCCTAATATGTTGTGCCAGCATTCCACATGAAGGAACCATCTATCAAGCCAGCAAACAAGCAAGTATTCTGGCAGGTATGTGGTATACAGTCCACTAATACATTACATTTTGTTTACATCTGGTATTATGTAGTGTTTTGGTAGTAAAACTAATCTCAAATGCATTCTTACTTGCATCAAAACAGAAAAAGTCTCAGTTAATTTAGTGGGGTATCTGTATTAACACGACTTTGAATGTAAACTGTCTTTTGTGTCTCAAACCAAACCAAACAAAAACAAAATAAAACAAAACAAAACAAAACAAAAAGTAAAAATGAGTAGTAAATTAATATTAAACTAGCTGATACCCATTTTGGCATTGTTTCTTTGTTTGTTTGCCTTATACATTTTATTCAATATTTACTACCAGAAAACATTGATTCAGGTTTTAAACTTCAAATTTCATAGAAGATAGACAGTAAATAAAACGTCAAATATAATATTTAGTTTGATCCCTTGAGATTCCCAATCAACATTTTCTGAAGGTTAAACTTCTTCTTTTGATGACCTTTTGTTGAACATTTTATATTCAATAAAATGTATTTCAATTGGTTGAAAACCAGTTTCAGGCCTGTTTATGCCTGTGATATTGTTCAAAGTCTCCAGTCAGTCAGAATTTAAAGGACCAGAGAGACACAGGTCAACTTGTAGTTGAGAGCTATAGGTAGTTAAAAAAAGAAAGAAAAAAAAGTTGTCAACCTTTACACCCAGACTGTTACAGTCTGAGCAAAACTAAGAGCCACACTTAATACTGAGCTACTGCAGTCATTGATGCAGTTACAGATGTGATAGTGGAGTATTTATGCTCAAGTTGCATCAAATAAATTGGAAGAACTGCATTTCTGTCGGGACAACTCTTGGAAGGATTGGTCCATGACAATGTTAATGTAACTGGTCTTGGCGGAATAAATCTGCTACGCTGCTGCTGCTGGTGCTGTGGCAGAGCAAGTACAGAGACTCGCTACTGACAATAAATCCACAACATGCTGCTGTGAGCATGTAAGAAATACTGCTGCTGCAAATATAACATACATGAAATAACCCCCTATATCATACATGTATCACCTCGTAGCAGATCTATACAGGTGGAGCTGGGGAAGGTGGAGGGTTTCTGAAGCACGCTGCGAAACTGCAATAACAAGCACTAGCGATTATCATCAATTTGATTTCACAGATACAGATGAGCTAAACAATGACATCACTGAATTCAATAATGAAATGCCTTAAACTGAAAATTGAGTGTTTAATCTTATTATTATACATTACTGACACTCTATCCTCCAATTTGATACTGTTAAGTGCTTTGACACAATCTGCATTGTTAAAAGCGCTATATAAATAAAGGTGACTTGACTTGACTAGTCATATATATGAATGTTGAGCAGAGAGCTCATTGGCTACTGGTACAGGAGAGAACCAATCAGCTGTGCCATGTGATAATGATGTCATTAGGTCAGATTGAGTTAGACCTATCGGACTGCGCCATCTAGAGTTATATCAGAACTCTGTATAATTCTTAATGAAATAATTGATTATTGTGATATAATCTGATCTGATATAAATCTGACATCTGATTTTTTTTCCTTTTAGTGCTATCAACTGTTTAAGATTAACATGCCACAATATAGCACATAAAGACAATATGACTGCAGGTCATGTGATTTGGACAAATAGCCTAACAATTAATCTTGTAATCGCTCCATCCCTGAGGAGGAGATATTGTTGTTGCCCTCTGACTTGAAGGGGAGGGATTTCTTCCTATAAAGGCAGGGGCTTATCATATCGTACACACTCTAGTGGTTCGTGGTAGCAGTGTCTCAAAATCAAGGTAATTTCACAGCTATCAAAGTAAAGTGGAGCAAACATCAACTCTGCGGAGCACAACTCTGACGGCTGTGTGAGTGAGCTGATTATTGAGATGATGAGATAATCACCACATCTAAAATAGAGAAAACACATCAGTATACAAATGATGGCAGATTAGATTCAAGTGGGGATGGGGGGTAACGTTCAACTCGCGCACTGCACAGGAGCTAATGCTAGTGAAATTAGCATGTTTTTGTCCTTCATCAGCACTGATTGTAGAGCTAATTACTTCCTTTACAGGCGGCTAAAAGAGAGGCAGAACATACTCGGGCACATTCAATCAGCCACATCGTACTAGTGTGAACCACAAGTGGATACATTGTGGTAACAATGTGATAACATTTCCTTAATGAAAGATTTGAACCCTCCGAGGTAACACCCCAGAGAAATGTTCAATGAATTTTAGATCTGAGCCCTAATACTTTGCATCTGAAGTGATATTGAGTTGATATTTCTTACTTAATTGCTTGCTTGTGCAGGGATAAATTTGCTCGATGGTTTTAATTCAGTGGCAGTAATCGCTTCAGGCTACAAGAAAGCTGCGAGCACATGCTAAGAATGACTCAGATGATTCTATCCTGAGCTCAAAAATAAGTCTGATATAATAAGTAGCGCCGATAGTAATGTGATTATGAATGTCATACACAGCCTTCAGAGAGGTGTTTTGGCTCTGTTCCAAAAGCTATTGAGCTGCCTTGCAGTCTACATAGGCACATTTTAAAGCAGCATCTTATGAGAAATAGAACCTCATTGGAACCTCAAGTGAATGATTTGCGAGGAGCACAAAATAACATTTCTCATGTGAAGTGCACAGATGACAGAAAATTATAATTGATTAAAATATGATTAGCATGTTGATAAGGTACACTGAGATGTATATATGCTTCTCAGCAATTAATGCAATACATGGTAGAAAAAAAATAATTTGAAAAATATAAAAGGTACTAGTAATTTTCTTCCAGAACAGTTTCCATTTTCAGGACATTTTCTTTTAACCCAATGCAATGCGTAATTTAAAATAATGGAAAATCTCCTGTGAAAAATTAATGGTTCATTAAGACCCTTTTTTTCATATTTTTCTTAGATTGTATGCATATATATCGATTCATACATTATCTTGGAGAATTTAAAAAAATATATAAATAAACATTGTTTGCATAGTATTTATGTTAGTGCTGTGCATATGTATTATGTATATATAAATACAAACAAATGAATGTACATATTTAAGAAAAATATGTTATGTTTATATTTATATTATAATATAAAATACAAGAATATAAATATATAAATGCATAAGCATCTAACTATTTCCAATATATATACTGTATTTGTGTATTTATATATGCATAATAAATGTACACAGCACACCTACATATATTATGTAAACAAAAACTTTTATTTTGGATGCGATTAATCGCAATTAATCGTTTGACAGCATTAATATATATATATAGCCTTCTTATCAGAAGCACACCTATGATGGTTGGTTATTAATATAACAGGTAGCCTTTGAGGTGCTTTTGAATGGTGTAAGCAGGCCACAAAAAATGTGTAGCTTACAAACTACTATCTTGTCATTTAGCAGATGCTTTTATCCAAAACAACTTTATCCAAAGTGCACTCATTAGGGGTACAGTTTCACGACGGCCCTGGGTACAGTTACTGTGCTCAGTGTCTGCACAAGCAGATTCATCAGTAAGGTAGACACCGCTGGGTCTCCGCAGAAGAAAGACACTCATATTTTAAATTTGTAAACCCCACTAATCTGCGTAAAGTTTTTTGACCTCTACACTTAGCCAAGTCTTTCTGGAGTAATGCAAGAGTCTCGGCTGCTAGGCTGAGCTGGGATTATGGTAATTACGGTTATTATTTTTTCGATGTAAAGATGATCTGACATATAGTATGGCCATCCTGTCCTAGCTCTTGACAGCTAAATTAAAAACAGGCTACGCTGACGTGACCTTCGGGACTGATCTGGTCTCAGCGGAGAGCCGTCTCTCAGCACAGACACATTGAGAGGCCTTCGAGCAAAAGTGTGAGTTGTTTGTTTTGAGGCGCTTGAGATCTATTCTTTTGGGGGCGATGCATCGCCGCCACAAGGCTGCCTACGTACCTGTCCAGACAGGTAACCCTCTACCAATGAGGGAAGCGATGCCTTTCTCAGTGGGGCAGTGGGAGGGAGTTTAGCCTCAAGAGTCTAAACACTGGGGAGGAATGGCTCTGTCTTTTGAAACCTTGAGGGACGCGTCTCTTATTATATGCTAACAACGCCTATGATGTTGTTTACTGCTGAGACCCACCACTTCACTCTAAGATGTTGCTTGCACTTGAGAAAGGTTTCCGGAATACATCAAGCACATATTAAATCTGAAATTAAAAATCAGTCATCCGTGACATTTGACACACAGACTCAGGAGCCAGAGGAATACCAACTCAGTGGCTGAAATCTCGCGACCACTTAAACAGATATCCAGAGGGACTGTGTGTGTGTGTGTGCGGCTAGACGGATTCGAGATGAGGCTTACCGTGAGCTGGATCAGGTGGACCAAACACCAGATTGTACCGCAGGATGTAGAAGTTATTCCACACGTACAGCTGGTTGTCTCGCGGGTTGTATTCCACAGCGGCGATGTACTGGTATTGGTTGGGGAAGTGGATGTCGACGTATTCGCCTTGGTTCAGTTTGGTGTTGTACATGTAGTCGATGAGGCTCTTACTGACTTCGCTCTCATTGTCTTCGTACGTGGATCGGACCACATACAGAACCCCGCAGATCATAAAAGCGTTGGAGGCCGACCGCTTGTCGTAGGTGGTCTCCCAAGTGGCCTCGAAGCGAAGGGTGTAGGGGTTGAGCTGACTGATCACCATCATGCCGTTGTTCTGCTCGGTGGCGTAGATCACCCAAAGGCCGTTTTCGTCAACTGCCAAGTCGATGTCTGTTTTCCCGCCCCACTTGTACGGTGAGGTGTCATGATAGTTGGCGTTATTTATAATCGCCTCCCCACTTTTGATTCTGGTCCGAAGGTCAAATTTGACAATGTTGCGTGTCCTTTCCTTGTTAAAAAACACCGCCCCGTCGTATACCACAAATCCCGTGCCGTCGACCCGATGGGGGAGTTTGTACGTCGTGGTCTGTCGGGAGTTTTGAAAGTCATCGAGCGAGTTGTACTCAATGAGCGTATCTGTTCTGTAAGGGGTCCAGGGCATGAAATAAACCTTGTCTCCTGCCTGGAGAGGGTCTTTGCACCACGACCCCGCTTGTTGCTCCGCCTCGTACAGAAACGACGGATCTCCAACCGCTTTCAGAGTTCCGGGACAAACAAAAACTAGTGATGAGAAGAACAGAGCAGAGAACAGTCAAACGTAAGCGAACACAGCTTGCACTAGTTGAAAGCAGAGGGCAAAGTGCCGTCTGACTCTACATCACTCTGATAACTGGGTAGTCGGTGAAGACAGAAACACACACTAAGAAGTCTAACAGCTACCCACATTCACAAGCAGTAAAAGGTGCGAAGAATCTGCATCTGAAGGTTACTGAAGCTTAAAACGGAAGTAAACACAGTTTTTATTTGTCCGTAAGCAAACAGTTTCGGCTCACTGCTGCTTGGACATACTGAAGGGGAGTGATGGAAAAATCAAACCACAACCAAACACAAAGGAAAAAAGGAAGGAATACGACAAATCTGCCCTGCAAATAAAAGCAGACAACTAAATAAGGCTTGAAGAGAAGAGCAGCATACAGGCAGTCTGTGTCCTGAGACAAGTTTTTCCACAGTTTTTTACGTCTTTCCTACGGGCCTAATGTTGCAATCATTTTACAGCATAAAGCATTTCCTTTCTTCTTAACAAAGACATGATAGTCAAACATGTAGAAAGGGTGAAGTGAGAGAGCAAGAGAGAGAGAGAGAAAGAAGAAGGGAAAGCCAGAATCAGTAGAGGTAGTGAAAGCTTATAGAAACCCTCTTACCAAAGCATGCTGGGCGTGTGGAGAGGGGCTGGGGTTCGAACAGGCAATAAAAGAGTGTGGAGGACAGGAAGAGGAGGGGGAAATGGGGCATTTGTACCTTCGGCATTACCGCTAACATTTAACTTGTGCTTTATCATTTTCTTTTAAAGCTTCCCTCCGATTGCTGCTCGTGCACTGACCTTTACTAAAATACAAGACCCTTTCTGCTACTGCCTGTTATCGGAACAGCAAGAGTGGGCACAGGAAGGTTTTACAACCACGAAAAAAAAAGAAAAAAAAAAATATATATATTTATTAAAGAAAGAAAAACAAGGAGCTGATTGTGTCAGTGATTTACCTTTTTGCTCCACTTCTATTTTAAGCGTTGGAAGAGAGAATGAAAGGAGTGCAGGGGGGAAAAAGAGATTAAAATGAATTAACCATCATGTCCATGATCACATGCAGTTAACATGTCATGAGGTTACGGGCATTTTGCACAGAGCTACAGCTGTCAGAGGAGGAAGAGATCGCAGTTAGACACCTTCAACACATGAAAGAGAGCCAGGTTAAAAGGGGTTCTGTCACAGTACAAAAGGACAGCGTATGTGGCATTGAAGACAAATCAATCTGCTCTTGTCGAGGGAAAGCTGCGGGGAAATACACGGGCTGAATTCTAGATAGCGGCGTATAGATTTTCATAAGAACTCTGGGACATCGACCAGGGAAATCTGAATTCCAGGTGGACAGATGGTATGTTGTGCTGGAGGGAAACTCAAAACCAGAAAAATAAAGCTGCTCCTCAACTCTACAGTCCCTCTCCAAGCACAGAGTTCTTGTCAGCCCTTCTAGGATTTATACGAACACTTGAACAGTCCGGAATGGCAGTATGCGGTTTCAATTTCGATACAGTTTGTAAAATGTATTCTTACTTTTTAATGGGACATAGTTTCATTTTTCTTTCAGTCCAGATCAGTGTGGCAGCAGGAGATTGGCGAGCTGGTGCTTTTTACTGTTGAAAATCATGTCTGTCAAGATTTCCTGATGAAAAAGAGCCATTTACTCACCCTCATGCCATTCCAAATATGCCTCACTTGCTTTCTTTTGTGGAACACATACTTTTGAATAATATCACTCTTTTCCATGCAATTACAGTGATGCTGTATGTTAACTTTGTAATATTTGAATCTAGTTCGCACACAAATCTATCAAAATACTTGACATACGCCACATATCATATTAATCACTTTTGTTATACTATTTATGGTGGACATTTGTCATATCAGAGTTTATGTCTGTCACTTTAATTATTCTGAAATGAGTGGCCAGAATATTCTTTAAAAGTATTTTTTTTTTCTGAATTCATATGGGATTGGAACTGTTTGGAACGACATAACAGTGAGTAAACAATTAATCTTTTTTTTATCTGTAATTTGCAAGTGTAGTTTTTCTTTAATTGTGATTACAACATTTAAATATTACTTTTTTTGTGCCTGATCACTGAGTAACAGTCCAGTGTCACAATGACAGTCTTGTCCATGTTTTATTTTTTTTAGTATAGTGAATTCTGAGTAAATAGTGCATATGATGAATATAACATTGTTTGTGCATGTAACTTCCAAACAACTTAACTAATTTACTAGTCAATAAGGATATTTTGCTATTAAGGCACTTTTTTTATTTTCTCAAGAAGTCTCACTTCTCGAGAAATTCTTA
This sequence comes from Barbus barbus, assembly GCF_936440315.1. Lineage (NCBI taxonomy): Eukaryota > Metazoa > Chordata > Actinopteri > Cypriniformes > Cyprinidae > Barbus > Barbus barbus. The sequence continues at coordinate 22,505,259 of NC_136715.1, read as the reverse complement.
TCGTCATGGTTTTGTACGGGCCAATACACTGTCCTTCCAAATCCTTCCATAGCACCAGATAAAGAGAGATACATAGACAGAGAGACAGACAAAATGCAGACAGACATATAAACAGAATCTTGACAGTCTTCAGTAGTTTTATCTCATGAAGGCCATCTTCAGCGTCATGTTAAACAATCCAAAACGTGAACATTTCCGACAATCTAAAGCTGCATTTCTCAGATTTCCTTCTTGTATTATTATGATCGATGTACTAATGGTGTCCATTCTCTGGCCACAATGTCCGTGAGACACTGAGCACTGTTTTCTTTTTTATAGAAGTCACCATTTTCTACAGGAGCTCTGCTTAGTATAAGAATGAATCTCACAAAACTTGTCCAGAACAAGGAAAATAAGATAAAGAAGAAATAGAATTTGCAAAATATAATTTCTATTTGTTTGTAGGACCATTACCATTTTTTATTTATTTATACTATTTATTTTACACTATAAGTAATGACATAGTAAGTTTACATTGGTCATAAAGCAAAAAAAAAAAAAGTTATGATAGTATATTTTTTTGTGCTGCCTTTATGCTGATTTAATAAAGAAATGCTATGATACTGTATTACAGTAATGACAGCCTAATGAGATTCACCTTAGAGAATAATGAAAATTGCAACTTTCTGGATGCATTACAGTAATAATAATTTTAGTGGGGGAATGTGCTTAATTGTCCTGAAAATAATATTATAATACAATAAAACCTTAATGGTCCATAAAATTGGTTTCAGTCTCTTTATGGAAATTATATTTTATAATTTAGTGTACGTTTGAATTTGGGTTGAACGTAGATTCTGGACATGTTTACAACAGATTCACCTGGAGATAATGCAGGGTTTCATTAGTTTGTACCCACAAACAGAATTTTAGGTTGGTTATTATAATAATTATAGCAATGGCAAAAAGGGGGGCAAAAATAGATAGAAAAAAAAATCAGCCAATACAATCAGGACAGATCTCAGATTAATACCGGGACAAATCCTGTTCTCTGAGATACCGCCGGCCAAAGAACATCATGAACATTCCACTGTTGCAACCAAACAAAACCAAATAAGAAAATCACTTCCAGTCAAAAAACAGCATTCAGCAGCTTGAGGGTGACATGAGGGCTCTGGCGTCCTAGGGAGTCAAACTGTGATTAGTAAATAAAACTGTTACGGACCGCCTGGAAATGTCTAGAGGAGGTAATGCAAAAACATTAAGACAAAAAAACACCACAAAAACGTATTCTGTGAAGGTGCTCGCATCAGAAAAGAAATGTGAACAAACACAGTCCTGGAGAAACAACAGCTTTTCAAATTTTGTGTGGGATTTCGACTTCAACAACCCAAAGATACGGACGTAGATTAAACTAATGCTAAGCACTAAAATCCAGCAGGCCTTTATTATTTCGGGATTGTGGTGGGAAATGTGCGGCAGAGGACCCCGTCTGGTATGTGAAGTCTCTGGAAACATTCTCTGAGAAGACGAGACAATTCAATCAGAGAATAATATTACTATCTAATTGTTTAATGGAGCAAAACAATCCATACTCTTAATGTAATGGGAAATCTGAGAATAGAAGTGAGGCGTTTGTTTGGAGTTTGTTCATGTTAGATCCATGTGCAGTCATTTGTCTTTTCTGACAGTCGTATAGCTGCGGTTTCTTTCGAGCAAACACAATGATCAAGCACTAACGAAAAACATCTTTGGTCTGTTTATTAGTTGGCATAACGCTGGCATATCTTTGCTTGGCCAAATCAGTTTTCTTTAAGGCCAAAGAAATCATGCTGGTCTGTCTCTGAGCGATTATATGTGCAAAGACTGGACGTCAGAGAATGCTGCTTTGCTTTCATGTAGTGTACATCGCTGTAATGCTCCTGATAGATGCTAAAAAGTACGTTTTCACAGGGAGAAAAGCACATGGAAATGGTTTACAGCTTACATTTTAGTTTCATGAAACGTCAAAATTTAAACAAGGCAGCAAAACGCATTTTGTACCCAGCTCTGTGCGCTACAATCACACCTGCACAAGGTTTCAGGATACAAATCAAATACTAAAAACTGTGCATCATTAGAATAAAGCATTGCATCATAAAAAAAACATGAATAACAATTTCTTTCCTCAAGGAAATAGCAGTGCTTGCAAGGCAGCAAACAAATAGTGTTTTAAGTTTTAAGCTTAGATTTGCCGTAAATGAAATGCTGCCATCAAAGACGCTTCGCTGTTTTCATGAAACTTAGTGCTTGTTGTATTTTTGTAAAAACGGCTATATGTTTAAATAGCAATAAAGAAAAGACCAATCAGAATCCAGTACGTGAATAAATGCAAGTAAGAAGACTAATCACAATTCATCGTGCAAATATTGCCAATGCCATCAACTGCAGAATATCTTGCAAACACTGATATTGATAATACAGTGCTTATAAAAGTATTTGTTATTATTATTATTTATTTATTTTTTTGTTTAATTTCTTATTGTAATAATATTATTTTTTTTTACATTTTTGCTTATAAAATATTATTTATTTATTTATTTATGTATGTATTTATTTATTTATTTATTTATTTATTTATTTATTTATTTATTTATTTATGTATTTATTTATTTATCTGTGGTCTAAATGTATCGTATTTATTTTAACTGCATATACACCCCTTCACGTAAGTGTACAAATGGACTAATCCTGGTCTCATCACATCATATAGCCTTATTGCACCTGGTTTGAGAATCTCCCACATGCCTTCTGGCAAACTGCAGATGTCGTATTACCTTTTTTTTTTTTTTTTTAACAACAGTAGCTTTATATTTGTCTCTCTCTCATAAACCCAGAGAAGCATCCAGGCAACAGTTGTTGTTGTATGCACAGTATCCCATCTCAGGCGGTGAAACCTTTAAATCATTGGTCTCTTGGTGGTCTCTCTCACCAGTCTTGCACGGCCACTTGGTTTTTGAGGACGGTCTAGGTAGATTTACAGCTGTGCCATACTCTTTCCATTTCTTAATTGTTGATTTAACTGTACTCCAAGGGATATTCAGTGACTTGGAAGTCGTCTTGTATCCATCCCCTGCCTTGTGCTTTTCAATTACAATTCACTTTCACTGCTTGGAGTCTGCAATTTTCTGCAATAATAACTCACCAGAAGTTGGACCTTGCAGATAGAGCAGTATTTATACTACAATCAACAGAAACCACTTAACTACTCACAAGTGATTCATTTAAATCTGACTTTGAAAAATGAATTGGCCGGGCTAGTGATGGTTTAGGTGTGTCAATTTTTTAGTCTTATTTTACTTTTGACATTAAAACTGTTTTATGTTGATCAGTGGTAAAAATAAATAAAAAAAATCCATTGTCAATGCTATAAAATGATGAAACCTGAAAACTAATGTGCATGTTTTATAAACACTGTATTATCAAGGATACAAACTGGATCCTGGAGAAATGCATTTTAAGGCACACTCATAAAGGCGTAGAAAAATACATATATATATATATATATATATATATATATATATATATATATATATATATATATATATATATATATATATATTTATTTAAAAAGACAGCTCGTACTTACTGTAGGGAACACATTCATACTGGACTTCAAGGTACTTATATGTTCCTGGGCAGGGGTCAGGAAAAACATCTGGTCCAGTGATGACGATGCACTGCGTTCTGTTGTTACACCTGGACGGAGCGAGAGAAGAAATGATATATATAAGCAAGAAATTAAATGAGTGAAATACAAAAGGAAATTATTCACACCAGAGTTTAAAGGAATGTTCTGGATGTAGCAACAGAATTTGGGCTTGATACAATGGAAACATACATTACAATGGAAAATAATTTTCAATCTGTTGAATGTTGTTACTATAACGTTTTTTAACAAAATTATTTTCTGTGGTAAAAAATGCTTGTATTGAACCCTGAACATTGGTTTAGCTGTGAGGGTAACAGCATCGAAGCGAGAGCGAGCGTGCACAGCGCTGATGGATGGACGGATGGTGGCCCAGAGCAGGAACCAGATAAAAGACGGCAGGAATTAGCGGAGCGGATAGATGCCAAAGTGGCCCTTTTCAACCCAACGACAAAGATAAACAGCCTCATCTCTTAGTGTTCATACCTGCCAGCACAAGAGTTATACATCTGTATGAATCCCCCCTGAGGTCAGGCTGATTGTACCTATGATGGATTCATTTTCCCTATATGCCATTTCACTCGGAATGAACTAACCATCCCTCCACTGCCTGTTTAACAGGAAGTCATGCAGAAGGTGGTTTATGTGGGTTCTAGGAACTAAAATTAAGCACATCAATAAAAGATAAAGTGCAGAAATGATCTCATGGCTTACAGACACAGTGTACAGCGAGCTGTTGGGAAAGTAGTGGCAGTATCGTCCATCAATCTGCGTCACATTGTTCCTGAGGTCTGCGTTTATGCTGTCCGCTGGATAAATTCATGTTATTAAGTTTAGAACTAAAAAGGTTTTAAAGCCTTAAAGTTTTTTTTTTTTTTTTTTTCTTCTACAAATACAGGTCTAGTTCTGATAAACAAAACAAACAAACGAATATTAATGAAATATAAAAATACAGTTTTGGTTTTTTACTTTTTTGAATGTTTTCTAAAAAAAAAAAAAATGCTTATGCTTACTAATTTATTTGATGAAAAAGCAACAATATTGTGAATATTTTTAGACAACAGCTTTCTATTTGACTATATTTTACATTTTAATGTATTCCTGTGATGGCAAAGCTATTCTTTCTTTGGTAATATTATAAAAGTCTTTGTTAGTGACTGCTAAAAATTATGCTTTGCAATTTGCATTAAAAAAAAAAACTTTTACTCTAATTTTACAATATTGCTGTTTTTAATATTTGTTTGTTTGTTCTCTCTCTCTCTCTCTCTATGTGTGTGTGTGTTTATCAAATAAATGCAGTCTTGGCATTTAAGGTTAAGCAACTTTGGTAACCCTTTATAATAAGGTTCATATTCAAGCTTCTTTGGGGTGAAAAAAAAAAATCAAGTTTCTTAGCTGAAAAGAACCACTAAAGAGCCTTGTTGTGTTTGTCATATCTGCAAACCAGAATATTATTGTGGATTTGAAACATGAAAGACACATGCTGTGTAATCTCACAGTTTATGAGTAAAATGCAGGAAGATTGTCGTAACTTAGAGGAAAAGAATCTGGAAACAAAGGTCTTTGTTTGGGGAATAAAGAGCATGTTTTATAGTTAGTGCAGCGCGGGGGTGAATTAGCCTGCTGGTGTTTTTCTGACCTGGCCTTGGGGTAGCATCTCTTCCTGCAGCAATTTCTCTTTACCTCAGCATGTGACTCTGACAATTCATTTGTCTTATGTTCTATTTGCTAATAAACAAGTAGAGACTTTTTTTTTTTTCTTGTAAAAGCAGCAAAACACGTGGAACAGAGTCTGCTCCGTCCACAGCTGTGAATTCCCACCGGTCATGTTTGAAGATGAGAATTTATACATAGACACGAGCTTTGCTGAAAAACACGTCCCTCATATGGGAGTTTCTTTATTAACGAGCACTCATATGTGGTAACAGATGAGAATATCAGCATGTTTACCCATATAAATGAATTATGGATCTAAAATTATAACACACGGCCAAAGCTGGAGCCATAATGTGACGATGGGTTGTTTGGTTATTTGTAGTTGTATTGCAGGGAGACTGTTCCCATTCATATTTCATTCAGTCACAATATGCTGTTCATTTGCATAATGTACTATATGAATAAATTATGATCACAAATTATCTTAAAAAAGGGAAAATATTAATAATAACTTCTGGAGTCAAAATAATGCCATAACAAGGCTAATAAAGTTTTATTGTTATTTATACACACACACACACACACTACTAAAATTTTCAAAGTTTTACTATTTAAAATAAATGTTTTCTATTTGAATATATTTTAAAATGTGATTTCAAAGCTGATTTTTTTTTTGCATCATTACTCCAGTCACACGATCCTTCAGAAATTATTATATTATTCTGATATGTTGTTTAAAAAAAAAAAAAAAGTATTATTGTTATTGTTATGTTGAAAACAGAAGTTGATTGTTGTTATTTTTCAGGTTTCTTTGATGAATAGAAAGTTCAGAAGGACAGCATTTATATAAAGTGTAATCGTTTGTAAAATCAATTTTTAGATCGTTTTAAAGCATCCTTTCTAAATGAATGTATTAATTTCTATACAAAAAAAAATTCTGACTACAAACGTTTGAATGGTATAGTGTATAATATCAATTATTTATTTTAAAGATTTTTCTTTAAAATAAATGGAATTTTTTAATATTTTGTTATAAACTTCAATATGAGGATAAACTTTTCAAAATACAGTTTGGGGCTACTGTATGCTAAATTCTCATGATGTTCCTGTTAGCTGACAGTTGGTGTTTGCTCTTCACACCACAGTCACACGTCAGGCGCTTTCACAAGACGCTCCTCATTAGACAGATCTCTCCCTCCTAAACTCTGAACACTCACCAAATCAGTGCTTCCAAGATTTCACAACATTTACAGTCAAAATTTCACTCATTACAGAAAAAACAATAGCGTGGTAAGTTGAAGGAAGTGTTTCAGTCAGGAAATCTGGACTAGAAAAATGCCCACAGGAAAGATAATCTATATCAATCTCTATCTTCGGCTTTGGCTTAGAGCAAACTAAACTTGACAGTGTTTTATCAGTCAAATTCTGTTTGTTACAAGAAGATCGTTGACAGGAGGCTGCTATGATTGTTGATCTGAGTAATGCAGTGATACAGTTCTTGATTGATCTATAAAAACATCTTGTAAATTATATTATACCTCATACATTCTAAAGCCCTTCAAAGATGCTGCACAATACCTTTTGTATTTATCACAGCAACAATATCAAAGTAAAAAACTGCTTCATTTTCAGTAGCGTAACAATATGAAACAAATTGATGTATATTAAACCTATCTATTTTCTGAACATACGCAGTATTATGACAGACAATGTACTCATTTACTTTGATCACAAAAAATTTAATAAATGTAAAAATAACGACCAGCATGCATTATCTGGATCTTCAGTTCAAGTAGCTATAGATGATCATTCATCCAAACCAAAACACAAATCCTGCAAGTGACAAATCAGAAATCGCTTGCAGTACTTTTAATCAAAAGATTACAAGATTTATAATGTCTGATCTGAAATAAACCTCACTTCCTCTATCCGTAGCATCAAGCAGCCCAAACCTCACATATCTAATTAAATCAGGAATCATAGGCATTATTTAAGACTTTATTACCAGGCCAGAGAAATTCCCAATGCTCTGAATTCATAAACAGGTGTAGCTGTTGTTTCCAGAAGCTTGTATTTACGGTGACTTATGAAAGCTTAATCTGCAATGCTTGAAGTATTCACTAATACCATATGTACAGTGGGAGTGTGTGCTAAGGTTGGTCTTCTGAGAGCCATGCGGACGCCTCTGTCATGGATATTAATGGTGTGAATACAGAACAAATTTCCCCCGTACAGTGCTGCAGCCCTTCCCTCGTGTTCCCCAAAGCAGGGTACTTAGCAGAGCAAGGACAACAGGAGCAGGAGAATTTACGCAAAGAAAGTTTTGTTTCAGATGTGTTGCTAAGGGACTGAGGCAAAAAAGTCACATAATATTTCAATCACAGCTGTGCTCATAAGTTAAATAATACGTTTATTATCAGAGCTGTGGCGCAGCATACATATTCCTCACTAATGCGGATGACCTTACAATTTTAAGTTGGCTCAACTTTTTTTTTTTTACAGTGCAGCCTACATTCATTCATTCATTCATTCATTTTCTTTCTTTCTTTCTTTCTTTCTTTCTTTCTTTCTTTCTTTCTTTCTTTCTTTCTTTCTTTCTTTCTTTCTTTCTTTCTATTCCCCCCTGTCTTCCTAGTAAATTCTTGTTTCTCACAATACTCACAAATGCAAGTAAACTTTTACTTTGGCAATCAATCAATCAATCAATCAATGAATCAGTCAATCAATCAATAAAATGACTCAGTTGCCAGGAATTTTATTATGAACTGAAACATAATTCACGGTTTTAATTGCAATGCAATGAATGATTGATTGATTGATTGATTGATTGATGGATTTATGAATGAATGAATGAATGAATGAATGAATGAATGAGCAAGCAAAAGTCAGTAAGATTTTTGTTTAAGATTGTTTTTGAAAAATAAAATCTCTTATGCTAACCAAGGCGGCATTTCTTTTACAGTGAAAACAGTAATATTTTGAAATATTATTCCTTAATACTTGCATTGTTTGCATTTAAATTCAATTAAGAAAAAAAAAAGCATCTACATCTTCTTAACTCCAAACTTTTGAATGGAAATGTTTGTGTAAAATTTGTCATTTTATATTCTTTGCATTAAACCATAAAAAAAAAAAACTAAAATATGCTTTTGCATTGGTGCACTTCACTATTTACATTACTATGCACTTGATTATTTTCACCTGTCTGTTGCAAAGAAGGTTTTTTATTTATTTATTTGTTTTCTTACTGGTTTCTCTCTGAACCCGGCTCTCAACAACATCTAAGTTGTCTAATATTTACGACCAAGAGAAGGCCAACACAGAAAAAAGCAGCAAGTGCCTCTGGTTGCTCGATCCCTCATTTAAATCCACATTATTAAACAAGTTAATAGACTTTGACACAAACCCACGGGACACAGAACGAGGTGTTTATTTTAATTAATTTGATATAAGCCCATATAAATCAATAATAAAAAAAAAAAAAAGAAAGTTTCTTTTGCAAAGAAATGAAGTAGCGTTGAGTGAAAGCTTCTATTATTAAGTATAGTAATCTATTATTAATGCAACTGTAGCAATGAAAGATTGTGAAGCCACTGGTGATTCATTATTTGACCAGAAAACTAACAAGATGAAAAGTGCACAACAATGCAATTTCACATCTGGACTTCTGCAGACCTGCAGAGGCAAATCCCTGCTTAGAGTTCCTGTGCAGATTAGCACCCACTTGAGACGCCTAATTGCCTGCAGCTGAAAGGACTAATTGAGACGCCACATTTTCAAACCTATTTCCCCACGAATCACGACATTCTTATAATAAGCCGAGCGGAACTGTACGCCACTCCCGCGGCAATACGTATCAAAGCCCGGCTCACACATCACTTCCTGTTTTTAGCACAAGCCTCCAGATGCACCACACTGTGTAAACTCAAAAGAAGATCGGATGTGAGCACATTGAGATCTGTTTGATTTGGTCGTTAAGATTGTAGAAGGAAATATTCTTCATGTATGCCACTGAAGATGCTCCTATTCATGCACTGTGTAATGAAAGACGAGCAAATGAGAGAGAAGACGCGTTTTGAAGAGAGAGTTTTAGAAAAGGAGGACAGATCTTGGAACGGAAGAACCTGCCTTTGAGACATGATCTTGAATGCATCAGGCAGATAACAGTTGATGTTCTCCATTTGAAAGGGGTCAGCATCGCAGATCTTGTCGTCTGTCCGGCCGTAATTGGCACTCTCGATCATGATGACATCACTTCCTGGACAGCGTAGGTCGATGGGGTAACCCTCGCAAGACAGCTCCCGCCTCACCAGACCGAACGGCATGGCTGCCCGGCTAAACCCTGGAAGAAAGAGAGAGACTTTAGACCAAAAAATACTCTACACAGAAGTAGTGTCTTGAAGTATGAAGAGAAAGAAGTCTGAGTCAAGTTATTTTAAAGGTTGTCAAACCGACAGCAAACAATGTTTCAATCCAGAATAAACAATGGTGCCTATTTGAAGGAACACAGGGATTTTTTAAATCAATATCGACTGATTGATTTTCAATTAGTTTTTTTTTTTCTCTCATTGCTGCAATTCCATATACATATATATCCGATCTACATATACATTTTATTTATATGATTTAAATTGCCATGCATGTATACATCATGGTAGTATTTCACACTGAGTCCGACATTTTCGTTTGCGTTTTTTTGTATTCGTTATCCTAAAAATGTGTCACGCACAGTAACCTTGCACACTGAGTCCAATGCGTATTAATTAATCTGTTGCAAAAAAAATTCACAAAACAGTACTAAATGGAGCCTTCAAGCAGCGAGGATGATTTTGTTGTCCAGAAAAAGAAAGGAAATATTGGGTCCATCCAATCCTGAGATATAAAGAGGAAGGAGAGATCCCCCTCCTTATTAAGGAGCAGCGGGGTTATCACGGAGCCACATTAAAAAAGAAGACCACCAATTTCTGTGAACTAAGTGTGCAAGGATCTTTATGGTGCTTTGTGCTGCAAGACGAAGTGGATGAACTTTGCAATCGCCATTCTGAATGTTGCCGTTCGCTTGTACGGTTGCTCTGAATTGTCAAAACACCTTTCAAAATGCTTACGCATGCGAAAAACGCTGAAAATCGAACCTGGTTAATTTTTTTTTATGACGGACGAAAGTTTCGGAGGCAGTGTGAAAACGTGATTGACCAGCCCGATCTCACAGCAATTTGTAGATATTTTACGAGGTGGCTAATTTGTATGAATTCGTACGAACTCACTCGTCCAAATTCATATTATTTTTGCTAAATCGTACGTATTTTACAAGTTGCACAATTCGTATGAATTTGTACGAATGACCTACACCTAACCCTGCCCCTAAACCTACTCGTCACTGGGGTTTAGACAAATCGTACAAAATAGTACGAGTGAGCTTGTATGAATTCGTACGAATTAGCCACCGCGTAAAATACGTACTAAATGGTTGTGAGATAGCGTTGGATTGACACAACGTGAGGTCCTATTTATTTTTCAACGTGCAAAAATTTCCACTGCAAATGGCCTTACGTCTTTACATTAGCCTATTGCAGTAATGCGGATTTAAATGAAAATATTTATTAAAAAATCTGGAAAATTATTCCACAAAGTAAATAGTAACAAAGCTAAAAATCAAATATAAAGTACTGACAAAAGTATTTCTCCCCATTTTATGGAAGGGTGAGAAAGGCCAGACAACAAGAGAGATACAGTCGGTGGAAAAAAAATAAATAAATCAAAATCAATACGTGTGCCGTGTTCTGCTAATGTGAAGAGCATCAAATGTCTGCTCAGAGAGTGAAATCTGGTGCTGAGCTCAGAGCAGCATGTAAAGGGCATTTCCCTCATCACGCTAATGTCAAACACAAATAAAACATATTCAGCCAATCACAAGCCTTGACCTTAAATATATCCCTATATTTGGAAATTAATCTCACATGCAAACTGCAGCGCGGATGCACCGGTGCATAAGTACAAGAAAAATAATCAATTATGTGCTATAACTGAAAATTACATCTATCCATCTGCCCAGAAGGTGTATTTAAAAACTAACCCACACCAAATCCCATTTGTGCATGTGAGTCACAACAAAGCAAAAAATCCTACACTACAAGTCAACTTTAATTTTTGGTGCATCATTTTTGATTTGCTTGACTGTAAATAGTTTTAAAATACTATTTTTTAATTACAAAGATTCCTAACCTAAGAGAAAGACTGCTGTTTAATCTATATTTCCCCCAGCAATGTGTATACATTTGACCACATTAAGTAGAAATCCATCTAAAATCAGTCTGTACGATTGATTTATTCAAGTAAGTCAACATCTTGGCTCTGCATTTTTTTTTTTCTCATTCGTGTTTTCAAATGAAGAGGAAAATAATCTGTCTGCTGAGAAGCTTCTCCTGTAATTATTCAGTCAGAACGCAGTCACTGTGCGTTTTATCCACAGCATTTCCCCCTGAGTTTGACATGCTGAGATGTTCTCGAAGACACTGACAGCAAAATGGATTCAAATGACTTTAAAAAGTCCATTCAGTGGAAATCAAATCTTGGGTTGTTGAACCAAGATTTATCGCTGGGTTTTTTCAAATCTGTAGTCATTCCTTGTGACCATTAGAAAGGCAACACAGCAGCAAGTTTTGACTGATGACAGGTGTTGCCGCCTCAGATATGTCATTTTATATTGTGCGCTGCTAAACAATATGCAATTCAGTTTGAGATTCGGTAAAACCACCAGTGAGAGGTAAAGCTCAATAAAATGCTAACTGATAGTTCCAAATCGGCTCTAAGATTGGATGAACTGCATTCGAAATCATTGTAAAATGCCAGTACACTAGTTGCTACATTGCTTGGCGTTTGTAAATTACAACCACAAAGAACAACATTATTAGATGAATTATTATTATTATTTACATATTGATTTCATATTGCTGGTGCCATAATTTTATAAAATAATGAAAAACACAATGATTTTACCATATCAAAGTTACTAGAAAACTAGTGCTCAAAACTTTGGTATAATTTTTTTTTTTTTTTTCAGCAAGGATGTATTCAAATGATCAGAAGTGACAGTAAAGACTGTTACATTGTTACAAAAAACAAAAACAAAAAAAACCCCTCTATTTATGCTGTTCTATGGATACAAAGGTTCATTCATTCAACCTGCAATGATCCATTCAACTGGAAGTAAAGACATATATATATATATATATATATATATATATATATATATATATATATTCGATGGAGTTTAAAAAAAATCAAAGGTATAGTAAAAGTAGCGTTCAAAAGTTTCAATCAATTTTTATTGTCGTTATTATTGTTTTTCTTCTTATTATAAAATAATAAAAGCTGTTCTATGGCGTTTTCTATTGAAAAAAAATATTTAAGCAGCACAGCTGTTTTCAACATTTATAATAAGAAATTATTCTTGAGCACAAAATTAGGAATACATTACATTTTCAATTATTTACCAATAGAAAACAGTTCTATTCAATTGTAAAAAAATAAATAAATAAATAATAATAATAATAATAATAAATAACAACACTCCTGTTTTACTGTACTATTATTTGTACTTTTATTTACTGATCAAATAAATGCAGCCTTGCTGAGCATAATAAACATCTTTTGAAAACATTTCAAATCATCTTATGAATGTATATATCTTTTCAAAATGTACTAGTCTGGCTGCAGTTAGAGCTCACAGAGCTCATGAAGCATTCAAGTAAATTGACACGAATAATGTGATTAAACGTTGTCATGATTTATTTGCTCGGGTTTTTTGGTCTTTAGCCCCTTTCCCCTGGCCTACATTCCACTGTACTCTAATGCAACTCGATTGCGAGGTCACAACGGTGTTTGAGCGGATCAATCGGGCTGCGGCGGTGTCCGTCAGACAGGGCTGCATTATCTCACTCGGCCCTTTTCCCTTCTGACTCCAGCTACACAGGAATAGCACAGCCAAACCCGCCCCCTTTTCACCTCATCCGATCGGCTCTGCTGAAACTCTCCATTTTCCCCAGCTGCGGTTCCGCCACATGGCAGCAGATTTGATCCTCTCAACCACACATTCTGTCATTTTACCAGAACATCAGGAAAACCAGAGTATGTTGAGGGCGTGGAAGGGACGATAATTAGAAACTTCGACGTGTTTCTGCGGCCTGGCATGTCAAGTTTACAACATGCAATACTTCTCCAGTGTCTGGGAATTGCATTAAAACACATTCCCGCTGCCAGAGCCCCGAAACGCCCACCAGCGCAGTTCATGCATCATGTAGTCCGCTGGAGCCTGCTTCATAAACAGCTTTTCAAAAGCAGGACAATTGATTAGGCCTGGAGTCACTGCTGACTCACGCTGTTATGGACGGATATTTCAGGACACGGTCAAATCCATACAGTAGAGAGAAAAAAGACGGGCCAGACTTCCAAATGTAATTAAGGGGAAAAGACTTATTTCTGTACGGAGGGCTTTTTTCACTATACTGTAAAAATGTTACAAAGTAGATCCAAGTAGTTCAAGTAGGCTGGAACATTAACATTATATCACTTAATGAAATATATATTACAGCGAATTTCTTGCGATCACAGCTGGCAGTTTTTTCCTTTAAATTTAACAGGATTTTAACATTTAAAAAGTACTTGTTAACCAAACGCCCTCAAAAGGCGTTTTTTTTCTTCTTTTTTTCATCTCTCATTGCTGCAGTCTGACTCTAAACTTCATTCATTCAATGGTAAAGGAGCATCTTACTGCAGATTTGAAGCTTATAATGATTATGATTTATTGTGTGTTGGCTTTGATTAACTAATGAACAGAGTTTTTTTGTGGGGCAAATATAGGAAACATTACTCCTGACGTGCAAAGACAAACCCCCTCAACAAACAGTCTATTAAACCATCAGATAATGCCTAAAGGTCAATGATCATTCAAATCTAGTAGTTAAATGTTAAAATTAATATTGTAAATTAACATATCCATGACTACAGGAGAAATTATTCGATTAGAGAAAATATCATGTTATAGCTCAATGTCCCATTGACACTTGGTTTTAAAGGACCAATTCTCACTATTAACTAGAATGGATAATACTAGCATATTGCATGTTTATTAGTACTTATAAAGCACATATTAATGCCTTATTCTGCATGAGCATATTTTAGATCCCTTAATCCTACCTAAACTTTGCAGCTACATTACTAACTTGTTGTTAATAGTGAGAATTGGTGTGTGACCCCTTTACTATATAAGTGACAAAGAAACTGAATTCTGTACTTTACTTAACGCTACTAGATAATTAAAGAGGATTGTGAGTGCTAAATTATTCTACATCTAAACTACTATCTTTCATTAAGAGTGTCAATCTTTTAATGAATAAATACACATTTACAGCTTGTTATTAAGTTATTAAATTTAGATTTGTTTGCCTGGAACAGGCAGCGACACCACAGAAGCCAACAACAGCAACAACCACCCAAAAAACATCCTAGCATTGTAGCGGTGGGTTTTGGATGGGCAAGCAACTCTCATATCTTCTTTAGAAAATGTAAAAATCCAGTTTTATTAAAAATAATATTATTTTAAGGCCCATGACCGAAAAGGTCCTCCATTTTTAATCTTACAAAATAAAGAGACATTGTTCTAAGGGGGCGGAAAAACACAGTGACAACACCAAAGAAACCAAATTTGGCATTTTGCTCAGGAGAAAGGAAAGTAATTTAGATTAGTACACCCAATAGCGTTTGTAAACGGATTATAATTCTTTCAAGGGGAGAAAAAAAAAAAGGTTTTTACATATTATGCTGCATAGAGAGATTTAGAAGTCAGATCTTCGTTTCTTGCTTAATTTCCTTTATTATCTCTATAAAGCCAAGGATCCACCGTCTCTTTTGTCTCAAAGTTGAGCATTTGTGTAATTTCCGCTCTGGTTTCAGCCGGTCAGGGTCAATGAGCAGTCGTGGTCAGACAGCAGGAAGGACAAAGTCCATTTGAAAGACATTTGCACCTCAATGACAAGGACTCAAAGTTTCTTCTATAGAAGCTTTAGTGATGTCCACTAACTACTTTTGCGTGTTCAGCCCTGTGTAACGTGACCAGCGCCCACCGAACGATGGGTCAGTCATTTATGAGTTTGCTCATTCAAATGAAACTTATAATCAACTATTCATTCATTTACGATTTGAAGCGCTTCACCTCAAAACTGCCATAAAATGTATTTGATTCGTTTAATAGTAGTCTGGACATGACGAAACGGGGAAGTCGTGGCCTAATGGTTAGAGAGTCGGACTCGTAATCGAAAGGTTGCGAGTTCGAGCCCCCGGCCGGCAGGAATTGTAGGTGGGGGGAGGGAATGTCCAGCGCTCTCTCCACCCTCAATACCACGACTGAGGTGCCCTTGAGCAAGGCACCGAACCCCCAATTGCTCCCCGGGCACTGCAGCATGGCTGCCCACTGCTCCGGGTGTGTGTTCACGGTGTGTGTGTGTGTGTGGATTTGTTCACTACTCACTGCTGTGTGTGTGCACTTGGATGGGTTAAACGCAGAGCACCAATTTCGAGTATGGGTCACCATACTTGACAATACGTCACGACTAAAAAAAACATTTGTGCTTTTTGGTATGCCTTGTGTCTAAGAGCAGGGTGCGAACAATGGGGGAGCTAGGGGGAGCTTGGCTCCCCTTAATAAGACATAGGCTCCCCTGAAAACATGATTTGAGAAATTCTGGGGGATCTCAAAAAATATTGACAATGTGTTATTTTGTGTTTCAGTTTTGTGTAATGTGATCATCGTGGATTATTGTGTGTAAAATTGCAAAAAAATCATTCATTCATGCATGACGGCGATTTAAACCTAATTCACTTCAATAAAGATAACTATACATGCTATTCTTGTCATGAGCATCAAGGTGTGGGGGCGCTGCGGTGCAAATTACACACATGTTTAGTACGTTAACTCTAATATAAAAGTTTAAAATATAAACGTTGGATTCAACATTGGCTGTAGATCTGCACGCGCGGTCCTTGAAATCCATTCTGCAGTCCCCCCCCCCGGCAACAACAACAACAAAAAAAGTCCCTTGGCTCCCCCAAAGTCCACGGTATAATTTGAACACTGCCTAAGAGAATACTTCTGATTGATCCAAAGTTTTGGCTTTAGCCCATGGATCGCCTCCTCTGCCTTTCCTGCGGCCATGTGCAAACTGGCTGTTGGGCTGGTTTTCATGTATAGTTTACGCTGGTACCTTTCTTTCACATCTGTATTATGCTGCGCGGAACACAGCCGGAGGTGTGCAAACTTCCTGCGCATGAACCGGTGCTTTTAAAAGTGAATGGGTCTCCTGCTCTCTCCTGATTAAATGACGTGGGTCAGGAACGGAGGCAGTAAATAATATATTAAAGAGAATGCTCGATTTCATCACCATGGCAACCTCCCCAGCAGTGCCATAATCGCTATAATCTCCCCCTGAGGCTTATCAGTCATTCTGGTCAGTCACCACAAGGGTCGCTTTTCAATTCCTTTCAGGTAGATAGGTAGCCAACTCTGAACTCTAGCGAAAAGGCCCCACGTCGACACACAATGGAGTCCTTTCAGAGCCCTGCCTTATCAGTTGCACTGCTGTACATGACTCTACAGATCTGCTCGGTGCGACTGGTGGGAGAGCCTTTTAATCAGGGCTCAAATACACCTCCCATTTAACCTCGTCGAGCTCTGTTACCATGTAAATGTTTTTATACATACAAGGTGCTTTTGTGCCGCTGAGATTCGTTACGGAAAACCGATACATGTGTTTTTAATTACACAAGATTATGTACGATGTTAGGGCAAAGAGGTTTTGATAATGCATCTTATTACACTGCATTAAAAACATGCCATTTGAAGTGTAATTCCTATATCCATTATTTACTAGAGTGCTAGTAATTCATCTCTACAATCATAAAATACAAATAATAAAATTACTACCTGTATAATTGTGGACAGTTAGGACAGTTGTTCTGTACAGTAAACATGTCTGGTAATGTACCGAATCACCACTTGGTATAAAACAACAAATCCCAATCTAAATCCTGAAGCAAAACTAGTAAGGATACCGTATGGAAACGATACCGATACCGATACCTATAATATTTCTTAAATAGTATGTGATTTTTCAAAATAATGTTGATTTTTAGTGGAAAAACAAAACAAAGCAATCATTGCACTTACAGACAAACCATGTAAAGTGAGTGATGTGAATGAGTGTCTCTGTGCGTGTCTGTGTGGCTGTACACAAAAGCATCAAAACAAAATAAGTAGCTTGTGAGTATCGATATATTGCTACTGCAGTATCTATGTGCCCATCCCTACCAGTCATTAAAGTATTAGTAGACTGCCTGCTTAATATCTTCTAACACTTTATTTTGATGGTCCCCAGCAGACTGACTCTAAGTATATCAACTTATTCTACTAAATCTAACCTGAAATATAAGATAGTCTACTAATACTGTACTTATGCTCTAATGAGAGTTAGTTGACAAGTTGCAAAGTGACTTATAGTCAACGGAATGAACCATCAAAATAAAGTGTAACCCCACTGCACCAGTGGCAAAGGAACGTGATGGTAACACTTTATAAATCTTATCAGCTTTGCTCATGAATATTAATTACAGCACATAGCATACGCCCGACAGTGTTAACTGATTTGTTGAACAACGGTAAAAAGACGTTAGTCAGATGCTAGCATTAGTAAAATTACTGCTCAAATTACTGATTGGCTTGTTTGTTCAGGCAACTGCAGTTGCAACCAGGTTTTAGAAGCTTTGTGTTCTTAAATTGGTAAATGTTTTTAACATTCTGCAGCCAAGCAAAAAAAAAAAAAAAAACTTTTAAAATGGGGGTGGGTGGGGGTTAACTTAGAAATGGTGAGTACCAAAGTGTTTATCTGCTACACCCACTGTAAACACAGCTAGTAGTCTTAGCGCCCTTACCGGAAACATCAGGATCATCTTTCGCTGTGACGGTAAGTCAGGAGTTCCTGCATCTCTGCTGCCCAATTCCCATGATCCTACTCTAATTCCGTCATCACCTTTGGGGTGACATTGACCCATTCCGTGCGCAACAGCCAGGCAAAAATGCTAATTTGACGAGGACAGCGGCCGGTCTCTTCGGAGCCATAATATTTTAATCTCCCCAACGTGGCAAATCAATCGGAAAGTGACCATCTGCCAGGATATGAGTGTCACTGCAGAGGGGTAATGAACAGAGCGCGAGTGATAAAGATCACCATCATCGGCCTGCTGTAAGCTCTCTCATACCGACCGCCGAGGAGCCAGATGACAAACAGATGAGTCATGTCACCGTGTCACCTAATAAAGAAATATTACCAGACTCGAAAAAACAGCCCACGGAAGAGTACCTTATGCGCTGTGCTTTTCGTGTATGATAATAGAATGCAGCAGTTTTGGTATTTGCAATAAGGTTGAGGTGAGATCTAAACTGCTTTCAGAGTCTTCCGGGAACAGCCACTGGGGCCAACAGCAAAGAGTTTTAATATGGTTATTCAAGCTTGACACGGCATGCCGTCCCGCCGAGAACCAAAAGGATTGCGGACTTCATCATGCTTGCCAAGCCCTGTTAATGTAGTTTGAACTGTGCTTTGTCCTGTCAATGGCTACAGCTGTTTGTAAATGAGCTCGCCGTTTCAAATCCGTATTATTACACACTTGCAGTTGACGACGTTGCTTACCGGGAGAGTTTTAAAGGAGGAAAGGGACCCATAATACCCCGAATCAGCTTGCAGCCACTGGAGACACAGCTTGATACTTGCAATTTTTTGTCGCTTTCTTGCTCCCTGCTAGCCAAATACTAGAGAAATCTACGGAAGGCAAAGACGCCAATGAGGAGACGACTCTTCCTCCCACAGAGCGGTTTCCATAATCCCGCAATATCCTTTATAAGGGCATGTTGTCTTTAGAAGTCAGGTCTCACCAGAGGGAGAACAACAGGGCAATGCAAATATCCTCAACAGGGGAGATGCTCTCAGGCTGAATGAGATCTGTGTGGAAAAAAACCCAAAAAAAACTGAAGCTTGGTAAGCTACGATAAGGATGCAACCCTCGGCATGGGTCCGAGTAAACATCTTTGGTATTCTGTGGCCAAATCTTAGCATTATAACTTTATTAACTAGGCAAATGTCTACAGTGGAAACTTAAGCCTGGTATTAATCCAGATATTGAGCTTCAGTGAGATTGCGTACATTGTTTCATAACACGGGTACTCTGACTGGCCACTTCTGTTGTCTTGATGCATCATCGGGCCATTAAAAACACAATACAAAGAAGAACTGGCCGTGTCAGTAGTTTAGCAAAGAGGCGTTAAACATTATTGTGAGCTATCGGCTCCTGGGCTCATTGGTATTCAACACCACCATTTGCCCCAATTCATCTGCATCCTTCTCTTCCATGGCAACAGCAGGCAGGCTATCAGGAGGATCTTTGATATAGGTACATGCTGGTAAAAAAAAAAAAAAACACTATGTCATTTAACTTCAGGTAGGACTATAAAACATATCCTGCTGGTTCTTGCATTGTTAAGGGAAGTCTTTGTAAAACTGGCTTCAAGCTTGTCGTTATTTGCATGTGGTCAAACCTCCTTTTTTTACGTAACTCTGCACATATTAAGCTGAGGACGATTTTTTTCCATCTATTCTACAGACAACTGTAAGCATATGGTAAATGGCGTGAAGCTGTTTTTGTCCTTTCTATGAATATATATATTTTTTTTAAATCAGCATGTTTTTAATGTTTAATTATAAAGGCAATTATAAAGAAAAATAATCCCACAAACAGTACTTGTAGGTTGATTTTAAACTTTGCTTTAAAAATGGTATCAAGACTTGTTTTCATGTTTTTTTTTTTTTTTCTCAACTATTTGAAAGGAATATGAATCCATGGTACACAGACCTTTGCATATGTGTTTTAAACACATTTTTTTTAAAATTCCAGACAAATTATTTCAATGGCATGTTAAAAGTGTACATATTATTTTATTTATTTATTTTTAAATTATACAGAATTTTATATTTAAAGAAAGGAATAGTGCTCACATGAGCTTCCAGTTATATCAGTAGCATAAAGGCCATTTTATTTTAAAAGGAGTGGGTCACCTAATGTCCAATATGGGCAAATATGTTGAGATGACATGACCAGTCAAATATTATTCACATTGGCCTGGTTTCACAGACAGGGTTTAGACTAAGCCATGATCAGGCCATAGCTCAATTTAAGACATTTAAGAAATGTGTATAAACGTGCTTAGGAAAATACATTACTGGTGTGCATCTTGAGACAAAACAAAGGCACTGATATATTTTAAGATCAGTCATTGTAAGCTTCTTTCAGTTGAAACAGCTCAGACTTACATTTTAGTCTAGGACTAGGCTTAAGCCTTGTCTGTGAAACTGGGGGTACATCTCAGTCACATTTACTTACTGAAAAAAAAAAAAAACGTCACGGATAATAATGCTGTTTTAATACTGAAAACATTTGCTATTGCATTATGTACTGTATCCCGATTTATCCAGAAGACTTTTGATGTGAAAAAATCTTCAAACAGTCATCAAAAATTCTTGACAATACATGTATGCCTTTACAATGACAAAAAAAAAAGCTAGTTATTGAACAATTTTAATGACTGTCCAGTCCAGCCATTAGATAAGAAGCCACTATATATATTTCTGAGGGCTTTGTGTTTTTCAGTGCTGTTAAGTGGCACAAGTGAGACCAACAAACCTCCACACTGACTCACACATGTAAATCAACCTTTACACTTAATTAAGCACAATGGGCCACATCAAGGTCATGAATTCTTCCTTTATAGTCGCCTATTGACGAAGCATCAACTGCACCGCCAGCGTCTGGCTTTCACACCCTGCTTCATATCTGAAAACCCTCGAGGGGACACTAAAAATGCAAGGACAACCTGAAATAAAAAGGCCTTTATGACACTTGTGCTGTATGGTTTTGAGTTCACAAGCTATGGGTATTCATTAGCAAGATATACGGGGAGATAATTTCAATCTGCTTCTCTTAAATCGCTCACGCTGACAGAAATTAGTGCCTATATGCCTTGTTTGAATTCTCATTTAACTAAAAGAAAAACCCTGTGCAAAGGGTTTGCCGACATTTACAGAGACATGTTGGAATACTCTATTTTTGGGTAACATGCTGCTATAATGTTCCATGACAATCTGATATCCTAATAAACCTATTTTATCCAGTCAAACACGATTACAAAGCATTAAATACTACTCCTCACCCAGCCCAGTATAACTGAAAATCAAGTGGAAAACTGAGATACCACATCCATGCTAGCTTAGATGTCTTAAATATAAAATAGAATGCAATAAAGTTTTGAAAACCACACATATGGGAAAATAATTAGCGGTGTTTGTTAAGTGAAGCATCGCTATTAGTATTATTTATATGAAGAGTTTGGGATTATAGAAAACCTTTAAGTGGAAAATCCAATCAACTGAAGGCTCCAGAAGACCATAAAGAGTTGGGATAGGCTCCTTTGATTTGGGACAGTATCTACCTAGCAACCACCCAGAACACATTGGAAACGGACATTTTAAAAACAATTCGGAGACCCTAGCAACCTCATAGCAATGGCTATATAATCATACTTCAATAAAATGTTCTGGTTTTGTATTTTGGTAAATAATTTTGTTGTATTATGTAAAATTGGTCGCTCAGAAAAAGTCAACTGCTTAGTAAAGTGAACACTGGTTAAGGCTTGAAGCACGCTGAATGGAGTTTAATACTCTTGTCCTTGAGGTTCACAGAATGTGTTTTAGAAACAGAAGACATCTCCTCTGATTCGAAAATAATGCCTCCAATTGACTTTCAATGCTAAAATGTGTAAATGAATGTGAGAAAAGACTACATATGTGCTGTATTGCTTTTCTGACCTAGGCTATAATTCTTTGTGGTATGGACTTCTGGCCTATAAGATGTTGCACTCAACATGCAGTCAGGTTATTTGGCCAAACTGTTTGTCACATGTCGGAAATGTAATATTTGTTCAGCTCTCCTGATACCATTGATACTTATTGCAGCAGGAAACCCATCACACAAGTACTGAGTTACTGTCACATCAGAGGAGAGTCTCATTTTCAGTGTTTTATAAGTTGGTCAAAGTGAAATATTAGGAGAAGGCTCAACTGAAATAGGCTAATTTTATTTTCAAATTAATTGAATTTTGAAGGGTTTCCTCACAGAATCCACACAGAGTCATAGAAAACCTGGAAATATTGGGGTATTATTATTGTTGTTTTTGTGGACAACTAAAGTCTTGGAAATTCATCAATCAATTTGCTCTCAAAATATATAGGACATAGTTGATACTTAAATGAAATGTAAAAACACAATGAAGTCTCCTGAGCTATAAAAGCCTTTTCCTCTGGGTTGATAAATAGGATGCCTTTCAAACTCCTTAAGATCTCATGTTTGCAGTCTGAATGGCCCAAGAGAGCACTATAGTCTGTGTTTTACAAAGTTCATGGGAATGGGCTTTAGTCAACATTACTTTAAATGTATTAATGTGAAGTTCTGAACTTTTGGACCGCTTTTCAGTACAATCACAGGCACCCAGACACTTCAGCACATAACAGCCCCCGCTGCAGTCCAGCTGAAAGGATGAGTGTGTTTTAAAACGTGTCTGAGGCTGTCTGAAAAATATCAGAATGTAGTCAGTCACTCAGACTGCAGAGACGAGGCGCAGATGGCCCTGAATGCTTGAGGTGCTACAGCAAAAAGAGAAAACTGACTGAACAAAAGACTTAACATGAGCTATTTCCAATGTATTATATATACACTAGTGTGGAATACTGTGTAAACTGGGGAGTTTTTCCACATTAAAATGTCATATTCAATACTTATTTTAGGAAAGAGTTCATAAATCATGTAGACATAGACCTGTGTTATGGTACGCTCCTCCAAGGACTGCAGGAACCAGCACGTAGGTCGAAAAACGGATCTTTAATAACACAAGAGTTTCATAATACAAGAAAACAATCTCTAGACGACGTATACATAACTTTAAGACTTGACAACCTAGACTAGTGAACACAAGACTTATAAAGACCAGAGACCAAAGTAGCAAACGAGATAACACAAAACAGATGACAGGACTAAACGATGATTAACTAAACCAGAACAGGAACTACCAAATAAGGTCAAAACAGAACTGAAAGAAAACTAAACCGTGACAGATATTGCCCCCCTCCCAGAAGGTGCATCCCGCACCGTAATATACACATAAGGGGGGCGGGTTCCCTCGGGAAGCCTCCAGGGCGGGTCAGGGGATTCCGGAAGCCATGGCGGGCCTGGAGACTCGGGAGGCCATGGCAGATCCGGGGACTCGAGAGACCATGGCGGAACAGGAGATTCGGGGAGCTATGGCGGTTCTGGATGCTCGGGGAACCATGGCGGATCAGGAGACTCAGGAGGCCATGGCGGATCAGGAGACAGGGGAGGCCACGGCCTTATTTTTTTGGGCCGCCAGAGGGGTTCTGTGGCCTTGGCCCTGACCCTATAGCCCCCCCCCCCCCCCCCCCCCCCCCCCACACACACACAATTTTCTTGGGGAAGTTCCCCTCTGGGAGCCTTTGAGGAGGAGCGGGCTCTGTGGGGCGCTCTTGCAGTGCGGATTCCCGGGGATCGGGAACGGCACTCCTGGCCGTGGCTTGAGAACTGGATTCTCGGGGATCGGCACTCCTGGCCGTGGTCTGAGAACTGGATTCTCGGGGATCGGGATCGGCCCTCCTGGCCGTGGCTTGAGAACTGGATTCTCGGGGATCGGGATCGGCACTCCTGGCCGTGGGCTGAGAACGGGATTCTCGGGGGCGCTCGGACAGTGCTAATTCTAGGAGGCGCTCAGGCAGCGCGAATTCTCGGAGGTGCTCTGGAAGTGCGGACTCTCAGGAGCGCTCGGCCAGTGCGGCTTCTTGGGGGAACTCTGGAAGTGCGGATCTGTACAGGACCAGCGGAGACTTAAGAGGGCCAAACGGGACCAGCGGGGATCCAGGAGAATACTTGCGAGTAGCAGGCACTGAAGGGCACTTGCGAAGAGCAGGCACTGGAGGGCACTTACGAAGAGCAGGCACTGGAGGGCACTTGCAAGGAACTGGTAAGTTGTTGCCTTCAGTGATTCAGTCATTTGAGTGTTTAGAAGAAAATGCAACATTTCATGTGCAGTCTAATAAATGGGCGAATTTCGCATAGTAATGGACATTATTGCACAAACACACACACACACAAAAGTCAATGAAAATCAGCCTTTTCCATTTTGAAAATATGATTTTAAAATATATAAAAAAAACATCTCAAGACGTCTTATAAACAAGCTAAATTACTACATATTAAAATGGGCTCTAACTATACATTCAAAAAGTAACAGTTGACAGTTTTACAGTTTGTTTGAGCGATTACTAGCCTGTGATCAAGGTCATGTAATTTCTTTCAAGATATTATAAAAAAATACATAATTATTCTGACATTTCTAAAAACTATCTAGTTAAAAAAAAAAAAAATTCACAGTTACAGGGTTGACAGGTTAAGGTTTTCTTTCTTTCACAAAATACATGATAGAGTGATTAAAAATAATTAATTAACTTTTTCTTGTAGAGTTAATTTTTAAAAGGATGATGATTATGACAGTATTTTTTTGTAATTATTTAATTAATATGGGATAGTTGTGACGGTAGCAGGGTTGATAACCTGTGCACATGACTTAAATTTGTCACTAAAATACTGTTTTTATAAATGTAATTCATTTTAAATGAATTTGATGTCAATTTATATTAATTGACTTTTTTATGTACCTTTTATGATTATTTTTAATCACTTGAAATCACTTTAAAGTGAATTGCCATTGTGTATAATATCTTATTTTAAATAAATTTGCCTTTCCTTCCTTAAAACTGAAATGGCTAGTCAGTCAGTCATAGTTGAAAAAGTATTATTATACACACATATGACACTAAGGAACACAAAAGGCACTCATTTCACAGAATCTCCCAAATATCAGTGTCGACCTTCTGCAAAGGGCTCAATTCCAAGGCACAAAATAAAACTCAGCTTTTCAACCTTTAGATTAATCTTGTTCTTGGGAATGTTTCTTTGTCTGGGTGTCTACCTCAAAGCATTTTTAAACTACAACAGGATACAGTTCATTTAGTTGGACTAGCGAAAACAAACCTCCCTGTGAGTAACAGAATCTGCTGCACATTTTCAGCCATCGATCTTTCAGATGGCATCACTGATACACTCTCTTCTGAAGACCGACTGCAACTGCATCTGCTGTGACGGCCACACAAATGGGAACTGTCCTAATTTATATCGCAAGAAACCAAGGAATGTTAAGATAGTCTTTTGATTCTCAATTTTAAAATCAAAAATTTCCAAAGCCACCCTTTTTGTTTAGTTGAGTAGTTCACCCAAAATTGAAAAACGTACTCATACTCATGTCATTCCAAACTATCATGGCAACAGTGCTGGCCAGATTACTTACAAATGGTAGTCCATTACTGCTTAATTTACACAATGAAAACTGTAGTTAGTAACATAATCTGGATTACACATATTGTAGTCTGACTATGTTTTGATTACTTTTAGGTTACTTTTGACTAGTGCTGTCAAACGATTAATCGCGATTAATCACATCGAAAATAAAAGTTTTTGTTTGCATAATATATATATATGTGTACTTTGTATATTTATTATGTATGTATAAATATACACACATACAGTATATATTTTGAAAATACGTACATGTATTTACATGTATGCATTACATGCATACATATAATTTATATTATATGTATAAATGTATTTACTATATAAACATATTTTTCTGAAATATATACATGCATGTGTGTGTATTTACATATACATAATAAATATACACAGCACACACACACATATTATGCAGACACAAATCTTTATTTTGGATGCAATTAATCGTTTGACAGCACTACTTTTGACCTAACTCGTTTTTCACATAGACTTGAATGGGATTATTGTGTATCGATAAGAAAAAAACAAAGAGAAAATATATTCCATTCTTTATCAACATCATGAAAAGCATCAAATATTTATTTTTGAGGTGAATTATCCATGTAACTGTTAAAACAACTACAGCTACAGTAAGTGAAATCGCGACCGTTAGCTGAACAAGTTAACGTGGGAAAGCAAACAGTTTATGTGATTGGCGTCGCCACTCTACCGCCATCTTGATTTTAGTCATCTAGATCAGTGATGATGATCAGAGATTGGGGAGTAAAACAGAAGAAAGAAGATGAGTAACAGTGATGCATCTTTTCATCTTTGTTTTCAAAGTTCTGAGACTGGAACGTCTCAGAGGCGAATCCACAACCCCATCTCTCGGCTCCATCCATCAGTCTGATCGAATCTTTCAGACTCGAAACAAAAACAAGAGAAGTGAAACAAAGATGGTTATAATAGGGGCCTGTATCTCCTCACTATATCACCCCCTCACGATCTCTTAAACAACCGCAGCACAGAGAGCCCGTACCGAACGCCAGAGAGCCGAATCGTAAATATTCCAGAGCACAATTCTGTTTAGATTTGATATGTGCTTTAACAAGAAGATAAGGTGTAAGGTCTGATTTCAGTGGGTCTGCTGTGACCTCCTGCTGCTGTACCCATCATTTCACCAACCAGTTTGACACCAAAACAAGATAAGAGAGAGCCAGAGACACAAACACAACACGCAGAGACTCCACTGAAAACCTGCAAACACTCAGGAACCTGTAATAAGAGATGGTCTTCATCACTGTCAATTTAAGCAATGCATAGTTATCTTCTCAGCTGAAACTGTCCCTGAAAGAGCAGGCGTTTCTCTCTAATGCCATCAGTGTTGAGGAAGCAACTTTGAAACTGTAGCTTGCCAAGCTGCAAATAATTTGGCTTCAACTTACCGTCAAGCTTCTCCTGAAAAAGTAGTTAGCGAGCACTAACACAAGGTACCTCGCTACACTGAAACTGCTTAAATGGGCAATATCTACGAGTTAAAATTGAATTAAATAGAAAAAAAGCAGTAATTGATATTGTTGCGTCAAGGATCTGCCTCTACTTGATGTCAGTATCCTGTAAACTGTACTTTTGTTGCAGCAAACTCATTTAATATGATTGACTTTAATAAAACTAGACAAATTAGCTGTTTCCACATGAAGCACATTTAAGGGTTACCTGAAAAACATTGCGGAAAAAATATGAAAAAAATGCAGTGTTGTTTGTCTAAAATTCCAATAGCTTCTACTTAAATGTTTAATTTTTTATTTTTTTTATAAATTAGTATAGATAGATAGATACTGCTATTTACAATGACAGCTTTAAAAACATTTTATAACCCAGCTGTTCAAGCTCAGTACTCATAATGGGAAAACAGCTGACTGTTGCACTACTCAAAAATGTAGTTAAGTTTGTATTGTTGCCAATTTTAGTTAGTTGTTGCCCCGACTGAATGCCACAACAAGAATTTCAGTCTCTTAAAAACAAATGTCTGTCCAATGCTAATCTGCTTTATGCAGCTGATTAGAGCTAAATGCAAAACAATACCAATTAATTAGCAACAGGAATGAGTTTCAATCACTTTCTCATCGGATCACCCATACCCAGAAGTCTATTATCCCGAAACCATGCTGTAAGCTATACAACAAACTAATTACTAACAGACACCAATAACACAATGTTTTGTATCATCCAGAACACGCGGGAAGAGCAGGAAACACAGTAGCGAGTAACGTGTAACTGGCCCTGTTTGATTTTTGCATGACAACCACCAATAAGGAGGCAGCTGTTATGAGGCTTAATCCATTAAAACCAGCGTCTCCTCCCGGTTAAATCCTAATGAGGATTTAAAGAGCTCGGCTGCAGGGGGCCGTCGGACAACAGACATACCTTGCTGAGCGGTCTGCCCCCGACCTGCTATTCTCCTTTCTTATCATACAGATCAGGAGGAGGGCTGATGAAAGACAGTGAAGACGAATGCGAGCGTATTGACCCCCCGGCCGCTCGGCATTATGGGAAGTCTGATCCCTCAGTCTGATAGAAAACCCCTGGGTAAGAGGAAAAACAAAAAGCAGGAGACAAGAAGAAAAAAGACACAAAGAGAGCCGTGTAGTCTGAGGTATAAAACCCAAAACAAAGGAATCCGAGATCTGGATCCAAGATCTTAATAAAGAAGCTAAACGCGGGCGAATTCAGATATATTGATATTGAAGGAACGTCGATATGAACAAAAAGCCACAGGGCTGAGGCTGAGGGGAATTGGCTTTAGCCGCTCAAAGATAATCAGTTTTGCTAGTTTAAATGTTTCCTTACAAAGTGTAACTGCACAGATGGGATTTTGAGGCATGTGAAAGACTTGTCCACACTTGTCCGTCTCTAAAGAGAACGGCACATTTTCACAGCAGGATCCACGTCATTTAATCAGACCCTCCGGTATGAAACAAATCTGAGATGAATCTTGCACATTAGCATTTCCTGCAAAAAAAAAATGATACCAGCCCAAGTTGGTCTGCAAGACTGACCGAGCTCGTTAGGCTAGTCTATTTTGATGATTAAGAAGAAGGTTTCAGGCAATTCTCAACTGGTCAGGCTTGGTAATCAACTAAAACCAACAAATTACTTTAGGTTAGTGTATTTACTTGTAATTATCTACATATATATTCAGCAGGGTTAGCATTAACATAATGGATCTCAAAAAATAATCAGAAAACAACTATATTAAGTTAGATTATTTTGTTTCATCCACATTTCACTGAAAAACACATAAAATCACAATACAAATCTTTACACAATACAATTTTTCCCTAAAATACTTGCTTGACACATCAGGAGACAAATGCGAAACCCGTCAATCAAAGAAACCGGAAAGATCCGCTCTAATTCTGTCTGTATGTGAGTTCAGAGAGACCAGCAGCCCAGAGATATGCAGAAAGGGAAAGAATATGAGAGAGAGAGACATATGGGAGGGAGAAAGACCGTGAGAGAGACATCTAGACGAAAACAGTAACAGAAAATGTGAGAAACAACAACTCGACAAACCTTGATATAAGCAGCCCCCCCCAAACAAACAAAAACAAACAACCAAGACAACCAGCCCAACCTAAAGTAAGCAGTAGGGTTTATCCTGTCTTTCTCATGATAAAACACACAATTTATATTTGTGAACTGACACAAGCACACAGCTATATATAGAGCTGCCATTTTAGACGTCCATGTGACATATTTTTACTGTTAATCAGCAGACATTCAACCGAGGTGTTTAAAGAGTCGAGATAGACAGCTCATTTCAGTCAGAGACAGATGGCTCATTTCTGACAGAAAGACAGACGGCTTGTTTCAGACAGAGAGACAGACAGCTCATTTCAGTCAGAGTTTGAAGACAAGAGGGACAGCAGCTGTCCAAATAAGGGGCCCATTTGAGATGGAAAATATCAATTTTAGGTTACACTTATATAGGGAGGAGTGTTAACCTTTGGCAGATGATTCCAATGTAACAAGGGGTTGAAGGATTGTGGTGGGCGATATAACCAAAATTATATATCATGGTATGAGTAATTTTATAACACTGTATTTAATGATATTATACTGTATATATGTTTTTTCCCCCTAAAAATTCAACCAGAAAGAATTTATGTAACACATGTAATCATTAGTTCAAAGAACAGCTTCATTGCACACATTACAAAACAAAAGAATCAAAACAGTACAATATTACAATGCTTTTGTTAAATTACATATATATTGCTGTTGACTTCTATAGTAAGTAATCCCATGCAATAAAAAAAAAAAAAACTTTCCTCTGAAATTGATGCCAGAAACACTCTGAAAGTCACAAATGCCTGGTCAACACAGATTACAAATTACATATTTAACTTGCGTTTTTGTATTGAGAATGCAACAATACTTACTAGCAATACTTAAGAAACTGAGCATGTGTAGCTAGAAGCATGCACTATGTTCAGGAGTGTATCCTTTCTAAAGATCTATCGGCAGAGGAAAGAAAACTACAAAGAATTTTACATTATTAATATGCAAGAGTGTTGGTCATTCTCAGTGTTATTGAAGTATCGTTATGCATATTATATATTAAATGCAGTGTTTTAAGGCCATGCTTCTGTAAAATTACATATACAGTATAGACAGATAGATAGATAGATAGATAGATAGATAGATAGATAGATAGATAGATAGATAGATAGATAGATAGATAGATAGATAGATAGATAGATAGATAGATAGATAGATAGATAGATTAGAGTTGGCAGATTTCGACTATCATGTGGTTCGGCTCTAACTAATGGTCAGAGTTTTCATCCCAAATGGCAGGATTTTACATTTTCATATGCTTTGGAGACATGCAAATCACTGACCTACAGTCCCGTATTTATGCATATCATGTTTCAAATCCGAAAATCAATAGGCATGACCTTTAAATATCTAAAAAAGATTGACCAAATATCCAGTTCTGAGTTAAAAACCACAGCTGAAATGGAGGCAGCATAGGTCAAGATTGCAATCGAGCGCCACAGAAAAAGAACATTAAGAAAGGAAACTATTCACTTGACGAAAAACCTGGGTTATGTATTTGCCTAATAACGGAGGCAGGTGAAAGTTATCTCTTCGTACAGCAAAAGTTCAACCTTTTAATTCTGTTTTGTCAAAAGGCTATAGCCGCCAAGAACGCTGTTAATTCTGAGATGTGTGATTTGGCTGTCTGGAAGTCGCACAGAAGCTGTTCTGATTTGAATTAAGATGGAGATGAAGTATTTTTATGAATACAGGCGGGTGGCCGCCGGTCGAGGCCACGGTTCCCTGCTATTCGTTCTGAATGAGCCCAAGGCAGCAGGACACGAACGGATATTATTCAGTCCTTTCCATAATTAAAAAAAGAACGGCTCGTATTACTCACAATCCTTACCGGCAAATTGGCCAGACATATAAAGCAAAGCTTTCTTTCAAAACTACTTAGCCCCATCGTGATCTAATCCAGTGACGGTGCATTCAAAGAAAAACTGTAATTGCTGGTAAATAATGACGTTAATTTATCAGAAAATAAACCTGCGCTCTATTACTGTACATGAATGAGTCGACATGAGTGCTGTTGACTTCTATAGTAAGTAATCCCATGCACTAAAAAAAGACTTTCCTCTGAAATATCCTTATTGAGGCCAGAAACACGCTCTGTGAAATGCCTGGTCAACGCAGATTACAAATCACATATTTAACTTGCGTTTTTGTATTGAGAATGCAACAATACTTAATAGCAATACTTAAGAAATTGAGCATGTGTAACTAGAAGCATGCACTATGTTCAGGAGTGTATGCTTTCTTAAGATCTATTGGCAGAGGAAAAAAAAATACAAATAATTTTACATTATTAATATGCAAGAGTGTGGGTCATTCTCAGTGTTATTGAAGTATCGTTATGCATATTATATGTTAAACACAGTGTTTTCAAGCCATCTATCCCACAATGTTGTGACAGTTTTTTTTTTTTTTTAGCTTTTAAAGTTTATCATAACATGACTCGCTCTTGCGAAGCAGTAATATCGCTCCGATTATCAAATAAGCATTAGGAGCTCAGACTAATATAGCATTCAGCATATACAGCCCTGATTTATTTCTATAAGAGCACAATGCCACATTTCACGGCATTCAATGGCAGACATACTATCAATAAAACGGCTCCACAATACTTCATCACTGCTTTGCGTTTCAGCTTCATAAAATACCAGAAAATGCAGTTTGAGAAGATGCACAGAATACAAATGAGTTACATCCGAACTTATAGACAGCGTTCGGCCCACGAAATGAAATCAGAAATATGAGATCTGAAGTTTCTAGGATATACTCGAGAGAAACAGGGAACAAACCCTCAAGCAATCAATCTTTCAAAGTTTCTGCACAAGCGAAAACTTCCAGCCATGGCTATGGCAGTAACCCATTTAATTCAATTATAAAAATGCATTAAAAAGATATTACGGCAGGGACAGAGTGTAATGAGGCGTGTTTACTTGAGGATATTGTTTATAATGAGCAGTTGTAGGGTTTAGGCCTATAGTTAGAACAGGACATGAGAGTAAACAGACGGAGATGAGATGAGGGAAAACTCAGAAACACTGTATGGTCTTTCTTTTAATTTAACCAGAAAGAAAACGAAGGCAAGCTCTGTGTTAATGCACAAGAACCTCAGGCTATCTGTCTTGAAGGAAACAGCCATTATTTATCTGAGCTCTCAGAAATGTTGTCTGTTTCAAACGTCCACCACATAAAAGAACACAACAAAAAAACAACACCATAAACTCGAGAACAGCATGATTCCGACGATGTTACGAAAGAGTTGTGATATTTCGAAAAGAAAAAAAAAAACTCTTACCGTCAGAACTCTGTACAACCGTCAAGACGAACACCAGGCCGCAGAGGACCAAAGACTTCCATTCTGAACATCCCATCCTGGCTCTAACTGGACTCTCCGCTTTCCACATGTCTGGGTCGAAATCACTGTAGTCACAACGATCCGGTGAAGTCACTCTGAGAGATAACCATCATTGACCTCCAAGCCTGCAAGAAAACCACAGCGGACTGTCAGTGTTTGGCTGTCGATGAAGAACTCCTCAGGCATAAAAACTTCCTCCTTTAAACTGCTGCAGTCTCGCTCGCCTCAGTTCCTCTGCAGGATTTTGTTTCTTCCAGGAGCAAATTCACACAGAATTCAACCCAGGAGTAGAAACCCTCTATTGGAAGGTGACTGAGACCTGAAACAGCACCTCCCGCATTACAAACAAGCCATTTACCTCAAAGGCCATCGTTACCGCTTATCTGACTCTCCTCTCCCAAACCTGTTCCTCTACCATCCCTTTCTGAGAGGAAACAGGTTTTTCGTCCACTTACACTACCGGTGCATATTCTCCAGCCAAAGAGGACTATGTCATGTACAGTCTCTCATCCTTTAAATGTTTTCCTTCTCTGCATGTTTACACCCTCCACCAGCCTCCCATAAAACACACTCATGGCCTCATGGGAAACATCGTCACTCCAGTAACGAGCCACTTAGGAGCCCATTAAAAACAGTGTGTGCACCCCCCTAGGTTTCTTAAAGATACACTAAATATATCACACCACCCTTTAATACTTCATCGCATTACAGGGTATTTCCTCATGTCTGGTCAATGAAAGTACTGGAATTTCTGTTTCTTGGATTGTCATATATATGGTTATGAGGTGAGAAAATGTGATTAAAAACATCAGGAGTCTGTTTACATTAACACAAAAGAGAGGGGTTCACTGTAATAGTGCATTTCTGTATGACCAGACGAAGAATGTCTAAATGCTAATGCATTGTCATGGCCTTCTGTATCATTAGCATTCAAGAGTCAATAATGCAGCTATAAATAATATAGTCATGTTGTTGTTTTATGTGACAGTGTAAATATGTTATACTTGACAAATCTTATCAAGCATGAAAAAAACAACAAATTATGAATAGTAAGTAGAACATGTCAACTGTAGGACTTCTCAAAGTGAGACTCGGTCATCTTCATCTTCATTCATCTATTTAATTTTGATGTGATTAATTGATTGATTGTTTTATTTCATTCGTTCATTCATTCATTCATTCATTCATTCATTCACTCAATCAGTCAATCATTCTTCCATCCTTCCATCAATCCATCCAAACATCCATCCATCCATTCATTTATTTGTTTGTCCTCCAAAACAAAATATGTATTCACTGCTGTAAAGTAACAGGACTGTTTTTGAACAGCAAGCAGATTATTGTTGTTGATCCCTAATTTTTTTTTCTGAATTTAGACATAAAGAATAGTTGATTAAACTGTATGACTTTCTTACTTCTGTGGAAAAAGAACCACAGAAGTATATATATATATATATATATATATATATATATATTTTTTTTTTTCTTTTTTTTTTTTTTTTTTTTTTTGACAATCAATGTCACCGGTGACCAAAACGGTTTGGTTGCCCACATTCTTCCAAATATCTTTGTTTTGTGTAAATGATGCAATTTTTGGGATAACTATCTTAATATATATTTCTATGACTGGTAATAAATTCAATTGAAATGCCTATACTAAACTACAAAATATGTACAATCATCATATTAAAAATAATAGAATAAGTTTTTGAATTCATATATTTAAGCTAACACAACTCTTAATAGATAGTTTTTTTTGTGTGTGGTTTACATTAAATCTTTTCATTTAATGGGAAAACTGAAACAGTGGGTGTAGCATCATTAGCATTAGCTTTAGCGAAACAACAGCAAAATATAGCAGAGCCTCCCAGCCTACGTAGGTTCTGTTTTTTACCATAAAGTCATCTGTGCTGAGTATTTTGGAGGTAAAAAGAAAAAGAAAAAGACTAGCGAAGTCAGTGCGGTGTCAGCTCACAGCAGGTTATCTGTGAAGAAAAATAAATGCATAAAGGATGAGGGTTGATCCCTACATAGTCAAAGGGTGTTCGACTAAATCAACGACAACAGCTCCGTACTTTCATATCTCCGTCTCACGCTGTGAGCGGTTAACATGCTGATCAGTCTCCAGAAGCGGAGCCATGGACGAAGGCGGCCTGCCTAACTCTCGCGCTCCTCATTAAACGTGTTGAGGTCTCTCCCCTCCGCGGGAGGCCTTATCTCCCTAAGCTGCAGCAAAGACCGCCGATCAACACCTGTTAAGTGCTTCAAACAAATACTGCCAAACAGTGAACGCCAACGCGGCACAGCAGGACGGCCTGTTGTCGCTGTTCTGTGTATTTTGTGTTTGCAAATCAAATTAAAAACTCTAATCATGACAAATTAAGACAGCAACCATTCATCTTCAAAGGATTCCGGCCGGGATGTTTGATACCGGCACTCCCTTTGATTACGGACCGCTGTTTTACGCCGAAAGCTTCGTCGAATTGTGCAGCTTACATACAAACCAACAAAGCTACATCAGGGCTGTGATCGATGGAGAGGTCCAGCCTCAGAAGGCTTTTTCACAGCTGTGTACATCTGCTCTAGCAGACCAGCAACACTCAGGGTTCCCCAACAAAACAGTTGCGTGAAATAAAAAGAGGAACTTTGAAAGAACATTCCACTTCTCTGGGTGAGAAGAGAGCCGTTCAAATCAGAGCTGAAAGGCCAGTTTGAGATGTTAATGCCAAAATAGAGAAACAAAGGGCAGATGTGTAATTATGCAGCCGTCTTTCTCCCAAGCGGGAGTGAGACCCACCGGAGAATAGAGGAGGAGTCATCCATTCAGAGGGGTGGGTGCAGGAATAATGCACAAGAGGCAAGGCCGAGGGGGCGGAGGGGGGTTTACAAACTTTACAATGTGAGATTGACAGCTTGCAAGTCTCGCTTGACCTCTGAATTAACCCCCAAGCTTTCAATGAACTACAAAAAGAGCCATGAGATTGATGGTCAAAGAATATGACAAGTGTATAAAAAATGGACCCATAAACAGGGACACACATTCGCACAATAGAACTCGAACACACCGACATCGGGACAAAGCACACAAGCTGACAAGCTAAATATTCAGAAACGGCAAATCATGAAATATATCTTTTATTTTTGGCATTTTTTGTACCATTTTAAACATTCCATCAGACTGGTAATATGCTTAACATACTGCAATCCACTATGTCAAGCTAAATCTTGCAAAATTGTTATGTTTGCATAGACTTTACGCCTTCAGAAAATGTATCAGAAGAGTTGAAAGTAACAAGGCTGCTTGTTGTAATGTAAGAAAATGAAAAAAGAAGAGACTCTACCTCGGTAAATAATTTACTTCTCTAAAAAATGATGATGAAATCAGCATTTTTATTATTTATATAATAGATGCTTTAAAAAGAGAACAACATTCAGGTAACATGGTTGACACATAACCTGGAGACACTACCTCAAGACTTCAAGAATATTACTGAGAAATCAAATATTTGGAAAATTTTGATGTAATATTTGGAAACACTGTCTGGAAAAGCAAAAAAAATATATACAACAATAAAAGACTTACTGGCTTTTTCTCAATCTGTGCAAAATCGTGCTAGTAACGTGTTGTTATTTTTTATTTTTGAATGAGGGACACAAATGCCACCAGTTTTCCAGACCCATAATGCACCGTTAGCAAGAAAATTAGCCTGTGACCAGTTTGTTTTCGATGTTTTAGTATTTGTGCTAGAATATCAGGTCAGTGATCAGATGACAGTGTCCCATCGAGGCAGAAACGCTAGAGGAAATCAATCAGCGGTCCAGGGGTGGGCCAGTTAATGCACTGCCACACGTGAGTCATTCTGAACACATCCTATTTGACTCCACTGTCATGCATTCACCTTTGCCATCTGGACGCTGCCGGTTGTGTACATTTTAAAACCAGAGGACAAACATCATGATATCGGGGTGACAGATGTATTAAGGTCAGGTGGACGACAATGTCAAACATTAAATGAGCAAATGACAAAAAACTCCAAATGCTGCTGTACACGCAGTGAATTAGAAATGGCATGACAAGCTAAATGTAGAAGACAGGAAAAGCAAATCAAATGAATTCGGCGTGCTATCTTTTGTGGAACACAGAAGCATTTTGCATAATTTTTCAAGCTTTCATTGCAACTGGATGAAATGGAGTGACCAATGTAATTCCTCAAAATTTCACCTGTTGTGCAACACAGTCATACAGGTTTTTTAGCAACATAAGGTTGATTCAAAATGACAGAATTTTCATTTTTTTAGGTAAATTAACCCGTTAAAAATTCATAAATCTATTTTTTTCTCCAATACAAATGGAACATTGTACTAAAACTGTTTCCTGCAGTGCTATTTAGCGCTGCGTTGCTATTATATCTGCATTGCGACAGCAAAAGAAATTAAATTTTATCTTTATGTTAGCTCGCTGTCTATATGAAATACAAAGCCTGGACAATCAATAGACAATAAGTATTATTATTATTATGAAATTAATAACTCTTATGACCAGGTTGTATTTAAATAAAATAAAACCATAAATAAATAATAATAATAAAAAAACTCAATCAAATGAATCAACCAGTCCAAAAAACAGATCCATCAAAGTGACTAAAGGACTCATTAATGGAATCATAAATCCAGATCCAGAATCAAATCAGATTTAGAATAGAAAGCGATATAATTCAGTTCCTTGCGGTTCCTATTCCTGGGTTCACAAGCACAGCTGGCTTTTACACCAGAGCGGCAAATGTATCATCTTAACTGGCCATTTAGCTCTGTGTTTAAGACCTGGAAAAGATACATGAAACCCTGCGTGACAAAACTGCCTCATGACCATGTCTAATCTGAATAACTGCTTTAATGAAAGTACATAGACACGGTATAAAGGAATACATAATGCTTTGAGTGCTGGTAAAATACTGTAATCACTCTCTGTGAATGAAATCTCACTCTTTTTAGTTTCTTTTCATCCTTCTCTCAAAGAGGATGCTAAGGATCCATTAATCAGAGAAATCAAGGTCTCTATCAAGCCGCCACACGCAAGCAAGAAACAATAACACAACTAAGAAAGTTGCTGGAAATAGACTGAACAGAACCTTTTTAGTAGAGATTACCGAATACCGCATTCATACCCCCATACAGGAAGGGGGTAGTTTACTCATCTATTCATTATTCTGATACACAGCTTTCTAATTCTGACAGTAAATGACATGCACACCGGCGTAATAACGTGCAGAACGTATCAGAAATCCTATTAAAATGTCACAGTGTCTCTCAGAGGCGATTATAATGGGTCTCGACTGCTATGAGTAAGTTAGTTTTAATACGGCCTTCACATATTGTTAACAGTAATTTTGATGTTTTAGTGGACAAGGAGTGGATTATCTGAAAATGAAATTTTAAAAATGTCATTTCCATTAACTGATAGCGCCAAATTCCCCCTTACAGGTTGCTGACGATAAGGAGGATTCAGTCCCGCCGTGTTTTCCCGAGATGCCTCCGTTTTAACGGTAATAGAGTGACATTAATATAGGAGACGTATAAGAAGGTCAAAAAAATTCTGAGGACCACCATTATACAGGTATCTTACACGGATAGCACCTGCCAATCAGAAGAAAGAAGTCCTTGACACTCCATGTTTCCCCTTCAGCTGGGATACGGGAGGGAAACACACTTTCTTTGGCACTGCGCATTTCACACGAATACAGTACACTTTGGAGTTCCGTGCCTTTTTTAAAGCATTAGCAGCACAAATAACTATTTATTTGATTGTCTGTTTAATTATTTAAACTATTAGATGTGTTAGATAATCTACTGTCTAACATAAGTAAAGTTTAATTAGCTAATTTTTAAAAATCCGAGAATTTGCATGCAACCCTGTTACTGTAAAATTTAGCCTGTTTTGTTATATATAATGTAACATTGCTTCAAATTGTGACATTCGAGAAATAACATAAATTGGGTAATTTCTAAAAATGTTAATAATCTTATTCGTTACAGTTTGTAGCACTGACTATATTCGTCAAGCTAAACCGTTCAACACTGTACATTATTTAAATTATGTGAAAAAAATATGTAAAGACTCTATTTTCTTTGAATTCAGTATAAATATTATATTTATATAATAAATTATATTTATAAATATTAGAAAAAGGCTTTCCTGTAGCTCAAATAGTAGAGCATGGCGCTAGCAACGCCAAGGTCATGGGTTCGATTCCCAGGGAAAGCAAGAGCTGAAGAGCTGATAAAATGTAAAAATTGTAACTTGAATACAATGTACGTCGCTTTGGATAAAAGCGTCTGCTAAATGCATAGATGTAAATAAATTAGTCAAGTCCAAATTTAGCAATCGGCTAATTTAGGCTAAATTTCAACCCTGTTTTAACTTTACTCAAGCAAAATTTTAGTAACAGGACAGCAAAACTTGCAGAAAAAAAAGCATATTCAATATTTAGTTTGACTCTTTTGCGGACTATTCCTTGAAAATAGGGAATAAATGAAACAGAGACTTATTTTTAAAGCTCTATTCTGTACCCTATTCGTGGAATAGGTACTTCACTGTTTTTGCATCAGTCAGGCGCAACAAGGAGAGCAAACAGGGCCACAACATGCAACACAGGGTCTTCATGTCACAAAAAGAGAGGTCATAAAATATCAGGAGAGACTAGAGAGAAAACGAAAGAAGGTCTCTACTCTCACAGGCTCATCATCTCAGTTTCAACAAAATGCATCAATTTTTAATTCCTGCAAAAGCAATGAAAGCACTGTTGCTGTCAAAATGGTGCAAATGTGCATGTGTGTGCCTGTCTGTGTATGTGTGTGTGTGTGTGTACGTGTGTATACACAGAGGGACAGTCACAGACACGGTCTGTCATTTAGCATGATCTGTTCAGATACATCCAAATGCCTGACCTCACAAAATAGCTCTCTTCTTGTTTTAAAGTCAGCATGAAACAACATCCACACACTGTACTTCACCATGACATATTTACAAATGAAACAGGATATTCAAGGAAAAAAATAGGGGATAGATAAATAGACAGACAGACAGACAGACAGACAGATAGATAGATAGACCAACTTTTTTTGCTTTATAATAACATGCACAGATGAGGTACATAAAAATGAATCAGGAACATATATAAATAAAGTAAATAAGATCAGTTTAGATTTCATGTTGGCCTTGTATGTTTTTATGTGTCTGTCCTTCACTGCCATTTGATTATTGAACACCATTTAACCCAAACACACACACACACACACAATCCAGCTTGTCTGTCTGCGCAGATACACAGCGTCTCCCTCAGACAAGAGCAGTTGTGTGAGCGTAACGCCTCCTCTGTCCCTCTATTAAGCACCAGATCATCAATTATTCAGCACCATCGTGAGCCATTATTCAACAGGATGATTAATTTTTAAGATGGCAGAAGGGAACACAAAACAGAAAGTGATGGGCATTAAAAGAACGCCTTGAATGGGTGACATTAAAAGCGGGGTAGCGAAGAAACCTACCAATGATTGATTCGAGCAGGCTGAATGATCGATTTCTTATGAGAGGAAATGATTTGGAGATGATTCGAGCTTTGATAGTTCACACACTAGCAGAGATGATTCAAGATTCGGCCACAAACCACAAAGTCATTTAGACGCTTTTAATTAATGGCCATTTACTTAAATTAAAGTAAACAAGCTAAAACTGGAGAAGGGTTTTCTTGAACGTATAAATACTTAGCACTTAAATCCTTCAAATCACTTTTTTTGTGCTTGACTTTTCCAGATTTCAACAAGCAAACTGGTGTGAGGGTGAGAATAAGCTCGACAGTAAATCGTTTAAAAATCGGCAGACAGATAAGGAGGGTGGAGTTTGTTCCCGGAGAGAAATCAACTGTCAGGTCTAAATCTCTCCTGACAACGCAACCAGCAGTTAAAGCCTCATGCTAAACCTGATGCTACGATATTGACCTTTTTCAAAGACACCATCAAAACCATTCACTTTTGAGTTCAAATGTGCACCTTGCATGTGCTTGCATGTGAAAAATTAATGCCGTTAATGCCGCCTTTGCATGTGAAACCGAATGCTAATTTGTACCTTCGCAGAGCCTCTTGTGTTTTTTTGTGTCGCTTTTGTGTTGCTGTGAGCATTTGGTTGAAAAGTGAGAAAGCAAAACTGTTTAGCAAAGGAAGTGACTTTCATTTTACACCCTCGCCTCCCACAAGCTCAGCAGAACCGTCGGATGCTTGGCAAAGAGTCACGGTGAGTCGACACTCTGCCATTTCTGTGGTTAAACAGGACGAACTCGAGGTCCTGCAGGTTTTGCTTTCAAATTCTCCATCTCATTATGATACTCGGCCTGGTATCTCATTTTTATCACAGTTTGGATCATAATTAACTCTATACTACTTCAATCTTCCTCTCAGACCTCCAATAATATTTTTTTCTAGTTTAAGATTACAACTCAAATGGAAAGAGGAAAGATGAAGTTGTTTGACTTGCTAGTATAATTGCCTGGGCCATATGTTAAAAACGAAAAACTTTTAAGTGCCTAATACGTATGCATGGCTTTACAGTTTCAATACTTCAGTAATTACTTTATGATCATGAAATACAAATGATGTCATTTCATATCTAGTGAATGGGAAAAAATAATGATTAAAATCTGGACGAAATACACACAGGCTCTCGCATGGCTCTAGTTTGTTTGTGTGGTGATCTCTCATTGTGAGCTGTTAGGCTCAAGGCTCTGGAGAAGAAAGCCTTGAGAGATTGTGTCTGGATCGTTAGCCTCATTTACATGTGTTAACTAACACTGTGAGCGGTGGAACTGAGACACAGCTGTCCCTCCACGAGATTGAGGCTGAACTCATTTGACCCCCTTACACTTCTTAAACTTTTAAAGAAAGTTGAAAGGCTAATTGCCAGTTCTGTGTATTTCAGTCAAAACATTGAAAAGGCCAATTCACATGTTAAGTGTCACAGTCATGTGACTTTGGTAATGTCTCTCCCGTCAAGCACCACGAATGACATAATCGAGTCGGTTTCTGTATGCACTCAAAATACTTATTATTATTTAAAAACAGTAATAATAACCACCATGCTGAATTTGGAAGATTTCCAATTAAACTTTGATTAGCACTGTTTGCTAATGCTACTAAATCAGTCCAGTGGTTCACAGTGAAGGTTTTCTTGCTGAAATAACTTATTTTGGAACCCAGATACTTAGTACTAGCTATTCTAGCAGGTTTGTGTAGTGGCTGTTTGTTATCGGTAGCAGAAAAGGGCTTTATTTTGAAGCTAGTTAGCTGATCAGAGAATGTAAACAACAGATATGGCGGCTGCGTTTTCCACACAGGTTAAAGCGGCGCATTAGCACAGCAGTCAAACAGACACAGCTTGGAGTGACTGAAGAGTTTGTGTGCTATATTAGCCTGACTGAACGGTGTCTTCGCCGCCTTGTGCTCCTTCAGTCCTTCAAGCCCACGCGTAACGCTGTGCTGGCAACAATCATGCAGAGAATGCGTGACATAATATGACACCATGTTTTCTTGCCTTTTTCTTCCTGTTTATAGTGTAATAAATGCATGATGGGATTGGGAACAGCAGTTTGCTGGAGGGCCTGAAGCTTGATTTTTAAACCAGTTGCGAAATGTCTTCAGGAAAGGTTTGGAAACCGTCGTGAAATGGTTTCTCAACCTCATTCTGTTTATTTACAATTCGAGTGTGACAAATTCACTGCCACATAGATGCTATGTTGTCTATCTCATGTATTTCAAAGGGATTTTACTTTCTTTTTTTTTCAAACACAGAGCACAAACATCTGACATTAATAACAGACCATATAATAAAGTCGAACATTCAAAACCAGAAGGAATGCAGGGCTACATTTCAGTCAAATAATGGTTTCTTCGTAAAGTTCTCCCACAGTTACACTTCATTTTTTTCACAGTGATGCAGCCTGAATAACGACGTTGCTCGGAAATTAGCTGGGATGCATCGGAAAACAGCTGCATTCAGTTGAAGGCGATACCACACTGGCACTAGGATGTGACATTGATGGGTTTGATGCCATCTAACTTTTCCTGCAGCGTTTCATGCGATCCTCAAATGCTTTTGGGAGACGTGTCATATAAGTGACCTGCGTCCAGGGAAAAAACCTCCCTGCAATGGACTCTGAACCTGTCCAGAAATCAAAGCCTTTAGTGTCCTGAGGAATCTTCCTGATATAAATAGATTACCAGAGTTTCAGCTGTCTTCTGCCACCCGCGGAAAGGCTGCAGATACAGAAAATTCCTTTTCTGCCTCTCTCTGTCTGTCGTTTTTATCTCTCTAGCCTCTTTATTCATGTTCTTTCAGCTCTGGTATGTTGTGAAGGTCTCTGCCATTCAGTGTAATTTTCCACAATCTGAGTCCAGAGGAGGATATCATGAGCACACTTGGGGGTGACAGCGCAACTGTCTGAAAGCAGGGATCAATTCAGGAAGCCTGCTTCACAGAGAGGTCAAAAATAACAAGTAGCATTTCCCTCTGATCAAGGCATAGGTTTAGATTTTAATAAGAGCTGAACATACAATATGCAAATGATGCCATTCTATTATTTATACATCGTTCACGCAGACTTAGTCTTGCTCTGCGTTTTTGCACCCATTGAGCATATCGTGAATATATCTTTGTTTTAGTCCTTCAGTGAAAGATAACCGATGATGTTACTACAATAGAGGACAACTGCAGGATTTTAGAAGAAAAAAACAAAACAAAAAAAACATGCATATATTTAAAGACAAATCTAACAAAAGCCGTGAGGTTGTTAAATGGTGATATATATGCGTATTTTGATTTGATTTATTTCAAAAAATAGTATTTAACTTCCTATATTATTATATAACATACATTATACTTAAAATATTTTACATTTTTAAAATTTGTATGGGTTTTAATGTTGTCTTTATATGCTCCAAGGCTGCATTTATGTGATAAAAAATACAAGAACTTAAGAATTTAAAATAGCAATAATTTAAAATTCAGTTTTGATGTACTTTAAAATGTAATTTATTAGA
This sequence comes from Barbus barbus, assembly GCF_936440315.1. NCBI lineage: Eukaryota > Metazoa > Chordata > Actinopteri > Cypriniformes > Cyprinidae > Barbus > Barbus barbus. Next base: position 22,461,328 of record NC_136715.1, on the reverse strand, counting down.
CGTCAAAATTTATTTTTATTTTTTTCAGCATTATTACTTTAGTCTTCAGTGTCATAATGTTTCAAAAGTCAATCTAATATGCTGACTTGGTGCTTAAGAAACTTGTCTTACTATTATCAATTTTAAAAACAGCTGTGCTGTTTAATATTTTTGTGGAAACTATGATACATTTTTTTCGCTAACACTTTATTTGAAGGTGGTCTTGTTACACGTTACATGTACTTACTATTATAATAACAATAAATTATGCATAATTACATGCAAGCAACCCTAAACCAAACCCTAATCCTAACCCTAACTAAGTAAGTACATGTAGTTAATTAATATTACTCAGTACTTAAATATGTAAGTACACTGTAACAAGGACACCTTAAAATAAAGTGAACCACATTTATATGAAATAGAAATCTTTAGCAACATTATAAATGTTTTTGCTGTTACTTTTGGTCAATTTAATGTGTCCTTGCTGAATAAAAGTGTTAAATTCTTTCAAAGAAAACATCTTACTGACCCCAAACATTTGAACGCTAGTGTTTAATTAATAATTAATCAGCTCTGTTCCAAAACCAGGTGAGCTGCCTACATAGGTTTCATAGGAATGCATTGCGTCTGGCTCTTTGAAAAAACACAAAGCTGCTGCTTATATATAGCGTTCCAAAACCATCTTATGATGTTCGATTTCATTAGGATGCTGCCTATGTAGTAGATAGCAAGGCAGCACAGAAGGTTTTGGAGAACTGCCACAGTCAATAGTTTTTATATTGTATAGTCACTGTCACTGAATCCATGGCGTCGTTCACATTCACAAATATTTCATTTCACTGAGGCACTTTCAGAAAAAACTAAAAACAAAATCTACATTATGAGACGAAGAGAAGACTAGAGAGTTTCTCTCTAAGAACATGAGCTCCTAAAATGTTATTGAGGACAGGAAACCATTTGGTGCAACAGAATGAATTAAGCCAAAGCAATACAAGATTATCCAATTATAAGACTAATATGGATTTAGCAAAGGTAATTGCTTTGATGGGGCTTGCGATTCGCTGTATGCACCGGACAGAAAGTCCAATAGGAATACCAACTGCACTACAAAAGGTTTCTTCTTTCCTTATGTATTCTGTGACAATCTATAAATCACATTAAACTCTGTGAATGAAAGCCCACGCACACATGCGCACACAAAAGATGTTTCTACGCATCGGCTGGGCATGTTTTCCTTTCTCTTAATTGCAGTGAAGTAACCAGACACACCACTGGAGGTTAGTGAAGCAAACACTGAGTAGATCTTATCAGAATACAACAAAAGCGGCCACTGGAGCCGTGGTGGTGACGGGGGGCCGGCTGGGCCGTGGGCTCGCAGAGTAACGTGCTTCATTCAACCAAGAGCATGAAGATAAAGCAGCGCTGTCCATCACGGGAGCTAATGACGGTTAGAAATATGCCTATTAATTATAAATGCAACGTTTTTATTTGGTTCTGCTTGTCAGCATTGTGTAACTTTTAAAATTAATATTTAAATATTTTAAACAGCTTATACAAAAAAATGCATTTTGCCATTGTTTTTTATTATTAAAAATGTGTGTGTGTGTTTGTGTGTGTATACATACACTTTTTAATAATAAAAAAATAATAATAAGACAATTATTTCTGTTATATTCACACACACTGTAAATTCACTGTAAATTTAATATTTGAATATTTTTGACAGCTCATAAAACAACTTTATTAAAAAGTAGCATTATTTTTATTATTAAAAATGTGTGTGTGTGTGTGTGTGTGTGTGTGTGTGTGTGTGTGTGTGTGAGTGGGAGTGTGTGTGCTTGTTTATGCTACATTGTAAGGACCAAATGTCCCCACAGGGATAGTAAAACCTGAAATTTGTGACAATGTGGAGACTGCAGAGGGGGAAAAAAAATATTAAAAATAGTAAATGATGTGTAACAATGCAAACTGTAAGGGGTAGGGTTAGGGGATGAGTGTGTGTGTGTGTGTGTGTGTGTGTGTGTGTGTGTGTGTGTGTGTGTGTGTACAACGTATATATTCTTCCCACACTGTAGAATGTATCTATATTAATTTTTAATGATAACATTATTTTTTATAAGACTACTCAACAGTTTCAAATTTGATTTTTAAATGCAGCATGCTATACTAAATCTCCTCTGAGGTAATATACTGTATATATACAGTAGAAATATTTTTATATATATATATAGTTTTTTTTTTATTTTTTTTTTTACATTTATCCAGTAAGATATCTGCGAGTAACTCTCTTGGCTCTTTTGTGTGGCGTGAGACAAGCCGCCCCACCACTGTTTGTGTTAACAGGGGCGAAATTCACACCAGGCATGTGTGAGTTATGCAAATACCATTAGGAAGTGTTTGACACTTCGCAGTTTTGTGCCGATCAGAGCCATTTCAGCAGGTGCCACAAACCAAAGATATCAAAACTGCCATGTGGCTGAAATACACTTTAAATAATTAAAATGTGATTGATGGGTTGCAAAAAAAAACATTTTTTATTTTTTTTGTGTGTATGTCTTATACTACACATCCGCTCAATCTTGACTCATCATTTTATGCGACACATGCTGTGACCTGTTTCCCCTCCTTAAGCTGTTCACATTAGAAATGCATTGTGGTCATTATAGTCAGCCTGACAATAAAGGAACTTGGCTTATATCATCTGCTGCTTAATCCTGCGCTTCACAGCCAGAGCTGCGGCCTGGAAGTGCTATACGCGTTCAAGACACATCGAGCAAAGGCGCTCATTGTAGGAGACGTGATCACACTCTGTCTCTCTTTCTGCATCATTTCCTGTCCTCTGTACTCTCGTCCCTCAGGATAAAAAATCCTATATGTTACAGAAGAAGACATTACAATTCAAAAAAGGCCGAATTTCAAAATGAGACCCATAAATGTTATTGAGTTCTTTTCTTCAAAGGTAATGGCTTAGTCTGCTATTCCTTGTTTTTATTTCAATGCAAAAAAAAAAAAAAGGTAGGACTTGATTTCATCCAGTGAGATTTCATTGGACCATGAAAAGTGGGCGTTCCACGTCAGAATGGAGTCTGAATGCCAATTTAGCAACGGATGCAAGCTCAGATCTTTAGAGGAGCCATTTTTGACTGTGACATGAAGGCTGAAGGTCAAGTTCACTCTTGAGAGTTTTTTAATGTATCCTACTTTTCAAACTTATCCTTATTATTTGCTGTTACTGGCATACCATTTATTACAGTAATATTAATCACATTAAATTGCTTTGTTAACTATTGGCATAATTTTAGAGGAGAACATTACCAAGAACAGTATACCAAAGCAATGCTTTAATAGCTTTTTGGATGCAGCCTTGGTAACATCAGCCAAAAACAAAAGTCATTGCTGAGGTGAAACAAGTCCAGGGTATCTGCATGTGTTTGTTTTTGTTTTTTTAAATCAGATATAAGGCTTTCTAAATAATTTTTAAGACATGCAAAAAATAAAAATGCTACTGCACATCCATACAGAACAAACCAATACAATCTGAAAATAAATCATATATCTCAAAATCTTTAACTTAATTAAACCGGCTATATATATATGTGTGTGTGTGTGTGTGTGTGTGTGTGTATATATATATATAATTCATTACAAATTAATTAAAGGTTGAGCAATATTCAATTCTCCTGATACAACAGCAATGCAATGACAGATGAAAATGACAGAAAAAAATGAATGTACATATACATTAAAAATGTAATTGGTTCAACTTTCAGTTCGTGGTTGAATGAAAATCCCTGATTCCATTCAGCAGATGATTTGTATTGTACTCATATGTCAGCCAAGGTACAAAAAAAAAAAAGGAAAAAGAAAAGAAAAGAAAAAAGAAAACAAGGGGATTTATATACATGAATCCAGTTTGTTGGGGCAGTAAATATTGCAGCTGTCATTTCTCAGCCTAGCGTGGCTGATGCATTGCGTTAAATAAGCACACACAACACAATGCATTTGAGCCAGAGCGGCCAGGTGAGTGGTGTCAGAGCGAAAGACACTTGAAGGCTGTTTGTATTGGGCACATCAGCACTAGAGTAAAGAGTAATGACTGCTACCTTAAAGTAATTAACTTAGCTCTGCAACCTGGCTGTTCGTCTGAATTAAATTCTCCACTCATTATGTGTCATTTTACGCGATGTGGCCGACGGCCTCCTTCGGAAAATCAATGGAGGCGGAGCTGTCAGATGTCACTCGCAGACTGATTATCCAATCAGTGTACACCCCTGGACAGCACAAAGGTCTCACACCTTAATAAACTCCTAATCTGTGCATCTGAATTTAGATTAATGCATGGAAGCAACAGCATTGATTTAGTCGTAATGAAGAGTTCTCTGCTCTATTTGGAAGAGCACCAAAGTGCTGATCTAGGAACAGTATCCTGTTTGAATTCCTGAGCTTAATCAGTACAAGAGGGAAAAAAGGACAGAAATCAGCCAATGGTGGCCAACAAGTCAACCAAAGTAGAAATCTCATCGTCTCTCTCGTCTAAACAGAATTACAGACAATCACAGAATTGTCTTGTCACAGAATAATAATACACATATATGTGAATATATAATCTTTACTTACATTACTATACTTGTTTACCTACTCTTTAAATTTTTATGCGTTTTTTTTTTTCCGACTCAATCTGCTCAAACTGTTGTATTCAGTCAGGTTTTGTCATGAAACCTAAAAGACTTTCCTTTTAATTTATTATTTAAAAATGTGGCATTATTATTTAATATGAATGCATCAGCCTATCTACACTAGGTTACTAAAACATATTTAAGGACCATACGATTTTTTTTTTTATGTTCAGATCACTTTAAATTTTCTTTACCTAAACAATATTTCCATGTCACACATTTTCATATACATACTAAATTTTTCAGTTGAATCAGCACCTGGTGTGGTTTCTGAACATTTGGAGAGATAAATTAAAGATAAATGATCTACGACAGGAGGTCAGGAGATTCAGAAACACACTGCTTCTGATTATATTCTCATGATTAGCTGATAAACTGTCACATGAACCGCACAAGATAAAGCTGACCTCTGACCTTGGAATGTTTTTAGGAAACAACTTCCTGTTGACCCCAGATTAGATTAGTTATCTGCGGATTAGTGGAATCTGCAGGAAACATTTTAACTGTTGCTCTATCTCATTTTATGATAAGAATGTTCACTACCAGTCAAAGTTTTGAACACTTTACTGAAATTGGGCTTACGTATGAATTTCATTCTTTTATTTATTTGTATTTTTTTATGGATTAGTCCAGCACACATGGGGAACTCCTTCAATATTGTTTCATTACTGGCTGAGCTGTACCATAGACAAAAGGCGGCTACTTTGAAAAAGCAAATTTTTTTATTATTTAACATTTCTGTTTTTTATATATATAATCCAAAAATCTCCATTATTTAATAGCTTGAATGACTTTATTACTATTATTTATTTCCACAACAATACAATGTAACTGCATGCATTAAGTTTAATAGTACTTGTATTAGCAGAAGCAATAGTAGTACTCATTATTTAATAGTGTTAATAAATAATTAGTGAAAGTAATAAATAAAATTTACGAAAAACACAACACGTCTTGTTGTGTTTTTCGTCAATTTTATTTATTACTTTCACTTCTGAAAGTTTGCATTTCCAAAATCTTTGAAATTTGAAGACGTTTTGTTGTAAATAACTTACAAAAGAAGGATTAAACCGTAGGCCAAGCTCTCTTCAGCGTTCTGAAATAACAGGTGTGTCTGCTTGAAAATGGCCCTTTCAAGTGTGCTCCTATAAACCAGCCGAGACACAGCCCTTCTCCTACCACCAGACACCTAATAAACCTCTCTCTCTCTCTCTCTCTCTTTGCTCACAGATACTGTTTACCCTGTACCTGGGTTCCTACCTTCTCCTCTCTGATGAGAAATTGAATTTTTTTTTTTCTAAATACCAATTCTGGGATAGATAAATCATGCCCCCTGTGTATACACCAAACCAAATATGTGTAGTTCTGAATTTGAAAATGAAATAACATGAATCACGCTGTGCACTTCATTTATATAAAAATAAACACGGCAGAGCATAAGATAAACGCTAAATGGATGTAATCCACGATATTCCTTTCCACACAGTAAAAAAAACCTACTACAACAGCTTTGTTTCTGTCCGTATAATTATATAAGTATATAATTGTTCAAATTATTTCTGAAAAACTTTCATTAATTGTATTCACTTGTTTTATTAACATTTTATTCGCACTGCTATTTCAATTTTTAAAAGTGATCAGAAGCATGCAGGGAATTTATTCTTATTCTAATTCTATTTTACAGTGTTAAGCAAAACCAAATAAATATTCTATTATTATTTATATATGTATTTGCCATTTATTATTTTTTGTTTTTATTCAATTTTTTGAAGGATTTATTTTAGAGATGCAGCTATTTAAAAACAAATCAGATAGTTTGCTTGTCTGAACACACTGTGGAGTCTGGGTGTGTTCAGAGTGGTGTGTGCTGCCCACCGTCTGCAGCTGATTAAAATGGCAGCCTGTGTATAAAGTCTGCCGTCCCACTGTCACACAAACCTTTCGCAAGCAGAAACAAACGCTTTGACAAAATGGCAGAGAAGGCGCCCTGCCTTCCTCTGATTACTGATCGTAAAATAAAAACCACCGTAAAATGCAGGTATTTGACCCACCAAAGGCAGTTGAGCACTTTACATAAAACTCCAAGTGTAACAGGGCTGTTTATTCCCCGCAAATTGGCGAGCGTTTATCGGCACAGCAGGATGCTCTGTAAACACACAACTGAATCAAAAACAGGGAAAGAAATCATCTGATTTGAAATTCTTGCACAACCGAATGTGTTTTTTTGCGCTTAGTTACCACAGCATATGGCCCTGTATCACAGTGTCTCTAAAGTAACAGCATTGCCTTACGGAGCGAATGTCAAAGCTGAAGTGGTTCAACGTTTTGAAGTACATTCATTTATTCATTGTTAATAGCATTAAATCACTGCTCTAAACACTATTCAGACACCACAGTTCTATAGACATGCTACGTGATTTTATATTTGTTGTTCAGTAAGTCCGACTATTTGATTCGGCTGTGCAAATGCTCTCATGTTCAGAGAACAATGGCTATCAGTGGTATTACACTGTTGTGCAAAAAACACACACACACACAATACTATGTATTACAGCTCTAATAAAAGTTGGCTTGTTCAATATTTAGGGCTCAACTGTGATTTAAAAAGACTTATTTTAAAGTGATAAAATGTTCATATTTTACGCATTTTATCGCTCATACTATGTTACATACTCATAAATGTTCTCCACATGGCGATACAATTGAAATCAGCACACAGGGCCACAAATCATATTTGCCAGATCGCAAAAAAAAAAAAGAAATCAATCAATAAATTAAAAATTCTGAATACTATGAGAACAGAGGAGACTATATGAGCACATTATTACATCGACGATAAAGAACTCCAAAAGTCTCGCTGACAAAATTATATTAGAAACAAATCAATATAAGGATGTGCTCTAAAACTGAGACTTTCAAGGCTGACTTTAAAATTATACACATTATATTTAGGAGACTATTTAGATTGAATCGTGAATAATCAGACATGTGCCGAGACTAACTCTCATAGGCTACACACTCGTGAGCAGAACGTGTGTGTAGGTGTTATGACATCCATTCATCGCTGCATTACTGGAAATGTAGAAAAACATTATTTTTCAGCACTGAGTGAAAATACCTAAGCAAGTTCTCTGGTGGATCTCATAATCCTGCTCATGTTTGGCTGTTTTCTTTTCTCTGATGCAGGAAGGGGGCCAGAAAGAAACAGAGCCAAGGAAAATATTCCTTTGAAATGAAAAGGATGGGATAGTGTTTTCAAACACAAACACAAAGACGAGGAGAAATGAACTACAAGCCCTGGTCCCCTCTCACCCCTCCTGTTCTCCGGGCCTATGCTGAAGCTAATAGAGCACAGGGCTCAAATACAGCTCAGGCCACTTTGAAATGCTAATGGAGCGGCTTCAAACAGAGTCCATTCACACTTATACAAATTCAAAACATTTTTTGGTCAGAGAATGTCTATTTAAAGCACAAATGGTGACATGCAAGAATTCAGACCAAAACCACATGCCATATGGTAAAACTCTGCATCTACACCAAAAGTCCTATTTCGGAGAAATTATTATGCACTTTAAAAACACATTGGGCATTTTAAATAATGTGTAGGTTTATGAGATCAAATATAAGCCTATTTTAAAGTATGCAATACTTTTTTCTATTATTATATGTAAATACCATATTATATATATATATGTTTCAATGTTATTAACGTAACAATGGAAGCATGCCAGCTAAATTAGATTAACCAGAATATATATATATATATATATATATATAATCTCAAATAGAAAACACAGCTCCCATCAATATAAACTGTATATGTAGGTCCAGACCACTCCGATTCAGGTGACTCGATATGTTTTGTAGTTTTTTTAGCGTCTCTCACATCATGCGCTGCATTTCAAACAACACCGCGCTCACGCATTGACTCCTATTACTGGCTCTAACGCACCGCAGCGATGTTTACCCAAAAACAATTGTGATTTGCTCAGTGTTTTGGTAACATTTCAAATTACAGTGTCCGGCTGCACATATTATATGCTATTATATTTAATTACTACAGTCATAACAATAATAATGTGTAATTATCAGTGGCGCAAATAATTATAACACATTAATTACATTATTACTACCATGTAATTACATTGTAACCCGCATACTAATGCAAAGTTTGCCCCGGCAAGATCCACAGCAGTTCAGAGTGTGTTTGGGCAAAGAAGTGCCACCGACCGGATTCTGCTCATCTCACTGCTGGCACCAGGGGCCTGGGTGCGGATTAATTATGAATGTGGGGTTAAAGGATCTAATTTTACAGCGGTTGCTCACAAGTGTCCGATGTTACATTTAGAGAAAGTCAGGTTCAGACAATTTAAACTGCACTGGGTTCTTCCAGTCCCCTAGTTAACACTCGATCACTGCTGTCTGTGCACCCTGAACCATTCTTTTCACATTAATCATGCTGAGGAGTTAAAAACGTCCAAAAAGCGCCTGAAATGCTTTTAATTATAGACACAAGACCTCAATTTAACAACCCAAGTCAAGCTTTAGTGAGTTCAACAGTTGATGTAGGTCACCACACGCTTGTTGTAGGAAGCAAAAGGCAATGGCAATAAATTAAAGTGTGCAGACTTCACCGACACCTTTAAAGAATTTCCAATGGAATGAAATATCTCTATGGGATTTATTTGAAGACCCCTCATTCCCACACTAATAGTTTCCATTCAAAGAGAGAGAGAGAGAAAGAAAGAGTAAAAGACAAAGAGAGAAATGGCAGCCGACCAAATCAATCCACATCTGGTTGTGTTTTGATTAACCATTTCTCAATTAGCCATGGCCCCCCTTTCCATCATTTTAATTACTCTGAACAGAGTAGTTTTGTTCTTTTAGAGTAATCTAACTGGAGCTCAACTCTGCTCTTTCTTTTCCATACAAGTTATGAAATGTAATGCATATTTCGCTCTATCGTTATCATTTCACACTATTCTTATCCTAAACAACAGGCATGACCCTGATCATTATTTTCTCCTTAATATTTTTGCACGAAAAGTTTGAGTAACTTCTTAATCAGCCACTTCACAGCAACAGGATTTACCTGCGTTTAAGCGCATTATGATCATTAACAATAAGCGCCTTACCTTTTGTGAGTGAACGGATAGTTGAAGAAAAATCAGACGGAAAGTTAATTAATCAGTTGATGCAATTACAAGCAGGTCTTCGAACAGGAGCAGCGCGTCTCAGCGCACAACGCACACATGCTCCGCTCATCCGAGCCTTTTTCTCAGCGTGAGCGCTCACATTCCCGCAGACCGGCGCTCAGTCCTGCGCTCCGCCGCGCCGGGATGAAGAGATGCGCGAACGGTGAAAGAGTCCGTCTGTCCTGCTGGAGGAGAGAGAGAGAGAGAGAGGGGAGGGGGGCGCGGAGCAGTTCGCAAGGCAACTAATGAAAAATGAGCAAAAAAGCAACGCGAGAAAAATCAACAAGCAAAAGCAGTCCTCTTTATTTATCTCAGTCCTTTGCGCGTCTTCTTCGGGTTTGTTGAGTCCCGTTCGAGCCGGAGAGAGAGCGGCCCGCGGCTGAGGGATTTCTCTCTGTGCGAGCTGAGCCGAGATGTGAGAGAGGGGTTGCGCTTAAACCCTGGAACTGGATTCCTGGATCGCACGGATACGGAGTCGGCGAGGAACCGAACGCGTAAACGTTATCACGAGTACAATTTAAGCAATGGCTGTTGTGGAAGACGATTACGCAGAGCCGAGCAGGAAATAAAGCAGATTATTTGTTTTGTATATACAACTTTTGGCCAATTTCCATTGGATTTGCACTGCTACATGCCCCTCATTGGGGCACACTAGAAAGATTCCCTCATGCTTTAGGCAGGCCGGCCTGCTCAGCCAATGACTGCACATGTTTTCTCACTGTAATTCTAGCTTGCATCAAAAAGACAAAGTGCAGATTTTCGTCTTTTTTTCCTCAACTTGGTCTCAATTAGAAAGACGACTGTAGCCATGCTTCAACCAGAACAGTAATCCACAGAACAAAGGCGCATGCATGCCATTTGCAACAATGCACTTACCATTGTTTCATTTGTTGACCGTCCTCACAGTCAATGACTCTGAAATGCAATGCACATCCTAGAACTGTTAGAGAATGAGTTGAAAAGGCCATGCAAGGAGAAGCATGCAATTGGAACGCATCCCCCCTTACACCTGGCTTTAATAAAGCGATACTTCAGTCAAATACAGCAACTCTAAGGGCGCATTTCTCTGTTTCACTCATACAGCAGGTGAGGCTCACAGCATAAGAGCGCACACTTATATTTTCATATGCATAACTTTACATAGTAATAGATCCATTTTGGGGGACAAAAGAGAAAACAGATGTGCTAAAGGTCATCCTGATATTTTTCTTATGTTTATGCATTAGTTTTGCAGAAGTCAAACCACATGTGTGTTGCATTCTTGCAGTCAAAGGAAGGCAATGGGGTTTAGCAAAATCACATATGCACAAATACACACATCAGCTCTGTTACAAACCGAGAACATGGAACAGATATTTGTCATTTTAATATGAATATGAATTCACCTGAACTGTGGTGTATTGTAATAAGATTGACTTAATGAAAATATTACTGTTTGATGTATTCAGGATGGAATTGTATTCATTTTAGTTGCTCTTTATGTTATGTAGCGCAGCAGATTGTAGCTTAAATAAGGATTAGTGCAGGTATTAGCTGTGCAACACTCTTCCAATCATGATCGTCAGAAAATGTGCAGCTTTCCTCTGCTTTGCTGTTTTTGCTAGGTCACATCAGACCAAAAACATCAAATAAAATAAATAATCCTCTGAACTATCAACCAGCAACCCTCCCAGTCATATGTTTGTAATGTTTTATTTACATTGGTCTGTGTATGTGTGTGTTTGCGTGTTGGTATATATTTTTTTATTTCTTTAAAAACATTTCTGTTTTAGAATCTGTGCTTATCTACATTTGTGTATATGGAAAACAGATTTTATTGCAGTAAACATGAGGGTTGCAAGTGTAAATGTGTATGTCGGTCAACATATTGTGCTTCATTTGTCATTCTCAAGATGTGGATGTTCATAAGACTTCTCACATCTCCAAATCACTTCCTGTTAAACGTGATCATTTATGTATAATGTATGAAACTGTCTTAAGATTTTTTACTCATACGAACATCTCCTCTTGTCATTTTCCTGTAAGAAAGAAAAATCACAAAATGAGGCTTTTAGAACTCAATCGTTTCTTTTAGACGGTGAGATGGAGACAAAAAAAAGACAAAAAATTTTTATTTTTTTCTGAGAAAAAAATATATTCCAGTAATTGTGTCTCCTTTAGAAAAACACAGCGATATCCCAAACTTTCAATAGCTCAGAAATTTCTCATCAAATTCTTAAAAATCCAAATAATATGCTCTGTGTTTTCCTCCATTTTTATTTATTTATTTTTTTTCCCCAAGGGTTTAAGGAGAACATCTTAGACTAAGTTGGTGCTTAAATTCCAACTCCTTTACGTCTCCTGAGCTATGAAAGAGGAAACGCTGAGCAATATATATATATATATATAAATCATCATACCAAGACCACCGAAACCAACTGCTTTTGGCAGAAACAAAATGAAAACACTGCAATAAACACCCGAAACTATTTTAAATCAATTGAAAATGCTATCAAGTAAAACCAGCCCTCCTCAAGTGTCTCCTCGCCTTTCCAAATTCCACTGTTTACTCAGGAGAGAACAGGGAGGAACAGTCCCAAGCCTCAAAGGAAGTTCACATTCTACTTCCTTTATGACCACATAGGTTTCTGGATTACACAAATGTCAAATAACTGACCTGTAAAGCAAATGACTTACACAAACAAATGCCACTCTCCCACATGTAACGCTAACACAGCCTTCAACAGTTTGTACGTGTATGTCACTGTATTACGCCGTGATTTTGTATTCTCTCTCAAACTCTGTCTCTCTCTCTCGTCGAAGAAACACGATATCTGCTAAAACAAATATCTGTGAAACAAATTTCATTTAAGTCAGTGTTACGTCTGAACTTGGAGGCTCGATGCAAAGACATCCACAGCCAAGTGGAAACAGATGTGGTGTAAAAGCAGATACAGCGCTAGCCGACAGCCCTTCTCTGAGGTCCGGCAGTTAAGATTAATATAGCCCAGACATTAGCATATACAACTGCCGTATGACGACCTGCGAGACTCCAATTCATTCTATTTACGCAAGAGGCCAAAAACCACATTCTGCAATAACGTTGTCCCTTACCCATTAGGAAGACTCGATGTCTTATCCAAATTGTACAATTATCTGATGTTTATACAATTGGAGATATCATCTTTAAAATGAATAAAGTCCAGAACGTTGCAGAACCAGAAACCCCAAATGGGCTTCATTTTTAATTTGTTTATTTTTTTTAACAATTTTTGCTTGCGTTCAGCATATTTTCTATTGGTCCTCAACAAATTAGATTGAAAATCATTTTTATTCACAATGAACTGAAGGTAATTTAACTAATTAATTTAATATTTATTGCCATCCTTTATAAGTTTCAGGATATCAAATGCTAAAATAAATGACACAAACCAATAAATGCACCCCTGTGAAGTATTATACGGGTATTAAAAATGATTGATTGACCATTAGCAGACTTCACTATTTAACTGGGAAGAAATACCCCAAACGTCCGCACACAAACAATAATAATCGTGGCGTTTGTACATTTGAAGATGCTGCTGGTGAGTTTCTTTTCTTTTAATTAACATGAATACAGTAAGAGAAAGGTAGACGGACAAAACCAATGTGACACTACAGGTCCCCGCTGAGGTCAATAATCTTCTGAAATAATTGCCTGAATATTTAATTGAGAGAAGATGAAAAATCTCTCACAGTCATACATAATTGTAAATGTGCAATCCGCTGTGTACCCTTATTAATTATATTAATTTAAAGAGAACTCTTTCGGTTCATATGAAAGACGATAATTATAAAACTTTTTGAATGCATACAGCTTATTTCCATAACACATTATTGTCCTAAATCTATTCATTGAGTGCTCAGTTATGCATAAATTGGTTGAAATGAATGTTTAAACTCATCTTAACTCCATAACAACTGTGCAACCTCATGAGGCTTGTGGCACAATAAAACAGGGTTGGATGAAACAACTAATGCACTTAGTTTAAAAAATGGACTAAATGGCAATACAGTGTTGTGTGCCCTAAATGATTTCTGCTATTGGGTTTATTGTATGTATTTATTGTACATGAACCAGTATTTCAGTTTCACCACACAGCTTTACAGGTGAAACTTTTTTAAATGTGTGTTAGGAAGAAAACAAGAGAAAACTATGGATCAATGTCCACTCATTTTACTTTTTTTTTTTTCTCAAGGTATTCAGGTAAACATCAGTGGGCATCAGTGGCAGCTCTGGCTCTCTCAGTGTCCTGCGCAAGATAAGACACAAGACATAAGACATGGGAAATAAAACACATTTTTACTCTAAGATTGTTATAATGAGAGGGCAGGACGACAGAATCACAAGTGAAGGTAGGTTTAATGATCAACAGTGGTAATGGTATCAGGTAAGTGAATGACAGAATCTGGGGTCGCTGAACGAGCAGGCTGATGATCTAGGTTTTCCTTCTTGCAGGAGAAGGGAGGGATGAGGAAGCTGTGACAGACACACACCGCAGACTTGGGGCTTATCCGGAAACGATCTCGGAACAGATGTCACTGGAGCTGGGTCTGGAGATTGCCTAGGAGCGAGCAGAACAGGTAAGTAATCAACAGGTAAGTTTCTTAGGTAGGTACTGCACTATGACTGAGCGTAGTGAGTTAGTCCTCTTCGTACAAACGAGACTGGACGACTGGTGTTGGGCGGTGTGTGTCTTTATGCTGCGTGGGTAATGAGAAGGGAATGAGTGGCAGGTGTGCGTGATCAGTATTCTGGTGAGGGTGAGCGCTGTGATTGGGTAGCAGAACCTGGCAGATCTGTAACTTTACCCCCCTCTCCACGGCCCGCTCCCGAGGGCCGAAAACCCCGACGCCGTGGCGGTCTGCCTCTTCCCCTAGGGGCAGGGCGATCTGGGTGGTTAGAGTGGAACTCTTCGAGTAGCACTGGGTCCAGCACATCATCCCTGGGGATCCAGGACCTCTCCTCAGGACCATATCCTTCCCAGTCTATGAGGTACTCTAACCTGCCGCCTCGGCGTCGGGAGTTCAAGATCTCCTTGATCTGATAGACCGTTCCATCCTCCAATACCAGCGGGAGAGGGGGTTCTTCCTCGGGACCAGGTTCTGCAGGGGGAGAAACAGGAGGGTGAAACGGTTTTAGCAGTGATACGTGGAAGACGGGGTGAATTCTATATTGTGAGGGGAGCTGGAGCTGGTAAGTGACTGGATTGATTTGTCTGATTATGGGGAAGGGACCAACAAATCTGGGACTGAGTTTCTTGCAGGGTAGACGCAACCTGATGTCCCTAGTTGACAGCCAGACCTTCTGCCCTGGATGATACACGGGAGCCTTGGAGCGGCGGAGGTCGGCTGTCAACTTACGTCTACTCACTGCGCGCTGGAGGTGGTGATGAGCGTTGTCCCAGACCCTCTCGCTCTCCCGGAACCAGTGATCCACGGCAGGTAAGTCTGAAGGTTCACCTGACCAGGGAAACATGGGAGGTTGGAAACCAAGTATGCACTGAAATGGGGTTATACCTGTAGTAGGCTGGCGCAGGGAATTCTGGGCATACTCAGCCCAACCGATGAACTGGTTCCAGGAGTTCTGGTGGCCATGGCAGAAGGTTCGGAGGAACCGGGCTACTTCCTGGATCTTCCTCTCTGTCTGCCCGTTCGTCTGTGGATGGTAACCGGAAGACAGACTGATGGTCACACCCAGGAGCTTGAAGAAAGTCCTCCATACACGGGACACGAACTGTGGACCTCTGTCTGAGACTATATCTTCCGGGATTCCAAAATATCTGAACACATGATTAAACATTAGTTCTGCCGTTTCCATGGCTGTCGGAAGGGCCTTAAGTGGGAGTAAGCGACAAGCCTTAGAGAACCGGTCTACAATCACCAGGATACAGGTGTTCCCGTCCGATGGTGGTAAGTCCGTGACAAAGTCAACTCCTAGGTGGGACCACGGTCGGTTGGGAACGGGCAGAGGAAGTAGCTTACCGGCTGGCAGATGTCGGGGAGATTTGGACATGGCACATTCCTTACATCCTTGGACGAATCTACTCACATCCTTGGCCATGTTGGGCCACCAGAAGCGCTCTCGTAGCAGCGAGAGGGTGTTGTTGGTCCCTGGGTGACCAGTGCCAAGGGAGGAGTGAACTGACTGAATGATCTGTGAGCGTTGGTTTCTGGGAATAAATTGTATACCTGGTGGGCAGCCCGGCGGAATGTTGGAGGAGACATTGGAGGAGGTAAAGCTAGGCGAGGTCCACTGGATGGGACAGACAAAAAGGGATTCTGGGAGGACTGATTCTGGAACTTCATCGTACTCTTCATGGGATTCGAATTGTCGGGAAAGAGCGTCTGCCGCTGTATTCTTGGAACCGGGTCTATAGGAAATGGAAAAGTTGAAACGGGTGAAAAACAGAGCCCATCTGGCTTGCCGGGGGTTTAATCTTTTGGCTTCTCTGAGATATTGGAGGTTTTTATGATCGGTGAGGACTAGGAACGGATGTTGGGCTCCCTCCAACCAATGTCTCCACTCCTCCAAAGCGAGCTTGATGGCTAGAAGTTCTCGGTTGCCAACATCATAGTTCCTCTCCGCCGGGCTGAGTTTACGGGAAAAGAAGGCACATGGATGGAGTCGTGGTGGTGTCCCCTGTCTCTGGGACAATATGGCGCCCACTCCTGACGTGGAGGCATCGACTTCAACCACAAACTGTTTCTCGGGATCTGGATGTACGAGGATGGGAGCTCGGGTGAAAGCGTCCTTCAACTCTTGGAAGGCTTTGGTAGCGGCTACTGTCCAGGAGAGGGATTTGGGCTTTCCCTTCAACAGGTTGGTTAGGGGACTGGCTATGGAACTGTAATTGTGGATAAACCGGCAATAGAAATTGGCGAAGCCTAGAAAGCGTTGAAGTCTCTTTACCGTGTCAGGAGTGGGCCATTCCCGGATTGCCGTAACCTTCCCCTCGTCCATCTGAATACCACCGTGGCTGATGTTATAGCCTAGGAATTGCACTGAGGGTCGATGGAACAGACACTTCTCCGCCTTAAGGAACAGGTTGAATTCCCTCAGGCGTTGTAGGACCTCCGCAACGTGGCGACGATGTTCGGCCATACTCCGGGAGTAAATCAGAATATCATCAATGTACACTAGTACAAACTTATGGAGAAACTCCCGGAGCACCTCGTGCATGAAATCTTGGAATACGGAGGGGGCGTTGACGAGCCCATAGGGCATAACAAGATATTCATAGTGGCCTGTGGGCGTGACGAAGGCGGTCTTCCATTCGTCCCCCTCACGTATTCTGACAAGATTGTAGGCGCTGCGGAGGTCTAACTTAGTGAACACGGTGGCACCTCGCAGATGTTCCAGAGCAGCTGGGACGAGGGGAAGCGGATATCTGAACTTGACAGTGATACGGTTCAAGGATCGGTAATCAATACAAGGTCTGAGTCCTCCATCCTTCTTTGCGACAAAGAAGAAACTGGAGGAGGCAGGAGAGGTGGAAGGGCGAATGTATCCCTGCTTCAAGGCTTCCCCGATGTACTCCTCCATGGCCTTCTGCTCTGGGATGGATAGAGGATATATTTTACCACGAGGCACTGGTTCACCCGGCAGGAGGTCAATGGCGCAATCCCAGGGTCGGTGAGGTGGTAACTGTGCGGCTTTCTGGGGACAGAAGACATCCTTGAATTCATCATAACCAGGAGGAATTTCGGTGGATAGTTTCTCTGGGGGACTCTCTACGGAGGTGGTAAGTAGCTTCAGGATCTCTGCGGCTGGTCTTGTTGGTTTAGGTAGGTGTGGAAAACACTCGGGAAAACATGACTCACCCCACTTAATGATCTCGCCCGTTCTCCATGAAATGATAGGATTGTGCTGAACTAGCCAGGGTCGCCCTAAGATGATGTCCGTAGTTGCATCTTCGAGCACCAATAATCTTATATCTTCTACATGGAGTAAACCTAATTTAAGGCATACGGGAGTAGACCATCTGTTAACTAACTTACGGCTTACCGCCTTGCCCGTCACCGATTGGATCTGGTAGTTCCTTGGGGTGATGGAGGTTGTGAGGCCGAGTTGTCTGCAGAGACTGCCCGAAATGAAGTTCCCCGCCGAACCTGAGTCGAGGAGGGCAACGACTGGAACGGAGAACGTGGGACCCATAAGAAGTGCCTCAGTGGTTAAAGGCTTGAGATTAGGGATCTCGGAATTCAAGGCACTCACCAAAAGGCGAGTTGGTCTTACTGGGCAGGTGACTCGGAGGTGCCCCTTCTCTCCACAGTACAGGCAGAGTCCTTGGGCATATCGGCGTGTCCTTTCTTGGGAGGAGAGACGAGAATTATCAACATTCATCGGCTCAGGGATGGATTCTGGTGGGTTCGGTATGACAGGGAGATAGGAGCTATGACCCGGGCTGGCTTCAGACAGACACGTCTTCATGCGTGTGGCACATCGGATGGAGTGTTGAATTAAGCCCTCCAACCCCAGGGCATCATCAAAGGCGGCAAGTTGTAGACGGAGGTGAGGTGCCAAACCTTGCCGGTAGGCGGTTAACAGGGCTCGCTCGTTCCATCCGCTGGCCGCGGCTAGGGTTCTGAACTGTAGGGAGTAATCTTGGATATCGTTCTTGCCTTGGCGTAACTGATAAAGTTGATCGCAGACAGAGGAATCATAAGCAGGTTTACCGAACACATCTCTGAAGTGTTGGACGAAGGCTTGGGAGGATTGGGTAACACTGCCTCCTTGTGTCCATATGGTGCTAGCCCACTGCAGCGCTTTACCTTGGAGATGCTGGATAATGAACGCGATCTTGGCCTTCTCAGTGGAAAACAAGTGGGGTTGCATCTCAAACGCCAGGTCGCATTGTAGCAGGAAACCATTGCAATCTTCCGCCGAACCAGCGTAGGGCGCTGGTCGGACTGTCGAGTGGTTCGTGGGCAGCGAAGAAGAGATTGCGGAAGTACCTGGGCTGGGAGAGACCGCTGCTGGAGTGAGTGTTTGCTTTAAGATGTCAACCAGGTCCTGGAATGCGTCTGGATTGCTCATGTTGTTGATCGTTGATGTAAGGGTCCAGTCTTCTGTTATAATGAGAGGGCAGGACGACAGAATCACAAGTGAAGGTAGGTTTAATGATCAACAGTGGTAATGGTATCAGGTAAGTGAATGACAGAATCTGGGGTCGCTGAACGAGCAGGCTGATGATCTAGGTTTTCCTTCTTGCAGGAGAAGGGAGGGATGAGGAAGCTGTGACAGACACACACCGCAGACTTGGGGCTTATCCGGAAACGATCTCGGAACAGATGTCACTGGAGCTGGGTCTGGAGATTGCCTAGGAGCGAGCAGAACAGGTAAGTAATCAACAGGTAAGTTTCTTAGGTAGGTACTGCACTATGACTGAGCGTAGTGAGTTAGTCCTCTTCGTACAAACGAGACTGGACGACTGGTGTTGGGCGGTGTGTGTCTTTATGCTGCGTGGGTAATGAGAAGGGAATGAGTGGCAGGTGTGCGTGATCAGTATTCTGGTGAGGGTGAGCGCTGTGATTGGGTAGCAGAACCTGGCAGATCTGTAACAAAGATAGGCTAGGCTGGTGGTACACTTTTATTTTTAACATTAACAGGTAAAATTCCTACCAGTATCCGAACCATTTTAAAGCAAATGATCTACAGAAGCTGTTTATTTATTTAGTTTAATTTCATTTCATTTACAATAATTGGCATTAAAAAACCGATGGGCTACTGACTGGTTATGATACTTTATTTACAAATGCTTTGGAATCAAGGGACAAACTATAAATGTGAATTTCGGTGAGACTGAGCTCATGGTGGTTCATAGCAAAGGGCTGATTGTTATTTTAGCAGTCTAGATTTGGTTAACCCAGTTTAGTTTGGTTAAGGTAAACTGCTAAGAATCAAGTCTTAGTTGCCTTATTTGTATTTCTGTTGATTTTAACCAGTGCAATATTGATTAAAAATAGAGGTGTCACTACCTTCAGGTTTTTGTTGTATGTGCTTGCAAGTTAACAAAAGAAAAGATGTACCTTTAAATGTAAATAGATGGAAAATTAGAGACAGATTAGTAGAAATATATAAATGAATGAAATGAATGTCAGCTGAATGTGCCATCTTCTCAGTCTAACGACACAATTCACAATTTCCAAAAATGTGTAAGAAAGAAGACCGATCAGAATGCATCACAAACAAATATAATTACAATGGTCTCTTGGTAGTTTTAAACTAACGGAGAAATTTTCCAATTTCACTGTAAGGAAGCAAATAAATAAAAAGCGACTGACACCTAAGACTGAAATAATTTACAAAACAAAGTCTGAATGAAACCTGTAATCAAAGTGGTTCTGGTTGAAGTATTTTCAGAAAAAAAAAAAAAAAATGTGATTGGCTCTTGCTTACACAAAATTCACATGTGAATGGTTGACAGGGCATTGTTATGCGGTTGCTAAGGTGTTCTGAGTGGTTGTAGCATTTTGCTATGCGGTTGCTGGGGGTTTCTGGGTGGTTGCTTCCTGGCCCAAGTCAAAAGAGCTCACCCCCCATGTCTCTATGGTCACATACACACTGCTAGATTTATAAATTGACAGCTACAGTACAGTTGAATGCGAGAGTGAATCTCCTAAATTATAGTTCCAAATGTGTAGAGAATATACTTTACTCACAATATTGTTAATTTAATGATAACCATAGCAACATGTTGTTCTTTTCATGAGAGTGAACTACAATGTAAACATTTTTTTCTTCGCTTGGAGATGCTTTTGTCTTTAACAAAAGTATTATTTCCTATTTTAGATCTATTATCACCCAGCAATTGTTAGCAAAGGGATCATTTTTGAAGATTTTAAACATCAAGCTCTCTAAACCGTAATTGCAGAGAATGGGTTTGGTGAGAGAAATACTGAAGAGAGACAGTATCAAAAATTTGTCAGTGAGTGTAGACAAACATTTTATTACATGAACAACTGGTTGTTCAGTTCAAATTAGTCCTCCTCAATAGTAAAAGAGCTTGCCTTAAGCAATACAATTTAAATAGGATTTTTATGGAAATTAAACACAGTTTTGCCTTGAGTATATCTATACTAAATACTGAAACTGGTCACATAAAATTCAACATATCAACTGTCGTCCTTCGCCTGTCTGGGAACAAGAAGAGAGATTTATTTAAACTGTTAACAAAAAAGAAGAAAAAAGAAAAAAAAAACATTTGGACGAGAAAGCTCCTTGGCCTTTGAATCATTTGAAGACTTGCCACCTACCACAGGACAGTTGTACACACAGCTAGAGGATATAACTTCACCAAAAGAGAATGACCTCTGTATGCCTCAGAGCTCCAAATCACACAGACCTTCATTTCTCCCATGAAAGACATCCCTGCTGCTCGGACTTCACAGCTGCCGAGCAACTCCATTGGAATATATTGGATTATTGGGAGAGCCGAGTGCACTGTGGAGTCTAGCCTCGCTGGGGTTGATTTTAATGTTAATTTACCACTGCAGAGTGTCTTCAGTGATACAATGGCCTGAAAGAGGAAGAGACGTTCCTGTCAACAAAATCCCAAACAGCAGCATGAGGTGGCAGACTCTGCTTTAGAACAGAAATAATCCTTAGATGAAATCTGAGCCCAATTCCCAGTCAAACTTTGTTAGCCCATTACACGGTATCAGAAAACAGTATGCATTCATTTTTCTTTTCTCAGCATAATTTTCATTTTCAGGCAAAGAATAACCCGCCGGTACTATGATGAACTCTTTTATTCAGAAATCTACTGTTACTTTCCATGTTCATACACTCTATGCAACAATTTTGCTTCATTGGGATTCAATTTAGTAATATGTGATTTTCTAGTTCACTTACTTAGGTGAGAATTGGTTTGGGATTTGTCGTAGTGCCACAAAATGGAGTTCTTGGATTGCAAACCCAAGCCTGCTTTGATAAACATTTCTTTTGTGCATATGCCTGTTCATTTGGTAAAAAAAAACAAAAAACACCACAGCGTACAGCTGCGAAAACTAGTCACCATGCCTCACCCAGTCAGCAGTTACTCAAAACAAATTAGTTTACGATTGGTAACAAAGTCAAGAAGTGTGTGCGGCAGATGACATAACCAACCACATCACTCTCCAGTCCCGATGCTTCATCTGAACGGACGTCTAACGAAAAACCTAATTCTGTGTCAGTAAAACTTCCCGAATCGCATAGAATTCCGAAATGCCATGTGTTAATAAAGTAAATCTGAAGGAGTAGATTGTCATTCCTCCCTCGCCTGACTGTCCGCAGAATAAATTAGTTCTCACAGATTCGCCTGTGTTTTTGATGTAGAGCAACAGCGCTATAGTATTTCCAAAGAATGTCATATTGCAGATATGTGAAACTGCAAAGCCGAATATGAAGCCAAGAGCCAAGAAATGTCATTCTTTGACATTGTACATATTTCAGTGGATTTTCATTCTGTCAGTTATGACTCCCTATACATGCCAGGAAGCAGAAAGCCCACAAATCATTTAACTAATTTTTCAGAAATCCTATGAAAGCCCTTTCGCTTTTTTTCTGGAAATTTCAGCCCCAATTAGTAATAAATCCAGCATTAAACTTGTGTGCGTATCCAGTTACAATAATTGCTCTATTGACAAAAGCATGCCTGGGCCTTTCGGAGTGGATATTCTCTCTATGGTTCGCCGTCGGGCAGCTGTTGAAAGGCTTGGTTGCACCTTTGAGTGACTGCTTGTCAGCAAAGTTCTCTGGTATCAGACAGAAGCCGAGCTCAGGTGACTGGGAGCCCAAACCATCATGAAGTTTTGCAGTGGGTCCCTGGAGCCCAGCTGCATTTCCTCACCATCACTCAACTCGGAAACATTTCATCCTTCGCTCTCCCTCACTCTCATTCCTCCCGGCAACCACCATGACTTGGTCTGACTCATAGTTTTGCGCTCTTTGCTTGAGGTCTCGAGTCCCTGAATATTTGGGCAAGAACTGTGGGATTATTGCCCTGATTTTGAGACTTGTTCATTAAAAGTCATTTTCAAAAATGCCGAAATCGAGTACACGGCTGACACATCTTCAAGGACCTTTCAAATTAAGTGTATAATGATTGTTTATCTCTCTTGTGGAATATTGTCTGCTTTTGGAATATCACAGAGCATTAAACAATACCGCATGGTCTATTGAAAGCAGTGAAATTCTGAAATACAACACTCCATCTCAGCATGCTGAACACATGATCAATATGCAGCTACAATTCACAAACCAAGAAACTGATTAGCAGCAGTGTGAATTGATTGTTCCACACCCACACTGATCTTTGTATCCTGAGACCATTCACTGCATGCAAGTTCTGTATAATTACACTAATCTCCCCGTATGCATGCTGATCGCTATATATTTCCGAAGACCTCTCTGTTGTGATCTCTCCATACTCCAGCTGATCTCTGTTCACTGTTGCACTGATCTCTCTGCAATGACTCTGCTCTCACAATACTTGTCTCCACACTGCTTCTGATCTCTCCATACTTGTTACAGTCTCTCCATTGAGAACATATACCTGACACCTCCTGCGTAAACCCAAATATCCAACAGGACCATCAAACTCACTCAGTACTCACTGTGATGCCTCTGATCTCTCCATACTTGTTCTGATCTCCCCTTATACCCAACTCCTCCTGCTTAAAACTCAAAAAGCCAACAGAATCATGAGGTTCCGTTTTCAGTGTCCGTATCGATACAGAAAATCAGTCTTTCTCAGTCCTCACTATGATGCCTCCATTCTTTCCGTATTCTGATGTCTCCATAATTGTTCTGGTTTCTCCTTTGAGAACTCATATCCAACATCTCCTGTGTAAAACCCAAAAAGCCAGCAGAACCACGAGGTTCCGCTTTCACTGACATCTCCTGCATCAATCCAAAAAGCCAACAAGCCTTTCACTGTCCGTATTGATCTAATTCAATAATCACTATGATGTGTCCATAATGCCTCAGATCTTTCCATACTCTGACAACTCCATATTTGTTCTGATCTCTCCTTTGAGAACTTATACCTGACACTTCCTGCTTAAAACCCAAAAAGCCAACAGAATCATGAGGTCCCACATTCACAGTCCATGTTTATATAGAAAGCCAGTCTCTCACAATTATCACAATGATGCATCTATACTCATTGATATATCTTGCATACTTGGTTTGATCTCGCTGTAGTCATTTAGATTTATCCATACTCTAATCCAGGGGTCTCCAACCCTGCTCCAAGAGAGATTTCAGCTTCAGGGCCAATCAAACGCACCTGAACCAGCTAATGAAGGTGCTCAGGCTTACTTGATAATTACATGCAGTAGTGGTGAGGTTTGAACTGAAGTCAAGGACTGCAGGGCAGTTGCATTATTTTGTTGCCATTCACAAATCCTCTCCTATGGACTCACGGGATAGTAAGGTGTTCATCAGATGCACACTTCATAATTTTGCTAGACGTCACCCAGGTACTTTTCACCTATATTTTATGAATACTGTATAGTAAGAAAGTATGTGATTTTGAGCTTCAGTATACTTTCTTTAATCTCTCTATACTCACTTCGATCTCTCCATACTCTGATCGTTCCATAATCACTTAGATCTCTCATGCCTTTGTATTGATAGCCTATTTAAGCGAATCCCTTAATTTCAATCTCTCCAAATTCCATACACTAATCTT
Organism: Barbus barbus; assembly: GCF_936440315.1. Lineage (NCBI taxonomy): Eukaryota > Metazoa > Chordata > Actinopteri > Cypriniformes > Cyprinidae > Barbus > Barbus barbus. The sequence continues at coordinate 22,436,776 of NC_136715.1, read as the reverse complement.
TTCATAATTACCCAAGATGATCTCGCAGTATTTAATCACTCTGATCTGTCTGTTAATTCTTCAGTCTCAGTATTACGTAGTAAAGGCATCGTGTGGAATTACATAAACATGAACGTCCTAATACTTTTAAATGCTTTGTATAAGGGAATGTTAAAGAACCTATTATTAACTGGTTCCAAAGAGGGGTACAGTACAATACAAAAACTACATCCAATACTAGAATAGGGGCTGCTCTGGGGTTTTCATTGGTTTCCGCTAGCCATACAACAGAGTGCCAGATGGAAACAGTTTTTAATAAAATGACTCACATTTTAATGCTACTGTGGCTCCACTTGAGTGGATCTAGCCATCCCTCGCCTAAGCAGTCTGGATCCTTTAATATACTGCAGGTTTTATTGCAGTTGCAATCTATACAGATCTGATCAATGGATGATAAATTTGTGATTTCTTTGGGCTGCTTTCACAACCCTCAAAATTCCTCTTGTCCCGAGCTTTACCAAACTGGTTAAACCCAGTTATGAAACTATGCAGTAAAACACACGAGTGTGCCACACTTCCTCCCAAACTAAAATAACTCAATGGGTATAACAAGCAGCTGTCAACGTATGATAAAGCACCTGATCTGTGACAGACCGACCTTGTGATACACAGAAATGAGAAATGGATGTCTTTAACAATCACTGTCAGAATGCGAGCAAGAAGGTTGTGTAGATGTTGACTGGAGAAGATGCTTGAGGATATACTCTGAAATCTTAAAAATATAACCTGCAGTGTTAAAACCAAATGCAGTGCCAAACTGTAAATACAAATCTGCCCTGGAAAATGATGTCAGGTCCAATTTTACAATAATCAACCTGAGGTGCATTTCCCGAAAGCAACTATGCCAAGATCTTGCGACCGTAGTTCTCTAACGATGCTTTTGGAAAACGCACCATTTAACGAATACCTGCAGGAGCAAATAATCATAGGCCTTAGAGATAGTAAGCAAACAACATACTTTAAGATGTTTGTCCATCACTTTTTCCCTCCCTCTTATTTCAGGGGACAGTACAGTACAAAGACAGATGCTCGTTCTATTATTATTATTAATATATCCCTATGCATGACTGCATAACAGACAAAACTTAACAGGTGGAAAACATTGAAGGTACTAAAGAATTACTTTACCCTAAAACATATGTAATTATTTACTTAACGTCATGTTGTTCCAAACTATATGCTGCTATAAAAAAAAAAAAAAGCCTCAGGCTTCGAATAAAGACGATAAAGGTATCCCACAAGACTGGTTTGCAATATTACAAGTGCTCTGAAGCCATATGATACGATATTAAATGAAAATCATCACCTCTGCTTCAGCTCTCAAATCAAATCATATTTGACATTATAACATTTGGTTACAATGCTTTGAGGTTACCGATGTCCAACCTGTGGAATATGTGACATATTTGATTTAAAAGTGCATAGAATATATTGTGCAAAAATTATTTAATGGCGTTTTTGTAGTTTTCTTTTCTTTTTTTTTGCACAGATGTTTCAAAAACAAAAATATTTTGTACGCGTTCGACAGAAATAATGAGTAAATAATCAAATAATTCTCACTTTTTGGGTGAACTACTCCTTTAAGAAGAACTGAAAAAAAGCTGGAATTTAAAAGAAAGAGAAATCAAACGAACGTCATGCCAGGCGTACCCAACAGTGTCCTGCCAGCTTAACTTCTGCAGACTCTCCAACAGATCCACCACTTAATAGATGCCCAGACATGCTTGTAAATAACCCGAAATGTCCCCTAAACAAGATTTGTTAAATCAACTATACAGACCAGACAGCGAACATAATTAACATTTCTATCTGCTTTCCCCACGGCTCTTTTGCCCCATTAATCTGAAGAGGAAAAATGTTTAGTCCTCGTCAGTGTTGCTGTTGTTGTTACTGATTGCTCTCAATTCGTCATAGTCATAAAGATGTGTTAACAACTACAATAACACTCTCATCAGTACTGTGTCGGGATACTCTATAACCTGAGCAGCATGTTAAATCAGTTCATAGTGCACAGAGGAGCCTATCAGAGGGAGGGATTTACCGCTGTCACTTTGGGCAGCAACCAATCAGATTACAGCTCGTTCTAGGGACGTCCAAGACGAGCCTGGTCTTTGCGAGACTCGTAATGGCTGCCGTGTGGTATACTACTAGATGTTCTTCCAGCAGCTCACAAATTGTCTTATCTCGGCATAATGGGTGCATGTCAACAAGGTGGCATGGCTTAAGGGATAGTAGCAACATGACGAAACGACTCCCTTCTTAAAAATAAAGAGAGGAATTGATTATAGTATTAATCCTATGCTATAAATACCCAGTATATGAGTTGGCCCATGACGCAGGCAGAGGAAGAAGGGTAAAAGTGGCTTGCATCAGATACTCTCAGGCAACCCATGTGAAATATTTAAATGAAAGGAGTTTTTTCTAGTGCATAAGCTAATAGAAAAGCCTCTCTGTTGGCACCAGACTGTCTGACACAAACTCAAATTGATTCCTAATTGAGTTTGTATGGATTTTGATCCGGCTTTTGTTGGTTACATTAAGACCTGACCAGTCTCATTTTACTGGGGTCTATGTGGGCTGCAGGCAGCTCTGCACAGCACACACTGGCTTAGTACTAAAACTGTTGGCGGGGGGAAAAAAGCACGTAATGGAGGAATCTTTCCTCTGTTTTACTGGCCTGTTTCCTTTCTCTCACTGTGCTCTAGGCTCCTGATAAATCAAAGAAGATTTTACTAAAGGTGACAAAAGATGCTGTATTTTTTTCTTCAGGCTGGTTGCCTTTTCTTGGAAAGGAGTACATATTTCACACCAGAAGGTTTTGCACTTGGGCTTCTAGTTTGATACAGCATTAAATGTGTGGGAAAAAAAAATATTGCGTATATCAAGCTTTTGCCTTTGGCTTTCTGTACACGATAAAATGTAAAATATCTGGAGTCATTTCAAACGAAATTGGGCTATTTTGAAAACATTTATCTAATTTGAAAGGAACACTCACTGTGCTGGAAAGACTAAATACTTTACTATCTGAAAAAGAGGTTAAAGCCACTCAGGTAGAATATAAATTCCAGACAATGAAGATGAACCAGCAGGCGAATTAGCGAAGTCTCTCTGGTTTATTCAAATGTCCAATTATTTGGATCAAAGGGAGTGGGGCAGCGGGCAGTGGAGGTAATTTAACTGTCTATTCAGCGGGTCAGCCGTTGGGGTGAGAGTAAATTAACACACTCTGTGGAGACTTGTGATTTTTTTATTTTAACGGGTGACAATTTTTTGTTTTTTATTTTATTTGATAGAGCACCAAACGCATGGTGGACTTCTATGATTAAGAGAAATTATGACAATTTCCTCTACCATTAATTTATTGTGGTTTAATTAGTTTTTTCTCATTCGCTTTCTTTCTTTCTCTCTCTCTCTTTTTCTGCCACAGCTAAAAATGAATTTCTGCTTTGTGAGGTAGAGTAAATCTGTGGTCTTTTAAAAGGAACAGACTGTGACAAAGGTAGTATTTTATTAATATCGCTACTAATCAAAAGTCGTTGGTCAGACGGCACCATGGATCTGCTTTTGTGAGCTCGAGGTGGTCTCTCAACATCTGGGATGATGTCTGCTATGACTAATAATGCCGCTACCGTAGTCCCACATCTACGGTTTCGGTCACTTAAGTTTAAAATAAAACATAAAAAGCACGGCCCAACTTGCCTCGGAAGCGCTCTCTTTTCATAAAGATCCCTGATCAGCCAAGACACACCAGCTGACTAAAATTCATTTTTGCTTCACCTCTCAGGTTTCATTGAAAGCATTAACAGGGCAGTTAAAGAGGATTTGAATTGAAGCCAGTTTCTCCGCTTCAGCCGCCACGGTGGCATCAACTCTCTGCCTGTGGAACCTCTGAGAACAACAAGGTGCTAATTGCCGCGTGGTGATCAGAAGTTCTCGCGAAAGGGCCGGCGGCTGACCTCCACACCAGCTGTGATAAACGACTTTGCAAACATCACCATAATGCAGAAGATGAGCAGGTGCCAGGGTGTGAAAAGTGTGACTATGAACAACAACATGTGTCAGGGTTTGTGTAAAAGAAAAGAACTACAATAAAAGGAAAACAGGTCAGAATGAATTTGTTTACAAAACTCCAAACACATTCTTGAGAGTGTATGGACTCGGTTCTTTTGTAAGGCTTTTTGGATTGACAAATACTCTAGTAACCTTTCAATAGCCAAATGTTAACTTGGCAAGACTGTTTTGAGAGGGTTTTCTGCCTCTGGTTTTGGCCTAGTTCACGCTGACATAGATCAACAGCTGAATAATGAAACTGAAACAGCAAAAAGGCACGAAAGGTGTTTGAGAAATCACACTTAAATGCTTCAGACACATTCAAAAACTTCAAGACCTCCTCTGCTAAGGAATCATTTTTATGCTTCTTCGCTGATAAAAAGCAAGATATTTTTGTTCATAAATTTCAGCTGGCTTTTAGGAATTCAAACTGAATTAATAATTTAAAGTTGGATGCAATTTTACCCAAACAAGCCAAACACACCGTCTTGTTAAAAAAAGAGCATCTAATAAGTGCAGAAATACAGCTGATTTTCACACATGCACATGATCAGTGAAATCAGGCGATTCTAAATATAAATTCAAATGATCAAGTGACAAAAGCCACTATAGTGCCAACACAAATAGAAATCCCCCAGTAGCGCAGCGTGAGCGATATCAATGCCTGCGTGCTGTTTCCCAGGTGAGAGATGGTTCTGAATCAGAAATGAATTGAGCACAAAGAGAGTGGAAAAAAATTGTGCATTTCTCATATGTGTAAAATGGTACATTCAAACCGTTTTTCATTCAGAGAGATAACAATAACTGCAGTCTGATAATGAAATTGCAGTCTGAATTGAGCTACCAAACAAAACAAAACAAGCTTTTGTTGTTTGTGAGTCGTTTGGTTTCCAGATGTGTAAACTACAGTGATGGAATGAAATTAAAATGTAATGCATAATACACTTTACACACCACTCACATACTATTCTAATTATAAAATCTTTGTGCATTGTTGCAGTCAAAAGATCTCAAAACCAGTGGCTTTGGTTAGAAATACGTGGATGGTTTGACAATATTGTAGTTGCACAGTTTAGTGTTCCTGTAAATATTACAGTAATGTAATAGCTGCATGTCAACTACAGGAAAATCAATGGATTCTCCTACAAATATCAAACTGTGATGCCTGATTAATTTAGAGAGCAGTGCATTCGTTTATTATTGCTTAATACACTGAATCAAATTCCACACTTGACTATAGATTTCAGATTTGCAACCCTGAAACTGCAGAAATATGAATTATATTTTTTGTTCTTGAAAGACATGAACTTCTGTTACAGAATAGAAACATCCTGATTTAATTTCACTAAATCAATTCCAAGTGAGGGACATAGTTTTTGTTTAATAAATAATATTAATCATCATCCCGCTGAATTTAATATGACCGTTCTATATGACAATCAGAGTTTTAACCGAGTAGAGATCTCTTAGTCAATATAACCATTTTCACCATAGCGAGGGAGGGATCGGTTGTGGATTTTTAAAGGAGTCTTTTAAACTACAATCATATCTTAGATAATAAAAACCAATTGCGTTTGGCCCGTAAAGAGGTTTATCTTTGCTGGTCATAGTAGCCTGCGGGGACAGGAGAGTTAACAGCATGGAAAAGAAGCAAATGGTGGAGAACATCTCTTAATCTGTTCCTACTCGTCCTTAAACGCTGTAAAACCTTTCACCATCGATGCGTTCAAGAGTCCCAAGATTAAAAAAAAAACAGCATCCCAACTGTGTGGATTTTAGATAAGAAACGCCAGTCAGTTTATGCTTCAGTAATCTAGTGTTTCACAATGCAAGGACAATGAAGATAATTCTGGATAATAACGGCTCTGTTGCCCCCCCATCATCAATATTACATTACAATAATCTTGCAGATGTTTGGGTTTGGATCTTTACTCAGAGGAAGCAGTATGTCTCATCATTTACCCTCACCCGAACTGGAGTTTTCATAAAGGTTGCAACAGTATAAACGTATCATGCAAGTATTTTAAAATGCACTCATGCTTATATACTGTATATAAGTCATGCAATAATTTTTTTAAGAAAAAAAAAGATTTTTTTGTTAATTAAAAAAAAAAAACAGAGCTGAAAAATTGTACCAAATTACTCATTTGGACCAGTTTTGTTAGATATATTATATTTATATCGGATGTACTATTTAGGATGGATGCACATATTATAAAACAAAACTTTAGCTCGGAACAAAGACCAGCAAAAATCGCAAGTGACTTTAGAAAGAAAACTCAGCGAACCACAAAGAGGTCAACTGCACATAAAGTGTCATAGCCAGAGAAAACTGACAAAGCATGCGAAAAGGCTGATGTCCACCCATGATTTACACACCTCCTGTGAGCAAACGCTGCTCTGTCTGTCTTTAAAACTGTATTTACTGGCACAGACAGCAGGAAAAGCGTAAACGGATGGACCTCAAGACATGGGGAATTAAAGCTTTCAGCTCGATTGGACATGCTAACAGATACATCAGGGTGACCATGCAGCTGTTTCTCAAACACTTTACAGCATTCTGCAGAAACAGAACAAAATATACAGCAATATCAGCCCACACTGAACAGATTAACTGCCAGTATGGTGTTTTTGTCTTTTAGGAAGAAGAACGCTCCTCCTTTTGCAATACTGAGGGACGTTTTAAGTGGAGCATATTTCAAAATCTGAAGAAGAAAAAACATAAACAGGTTTATTTTAGAAAGTAGCTACCACTTTTTTTCGTCTTTTTTTGTGCTCATTGTAGTCAACTCATCTGTGCACTCAATAAGAAATGACTATAAACTTTCATAATTCATGTATACAGCATGTCAAACATTAGGAGGTAAAGACTTTTAAATGTTTGGCATACCTAGTTAAATATTTTCCAACATTAGGCATTATTTGTCTGATGAGATTACCAGGGAGTGTGATCTGTTAATATTATAATCATGAAAAAATATTTTTGTTTTTATCAGACAAGCTTTTAATTTAAGATTTGAATTTATGTTGTTTAAAATGTAAATGAATAGCTATAAATGTTATTTAAAATGTAAATGAATAGCTATAGCTGTATGCTTTTGCATCAACTTATTTTTGTCCGTATACAAATCTATGCCAAAGCAGCTATTTTTTATAATGATTTCATTAATTACTGTGTGAAATGTGTAATTATATCTTAATTTATAATTAATGAATAATTCATCTTTCACTTTAATACAGTGAAATTAATCAGATTTCTTTTCAAGCTTGTTGGGTTCACAGTTTTTATTTTTTTATGAACACATTATGTAGTTTAATGGTGGTTCTCTCGTGAACACTGTGGTTCAGTGTCGCTGTGAGTCCGAGGCCAGTGCTGCTGTGAGAGCTCGTGTCAACTGGCCGCTCTGTTTGCAGGAATAAATTGTAAGCTTATGGTGTGCTGACAGAATCACTCAATCTTCTCAGTACATGAAGTGCACATTCATCATTCTGCCGCTTTCATCACATAGGAATTTCTGCTCCATTCTTTCAGGTGAAATTTTGTTTACCCACAGACTGCTTTATATCTGCAACCCATTCAAACTCAAAGAATCAATGCTGAAGTTTTGCTCTGCATTCAACAAAGAAAAATTATAAGCGCAAATATCTAAATGTGTTATTTTTGAGCAAACTGATCTTTCCAGCTGGATAATCACTATCACTATTGAGTAGTTGTGTTTTTTTGTTGTTGTTTTTTTCAATTACAGTCATTTTTGTCCTGTGGGCTTGAACAAAAATCATTTCCGCAACATCATAAAATGTAATGGAAATGACACACTTTCTACAGGTATTATCATATCTAGAATTTCTAAACCATATTTAGATAATTATTTCATTGTTCTATTATTATGAATAAAGGGTAGAAAATAAAATGTATACATTAAAGGCAATTAGAAATTAGAAAAAAGTATAAATAAGCAAAAAAATAATAGAAACAGCCACATGAACAAATTTTAAATTTTAGAGTAAATTAGCAAATTTTTTGCAATGGCATTTAGAAAAACAAATAAAATACAAAGTGATTGTGTGGGAATCATGAAAGCATATATCACAACAAAAGGCACATTTTTAAATGTTCGGTATGAAACAGACAGAGCCAGTCTGTTATAATGGTACAGTGGTCTCTGTGTGTGTGTGTGTGTGTGTGTGTGTGTGTAAGGTACAGAAATGGAGCCTAATTATCCATTTAATGAATCAGACACATTTATACGGGCAATAATTGACTAAATATTTCTCACATTAAAACATTGTTTGCACACTGATAGAGCATTTGGGTGAGGATTTGGTGTGTGAGGGAGTGTGTGGGGTCACACACATGAATACACACATGTTAGAGCAGTGTTGTAGCACCACCTTTATGCCAGAGATGTGATCTCGTGTCTGCGCTGCTTTAATAAAATCATCCCATATTTGTATTTATTTATTTATTTTTGCAATGCAATGCAATGCAACTAAAATAATACTAATTTGATTACATATATAGACATTTGAATAAACTGACCAATATTTTAAGATTATTAACCCTGCCTGATAACAAACAACTGCAGTTGTGTGACTTTAATTTGACCAAAACTTGTAAACAGGAAATTGTACAATACTGTGAGTATTTTTTTTTATCAAAATAAAAATGTGTAAAAAGGTATAATATCAATTATTTACATGTCTCACATCATATTATGTATATATCATACATCCTGCTCTCTAGATGCTAACAAATAGTAAACACACCGGCAATAAAAAATAATGTCTACTACTCAACATGTCAACAAAACTTCTGGACAGGAGTAGTAAAGTGCACATCTCAATGCAGATAATGCACTGAATGCATTCCGTTTCTTGAGAACCCAGATATTTATGTCTATAGTTTCACCCAAAAGCACATCTGTAGTTTTATAGTACCGTGGACTGTTTGCTTTAAAGCATTAACTGTCTATTTGAGAACAGTGTGAATGATGTGGTAGGAAATCCTACTCTAATTTCTGCAGTCAGCGCATGTAGTCAAAAGCTAGAGCAAGGGTGGGGGAGCTCACCTTTTTAGTCATTCCCATATGAATGACAGACGAGACGTGACTGCGTGTCATAAAACATGAAATCTCATCATTATGAAGTACCCAAAACTTTGATAAAATTCCCTAACATCAGCTTTGTCGTATCTGCAACTTCTTTCGTTAAACCTGCTGATTTCTGCACGGGCTGCACTTAAAACAGAAGCTACATTACTCTGTCCATTCTTTACCTCCTCCCAGAAATCGGTAAAAGACAAGTGTGTAATATAAATGAAAAATAACCCTATGGTATGAAAGAGGCATTTCATTTTTTCAGCCATAAATGTACAGGAGATTCACGGTGCCCAGCTCAGGTTCTGAATAAAACATAACTCTTGATAATTGGCTGGGGCAATGTTTTCTTTTCCCTCTCTCTCTCTCATTGGTAATTTTTTTCCTGAAGCTTTCACCCGTTTCTCCGGCAGATCAAAGTTAGTGTCACATGACTCTAGCTGAGAGCAGCATAGTGACGTCTCTCCTGCTGAACGTTATCCCTCAATTCATGATTAAAGCATGTTGGGGGGAGGCAGAATTCGAGACAGAACTTTTTACATTTTTATACATGACCTGGATTCAGTTGAATGACGAGGACCGTGGCTTTGTAGGACGATGTAACTGAAGGCTAACCTAGCGTTTCGCTCACTATGTGCATGCACACACAAATTGATGAGTCATCATCCCAATAAAATAAATCAATAAAATTCTACGGTTACATGAAAACTAGTTCCGGCTACGAATAAGCAGGTAAACCATCTTCACAAAATCCAGTGTTGGAAAACTTCCAAGCTTATTTGACAAGTGTTATAGAAGTTTTAGCTTCCCCTTCAAATTAAAATTTTGTCAAAATTCAAATTCATTTTTTTTCCCCACTACAGATTGTGTTGTAAGTGGGTTGTAATCACAGGAACATGGACATCAGTTTAAACTATGTACATGCATTTATGTTAGTATCCAAATTTATCAACTTCACCCCATTTCATATTAATAAGTAGCCTGTTAATTAAAAAAAAGTGAATGAAAGAGAAAGCATGTATTCTAATATACAAAACAAGATAAAAATAAATACATAATAATAATAACAAATATACTATGCTAGTAATAAAAAACAAATGGTGTAAATATTTAGGAATAAATATTAAACATGTACTGATTCAGATTATATCATTTTTTAATGTCCCAGAATAATTTTTAGTTGTTGTGAAAATTATTATTAAATATTTCAAAATAGACAAGATTTTGAAATGGCCCAAAATATACTTGTGTGCATATTTATGCAAATATATTGTCTACATTTTTAAAATACCATTTTTTAAAGCATTTAAATATTTTTTTCACATCTGAATAAAAATCAGCAAGGAACATACTTTATAAACTATATACATCACTATAAATCTAGTTTTGGTCTAGGTTATTCCAACCACATTTTCATTTAGGTAATAAGTGTAGGTTACTGTAAGACTGGAAATGTATTTTCTTCTAAAAAACAAAACAAAATATATTTTGCTATGTGAAAGTTTAACCTAAATATATTTTCAGTTTGAAAACTACAAAGCTACAAACTTTATAACATATATTTAGCATGAATTCAAAATATATATTTTTGCCTTGTGGGTATGTATAACAATTGAGATTGTATCGTGATCCCCAATTTGATGTCTTAACGCATACTGTACATACTGAATGCCTATGTAAATCCAAGCTCTGCTAGAAGCATCTTCACAGTTTCTGTATGTGCTGTTCTGTGCCGCGCTTCGTAAACAAGCTCTCAGAAATGTTCAGTCGTCCCGTCCCGAGGGTTCTGCAGCAGTGGAGCAGAAGAACTGAACTAGAGAAGACCTCACTGTTTAGCAAACATTCCTGCTTGGGAGAGCAATTAATAATTCACAAACGTGGACCAAAGCAACCTCATCTTACTGGACCACAAAAGACTGGTCATCAGCACGGCGCAAGTTTATACAGCCTTGTCCTTCTCTTGCTCTACACGAATTTAATAATTTGTCATTGATTAAATTAGTCCACCTCAATGGTCCACTTTCCTGTTCAATTGAGAATTAGCCGTACATGTCACAGAACAGATGGCTCGGAGGGTACATGGATGAATCGCTCTCAGTGGATGGCAGCGTTTCCATATGCTTTTAAACACTTGGAGATGGCTCTTGGTAAAAGCCCTTTCACCAAAGAATTTGAGGTTAGATTTGCAATCACAGAATCTTGTTTTTCTACAAAAGTGAACAGAATTATTAGTTTTTTTGTTAGTAGCGTGCCTAAAGGGGAATTCACAATGCATTTTTGCATTCAAAAACAGCAAGATACTGTAATAATAATGAAATAGCACAGACGGAATGCGTTCTGTGCGAATGACCCCTAAAAACAATCTACAATTAAATCAGCATCACAACCAAAGGAAAGGTAGAACCAGAGTTCGCTTGTCTCATGCGAGCTACTCAAGAAGAAAATGAGCCGAGAAAGGTGACTCTCACACACACATCCAGGTTGGCAGAGTAGATCGGGGCAGCGCAAATGTACCGTGCTGCACTGTGAACAATCTGTGGCTAGTTTGAAAACTCAGACAGGACCACTGGCCTCATTTCTGGACGTCAGACAGCACCATATGGCAGCAGCTTGCGCGCGTCTTAGTTGTGATCTAAGTCTGTATTTGTATGCAAGTTTAAGAGTGATCAGCGTTAATTAGAAACACTGAAGGAGTGGAGTGGAGACAAGTTCACACGTTGTACACCATAGAAACAGTCCCACAGGCATTGCTGTTTAATGCACAGCAAGTCCTTGAAACCAAGCGACTACCAAGGACGGCAAACTTTCTGACTTGCTGTCAGGTGCTGCTTTAAATAGCTTCAAGTTATTGCTGGTTCGTTCGTGGTAGTTGACTGTTGGCTCAAGTAACAGGAGAACCCTGGGTGATCTTATTCGTAGGTACATAAAGTGTGGATGTTCTTGTACTCTTGGACAGACAGAGTCTGTGTATGTTTTGACATCAGAACTGGAGAAAGAACCTACGATATCAAAATGTCATGCACACAGAGGATTGTTTTCTGTTGTCGCTTTTTTAATGAGCAGATTTTTGATAGGTCAGGTTTTGCTGTACACTAATTGAAATGTACAACATTGACAGCTTTTCACATGTGCACAATGAACGGATCTCTTCATTGACTGAGTTCTGTTCTTAGACGTGGTCCCAGAGTGGGATTTCATTTACTCATTTTTAATCAAAGTTATTTGTAAAGGAAATCCAGATGGAACTAATAAAAGTTAAGTCGTGCACTCTTAGTATTGCTCAATTACATGAAATATTGAAACTGTAACATGAAACAATTTTGATGTTATGTAGGACCATCATTTCATTCAGTTACCCTATACATTGTGTGTTTGCCCTAATGGTTCTGACCAGTATTTAAATTACATCAAATCAATAATGTCAAAATAGTTAAATGTTTATTTATTATAAACACAATAAGATTTACCTGGAAATTTCATGAATTCAATATGCTATAAGCCTCAATTGTATGTCTCTAAAGTTGTGTTTTAGAATTTTATTTTAATTTATTATTTTATTTATTTTCATTTAATTTTATTCTTTGAGCCCGGTCTCATGAAAATGCATATAAATAGTACACCAAATAAAAACAAAAACTCATGGCATTGACACACAAAAATGGACTTTGGCTTATATATGATACGCATATATACGTGCATATAATACGCAGTTTTCGCGTACATATGATACGCATCTACCCCACAACCCTAATCCTACCCATCGCATAGCATATACACGACCCAAGTCCAGTTTTGCATATCAATACCAGGAGTTTTCATTTTTATTTGGCGTACTATTTCTACGCACTTTCATGAGATCGGGTTGGAATAAGACAAATAAATGAGTAAGAATACTACTGAGCACATATCAATATATAAGGTGCTGTAATTTGAGCAATTACACAGACACATTTTTTTTCTGTTTATGGACCAGATCGGTTCATTTTAAAAGTTTATCATGCTTATTAAAATTATCATGCTGGATATTTTTTGGTTACTCGTATCTGAGCTGAAACTAAACCATGTCATTAGCTGGCACCACCAAACTGCAGAAAACACAACACATCACTCTCATGGCTTAAATCACATTAACTCTGGCTGTTCGTGGCACAGGAAGAGCTCACATCCTCGTCTCCTGCTGTTCCTGTTGGCTGTCTGTGGAAATAGGACAGGAGATGGCACTTATAGGGGGCTGTATGTCACAAATTTTGTGCTATGAAGTTGTACCTGAGCCCTGGTGCCACCTCAAAAAACCAGCTGCACCATCTGAGCATTTGAAAATGCTTTTCATATATTTCAGGCTAAAGCCTGTCTAATCCCTGTTTGTTTCCTATATGAGATCTACAGGAAAAAGCTCTAAAAATGCAAGCAATAAAAGACCTTTATTTATTTTTTTTGAGCTTTACATTTATGCAAATGTCAAACTGGCATATATGGATTTCATCATGCCATATGAAAAGCATTTCAAATTCTAAGATGACAAACTGAGTGTAAATCCTTCAAAATGAATATTACTGCATGCAATTTAAAGCGATTTATATGTTAATAAAGAATAAAACCAATCAATCTGCTCAGCTTTGATATTTGAATGCCAAAGACGGCCATGCGGCATCTAAATTTTTTACCAAACCCTTTTGTACTCAAGCAAAGTAAAATATTAATCATGTCTTCTTCACAGGGGGAAGTTTTTTTTTCTTCTTGTTTTTCTTTTTCCTTTGCTTTTTTTATATATTTTTTACCATTAATTGGGGAGTCTCTATTGCCCAAGCAGTGTAAAATTAATTTCGACTTGTTTCTCCATTTGCCTGGAGCTTCGATCAGGTTTAAAGCATCAGTGTTAGAACCCCACACGCCTAACAGGTTATCTGCCTAATTACAGTGTTGGAGAGGTTGCACGGTTAAAAATTTAAGAAGCTCCATAACCTCTATTTCACCCTGTGTGTGTACAGGACCCCTGAGACTGTGTTCGCTCGCTCCTTCTCCATTAGCTCATGTCTTCATGCCCAGAGGAACTCACCGTGGTGACAGGCAACCCTGGATTGCACTAGCTGCAGGGCGGAAGGGGTTAGGCTGCGCTTTCCGCACCACGCGCTCCTGCAGTCTCCAGCTGAACCAATATTAACAAATACTGTAAACCACAGGGTGTAGGGATGGTCTTGGTACTTTTAGTGCGAGCCTGAACCTTCATCTGCATTTTTTGCTCGGTTTTGAAACTGAGGTGGAATGGAAGATCCAAATAAACACCATGAAACATGTTAATCTAAATGATCTCAGTTAGATATTCGTGGAAGTCACCTCATAAGAATCGTAATAAAAATAATTCAAATGTCTTTCTGCAACAAAAATAGATAGGGAGAAGGAACACGAATATGAGTTTGCAATATAGACACCTCATTAATAAGGCAGTGGACTGTTCTCATACCGGCTTTATGGCTTCATCCGAGACAAATGTGTTGCTTCTAGGGATTAGTTTCAGCATTATAGACAAGTTACAGATATAGCCCTGATTTAAACACCATTGAGACTGTCATATTCCCAACTTTATCTCAGTGTATTGGAAATGAAAGATGACCTCTTGCACATACTGAAATCAATCATCCTGACAGACATGGCTCTAATTCTTTATAACCTCATATCAAAACCTCAGAATTCTTCCTCTTCTTTTAATGTTGATGAGAAATATTTTCATTTTCATCCAGCTAATCGGACTTTTCATCTGCAGAGCGGGAAAATTAGCATGAGAGTCCCAAATCTCACCTCTTTCCTCCAAAAAAACATCTAGGAGTGCCAAGAATTTTAAAAGGTCTTGGTAATGTCTCTAAAACATCATGATTCTGAAACCTTCTTAAGGTCTTCAGATCGTTAAACATTTCCCCACCGAAGAATCATTACTGAAGCATAAACAGCATGTATTAATGTACAGGAGAAAACATCCTGAGGTTAAATCACCTCTGGCGCAGGTGAGACTGAATTGAGATTTTAAAGTGTGTCATTTTTTTGGATGTAAATACTTTTTCTATCCCAACTTAACATGCAGAGAGAGCTCTAAGCAAGTCATTTGTAGGTTAATTAACCAAAAGTGTCAACGCTCTGTGGAACTGTTGAAGTATTGCTCTGTTTGTTTAAGAATCCTGACCTGCCTGACATAGCAACAGGCTCAGCCAATGGCGTGAGTTTGGGGCGGGTACGTTCGGGAATGTTTGAAAATATAATTTTTGCAATTCTGTTTGGTGACAGTAGTGGTGCAAAATACAAAGTGAAATACACAAAAAGTGTTTTGCGACCAATTTGTAACGGGACGTTTTGCAGGTTCAAAACAATTCTTGACATTTTGATAAAAGAATGAAAAGGTCATTTGTAAATGATACGCAGTAAGAACAAGAATGTATGTTTTAAACTAAATAGCTTCCATTTTTAAAGTTACAAAGGTAGACACTGTAGGTCTACACAGTGTTGAACAGTATAAAATGAATATGTTTCTCCAGGGCTTTAGAGCAGCCATGGGCACCAAAATGAGAACAAAAGTGGTTTTGGATGTGGGTGAAAGCCTGTCAGCGAGAATGCACTCAAAGAACCGATATCATTCTCCAAATACGCTTAGACAACAGTGCAACAGGCCATCTAAGGACTCTGCCAGTCAAACCTGGGCTGTAACTTCTGCAGGAGAGTTTTATTTTCCTGTCACATTCAGTATTCTAAAGTAAATTTGGCTCTTTGTGTGGTGACATTCCCTGTCCTTCAACAGCGAGACTTTAAGAGTTGGTTACAAATTCTGTGGTGGCCAAAAAACTAGAAAGGTTTAAAAAACTGAAGCCATGTTAAGATTTCATTGCAGTGGGTTTCATAATCTTCAACGATGTGAGGAACTTTTAATGGATGAACATAAAACTCACAAAGACGACAAATTCTTTCCCCAAGGTGAGCGATTTCTAATGGTATTCTCAATAATTCAGAATCTCAATAATATCCAGATTAGAGCCACTCACCATCTGAATAAGAAATATAATTGAATTAATAATAAATGATTGAACAAGACAAAGAAACACTGAACTTCAATGAGACGCTGTCACTGCAATGACATTTCGCTGATGGCTTCAGAGAAAACTTCTGTTAAAGAAAACATTCAGAAGTGTGGAACATTTAAATTCTGAAACTAAATCTGTTTTTATAAAAGCTAACACCTAATATGACAAAAAGCACGCAACAGCAAAGAGATGCTAGAGGATCAAGATGGGCCATGGCCCTCGAGCTAGATTATTGATTCTGTAACTCAACTGGTAAAGCATGGCGTTAGCAATGCCAAGGTCACAGGTTCGATTCTCACGGATGCCAATGAGATCTAATTAGTATTCTATAGGTATTCCTTCATACAATAAAGTTCTAGTACACATAGATTTGCTTCAAATATCAATGCATCTAAACATTAAATTCTTGGAGAAGCTTTGAGATATTTAATTCAAGAGATTAATGGGCTGTTTTTTATTTTATTTATATTAACTGAGATTAATTAAGGATCTTTACTGTACTTAAATTTATTTAACATGGTTAGCATATTTGACATTGTATTCAGTTCAGTTTCGAGACATTGAGAGTCAAACAATGCAGCATCTCAAAAGACATATTTTCAGAATATGAACTGAGTTTGATAAAGAACACACTTCTCAGCTCTTGATGATTTATTACAGTAGCCAATATACAGTTGTGTAGTATAAATACGGTACATTCTCTGATTAACTACATTCACCGGGTTTGCATTGTCCCTTGAGCCGTATGTTCCTTGACAACAACAACAACCTCAAAAATAATTTACTCTGTGCTGTTAAAAAAAAAGTACAGCTTAACCATGAAGAAAAATCATTAGCGCTTGCCTGGCACACAGTATTATGCGATTGTTATGGACTCAAAGTCAGAATCCCGCTATGGGATTTAATTTCGGACCAGTCGTCAGGCGTACAAACACTTATGCATCTCAAAAGTTTAGTTTTAGAAGCTGTCAGTACTTAGATCTTCTACATTTCAGTACATACTGGATGAAATTGATGTTTTGCTGACTGAAAGTATGCCTCTGCCGTGAAGGGAGGACAGGAAGCGGCCGATCACATGAAGCATTACTAGAGGTTGAGGATCCATCATTAAGAAAAGAACTGCTGAGGAACATTAAAGTGATTTGCTTTACTTGCGATCCTGTGACTTAAAGGGAGTTTTGTTGGCGTCTCGCTGTGCAGGCCCATCTGATTACATGAATAGAGGCAGGTAGTTTCCTTTAACATATGTGGCCTGGACTGTAACATTAACCTCCTGCAGCTCAAGCCTGCTGCTCTAGACAAGGCACGGATGGAACGGGGCGAAATGAAACTCTGTCCACGTGTTTATAAATAATCAAGGATCTTTCGCTACAACTTGTGTTTGTAGGACTTTAAATAACCGAGAGTGCCATTATCTTGTGCGTCTGGTGGGGTCTGGTGTCTTATCAATGACTTCAGGTATTAGTTTGACATTTAGAAGGTGTTACTCGAGCAGAATAGCAACTAATGGCATTGGATTATACAGTTATTTTCCCATTTTAAATTGGTCTGAAAAAAGCCAATCAGTGCCATTGCATTCACATATGATTAATGCCTTGTGAACAAAGTTAAATGGCGGTTTAAGCGGATCATGCGTAGCCTCATCTATTTTCTACATCTCATTATGTGGCGGTGGTTTGTGTTGGTTCTCTGGTGTGTATTCTTTATTTAACCGGTGTGTCCGGTTAAGGATGCATTTTTCATCATCGTTATTATGATATTTAAGATGTTTTGTAAAGGAGGTCGTAATTGAATTTATTGCACATTTTGACAAATATCACACTCTTCTGCTGCTAACCCATTTCTGATCAGAGAATGTGGCATGAATGAAGCTGGTAAATGATGGTGTAGTGCCCTCTACTGTTAGTAAATGTTCAAATTTGTTTACTCCATGATGAGTGTAACAAGAATAAAGCCTTTAAAAAGAGAGAATGTGATGGGTATGGTTTACGAGGAGTTTACTTGACAAATTCCTGCTGTGTTAAACGTTCTTGACGTGACTTGACAAGTTTTATTGCAGGCTTACTGAATCTTTTTTGGTAACATGCGGGTCGTGTTCTGACCATCTTGCTGACTTCTGGTGTTGAATTTTACTCTGGAGACCACAGCACGCGCACTTTAGAGCAAAGCAGACATTTCACTAGAGTTATGGCCTTTAATTTCTCAGGCAATAACCATTTAGATAAGAAACTGTCTTTGTGACATCTTGTTTTGTCAGCTAAATATACTTAGATCACGCCGTGTACATGACAGAGGTTAAAGGTAGTAAAGAATGTCAAGAAAAAGGTTAAATAGACAGACTAATCATTCTTCTTTGTAAGTGAGCATTCTACCATGGCATCTGCCTTCATATGCATATGTAGCATGTATTGTCGATTCAAATGCTCATCTGCATGTCATTTTCACAGATTATCATACATTAACATACATTTCTGATTTTCTCCATTGAAAAAGTGCCGAGCAGAAATTCCCCCTGCTTACATCTCTGTTCTGAGCCTGGGAATCAGGGTGGAAGCCTCGGCTACAAACTGCACCATCACCATTCTCAAAAATCACTAGTTCCAGTGACATGTTTTATTGCATGTTTGTTCATGTACAGTACTGTTTATAAGTTTCATTTTGTAGCACCCTGAAGATGCTATTTGACATTGATGTATAATCCTGTTCTATAGGCTATAAAAGACTAGCCTGGTCAAACATATCATTAAAGACAGTTAAGTACAAATGCATAGTTAATAATTATAAATAATAATAAAAATATGTATGTAATTTAAAAGTTTGGAGTTGGTAAGATGTTTTTAAATTATTTTTTTTTCAATACAGTAAAAACAATAATATTGTCAGATTTTAAAATAATTGTTTTCTTTTCATTATAATTTAAAATGTAATTTATTCCTGTGATACAAAGCTGAATTTCCAGTCATCAGTCAATGTCACATAATCCTTCATAAATCTTTCTAATATGCTGATTTGCTGTTCAAGAAACAATTCTTATTAGTATCACAATTAAAAACGGCTTAATATTTTTGCGGAATTCGTGATACATTTTTTAAGGATTATTTGATAGTTCAAAAGAGCAGGGTTTATTTGAAGAAGAAACATACAACAATCTTTGGTTACACTTTAGTAAAGAGACCGATTCTCACTATTAACTAGCTGTTTATCAGCATGCTTATTATTAACATATTGGCATAGTGCAACATAGTTACCATATTACCATATTCTATATCCCTAACCCTAGCCTATACCTAAACTTAACAACTAACAACAGTTTATTGAGGCAAAAGTCGAAGTTAATGTTTAATAAACCTTAAAATAATGTTTGACCAAATCTTCTTTAAAATGATAGATTCTTTACTGACACTTCGATAAAATGTATTATGTCTTTGCTGAATAAAAGTACTTAAAAAAAAAAAAATGAACGGAACGGAAGTGTATTTATTTATTAAGAGAAAACGTGTAATCCAGTGGTAAAACATTCTTAAAATAGTGGCAAATAAAAAAAAATGATATGTAGCTAAAGGTAATTAGCACTTTATTACTCACAATTTCTAAGTTGACTGTGTTTTCTTGAACTCGTGTAATTGATTTGGAGGCTCTAAATGCATGCTGTCTATCTATCTAATATCTATCCAGCCTCTGGGGTGACTGATTTAGAGTTTTCTACAGATTCTTTGAAACATATTCAGGAGTTCACCTCATTTCCCCCCGAAGGGTCCTGCAGTGTTGAACCCGTCTTTGAATAGAACAGCTTGCCTGAGGCTCATTTACACTGTATGCTTGAAACGCATTGATACTTTATGACATGAATGATATGAGCTGATTATGGCCAACTCCTGCAGTATGTTTAAAACCGATTATGGGCCACTATGTGTGTCCTTATAACTTTAAAAGTCAAGTTTAGATAGGAAAAGGCTATTTCAGATAAGACTTCTGCTTATACAGTAAATATATATATATATATATATATATATATATATATATATATATATATATATATTTTTTTTTTTTTTTTTTTTCTTAAGCTATATTTTCTGTAAGTGAACATAACTTCACATGACTGGACCCAAAATTACTGAGTTTTAGTGTAATCTATTTGAAAAAAGCTTTTTATTATTATTATTATTATTATTACTATTTATTTATTTTATTTTATTTTTGAAAATATTCTGTCTTTTCAGTACCATTAATTTCCTGTTATTCTTTTACAATATACATTTAATTAACTTTAAATTTAAAAAAAGGAATAACATCTGAAAACAAATTATTTAACATTATTTTGGTGGTCAAATAAGTGCACAAAAAGTGTAAATAATATATCTCTGTGATGTTTTGTCATATTCATTGACATCTCATTCTAAAACGATCATATCAATGTCTGTTTTTATTCAAATTCTTTTTTTTTTTTTTTTAAGGATACAGTATAAAAATTGGAACGCTTACTGAACAACGACAAATTGTATTCCTTCTTAATTTTTTACCATTGTGAAAATAAAGGGTTTATACCGTAAACTGGAAATATAGAAGAAAAATACCTCCTGAAAGCATGTTGGTTTTTAAACATTACAGAGTACAGCATAGCTGGAATCGTTCAAACTAGGCTATTGATATTTTGTTAGTTGTAAGTATTGATTAATTGTAATTAAGCACCTAAACAAATATCATATTTCCTGCATTTTGTTGTTCTTTTGAAATGGGAAGAAAATCCGCTGCTTCTGCCGCCACAAATTAGATCATGTATTAAAAGTATATTGCAGTATAAACAGATTCTTCTTTAGTTTTGCAGTAGTTTGGACACCTGGCTTGTTTTCCCTCTGAAACTTTTCTAGTCAAGTTACTAACTGCAACAACACCTGCACAGACATCATAAACTCATACACTGCAAGTTTTGAAGTTCAGAATTTCTTTGTGTTTATGTTTCACAAAAATCTGCAAGGCAGAGGCAAAAGAACGGACAAAAAAAAAAAAACAGTAAAAACAGCACCAACGATTGTTCCTCTTTGGTCTGCATGGACTCACGCACATACTTTTTACAAGCATTTTACTATTATGCCTTAATTAAAGGGACCAGTGTGAGAAGTGAGAGCAACTGCGCACATCCAGCTGATGAAATTCTCCTGACATAACTGAATTGGCTAATGATGGTCTGATTCATATGCATGGATAATGTGCTGTATCTGGGTCACCTCATTAGCCTAGTTTTGATCGCCTTAGAATGCCAGATGAATATGCATCCCACCTGTGAGTCTCTATAAACATGAACACTGCGCTAAACAACTCTTTCACCTGAGCACAGAGGCTCGAACTGAAATCTGTCATCATAAGAATGAATTAAGATACTTTAACCCCAAGGAATAAATCTAAAGGAGACCCAAGCTTTCAACAGGCGTCTCACATCACCAGAGTATAACAGAGAGAATAGTGCTCCATAACTCACCCGACCACATGCCAAGAAAAAGCTCTGAATGCTACATATCAGCCTGGTGGATCACGTATCAGGCATGTCCTACATGTGGCGCTCTGGTTTCCTCAAGTTGCCATTCAAAATGACAGCTGTGCTTCAATTAATCACGCTGCAGCGACTGATTTAAATAAAGCCTACTAACACATTAGCATACGAAGAAAGGAGTGTACCTGCTTCAGTGAACGACACTCTTCAGAGTGGTAGACCTGCTTCGCGCATGCTACATTAACCCCTGGAAATGATTTGGCTGCAGCGAGGTTGCGATTAATCTTCACGGTTTCTCTGAATCATTAAAGATGGATGGCAATGATCAAAAAACACTTTCACTTTATTTACATATTTCATCATCATCATCATCATTTGGATTCTAATCAGACGCATTGCTCAGAACCTTTGACTAAATTAATTGATTGTGGTTCAGCGAAAGCAAGGAAATCTGACCTGTCATACAAAGACGTTAACATGCCATGTCACACTTTTGCTCATTTCATTAGTGAGCATGAAATTTCATTTTTAATTTACAACTATATCAGTATTATATATATAGCATTATATACACTCTTAAAAATAAAGGTGCTTCACGATGCTATAGAAGAACCTTTTTGTCGAAATGGGTCCATAAAGAACCTTTAACGTCCGAAGAACCTTTCTGTTTCACAAAATGTTCTTTGTGGTGAAAGAAGGTTCTTCAGATTTTAAAAAGGTAAGGAAGAGACGGTTCTTTAAAGAACCTTTGACTGAATGGTTCTTTGTGGAACCAAAAATGGTTCTTCTATTGCATCTCTTAAAGAACCTTTTGAAGCACCTTTATTTTTAAGAGTGTATAACAATGTATTTTATATATATATATAATTAATTTATTATTATTTATTATTATTAATTTATATTTTGAATTATTTTTTAAATCCTACACTCTAAAAACAATGATGGGTTAAATACAACCCAGTGCTGGGTAAATATTGGACAGAAAACATGCTGGGTTGTTGGGTTAAATGTAACCTTCTGGGCAGTAACCCAACCGCTGCGTCTAAATGGTGTGCCTCACACATCCTAAAAAGTGAAGCTGCGGGCTCTTTGATTGCCCTCTCCATGTAAACGAATGGGTCTTGAGTCAAAAAATAATAATTAATTACACTTCCAATCCAATTTTTCAAAAAATGGTTTTAGTCATTTAAGTTAGTTGTTATCACGCTGATATGAATTGTTTGTTTTTGTGATAAGTTTGATTTTAGCTAGTAATTTGATGCTATAAAAATGGGGCGTGTCGTTATGGTTGATTGGGTCTGCGGAAGTTTGGGCAGGAGTTTTATTCCGCGGCTCCACCTCATGACACTACTGCGCAGACTCGGGCTCCAAACGAATCTCTACTGCGCAGACTCGGGCTCCAAACGAATCTCTACTGCGCAGACTCGGGCTCCAAACCAATCTCTACTGCGCAGGCTCGGGCTCCAAACGAATCTCTACTGCGCAGGCTCGGGCTCCAAACGAATCTCTACTGCGCAGGCTCGGGCTCCAAACGAATCTCTACTGCGCAGGCTCGGGCTCCAAACGAATCTCTACTGCGCAGACTCGGGCTCCAAACCAATCTCTACTGCGCAGGCTCGGGCTCCAAACCAATTTCTACTGCGCAGGCTCGGGCTCCAAACGAATCTCTACTGCTCAGACTCTGGCTCCAAATGAATCTCTACTGCGCAGACTCGGGCTCCAAACCAATCTCTACTGCGCAGGCTCGGGCTCCAAACCAATCTCTACTGCGCAGGCTCGGGCTCCAAACGAATCTCTACTGCGCAGACTCGGGTTCCAAATGAATCTCTACTGCTCAGACTCTGGCTCCAAATGAATCTCTACTGCGCAGACTCGGGCTCCAAACGAATCTCTACTGCGCAGACTCGGGTTCCAAATGAATCTCTACTGCTCAGACTCTGGCTCCAAATGAATCTCTACTGCGCAGACTCGGGCTCCAAACCAATCTCTACTGCGCAGACCCGGGCTCCAAACGAATCTCTACTGTGCAGACTCGGGCTCCAAACCAATCTCTACTGCGCAGACTCGGGTTCCAAACGAATCTCTACTGCGCAGACCCGGGCTCCAAACGAATCTCTACTGTGCAGACTCGGGCTCCAAACCAATCTCTACTGCGCAGACTCGGGTTCCAAACGAATCTCTACTGCGCAGACCCGGGCTCCAAACGAATCTCTACTGCGCAGACTCGGGCTCCAAATGACGTCATTTACTCACGATGGCAGCGGCCATACTGATATATGCTTTGGCGTCACTTTTCTATAGTGGAAGGAAGTGGAGATGCATCGTCCATCTTTTTTTACAGTCTATTGTCTAAACAACCCAATCGCTGGGTTCGTCCAAATTTGTATTTTTTTTACTTTGAAGTTGGTCTTAAATGTTGAGAAAACAACATTTATGTGGTTATCAATCTCTAGAAATTATTTTGATGGTTCTGTTGTTCTCCGAACTCTGAAGACAAGGAAATACTGTTGCGCTCAGATGAAGGCTAATGGTAAGTCCAGGTGCGTGGAAACCAATAAAGTATAGAAGAGACTGTAGATGGTTCGCACTCTGAAAAACTAGACAAACTTGTCTAGTTTTTCAGAGTGCGAACCATCTACAGTCTGTTCTCCGAACTCTGCAAGGGAAATTGATCGCATTAGTGTCAGAGTATAAGTACCTGGGCATCATATAATTGATAACACACTATGTTTTGATTCAGATATTAATTATTTGCGAGTAAAGTTGAAGAAGAGGCTAGGATTTTATTTCAGAAATAAGTCTTGCTTTTCATTTAATGCAAGGAAGAAGCTTGTGTCTGGAACTTTTTTATCGATTCTTGATGGGGATGTGGTGTATCAGCATGCCTCTTCTTATCTTCTTGCCTCTTTGGAAGCTGTGTATCATGGTGCTTTAAGATTTATTACAGATTGTAAATTTTTCTACACATCATTGTATACTATATAATAGAGTTGCCTGGTCTTCACTTGCTGTTCGAAGGCAAATGCATTGGTATTTATTGATTTACAAAGCTATCCCGGTTTTTTTTGCCATCCTATCTCTGTTGTTTGATTCACCAAAAAGTAGTTGTTAACTATTCATTGCGTTCCCAGTCTTTTTATAATCTTCTTGTACCTTTAGCACAAACTAATTTAGGTAAAACTGCATTTGAATATGCTGCATCGTCAGACTGGAACTCTCTTCAAATGAAACTGCGGCTAAATCAGCTGGTGTCTCTTAGTAAATTCAAAATGCTTTTGCGTGCAATAGAAAATTATTTAATGATTTGCAAATGCTTCTAATGCTGTAATATTTTATTGTTGTGATGTACTGTTTTTTGTTGTACGTGTATTGGTATATCTTGGCCAGGACACCCCTGGAAAATAGATTTTTAATCTCAGTGAGTTTCTCTCCTGGTTAAATAAAGGCAATAATAATTATTTTTATTATTTTGTCTTTTTGCCACTTTTTTGTAAGGAAAGTGACCGATGTCGTCCTTAGCAACATTAATACTAGTCAGTCAATGTGGATTTTTTTAAACCCATGGGTTTTTATCAGATTCTTAAACTTTTACATTTGGATATTTCTTGTATTATAACTTTGACAGCACAGTGAGAAACTGTGCAGGAAATGATGAGCAAATGGCGGTGCACATTTGGCAAATGTACAGTATAAGATGTCATCCACATAACCTCAGTGTTTTTATGTTTCAATAATTTGGCTTTCCATCTGTGTGTGACTCTGCAGTCAGCACATATGATTGCAAGGCCATGTTGGAAATTTTTGAAACACATCAGCGAGTCAACCTGAGTTTGATATAATGGCAAAATAAGGAATGCAAGACATCTTACTGATATCAAGTGATTTAGATATTGTGGTCTCACTTTATATTAGGTGGCCTTAACTACTAAGTGCTTACATTTAAATTAATCATTTGATACAATGCACTTATTGTGTACATACATGTTTTACATTAAAATACCTATATGTAATTACATCTGTAATTAATTTCTGCAATTACATTTATAATTACACTGTTGACCCATCCCTTACACCTTGACCCACCCTTAAACCTACCCGTACCATTACACCTTAAAAACACTGAGGTTGTGGTGGTGGTGGCGCAGTGGATAAGACACATGCCTTTGGTGTGAGAGACCCGGGTCCTAATCCACTGTGAGACACCAATGTGTCCCTGAGCAAGACACTTAACCCCTAGTTGTTCCAGAGGCGTGCGACCTCTGACATATATAGCAATTGTAAGTCGCTTTGGATAAAAGCGTCAGCTAAATGAATAAATGTAAATGTAAATGTACCACCAAACCTGTCCCTAACCTTACCCGTATCCCACCTCAATAGCAGCAAAAGTGTTTTACAATAAAGTACATTGTACTTATTTTTTGATGTAAGTACATGGTAGTTAAGGCCACCTAATATAAAGTGTGACCTAGTTTGGCTTAGGGTTACTTGCATGTAATTATGCATAGTTTATTGTTATGTACAACAGTAAGTACATGTAACGTGTAAAAAGGACATCTTAAAATAAAGTGTTACCAATTGTAATTATTTTTACAAGTTGTTCAGCACTCTTGGGGCTGTTGAACAAAATAGACTTTCGTAATGAGCTAGCGACTAACCCATTTGTGCCAGTTGCATTTGTTATAATGAAACAGTGGCCTGTTTGCATTTATTTGTGTGTATTTGTCTTTTTGAAATAACGAATGTGATTTTCTTTCCTATTATCGCTTGCAAAGTTTTAATGAATGAAACAGAAGTTACCAATGTACGAACATTTGACCCCTCTAAACTAAATTGAGCAGAAGTCAGAGCTAAACTTCTTCCCAAGGCAGTAGAGTGCGTGAGTCAGCAGAGTTTCATGTGTTGGAAAGATCCTCACAGTAAATCTCTCCGTCCCAGAACGCCAGCCCTGAACCAACAGCAGCAGCTGGTCCGAGGGTTCGTCTGATCCCACTCAAATCATCCGCCCTGATAAAATCTCCTACAACATACAAAACCCACTGGAAGAACATTGTATTTCATTGTATTTTTCTGCTGTTTTCAATAGAAAATATAAAGCATTTGCAGCTTTCTGAGAGCTATGAACAGTCCAAACTGGATTTCACTTCATCAGCCCCAATATTTGTGAGACTAGCAAAAGAAAAACTGAAATATGAGTGTAAAAAAATATATATATCCAAAAGAGACCGAGAATGAAAATTTAACTCTAGACTGTAACTGACCGTTCTGTGATCATTTATTCAAAAATAATGAATTAAGTGCATTTTTTTCTCTCACTCTTCTCTTCCTCGTTTAATAAATATAGACACCAGAGCAACGGTAAAATGGTCGGCGCACCGCTGGCAGCCAGGCTCGTCTTTGTTTTCACATTGATGACCGCAAAGTATTCATGAGAGAGTGCATTCAATACCTCTCAGGTTACAATTACATAAGACACAAGACATCCATTATGGCCACTGTCCTGCCTCACCACAAATTATCTCCATACAAGCAGTCTCTAATGGCCTGCTGTCAGAGAGGAGTTTCAAACCATTAAGCAATTTAAAAGGAATCCGAGCAAACAGAGATAAATCACATTCAGTCCTCTAACAGGGCCGCGTGTTCACAATCTGGAGAAATAGGTAGAGTAATAGCTCAAATGCCTTCAAGACGATAAAGCAGGAAAAGCATGAACCAAAGACAGCCAGGATATTAAGATACACTTACAGGATGACACACATATAGATACATGTCTATATACAGTACATGCACACAGTCCTGAATGAACCAAAATTCAAATTGAAGTTGGAGTGCATAAAAATTAAATAAAACAAAAATACATGTCTGACTAATACATGTCAGTGCAGTACTATAATGCAAAATAAATAAAATAAACAACATAGTGGAAGTAAAGAGCTACTAAGTAAAGAGGTATTGACAGAGAGTGTCATGTGTATATTAAGTTTTGCCATTTTTCAGCATCTTTATATATTTAATATATTGATTTATTGAGTACATTGTTTTCTATAAATACATAATAAAAAAATAAAGTGATACACACCAGTTAAAACAACAAAAGAGCAAAAAATAAAAATAAATAATAATGATAAATTAAATTGGATGATGCCATTATAGATACTGCTTTTGTCAATTTAAAGAGATATTGAAAAAAAGAAGTTGTTGCAGGAAGGATATTGATAAAAAAATAAATAAATATAATAAAATGATTACAACAAGTTTAGATGGTTAAATATTGGATATTCAAAAAATAAATATTTGTTAAAATTATTTTGATAGAAATAGATGCAATATTTCTTAATCCCTAAAACAAGGACATGGTGAAAATATCAACATCTAACTCAAAGCAAAATACTGAAATTATTAAAATCCACTGAATTTTGGTGTTGTGATAAAAACTCCGGTAACACTTTAGAATAGGGAACTATTAACTATGACTTTTCCCTCAATACATTTCTAATTTGCTGCTTAATAATAGTTAGTAAGGTAGTTGTTAAGTTTAGGTATTGGGTAGGATGTAGAATTAGGCATTAATATGTACTTAATTACTACTAATAAATGGTGAATATTCTAGTAATATGCATGCTAATAAACAACTAGTTAAGATACCCTAAAAAACTCCTATGACTTTCACGTTTAAAAGACTTGAATATTTAAGACATGTATGTTAGGATACACAATAAAAGTAAACAGAATAGGAATTATTGATCTACCTTGATCTTTAAAAAAAATATTATTTTATTAGAGTAACCCAATGCAGTCTGGTTGACTCATTATCATATTAAATATGATTTTTGTCTTGAATAAGTTAATTTAGATGGTACAACATGAAGTACGGGGCATCTTTAGGGGAATGCTTTCAAAAAATACATACTACTTCTAAAATATCTGTAGAAGTAATAACAAACTTGTAACAATTAAACTTCTGGACAAATCCCCACACAGTGTCCATAATCTCTTTAAACTGGATTATATTCTCCTGTTGTTGAAGACAATTGCCCTCCCTCTGTGCACTCAACAACTATTGAATCATGCATTGACAAACATCCAGTGGAATAATCATGCAGTCAGTCTTGATTAAAGATTTTTGTATTGTTTAAATTGGAGCAGCAGGACCGGGTCAGTGAATATTTGATTTAGGAATTTGAAATAATATGCAATATTCAGGCAATATGTGGGATTTCAGAAGAGTACGTCTGAAGTGAGCATGTCCGCACCCCATGAGGCTGGATCTCTTCAATCGGTCGCAAAGTGGATTATCCCCTGCACTCCTAACACAGAATTTAGAAGTTTCACACATAATTTGTTGTAATAAGCATTAACTCAGTGGTGGCTAAAAGGAAGAGAAAAGAAGGAAAACGCAGAGGAAGGAGAGAGAGGGGAAAGAATAATGAATAAATTAGACACGCAGCAGGTTCGCCTTTCGCCAGAAAATTCAGTTCTCCTCAAGGAACCGCAGGGACACCAAATCATTTTTCTCGCACCAGCACTGAGGCTGATCAGAAACTACATGCTTGACATGCTAACGCTGCTACTCCTTATGAGCAAAGGTTGCCCGGAGACGGCAGAGGCCGCCATATTGTTCCGTGTCAAAAGTGTCACGGCGTTCAGAGTTTCATAATATCTTAACCCACAATTCGCTGCTAGTTCTTGTTTTAAAACCAAGCTGTGACAGGAAGTACCTTCATAACGGTAGCAAAAGTGCTAATTCAGCACTTCTGGCAATGCTAGATTGAAACTTGTGACTTTTTAATGGTGCATTGTATTTTTTAAGTGTAAATATATAATTGAGTTTTACAAGCATGGCAGTTTGGCACAAAAACAATGAGTATCTTAATTAGGGTGATTATCGTTAAAAATTAAACTTGAACAGATACATTACAACTAATGAAAAAATGGTAAGACTTCAAGGGGCCAGTTTTCACTATTAACTAACGTGCATGTTACTAGTATATTGGCTGTTTATTAATACTTATATGAATGCCTTATTATGTATGACCATATTTTAGATACCTTAATCCACCCCATAATTTAACATCTACCTTACTAACTATTAATAAGCAGCAAATTAGGAGTTTATCTAAGCAAAACTCATAGTTAATAGTTAATTAATAGTGAGGATTGGACCTTAAGATAAAGTGTGTCCAAAAAAAACTTACTATTACAACTAACTATTAAATGTAATGTCTGCCTCAGTAAACTCATAATTTGCTGCTTATTAAAAATTAGAAAGGTTATAGTTAAGTTTAGGTATGGCGTAGGGTTAAGGGATCTGGTCATGCAGAATAAGACATTAATATGTGCTTTATAAATACTAATAAAAATCCAGTATTTTAATAATATGCATGCTAGTTAATAGTTAGCATTAGTCTTTAAAATAAAGCGTTTCCCTGTTTTGCTATACAAAAGATTACGAAAGAACAGTACTCAATCATTTGTGAACTAGATCACATTCATTAAAATGAACTTCCCAGTGCTACCTAAGAGAGATATTTAGGACAGCCTGTCTGCGTCAGATGGAAAGCTTTAAACTGTAAAGCTGTGCGTGCAATTTAATGTGACATACAATACACTGATGCACCCTTTCGACACGCTACACTGCTGTTTGTTGGAAAAAGCCACTTGTTACTGGAAAAGTAACAGGGTTTTGGAAAATATCTCAGATAGGGTCATGCAACTGCACAATGAAGTTAGTAGTGCTGTTTATTTTAGTTAATCATTCCCCAACACTAAAGCAACAAATCAGTAACCTCTAACAACCCAAAAGAATTTACTACTTTTTGGAATCGTGTACCAAAATAATATGTCCACAAAATATATATATCTAAGGAATATCCGCTTTCTTACCTGCACTGGGGTGCTGTGCATTGTGGCCAAGAGCTGGTTATGTTAGTGTGTTTGTCAGTGGGCTAGTTTGCTATGTGGCTTGCACTGACACACTCTTTAAGGTCCATTGTGAATAGAAGGCCTGTGCATAATAGACACTCCACGATAACAAAGACTGATAATCCCGTCTGCCCAACAGCTCCCATGTTGCGAGCCGACATTTTAAGGGCAGTTAAGTTGCTGTGTGGCGACACTGAATGAACTGTGGGTAGAGAGAGTCACCCAAGAAGCCATTATCTATGGCAAGCAGCGTCAATTCACATCAATTAGGGTCCATCCAAAGTGTTGGTGGTGAGGCTTCAAATTAATAATTAAATAAATAAAGCTCACCGCAAGTGGCTGCTACATAGCCCTTCAGTCATTTGAGTGAGTCCTCTGAGTATTCGTGCACAGAAAGCCAAAAGCGGCGGCCGGAAAAAGAGGCTTTGTTACTCGTTCCTTCCTTTTAGTTTTGTAGATGTGTGCAGATAACTGATCGCTATCACTTTCATCAAATAACTGACAATCAAAAGCAATTTTGGGTTCATTCTTGTTTTTCTATCTATCTATCTATCTATCTATCTATCTATCTATCTATCTATCTATCTATCTATCTATCTATCTATCTATCTATCTATCTATCTATCTATTGTCCATTCATACTCATGCAGACAATCAACTGAAGGGGACAAAAAATGAGCCTGAATAGCTCATATACACTGTAAAAAAATAAATCTGTAAAATATACGGTAAAAAAACGGCAGCTGTGGTTGCCAGAATTCTACAGTAAAAGAATACGGTAGCAAAATCTTAGGTTTTACGGTTTTAACTTAAATTTATAGTCAATGTAATATACCAACCTATTGAAGTACTGAAATCTGTTTTGTACCTTTGAAATGCACTGATAACCACCAAATGCAGGTGGTGATGAGAAAGTCACACGATGAACCAAAGCCCATCACAAACAGCTTTTAAATAATAACATGTATAGAAGGTGCACAGTGTCATTCACACAAGCACTAAACACCATCATGGTGAGACTCATTTAACTGAAATATGCAATAAACATTAATTTAACAACATTAGATGTATACTGTCACAAACTCAGCCTCTGTGGCTCCCTCCGATCACCACCAGAGGTAACCCTCACCTGAGTATTAACTCTGTCATTCGGACTTCATTTCCCATCACACCCCGTACCTGAGACTGATTACCTGCACAGGTGTTCACCATTGACTGGTCTATTTCATCTGCTCCACCCTTGCTCTCATTGCGAAGTCTTGTTCTTGCCATGCAGACATTTCTGAGCGATTATGCCGTGTTTGATTTCCTGTTGCCAACCTGGACTGTTTACCCATTTATGAAAGAACTCTGCCTGCCTAATCTGACTCTGCCTGCCTTGCTGATCTGTTTTGTTATCTGTCTGCCGCCTGCCCAGACCTCTAGCCCGAACTCTGTTTATCATTCTGCCCTGCCTACGTGGTACCTGACGCCTGTGATCGACTTATGCTTGTATGACCATTCTTGTGTGATAATAAAGCTGCACATGGATCTTAAAGACACTGCCTCCTCGTTACATATACAGCCCTAATAAACATAACTGATAAGAAAAAAAAACTAAGAAGAAACAGTTATTTCAAAGAAAAAAAACATCAAATTCAAACCAAATTTGAAATGCAACACAGGGAATTCTGGGATCGTCAATTTACATTATTTTTCACTTCCAAAAACGGTATTTCACTGTAAAATTGTCTGAAATGTCTATTACAGTTTTTCACCGTATATATTAGGGGAACTTACCGTTAACCATTTAACAGGTTTTTACTGTAGCATTTCCACAGTTTTTTACAGTTAAAATCACGGTAATTTTTTACAGGTGTTTGTTTGTTTGTTTGTTTAGCTATTTAGTTAGTGTTTAACTTAAAAAAAAAAAATTGAACATCAACCCCAGGAGGTATAATATTAACTAAATATTTACCAAGGGGTCACACTTTATTTTAAAGTCCAATTCTCGCTATTAATAAACCATTAATTATGACTTTTGTCTCAATAAACTCCTAATTTGCTGTTTATTAAGAGTTAATAGGACAGTTGTTAAGTTTAAGTATTGGGTAAGATTAGGGATGTAGAATATGGTCATGCAGAATATGTGTTTTATAAGTACTAATACACAGCCAATATGTTAATAATAGCCATGCTAATACGCAACTAGTTAAGAGTAAGAATTAGTCCCTATACTAAAGTGTTACCATACAAGGTTAATTCAGAGAAAGTTCTCTGATTATTTGTTTATAACTTGCACAAAAGTTGTTTTTACTAAAATAAATAAATAAATAGCATATCAAGCGCAACATATGTAGTGCTATGCAATGTATAATAAATATGCCGTGTTCCCCTCATTAACTTCCCAGTGTGAATTAATTTAATGAGTTGCACAAAATGCAGATGTGATTTAATATGCTGCATCTCCTTTAAAGAGTGAGACAACAAACTTAAACATATTTGTAAATCATGTTAAACACATTTTTTAAAAGTGCTATCCATTTCGTTATGTTGTGTAAAATGTTTTGAGTGAGGGAAACTTTACTGAGTGTGAATTTAACAGAACAGCCTGTTTCTCCTGTTTCTCACATAATGGTTTTATATTGCTGATGCAGGATGAGAGGATCCAACAAACACCGGTAAAAGAACAGTTGAGGAAAGTCGGCAAATTACATTTTCACAAACAAAGCTGTAATTAACAGGAAGGTGTTCCCACGCTCCCAAAAGCAGGTGTTAATGTGAGTTGTGTCTAAATAGTAAATGGATGTGACTTTAATGGATTCTCCCAGTTTGAATGTCATCAATATTCTCTGTGGCCTGAGGGATACATCTGTACTAAACGTCCTTGATGAAGATCCAGTAAGACAAGACCTGTCAATGAAACAGAATATATAATGACCAATGCTTTTTAACCTCATAATATTAAACGATTGTATTTATTTATTTAAATAAACATATGTATATTTATTAGTTACATGTATGTGAATATTTATGTATATTTTTGTTTCTATATTTGATTTACATTTATAATAATAATAAAGGAAAATGTTAGGAAATTTTATTAATTTAATAAGTCATAGCACAGTGTCAACAATATCTGGTTCTGACTCTTAATTGCAATTGTCTATTAATGGCTATTCCTGAGTGCAATCTCTAAAACGTAAAAAAATCTCTCAGAGAAAACTCTGTAATGTAGCAATACAGGTAATCAACATCCAATATTTTTTTTTACAGCAGACAACAACCTCTAATTCAGTGTTTTATCCATACAGCACAGTTTATAATGTGTCACCTTTACTACATACAAAGACAATTTATTTACCAATCTCTGCACATAACACACAATACTTACAGTATTAAACATGCCGTGCACGTATTCTGTGAGTCAGGCATGAACACAAACACACACATGAGGTTGAGGGGAGAATACGGAGGAAATGAATTCAGAACGGGAATGGGAAATCACAGAAATGAAGATCCCAGAATGTCTGCTTGAAATGCGTGATGATTTTTGAAGGCCATGAAACATCCGGAGCTGTGTGTTATATCTCAAGTGAAAGCTACTGAGAAGATATTGTGTATATGAGCCATAAATGCCTATGGCATTTTCCACAAATTTGGTACAAGCTGGTGCCCTGTGACTTTAAGCATTAGTGGCATGATATTTTATTTTCTCCTGTGAAAACTGCTAGAAATGTTAGATAAAATATTTAAATAAATAATGTGTTATAAAACATATATTTAGTTTGTTGCGTTATTATTTTGACACCCAATATGTAATAGAAATTGTTAATCTTTCTTTTTTTTTTTAGATCGCATTTTATTTTTAAATTTTTTTTACACAAATTGGGGCAGATAAAATATTGAATTAAAAATAAATGATGTGTAATAAAACATATATTTACTTTATTACATTATTATTTTGACACCCAATAATATACATTTTTATATATAATTTTTTTTATTTTTCTCTATTTTTTACACAAATCGGGGTTTCCCAAAAATTCAACCCTGTGGCCAAAGTAATTGTAAGAGAACATTAATAAGTTTTATTTGAATTCATATGAAATATGAGATCAGATCAATAATTACAAACCAACATTATATCCAAACTTTCACCTGCTTAATTTAGAATAAATTTAGAATAAAAATAGAATAAATCTGCAACCTGTTTCCCATTTTGTCATATTTTTATTATTATTATTATTTTTATTATTATTATTATTTTCTCATTAAGAATGAATTTTCTTTATTTTCTTTCAAAATAATAATAATGATAATAATAAAAAATCTAGCTACAGAATTATGAAATCACAGAAATCAGGGTGTAGACTGTATTTCGACAGCTAACAAATATAGGTAACAGGGTTGCAAAAACGGCAAACTATAGTTTCATAAGTACTGCGAGCATACAGTAAATGCAGGTCCAAGAGAGGCGTATTTTACAGAACAGGCATTTTATTAATGAACGAGTGTTGGCGGCGTATAGCAGAAAAAAGCTCTGCTTTGATCTCTGAAGCGTAGGGACATATGGATGGTGTGGAGACTGTGATTTGTCCAATCAGGTGTCATCTTTCATAATGAATTCTGTATGTGTTTGGCAAGACGCCCAGTCAGAGACACTTTTTGGGATTTTCAAAAGATGAAGCCTGTCTTTTTAATGTTTAAATACACGCTGAACATCTGAGCTAACTTCAAGTTGACCCATACAGGGAGAAAACGCATATGAATCATTTAAAAGTAAAGGGGAAAAAAAAGAAGCAGAAAGGAAAAGAGAAAAAGAAAGCCTGGCGTATGTGTTTATATAAAACAAAATGTGCATGTTATGGAATCAAAACAGCATAACAGAGCTGGGAATGATGTTACAGTTTGTGTATGAGGGGGAAAAAAGGAATATCATCTTGGGATCACATATTTAGACGTAACTTTACTTAAAGCAGAAGCTTAAGCACCAAAGAATTATCTTTTCTATCTGCAAAAATATACAGAACGCTGCTGTCAGGATTCTAACTAGAACCAGAACATTTGAGCATATCACACCTCAGGTCTTTACACTGGCTTCCATTTACATTTAGGATTGATTTTAAAGTATTATTACTCATTTATAAATCACTCAATGGCCTAGGACCTCATACATTCCAGATATGCTCACTGAATATAAATTTAACAGACCCTTTAGATCATCATGATCAAGTCAGTTAGAAATATCAAGCGTTCACTCAAAACAAGGAGAGTCTGCTTTTAGCTACAATGCCACCCACAGCTAGAACCAGCTTCCAGAAGGGATCAGATGTGCTAAAACATTAGCCCCATTTAAATCTAGACTCAAAACACATCTGTTTAGCTGTGCATTTACTGCATGAGCACTGTGCTACATCCAAATTGTATTTTATGTATCACCATCTTTTATTCTTAACTGTTTTAATTCATTTTAAAATCTTATATCCTTGCTTTTATTGCTATGATTATTTTTATGATTATTTTAAATTCCTTTTATGTGAAGCACTTTGAATTTGAATCATTGTGTATGAAATGTGCTATTTAAATAAACTTGCCTTGCCTTACAGTACTCGAGAATTTCTTGGATCCATTAAGAGCAGTGTTCTCTTTTCGAAAGGGTTAGAGCCTCCTCTACTGGCCCATAAACAACTCGACACAAACTCATGAGAAATACATGCACTCTTAAAAATAAAGGTGCTGAAAATGTTCTTCACAGCGATGCCATAGAAGAGCCATTTTTGGTTCCACAAAGAACCATTCAGTCAACGGTTCTTTAAAGAACCACCTC
Organism: Barbus barbus; assembly: GCF_936440315.1. Classification (NCBI taxonomy): domain Eukaryota; kingdom Metazoa; phylum Chordata; class Actinopteri; order Cypriniformes; family Cyprinidae; genus Barbus; species Barbus barbus. The sequence continues at coordinate 22,400,311 of NC_136715.1, read as the reverse complement.
ATTCTTACCTTATAATCTGAAGAACCTTCTTTCGCCACAAAGAACATTTTGTAAAACAGAAAGGTTTTTCAGATGTCAAAGGTTCTTTATGGAACCATTTAGACAAAAACAAAAGTTATTCTATGGCAACGTGAAGCACCTTTATTTTTAAGAGTGTATGGTCTGCTTGGCTCATTGGTCCATTTGTGGGGTTTATGTCACTCATATATTTCAGTCACAAAACATAATCATATATTCATGTGTTTGTGTTGTCATGGTTAATTATGTTACAATGTGCATATTCATTATGTCAAATGAGTGGAAACAAATTAAGAGTAGGATCCAACCAGCTCATACAATACAGCAGGGTTATATCACAGTACCGCTGTAGTTGGGAATGTCTCCTCCTAATGGATTGTGATGATTCTTTGATGATTTTGATCCTAAGAGAGAGGAAACTTAATTCTGGAAAGCAACAGGGAACACCTGACTTGCTGTGCATTCAACTCCTTGGCTGTCCTGATGTACTCAAGGTTTCATTGGTTAGTGAGGATGAGGAACTATTGAGCTTCCTTCAGCCAGATGGAGTTCTTTGAACCTCTGTAAAGCCAGAGCAGAAGTCGCACTCCAATCTACAATCTACTACAATCAAAGCTTCTTGATGGTCTTGGGCTCATGCCACAAAAACCACAAGAACGGTTCTACTCAATTTCTGTCTACAAACTTGTAGTTGCCTTCTCCAGTGCACTTCCAATATGCAGAGAGCATTGGAGAAGGAACCCCCTGCAAAGATCAGAAGATCCATCAAACCTCTCTAGAAAGTTTATGTTCTTGAACAGGTAGAAGGACTGGGAACAGATGATGATTCTGGAGGATCCACAGAGGTTGGGGGAGGGGGAAGCAGTCTGATGTAGCATCTTCCTAGCTGTGCCAACAGGCTCTGAGAAAGCGCCCCTGATCAGAGACCACTTTGAGGAGTTCTGCTTCCCCTGTTGCATTCTTACTTGAGGTAATATTCTCTAAGGAAGTTCTATGGCCCAAGGAATGCCATTGCAAGGGTTTATTGATGCCAAACACAAAGCAAAGGCACAAGCGTAGTACTCAGAGACAGAAACTGAATAAACGAAAGACTACACAGGCAGCATACTGAAATCAGAAACAGAAGTCTAAAAACAAAATTGGGGTAAATATACTTCAATTGATCAGTTCATATTAATTAAGCACAAATGTGTGGGAATTAGGAGTGGATGATTACAATTTAGAAGGTTGGTGCAGGTTGATCTCTTGGCAGGTATGAAGGCGAAAATGAGGGGGAGGGTCTACTTACATTAAATTCACTAAATGTCTTGTTGGCAAAGAAAAAAAAACTGCTCAAAACTGTGGCTCCCTTTCCTGGATCTTTGACACCACCCAACACACTCTGGCTCCCTATAGTAAACAACAAATCAGGATTCACTACTGTGATGTAAACCAAAAGCTATTACCTATATACATATATGTTTCATTCTGTCAATGGGAAATACACTATAGGAATCAATGTAATAAGGAAACTGTGCTCATCAACTTCTCTGGTCCCCATTAGCTATTAGCGGAAACTATAGCTATTATCTTTCTTCATTCATGTCCATTCAAATGTGTCTGTGTATTGCTCAGGCAGCATTTTCACACAAAGGTACACCCCGCAACTGATTTCAGACAGACTTCTGAGGCAGTTTAATGATCTACAATGAAACAATGAGAGACCTTTGGTGACTAAGGAAATATTTGATCACTATAATATTAATTTATCTCTGGAAATAACATCAGAAGTGGAAAAAAGTTTATCAAAAACGCACATTTACACAAAAACTGACCAACCACAACTTTCAGATGCCATTTTTATTCTTCTCAACTGTCATGGAATCAAATGCACAGGATTATGAGATATCATAAGGACAAATATATGCCTCCTTTCCAAAACCGACCAGATTAAGTTATCTCAGCAGACAGGATGTGACACGATCACTGGATTCGGATGTGCTTTGTTGCCTTCCTATCTCCATATGATGCCTGAGGAGCATTTTTCGTCTTTCAAACACAGCCCTAGAGTTACCTATACTATTAAACCACATGTGTCAGAATTCAGGTAGCTAGCAACAGACATGTTGAAAGCTTAACTAAAAAGTAAATTGTTCATTAATTGTCAAATTAATAATAATAGTTCACCTGAAAGATAGAAATGATTGTAGAAAAATTATTATCGGGGTCATACTACACTTTTCCTTCCACTTACTTCCATTCATATGCATGCGATTACAAGAGACAGAAAACGCAACCTGCTGTGAATTTCAAGTTCAAGTTTGGTTGATTCTGACCTATGAATTCGAACCATGTTAGTACCAACAGAAGATTGACCAATGCTATCTCATGGAAAATTTGTACGTATTTTACATGCTGGCTAATCCGTTCGAAATCGTATTTTGTTCGATTTTTGTGATGGTTCAACGCTATCTCACGCCAATTCGTACATATTTCGTATATATACGGCTAATTCGTACGACCTCACTCGTACGATTTAGTGCGATTTGTCTAAACCCCAGTGACGGGTAGGTTTAGGAGCAGGGTTAGGTGTAGGTCATTTGTACAAATTCATACGAATTGGCAACTCGTAAAATACGTCAAATTTAACAAAAATTGTATGAATTTGTACGAGTGAAGTTGTACGAATTCGTACGAATTAGCCACCTCCTAAAATGTGTACGAATTGCCGTGAGATCAGGCTGGACAGTTAAGTTTAGGGGTGGGGTTAGGTGTGGTCCTTCATAAGAATTCCTACGAATGTGCCACCTCGTAAAATACGCAAACTTATTCAATCTTAAAGTCTAGTGTGACGGTGGCATTAACAAATAGCGTTTTGGAATGCTACGACGTGCAATATTGAGCTTCTTTAACTAGAAACATCAGCGTTAATGTAGTAGGGTATATTATATGCCTTATTTTAAGTATCTAAAAAAAAGTCTCATAGTCTAAACTGATAACTCAAAGCAAAGTCAAATAATCAGTCCCTGTTTTACTAGAAGGAACTCAAGCCCAAATAATTTAAAGAGCAGTGCTTTAAAAATTCACCAAAAACAATTCCTTTGCACTCCAACAATTCAGCTATCATTTCATCTGAATTTGCCATCGGTCTCATATGTATGCACACACAGGAGCACATTGGCAAGTGGAACGCATCCTCTTGCAGGCTCAGAAAGTGTCTTCCTCACTTCTTGCTTTCAGGTTTAAAATGAGCTACACGTCACAGGAGAGCAAATGATGCATTTGTCCACACTCGCTGCCCATGAGGCATGTGCAAATTCGCAAGAAAAGTGGTTCTCAAAATGGAAATACTGCCCTTAAACTGCAGGGAATATGGATTAGTTCAGTCAACTGTGGTGAATCTCAGGCAAAGACAGGCAAGACAAATATATTTATGAGTCTTTGAGGCAGGAGGGGCAGTGCTTTATAAGGACTGGTCTTTGAGTGCTTACTCATCTTGAAACTTCAGTCCCAGAGAAAATCGCAATATACAGTTTAATTTGTTTAGAGTTTCACAACCATCAATTTGATCCTCAAACACAGTCCAGACTTCACTACAGTGTCAGCAGACTATTTCGCTGTGGCTGTATAATGTAGGCTCATACGCCAATGTTAAAAGGATCTAGGTGCAGCTTTATTTGTGAAGGCGAGATAGAGGGCAACGAAGACAACCATGAATACTGACTTACCAAACCACACTGCATAAAGGACAAAACATTGAAATGGTTTATTTGACTTTTTCTAACATATCTGAATGATCATGTGACACTGAAGATTGGACTAATGATGCTGAAAATTCAGCTTTGCCATAACAGAAAATAATCACATTTTAAAATATATTACAATACAAAGCAGTTATTTTAAATTGCAATATTAGTGTTTTTACTGTTTTTTTTGTTTTTGAGCATATAAATGCAGGTTTGTTGAGCATAAAAACATTTAAACATCATAATGTTTCCAGGCGTTTGACAGATACTGTATATACAGTTTTGGTAAAAAATAAAAATAAAAGTTTACAGAATTCTTAACCTTATTAAAATGTTAAAATTGTTTTATCACAATTATAGGGATCATACAAAATGCATGTTATTTTTTTATATTATTTAGTATTTATTTACTATTATTATAATACTATTATTTATTTATTTATTTTATGAGTACACCTGTGGGTTGTGTCATATTTTGCAGTTTACAATAAGGAAGAGCAAGTTCTTTGAACTGCAGTTTTTAACCCTTTTAACAAAGTATGGCGGCTTTTTCATACAATATTAACCGCTAGGGGGCAGTCAATATCAACCGTATGACAGCCTATTTTGTGCTTACAGTAAACACCATCCCAATATAGAGCGGAAATGTGGCGGGCAGAAGGTCCTGTCTTATTGTTTGAAGGCAGAAGGAAAAGCCGCACCCTCCATCTGGCTGTCACGGGTCACACTGGGATAAAAGTTACCAGCAGACCCAGAGCTGTGAGAGATTCTGTTCATGTTACAGTTATCTTTACTCAATCTATCAAGCAATATAGGCTACATATCCAAAGAAATCAGCTGACATAAATCTGTGATTGTGCGATTTCTCTGCGCATGTCATAATCGGTTATTTCACAGGCCAGAAAATATTAAATCACATCAACTCATACCAACCAGAATTCTAGAATTGACCTTTAAGTAAACATTTCACACACAAACACACAAAAAAACAACACCTGCAGACCAGTTAGTAAAAGTCATTGCAAAGTAATGCTCTGAAGTGAAGTCATTTGTTTGCATATGCGGCTTGGTTTGACATTTTGTTATCTAATGCAATGACATTCAGACTGTTTAAGTGTCCAAATACTTTTGGGACCGCTGGCGTCTGGTATCCAAGGAATATAGAGACAGTATTAAGCAATCCTGAAAAAAGGTCAAAGTTTCTCTTTAGTTCTGGCTAGTGTGAAGTCATCTAGTGGGTGTCGTGATCCAGCAGGTCCTCACTGGTTCTGTTTCTTATCTTCAAACACACACTTCTTGCAGACGTCTAGAACAAAGAGGTCTGTGGTTAAAAATACACCTCCACCCAACTCTGCTACATAGATACATCCACGAATAATGTGTTTGGCTGAAAGTGTGAGCTACTTTGTAACCCAATAATATAAACAATAACATTTAAATGACATAATTAGAATCTGAAGTGTGATAATAAACCCAAAAATAAAGTTTAGAATAAAGCAATAAGCCCCAAGAAGCTGTGGTTTACAGTGAATTTACAACCCCTTTAGCAGTTAGAAATTTACTGTAAACCACGGCTTCATGAGGCTTATTGCTTTTATAAAACGGTTATTCCATATATGTAGTATGGTTTCACAAAATATAAAACAGAGCAAATAAAGTGTAATGATATTGATAAAAAACACTATTCTTCCGCCAAACAATGCAGTTCCGGTTGTGGTTCCAACAAAGAAACTTTACAAAATGAAATGGATAAGATTCTAAGATTTAAGATTCTGCACTACATTACAAATGTGTGACACTGACCACGGGAAGTACTTGCTTTCGTTGAGGCACACCAAATTCATTGAGGAACGTTCTCCAATCATACCTCACCGTAAAAAAAAAAGAAAAAAAGTTGAGCCACCTTAAAAGTTTAAGGCAACCAGCTTCAGCAGATTTTTGAGTTTTCTCAAATTCTTCTCAACTAAAAGTTGAGAAATTTCCTAAAGAATAAACTGAGAAAGCTCAAAAATCTGCTGAAGCTGGTTGCCTTAAACTTTTAAGGTGGCTCAACTTTTTTGTCTTTTTTTTTTTTTTTACCCTGTTGATCACATGAATCTTCAAGTTCAGGTTTTATTTACTAAGGCATTTTCACTAGTGACCTGAAACATTAGTGACTTCTATCATCAGTAATTTGTTTGTGTTATTGAGTTTGTTATGTTACAATAGCGGCGTCCGTGTGTGTGTGTGTGTGTGTGTGTGTGTGTGTGTGAGGATGAGTTGTCGTGTCCCTCTGTGTTTTTGTGAGTTGATTGAAATGGACAGGAAGGGTCAGGATTAGAGAAACAGGAAGCTGACATAAGGAAGTATCGTGCGTCACACAGATATTCACGTACTGTTTAAAGACATTCCAGACTCAACTCCGAAATGGAGTTTTTCCACAGATCTCCAATTAAACTCCTGCTTTTCGCTGGTAAGTCGCTTTGATTACCTTTTATGATCTTGATACAGTTCAGGTTAATCACTTAATTGAACTTGTATACATATAGTGCTTAACAGCACTTTAATTTCTTTTTATTTCTTTATTGTTGGAAATGCCCAACATAAGAAATCATCATAAATAATTAAATAAATAAATACATTTTGTAGTCTAATTTGGAGGAGATCATGTCTCACATTTTGCCCTAAGCAACACTATTTTTCATAATGTCTTTATTTTTTATCTTTATTTTGGACATACCTTAAAATATTCACTCTCAGAATTGTATGTTTCCACATGACCAGGAACTTTTGGTAACACTTTCTAATACATTATAATGGTATTCTGAAGGCATGAATAATGCATTATAAAAAACGTTATGTTGTATCATCGCATTAATATTCATAAGAACAGTTTAAATGTATTACAATATTTACTTATTTGTTGTTATAGCTTTTAAGAGTATGATGATTTATAACACGTTGCATCCATTTAAGTTACAATGGATTATATTTCTCATAGTTATAATGTATTATAAGTCTCATATCTTTCCATGTTACTTATGTTACTTTACTTAAAGCAGACAAAGACCACTTATAAGTAGTAATAATAATATTAATAATAATAATTGTTTCTCAAACAACCATACGGTCATCTCAGATCATTTAGGGGTTGGATCCAGACTGAAGCTTCTGTAAGATGTAGTAAGATACTGTGCAGGTCTTAAATAAACAATGTCAAGATATGATGTAGTCCATTATAAATGTAAAAGTAGATTTATTATGGTGTTATAAATAATCATACTCTGAAAAGTTATAACCACAAATACGTAAGTATTATAATGCATTGTTGTTATGATTATTCATAAAATAGATATAACACATTATAAGGTTTATATATATATATATATATATATTGCATTATGCATTCATTATAATGCCTTAAGGAAAACCCTTATAATGTATTATAAAAAGGGGCTTCATAGAAAGTGTTACCAAACTTAATTATTTACTTACTTATTTGACTTTTACAAAAACTAAGATGTGATTGTACTGTCAACACAAAAATCTGCATGTGAACACTTGAACATCCCCATGAAGTGCTCTAATTCATGCGTGTCTTTGAGAATAATTGTGCTGTTATTATATATGATCTTTTAAAGCCTGGTTTTCAAGTGTGCTGGATCCATGCAGATTTGTTGACATTTGCCAGTCCTGTCACCAGAATGCCGAATGCAGGCGGAACGATGACTCTCAAAAAAACGCCTGTTTCTGCAAACGAGGGTTCACTGGAGATGGATTCAAAAATTGCCAGGGTTTGCCATTTATTTTATTACATTAAACAAAATGGCTTTTGCTATTAAGAGTAACAAATTCAAACAGAAGAGACTGCCATCCAGTATTGTATGAGTAGTTTGCACATTTTGTAAAACTGTGTTATGTAGTAGTGTTCAGGGTCAGTATCAAACAGGATGATCAGAAATAATATTTCATGAAGTTATCAGAATAAATATTTCTATAATAAACTTCAAACTGACTGATGTTATAAACTATAATGTCTAGTTTATATTTAAAGGCAACACAATTAAAATCCATATACTGAATCATTAAGAACAGATAAGATTGTATTACTTGGATCTTTAATTCAAGTAAAAAAAAAAAATAAAAAAAAAAGTTTTTGAGTTTTTGAGAAACAGTCAGTTTTGGTCCACCCTACAACTTATAGCTGTAGATAGTTTCATATCAGTCGGTCACTCCGAGTCACGTCGGTGACCGACGAATTGGGATCTTGCTTAGAGAGATATTGTGGATATTGGCATGCGATTATTGCATCCAGCTGCCGCTAATCACAGCGTGAGTATAAGTAGGCAGCGGGTGCAGTGCATATTCAGCTTTTCGCTTCGGAGACGAGCGTTCGTCGTTCTGCTCCTGACCAACCTACAGTGTCTGCAAGTCAGTGCGCTCTTCGAGGCATTCTTGCCAATATCCATTGGCTTGATTAGATACTCTCGTAGGGGATTGGTCTCTCTAAGCGAGATCCCAATTCGTCGGTCACCGACGTGACGTCTCCGTTCCCTTCTTCAGGGAAGGAGGGTTACATACGTAACCGAGACGTTTCATATAAAGTTTTATATGACAGTTAGTTCAACTCTTCTAATGTGATTTTGATATGCACTCTTAAAAATAAAGCTGCTTCACGATGCCATAGAGGAACCTTTTTTGTCTAAATAGATCCATAAAGGACCTTTAACATCCGAAGAACCTTTCTGTTTCACAAAATGTTCTTTGTGGCGAAAGAAGGTTCTCCAGATTATAAAAAAGGTAAGAAAGAGATGGTTCTTTAAAGAACCTTTGACTGAATGGTTCTTTGTGAAACCAAAACTGGTTCTTCTTTGGCATCGCTGTGAAGAACCTTTTAAGCACCTTTTTTTTTAAGAGTGTAAGTGCTGATATTTAGCTACTGATTTTTCAGTGTCCTTTCTTACATATTTTGATATTAGGTGGCAACAAATGAGTCATTCACTCAACAGACTCATTCATTTTTTTGTGAATTTCCAAGACAAAAAAAAAAAAAAGTCTAGCGGATACAATAATAACTGCTTAGCAACCACATAATAACCTAGCAAAGCTAGGTTCAGACACTTTCAGAAAATACCACTCAAACCACTTCAGATTTACTCACTCAAATTCTCCTCTGGACTGTCTTGCTGAAACACTTCAGTGCATAGAGCTGCTGCTTCTCAGTTTAATGGATCTGCTTATATGACCCTTTACAGATGACAATGAGTGTGAGAATGTAACCGATATATGTGGCCCAAATGCCACATGCAACAACACTGTAGGAAATTACTACTGTACCTGTGTGTCTGGATTCACTGCAAACGGAAAGCAGGAATTTCAACCTAATGATGGGACCAAATGTAAAGGTATGAATCAGTCATACACCACAATATACTTGAAGAAATGTATGAAAGCCAAGACGAAGAGTATATAACTGACTCTATAATAGTGAAGACGAGCTTGGCTATTCTATGAATTGCAGATATTGATGAGTGTATGGATGCTGATAGATGTGGACCATTTTCTAAATGCCACAACACAAACGGCTCATTCAACTGCTCGTGTCTGAGAGGTTATACGTCCCTAGCAGGGCCCTGGTTTAAGCCTAAAAACGGGACGGACTGCAGAGGTGAGAACTGTTACACTCTGCTCTCAGTATACTGTGTATCTGAAATTGTGGTTATAATCTTGCTGTGAATTTTACATTTCATTTTCCCTCATGTGCTTGTTTTAACATTTTGGTGTTTTTGTGTTTGTGTCAGAGAACCCAAAGAAGCACTGCCATCAGGACCACAGATGTATCAAAGATGCTGTTAACAACACACTGGAAAGAGTGAGTGAAGTATTAACTTTATTATTCCACATAATATTTGTGCATTACGAACCTTTTATAGTATAATATGTATTTTTACATATTATTGGAAATAGTGAGTTACATTCTGTATGTGAAGGATTCACTTTATTTCAATATATCACATAATAGTCACATAGAATAAAGCATTTATATTACTGTATATATTGTTATTTAATATTGCTAATGATACAAGAAATGGCAAATACTTAACTTTTTAATTTTGCCATTATACAACATATGATAGAGGGGGGGGGGGATAAAATAAAATAAATGGTAATAATAATAATAATTTGCCAAGAGATGATCAAACTAAAAAATGTTGCAACATTTTCCATGAAACCTTTTAAAATGTGATGTGAAGCTGAATTTTCACCAACAGAAATCATTCTAATATTAGTGTATTATTATGTATTATTATTATCAATGTTAAATACAGTTGTGCTGCTTAATATGTTTGTGGAAAGTATGATATATTTTTTGAGAAATTTAAAACAAATTTAAAGCATCCTTGGTAAATTAAAATAAATAAATCTTACTGAACCCATACTTTTGAACTGTTTATATATTAGTTTTAATCTCAGCTGTAAATAACTGTATTCATAGTTGTAATTGTTTTTACGACTATAATTGATTTAAGCCCACAATTTGTAGGGGGGGGAAATGTGCAGAATGTGACAGTGCTGCTTTCTGTGCATCAGTGCAAAAATAAATCCTGTCTTTATTTTAAACGTCTGGGTAATAGGTAAATAACTGGACATCTTGTCCAAATGTAGTCACATCCCTCTCAGATGTTTTTCCTCTCACCTTGCTGAGAACATCTCTATTTCAGGAAACAGCTGCTCTGGAGGTTTTGTCATGAGATTTTTGTCATATAACAATCAGGATGGATGGAGTGTTTTAGGAAATGTCATCAATATTTGAGGAATTGTGTGAGAGGCCACACAGAAACACCCATAGATATCACTTTAATTTAATTTACATTGCACCTCAAAAAAATGTAAATAGCAACTTTAATAGTAAGTTATAAAATTAAGCTGATATATTAAAAACATAACTACATGCTAGTTACTTTTTATGGAAAGTAATGCATTACATTAATTTTGCATTACTTTTTGTCACCTGAGCTGGGCTTGCTTAAAAAAAAAAAAAAAAAAAAAAAAAAAGTAAATTTTTTTTGGCAACTGTAAAAGCACCAAAAGTGAAATGAATAAGCCTGGGCCTAAAGGAAGTGCTTTTGTCTCTGTAACTCCCTCCCAATGTCTCTCAATACAGGGGCAGGAGAGCTGTCAAAGAATGTATTGGAAAACGAAGCGACTTGTGTTGCTTATTTGAAAAAGCAACTCAGATATTTTCTTGTAAATTTAAAAGTAATGTGTTACTTTACGTTTTACTTGAAAAAAGTCATCCGATTGCGTAACTCGTGTTGCTTGTAATGCGTTACCCCCAACACTGATAATAATAATAATAATCAATATTTTAGACATATTACATGTGTATACAAATGCATTTAGGTCTTTACAGCATTCGGTCCTCATCCTTACAGATTCACAGTTTTGATGCAAGTGTGAGAGAATAGTGTCCTCTGCTGGCGAAGCTGCAGATCTGCATTTCCTCTCATTGCAAATATTATACAATTATCTAAATGATTATGATAAATGATTCTCTTGTTTATTCGCTGGTTGGTACTAGCCTTGTAGTATTGTGACGTCTCATACTAATAGACTAATCATGCTATAACCAAATTTGTCTGAGGAAGTTTATGCAGAATTTATTTTTAATGTGCTTGCTGATTCAGGCCTATGATACAAGTCTGCATGTATTGTCTGCATCTTCCCTGTGATGTGTAATATTTCAAATGCCATCATTCATGATGTATCATATACCAAAAAAAGAGTGAATTTTAAAACTCTTTTCCTCTCTCTGGGCTGTAGATGATTAATCTGTCAACGCCAGAGCGTCTGAAAGAGATAAGGCATCAAACATCAGCTGATCTCTCTCCTGTTCTCCTCATGTCATACATCGAGGCCATGGCCTTCCATAAACTAAGTGCTAGAGATAAGTCTCAACATCCTGAGGAACACATCAATGAAACCATCACGGTAATGTACGGTAATGTGTTTTAAAAACACACCTGTTAATTTTAGTAAGCCTGAATGTTTTACACCAAAAAGTATAAATTAAAAAGCATAACCTCAAATTATGCAATTGCATTACACCCTATACAGTAGAAGCACTATTCAAATCAATTAGGAAGCTACATAAACACAGCATTATAAATTGAACTGATTATCCATGATCACAGTTGTTATATGTTCGTAACTGAAATCATTGCCTGTTTGCTTTGTGTTTTTTCTGGTAGAATCTGGTTTTCAGTGTGAATAACTTAGTCAAGAAGGATGAAAAGGTGGAATGGGACAAGATAAATGAGGATTTGAGGAAATATTATGTCACCACACTCCTTCACACAGCAGAGAAGGAAACACTAGCCCTGTCTGCTGGATACACACGCACAACGCAGATGCAGGTGGATGCTGGTGAAGTAGGTGAGACCTCTGAAGCCTAAAACATGACCTAACACACTTCATAAACATAATCATTTTTGTGCATAATATAATCTTAATTATCTTAATCATAATATAATGCATAAGAGTTCCAAAAGGGAGTTTTCACAGCAGTGAATCATTTTTGGGTTCCTCAAAGAACCTTCAGTGGACAGTTCTTAAACAAACACTTTTTCCTAGTCTGAAGAACATTTTTGTATAATCTGAATCATCCCTTTTCCACTATAAATAACTTTGTGTGCAGTGGAAAGGTTCCATGGAGGTTAAAGGTTCTTCATGGAACCATAGATACCAATCAAAACCCCATATTTGTAAGAGGGTAGGGTTAACGGATAATGTCTTGTAAGAAAATAGCCAGTACATTTTCTGTTTTTCTACACGCTCAGGAGAACAACAACAACAAAGAATATGTACAAAAGCTGTAAATAGGGTGGTATGCATTCAAAATGTAGACCTTTGTAACTTATGTATCCCTAAAAGGTATATATTATCTCCCACAGCGTATTGGTTCCTTTTGAAAGGGTACTGCCCCAGTGACACCTTTTGTACTTTTTTCTGAGAGTGTATGGATTATAATTTGATGCAGTGCTTGACTCATTTGCATATACTGCTAATCTTATGGACAGAACAGCTGTAGGATACACTTCACTAGTCTTTTTTTTTTTTTATCTTTTCTCAGATATTCTGCTTGATGAATCACATTTGATTATGTTTTATATCATTTGTTCTGGTTTTCTTGTCATTTCATAATACCTGTTTTTACAGTGGATTTCAGTAGCTTCATTTATTGTGATTTAACACTATTTATTTCAACCTGTTAGTGATAAAAGGTGCTAATCATTGTGTTTCCTAGAAATGAAACTATACACATTTGAACCCCACCAAGCCCACAAGCAACCAGTTTCAACAAACATCCAAGGAAACTCCATTTCGCTGACCCCTAAGAATTCAAAAGAGGGAAACAATAACGGTTTGTAAAAGATCTTTCTTAAACCTTCACAGCAAATTGAATACAAATGCACCGTATGATTTTTTCTGTGTCTTGTTCTGTCTCTGCTGTAGGCAGCACCTCCATTGTATTTCTCATTTATTACAATATTGGGGATCTTTTAAAGCCTGCTGATGACCCTGGTGTGGCCGATTACTCTCGCTATGCAGCAGCGGGCGAAATTACAGTTAATTCGCCGGTAATAGCAGCAGCCATCAGTAACCCAAAGACATTTGCATTGAACAATGTGACCTTCACTCTCAAACACACACAGGTGCAGTTTGACTGATTTATTAATTAATTTAAAATAGTTGTGGGTGTGAATGTAATTTTAAATTAATGTACTGAATGAGGTTTGCTTTTTTCATAAAGGAGATAGATCCTGCCCTTGATGAGACTAAATGTGTATTTTGGGAGTATTCCAAGAGCATGATGGGACACTGGAGTTTGGACGGCTGTACACGCACTTGTGTGAATGCCACACACACTTCATGTTCCTGTAATCACCTGACACACTTCGCTATTCTCATGTCCTCTGCGCAAGCCAATGTAAGTCTGAACTACTGCTGCCCTCTACTGGTCCCCTCAAAAACACAATGTCCCCAGAAAGTACTTGGATGCATTAGAAACCAAAATCAACTGGCAACTACGGATTTCTATTTATTTTTTTAAGAAATGTCAGAAAGTGACAGTAAAGACTTTTACATTGTAACAAGAAAATTTTTTTTTTATTAATTTGTACTGTACACTTATAATATTATCAAGATTTTTTCATCAAAAAAACTATTTAGAGGTAATAAGCTATTTTCTGTCCTGTTTTTGACCCCCTCATCAGAACGCTCTGTTTGAATAGGCGTGGCGGATTGTAGACTCAAAAGTAAACGCCCATCGCTATGATTGGCTAATAGTTGTGTATGTTTGACAGCCTACATCCTTCACAGATGGATGCTGTTGTGATTTAGGTTAAAACGCATCAATACTCAGTACATGTCATAACAAACAATCTGTAATAATAGTGCAATAGTGACCACTTAATAAAAACAGTTACTCACACTTGTTTAGTGCGACTGTTGGATCCAATATATTCGGCACAGCATCGTCTTTTAGTTTCAATCTTTCTAAAAATCCGTGTCGAATTGTGCCTTGATTTTAAATTAATCTGCAGTCAAATTAAGTGAATAAAGGACCAGCTTCTTACTGAAACGTCAGTAAGTAATGCCAGTCTGGAATTTCATTAAAAATAAAGTTCATCAACTCTTTCCTAATGTTGGGATTAAAGACTGTGTTTTTCCACAACTTGGTACTGCACAGTGTCTTGTTGTTTTCGAAGCATCTTTATCGTTTGGTTTCTGAGTAGACTTGCACGTTCGCCTCTCTCATAAACGCTACATGCGAAAATCGGTGGGCGGGGCTAAACAGGCAGTGATGTAGAAGCAGGTGTTGTTGTTTTTTTCTTCTGTGTTTAGCCACTTATTACATCATAGAGTAGAACCTTCCACAAGCTGTCAATATAAGCCTTCAATATTAGCTGTTTTTCGACTAATGAGAAGGTTTTGAGATCTGAAACTTACAGGATGCTTTTATAATACAATGACCTCTTAGGGCGTGTTCACACTTGCCGTCTTTTTTGACCAGAAAAAGTTGACGAGCGCTTTTTTAGTAAAATAAAAAGCTGGCAGCGTTTTGGTAACAAATAGCAGCCGAGGACATATTTTGTTGCTATAACAACAGCTGCAATGGTAGCCAAGCACTGTGTTCAGCATAAATGTCAGCTTTAAAGTTAACGTTGGCTATTGAAGTTAACGGCGAGGGTAATGTCGGTTTACAATGACGTTTGTGGGAGCGCGACATTATACGGGGAAGGAAACTCTCCCTGCGTCCCAATGTTCATACTATCCATTCTAAATAGTATGTGAGATTACAATAAGTGTGTCCCAAAGCATAGTATGTTGAAAAGAGTATGCCAAAAGTCCCCGGATGGTCTACTATTTCAGGTCGATTTTTTAAGTGTGGATCCGTGCAACTTGAACTTTTATAAACATCCATTTGGTCGTTAACTTTTAAATGCACCATTATGCAGAAAACATGAGCAGAGTTCTCGCCATGAAAGACCCGTGACTGGCAGATCAACAAGCTACTTTTTTCTCTCCAATACGGTATGAAATGAAATGTGGAGGATGTTAACTGTGACAAGATGATTGACAGGAGAGTTTACAGTGACAGGGTGCGTGTAACAGATGCAACAGAGCGGTCCGTTAAAGACGCAGTTGTGTGACGTGATAGTATGTCCCAAAGCTTGCCTACTCTTCTACTACACACTCAAAAGTGTGTACTTTCTCTTCACCAAAAGAGTACACACTTTAAGGGCGTAGTATAAGTAGGCACATTGGGAAGCAGCATGTATGATATGCTTCCAACAATTTCGTCCAGGAGCTCCGGTTGATGCACGGTTTGCGGCATATTTTAGACTGCATAGAGTTTTGTACTCATATCATACAACTCCTTGTGCTCCGAAATGAGTACAATCTGTCTACCGGCTATCTTATCTTTTTTCTTGTTGTTATGGAAACGACTCGCCACTCGCTTGTCATTGGTCAGCTGTCAAAAAGGCGTTTGATGTAGGGTGTTTTTTTTTCAGAAAAGTTTAACTTTTTCAACTTGAAAAGATGCTGTGTCCTACTTTTTACTAAGAATTAAGATTTTTTTACGCTTAAGTCAAAGCTTAAGACTATTCTTAAGAGCATTTCTGAGAGGTTTTATACATACGGACCCTGGGGCCGTATTCACAAAACATTTTAAGGGTAAAAGTAGCTCATAACTCACAGATTTAGGAGAAAATCTTAAAATTAATAGTCAGTCCTAAATTTAGTACTCCTATATTTTTTGCTCTAAGAGTGTTTCACAAAGCGTTTTAGCACTAAAACTAGCTCCTTAGTCTGTGAAACATTAGGAGTAGTGAAGAGGAATACGTCACTAAGACCAAGCCACAAACTATCCTAATATAAACATTTTAGAAGCATTTGACGGGAGGTTACTCCAATTCCAAATTTTCCTTTTATTATATCCTTGTTTTTATTAACCAGTTGGACAAGTAACAGCTGTTTTTGCGTCCACTTTTTTATTTATATATTTTTTTTTACATTTGCATGTATTACTATCAGCCATGATTATTCTACTCTGTTAATTAAAAGGCTGTTGACAGTATATGCATATCCGCTAATTGTTTTTGAGAAGCACACATGTAAGAGGCTGACAATAAGCTGAACATATACTTGTTTAATTAGTGGCACTTATCCTGCATTTTAAAATCTTTATTTGAATGTGGCAATTAACTTTTTTTTTTTTTTTTTTTACCTTTATTTGAATATGGCAATATGTGCTCTACAATATTTCCATGAATAAATCGCTGACAGAGACTGCAGCCAATCACTGTGTGTATAGTTAATAAGCATGCTGACATCATCCATAGCAATGAGGTAAACCCCGCCCCCTTACTCTGAGCTTAAGACTTCTCTCTATTTCTTAGTCAAAGTTTGTCTCCGCAGCTTTATTAATATAAGAGAAATATAAGAGAAATAATAAGAGAAAACTCTTTAGGAGAACTCTTATTAGATAAAATAAGATCTGGGCCCGTATTCATAAAGATTCTAAGAATCCTCTCAGAAAACTCTTAATTTAGCTTAAAAACTTTTACGTAGGAGTCTTATCTTAAGAGCGATTTGGGACCGATCTGAGAGCAACTCTGAGTAAGGAAAAGACAAAAACTTTCATCTTAGTGAGGAGGCGGGGTTGACCCCGTTGCTATGTATGACACAATCTTTTGAAGACTGTGATTGGTTGGTTGTCAAGAAGGAAATAAAAGAGTGCTTTTAAGAGTAGGGTATATTAAGCCTTCACTTTGAAATTACAGGCGGAATTTTTCCTCTCGCTCTTTCTCACACACACACACACACACACACACACACACACACACACACACACACACACAAACACACACACATTATATATGTATATATATTCTTTATTTTTTATTTTACCATGCTGTCATACTTATAGAGCCGGCGCCAGGGCACCACCATCGGGGGGCATTTAAATTTCTAGGGGGGCACAAATCACGTTGTGTGTGTGTGTGTGTGTGTGTGTGTGTGTGTGTGTGTGTGTGTGTGTGTGTCGGGGGGGGGGGGGGCAATCTGTGCTAAAGCGTGCAATCGCAATATGTGCGCTGTTTTATCGGTACTTTCGCTTTCAAAATCGATCGCGTTCAGCAAGGAGGGGAGAGGCTGGAAAGTGGGGGGGCACAGTAACTCGTTGGGGGGGGGGGGCACGGCCCGCGACGCCCCTTGGCGCCGGCCCTGCATATTTACTGTGTTTTATAGGAAATGAACAGAGACATATAAGCCTAATAAGTGCTGTAACAGACCCAAATCATCACTGCTACATAGTTGCATTTTTCCAGTTGCCAAATATGTTAATGTAGTGATTTCTGGCGCTATGGCAATTCTGCGCGGTGTCTGAGATGTTAGCATGTCTTTAATAAGATCAGTCACAAACATGATCCCTGCACGAACTAATGTGTAGTGTCTTATTAACTCACTGTCATGCATTGTGTGCAACACATTTCTTCTCCCTCTTCATTTTCGTCCATTTTCTCCGCTGTTAAAGAAACTCTTAAGCCCCTTAAAAGTCCTCATCCATACTCCTAACAAGTTTGACCTTAAGACCTCTTTTAAGGGTTAAGATGCTTTCTGAATTACTTTTTTCTTTACTAGGATTTTTTCTTTAATTTTAAGAGTAAACGCCCACATTTCTAAGAATTTTCTTAGAATTTTGTCACTAGGAGCTACTTTTTGCATTAAAATTCGTCATGAATACGGGCCCAGATGTTTTGTGAATACGGGCCCATATGTACTAAAACATTAGCCACATTTAAATCTAGACTCAAAACACATCTGTTTATTTCATTTACTGAATGAGCACTGTGCTACGTCCGAACTGATTGCATTGTATTTTATGTATAATAACTGTTATTCTTAATTGTTTTCATTAATTATAAATCATTTTTAAAATGATTTGAACATTTTTTAATTTCTTGTTTTTATTGTTGTGATTTTTTCTTTCATGATTATTTAAAATCCTTTTATATGTAAAGCACTTTGAATTACCATTGTGCATGAAATGTGCTATATAAATAAACTTTGCCTTTGCCTATGAGCTGCAGAAAAAGATGTGTGCGGTGGCATTTTAAAAAGCGCTCAGGACTTTTTTGAAAACACGGTTTAATCTACAGGATTATAATGTAAATATAATATAATGTAGACGCTGGCAGCTTCAAAAAAAGACGGCAATTGTGAACATAGCCTTATATGTCAAAAGATCAAGGGAATTGCGACTTCTCCGCTTATGACCGCTTACGTAAATGTAGCCTGTTCCTGTTCTGTTTTATGCAGTTGCTGGCACACTATAATGTTCTGACGAGAATAACGCAGCTGGGAATGGTGATCTCCATCATCTGCCTGTCCATGTGTATCTTCACCTTCTGGTTCTTCCGAGACATCCAGAACACCAGAACCACGATTCACAAGAACCTGTGCTGCAGCCTCTTCATGGCCCAGTTCATCTTCCTCATTGGAATTAACAAGATCGCACATAAGGTTCACTCCTCACACTATTAATGTGTCAGATGGAGACATAAACTCTTAAAAAATAAAGCCTATTTTAAGTAATATTGTAATATTAATACTTGTTTGTTCACTATGTGTTTCAGTGGTTCTGTTCGCTTATCGCTGGCCTTCTGCACTATTTCTTCTTGGCTGCGTTTGCTTGGATGTGTATAGAGGGGATCCATTTATATCTCATTGTTGTTGGCGTCATCTATAACAAAGGTTTTCTCCACCGTAACTTCTACTTATTTGGTTATGGGTGTCCTGCTGTGGTTGTTGCAATATCTGCAACTCTTGGTCATAAATATTATGGCACCAATACTGTGTAAGTTATAAGTATTTTAATTTTGTGGTATTTGTTAAGGAAAGCATAACTATTGCTATGAGCAATCTATGTTATTTTTAACGTAAGCATTGGTGTGGCTTCTGATGTCAGATTTAACTGTACAAAATGCCTGTGTTGCAAAATAAGGTGGATAGTATTTAAGCTTTGCTTCACTCACATTTGCTTCAGACAATGTAAATGTAGTTTTGTAATAACTAACTTGTGTTATTGATATCTTGTTAAGGTGTTGGCTAAGCACTGAAAATAACTTCATCTGGAGTTTCATAGGACCAGCCTGTCTGATCATTCTGGTGAGTATATGCTCTTGTGTTAGTGTGCATTGAGAGCATTTACAGTTTGTTAATCCTTAGTACCTCAGTTAAATTAGTTGATATTCAGCCTCTAAATCCTCCAATCACACTCTTAAAAATAAAAGTGCTTCACAATGCCATAGAATAACCTTTTTGTCTAAATGGTTCCATAAAGAACCTTTAACTTATATATGTTTATACTTATATATAATACTTATGTATTAACTTATACTTAGATACCATGCCTGTTCGACAGGGCGTTCCTAAAGGTTCAGTATTGGGCCCAGTTTTGTTTAGCATATGTATGCTACCACTTGGGCAGATCATCAGGCGGTATGGTCTTATAGGTATGTGGATGATACCCAGATTTACATCACCACTAGCTCTGATGTCCACTGCACTAAATGAGTGTCTACAAGAGATCAGAATCTGGATGCAGAGTAACTTCCTGAAACTGAACTGATATTAATTGGCACAGTGGCGGCCACTCGTAAGGCCAATGGCATCAGTTTGGCTGTTGATTCTAGCATAGTTCATCCATCTTCACAGGTGCAAAATCTTGGTGTCATTTTTTATCCTCAGCTTGATGCACATATAAAACACATTTCTAAAATTTCCTTCTACCGTCTTAAGAACATTGCACAGCTTATGCCTTTTCTAACTTTTGCTGATGCAGAAAGGCTTATACATGGCTTCATAAAATCTAAATTAGATTAATGCCCTGTTTTCTGGCCTACATTCAAAATTCTGCTGCTCATGTGCTTACTCGTACCTCTCCACGGGAACACATTACACATGTGCTTTCACAGTTACACTGGCTTCCTATCAATGCTTAGACTGATTTTAAAATTATAATTTAAACATGCAAAGCACTACATGGGACTTCACCAGCGTATCTTTGCTCTCTTTAAGTTGATATACGCCTTCTCGCTCTCTCCGCTCTGGTTTATTTTATCAGCCTCCATGCAAACTTAAGACCATGGGGGAAAGAGCTTTTTCATTCAAAGCCTCCAAATTATGGAATGCACTTCCTTTTAATATCAGAAATGCACCAACCCTGGATCACTTTAAATAGTTGATTAAGACACACTTATTTAAGGCTGCTTTTAATTAATTCTTGTATTTTTGTATTGTTCTTTTTGTGTTTTAGTTTTACTGTAGAACTTTGGATTTAAGAAAAGCCTTTTACAAATAAAATGCATTATTATTATTATTATTACATTCATATATAGAATGTAATTTTAATAGACCTGTCGATTTAAAAAATAATTAGAATAAGAATTATACTCTTTAATTAATCAAATTAATTGTTACATATAGTTCATATTGTACTTTTTTGTTGGATAGATATTACATCAAAGCCAATTATTCCCTCCCAGGTTAATCTGCTGGCATTTGCTGTGATCATCTTTAAGGTTTATCGTCACACTGCAGTAAAGACACCTGAAATCAGTCACTATGAAAATATCAGGTAAAGGAATTAATTCATCATTTTCATATAGTGTTAAAAAATTGCATCTCGTCCTCTGTAATATTCTGAGTTTACATAGCTTATTTCTAAATATGAAGAAAAAAAAAGGGTCAGTTCCGACTTTGCTGTGACAGTCTGGCGCTTCTGAATCAGCTGTCAGGGTAGCTAAATACTCAAACTGCAGCTTTAAACACTCATAATTACAAACAATTTTTAATAGAATTCAATCATTATTCCTCAGATCTTGTGCAAGAGGAGCCATTGCTCTGCTGTTTGTTCTGGGAGTTACCTGGACATTTGGTGTCATGCACATCTTATATGAGACTACCCTCACAGCGTATCTCTTTACATTCGCTAATGTGTTCCAGGGGATGTTCATTTTCATATTCCTTTGCGTTCTATCCAGAAGGGTAAGGCTCACATTCTTTTATACATTTGTACAGTATATTTCATTAATTATTATTCAGTTTACTGTTTACCATTTTGCACCTGTAATGGCAAATGTTTTCACTTTTATCATCAGATTCAAGAGGAGTACCACAGATTATTCAAGAATGTTCCATGTTGTTTTGAGTGTATGGGATGAACTTTATCAAAAGAGAAATTTACTACAGCACCGGCCTGCAAATGCTTTTAAATCTGGGCACTATAAAGATGTACTTAGGAATGTGTGTGACAAAGTTACAATATATTTATTTTTGAGAGAAATGTATTAACTAAAATGCTACTGCATGCTATGTTCTAAAAGTTTCATAACCAATTGCAGTCAGTAGCTAAAGGTTTTACAGTCAATGGCAAAATGTTTTTTTTTTTTTTCGGTCTGACAATTGATTGCATAAGATGATTTATATGTACTGTATTCTGGACTAATAAAAACATTTTCTGTCTTTGATATGTTCATGTCGACTCAAGTACTGATTTGGGTCATTCCATCCCCAAAATCGGTGCCTTTTGCATCCCTAAGAAATAATCTAACATAAAATGAATATAAACAAATATAATAATAAATATAAACAAATAAATTCGCAATTTAAAAACATAACAATACTATGGATTCTTTCATGAATATTACATAGTCAATTAAATATTATTTTAAATAATTTAAATAATATTTATGCTGATAAGGGTAAGGTTGTTGACCTGTCCCTTACTATGATTTTTATTTTTCAGCAGGACTTTTAATTTGCAAAATAAGGGCAAAATTGTTCTAAATACAGTCTCTTTGTTAAGCAATGTTTTTGTCATAAGTATAAATTTTTTTCAATAATATAAGTAATTTTATTGGTGTCCCCTGATTTCATGTCATCCCTGTTACCCTCATCAAAAGACCTTTGTAAAATGATGTACATTTAAGTGACATCACTTCTAAGAGGTTACATCATCTCTCAACGAGGACTCCAGCACTTAAAACACAATCATGTTTCTCTTTCACTTCAATAATGTTCTATTTTTGATGATTTATGAGGTTTGACTGAGGGGGGACATCATGCAATAGCAACACTGTTACCATTTTTGAAATGTAACAATTATTTATTACATTTGCTATAATCAATATCTACAAATAACACACTTTCAAAGTGCACAACATGTACTTTTGTGAACTTTACTATTAGCTAACAACTAGCAAATTTGTTTGAAATCGTAAAGCCTGTTACTGTCAGACCTGTGCCTTGTTTCCCCCTCCTCTCGTGTCCATATTTGGCCTTCCTGTTCCTGTCCTCGTTCCCTGTCATCATTAGTTAATTTGTTCCCTGTTTCTGTTCTTCCTTGTTGATTTCCCTGTGTTCATAAGCCCTGTGTTTCCCTGCCTCTGTGTCCGGTCTGATCGTCATCTTTATACGTCAACCTGTGTGTAGCTTGGTAAATAAAAGTATTCAAGACGTTCCTCACCTCTTCGATTCCCTGCTCCTATGTGTGACGTGACAGTTACTGTCAACCTGTTATTTTTTTAGAGTAACAGGTTTTGACTTAAAAATTAAAAATCCAAAAATTAAACAATCACAGTGAAAAGAGGGACTAAACTGCTGCTCGTACATATCACATAGTTCTAATTAAATTATAGTATCTAGTAACGCTTTTGTCTGTAACCGGGTTGACAAAAATACCAAAACATGAGGTAGAAAAATAGTCATAAAATAATAAATTACATAGCCTGATGTGGCACAATACAATTTCTTGTCATTTTAAGGTGTCTTCGTTTCATGGATATTTAAAAATGCTGATTAAACTTTTATCTTCAATTTTTCCAAGTGGAAAAAGCACTGATTTTCTGTAATGACCCAAAACAGAACCATCTTGGGTTTTGAATCTAACCATGGTTCCCTGAGAATTTAATGAGACACCGCGCCTGAAGTTTATGACTCTATGGGGAACGCCATGAATATGACATTCATGTGCACATGTGCAACTACTCTAGTAGCTGCGACAACACACTGTGTCAAAGTGATAGCCAGCAAGAACGACATCTAAAGGGACAGGAATTTTTTGAAACTGTTTAGGGCTGCATTACAGTTCACTTTTTGACACACACAAGCAAACTTCCCAAAGTACTTCCTCTTGGGGAATCCCCCGACTGCCATTTTGAAATTCATTCAACTTCGTTAAGTGGATGAAGTAAGTTAATATGGACAGATCCTCGACTCTTCAATTTTGACAGAGGGAGCAAGTCTGCTTCTTACGTACACTTCAGACCACTCTATATACCACAATTCAACATGTTTGTGACGTCACAGCAGAACGCATTTAATTTACCCCACCCCAAACAACTCTAAGGTATATAAATTATTATTATTTTTTTTTTATATTTACACACAGAGGGTTCTTTTCTTCAAGCCTGTTGGAATAGCGGTTGCTCCTCGAATGCGTCTTTTGGAGCGTTGGACATCGCTTGTTTAGCATGTGAGAGGTAGCGGGATCAGCTATTTTTAACTGTCCGCTCCTCCAGAGTGCCCTCAAGTGCCCGCGCCGCCAGAGCGCCCCCAAGTGCCCGTGCCTCCAGAGTGCCCTCATGTGCCCGCGCTTCCTGAGTGCCCTCAAGTGCCTGCTCCTCCAGAGTGCCCCCAAGTGCCCGTGCCTCCAGAGTGCCCTCATGTGCCCACGCTTCCTGAGTGCCCTCAAGTGCCCGCGCCGCCAGAGTGCCCCCAAGTGCCCGTGCCTCCAGAGTGCCCTCATGTGCCCGCACTTCCTGAGTGTCCTCAAGTGCCTGCTCCTCCAGAGCGCCCCCAAGTGCCCGTGCCTCCAGAGTGCCCTCATGTGCCCACGCTTCCTGAGTGCCCTCAAGTGCCCGCGCCTCCAGAGCGCCCAGTGCGCACTGATGCAACTGATTGAGCACCTATCGGGGGCTGGAGCCGCGGCCTCGGAGGCGGTCCCGCCATGGCCTCCTGAATCCCTGGATCCACCATGGCCCCCCGAGCTCCCTGACCGACCATGGCTGCCCGAGCTCCCGGCTCCGCCGTGGGAATGGGCACCACCCTGGAGGCCTTCCGTTCCCGAACTCTGCCTTTGAGGCCTCCAGAGCGCCCTCCCCGTTGGAAGTGTTAAGGCACGGGACGCACCTTCCGGGAGGTCAGTCCTGTCTTCCTGTGTCTTGTGTTTCCTAAATGTTCCCATATAGTTTCCGTTATTAGTTTCCAGCTGTGTGTGATTAATTATCAAGTTTTCTCCCTGTTTATAAGCCCTGTGTTTCCCTGTCTTCTTGTCCGCTGTTAAATGTCTTCCTTCGTTGGATACCCTGTCAATATTATCATTAAAGATTAGTTTATGTTCAAGAACTCCATGTCTCCTCATTTCCTCATCTCCTCGTTCCACGGGATGTATGACAAGGGGAGTCCGCTTTTAGCTATTATGCCGCCCGCAGTTGAAACCAGCTTCCAGAAGAGATCAGATGTGCTAAAACATTAGCCACATTTAAATCCAGACTCAAAACTCATCTGTTTAGCTGTGCATTTGTTGAATGAGCACTGTGCTACGTCCGAACTGACTGCACTTTATTTTATGTACAATTATCTTTATTTCTAGCTATTCTAAATTCATTTCAAATCTATTTTTAAATCATTTTAAATGTTTTAAAATTTCTGGTTTTGTTGTGATAATTTTTTTTTTATGATTATTTTACTTCCTTTTATGTAAAGCACTTTGAATTACCATTGTGTATGAAATGTGCCATATACAGGGCCGGCGCTAGCCATTTGGGTGCCCTAAGCACAAACGCTTGGCGGTGCCCCCCCCACCACCACCAAAGAAATAACTACCATTCAGAATTTCTTAGTTAGGTTCTCTTTACTTCCAAAATAACTGCTGCAAATAAATAATTGGAACAGAACAATGTAAACACAGAAAGTTAAAAGTGCAAAAAAAGTTTAAAGTGCAAATAACAGTATAAGTGTATGAATTTTATGAAGTATGAATTTTAAAGTGCACATTTTAAACTGCAAATAACCATACATAACTGCACAGTAGAATTTACTTCTACATACTCCTGGCCTTGAGTTGCTCCTTGCATGTATTTTAGCATTGACCCTGCATTCAGAAATACAAGACAAAATATTCAGGGATTCTACTGAAATGCATTTTTGATTGAACCATCAACCATCATACAAAAATATTGCACACATTAGTCTTTTATATAGGCCTATGTGTCACTGGAACATTTAAAATTCAAAACTCTATTTTACCTTTAAAAGAGGTCTGATGAGGCACAATATAATAATTCTGTACATAATTTGTAGGGCTGGGAAAAGATTAATCGCGATTAATCGCATCCAAAATAAAAGTTTGTGTCTACATGATATATGTGCGTGTACAGTGTATAATTATTTTGTATATATAATTTATATAATTTGTATAATTATTTTGTATATATAATTTTGTATAATTATTTTGTATATATAATTTCTATATACAAAATAATTATACACAGTACACGCACATATATCATGTAGACACAAACTTTTATTTTGGATGCGATTAATCGAGATTAATCTTTTCCCAGCCCTAATAATTTGACAACTCTGTGAATATGAAAATATACAAACACTGAGATTGTGGTTTTTTTTTTTCTAATTTCAGTTTCACTAACAGATGTCGCCCTTGGCCGAACCTCTTGAAAATGACCGCATAGAACAACAACGAAAAAACTTTATCTAAGCGGTCTAATTTGGCAAAATCACATCACGTTCAGTTGCAGGGTTTTTCTAAAGTTCACCTTACCAAGAGGCAGATAGGCATTATAATGAAGCGAAGAAATTACAATAGGGAACGTTCTGCACTAATAGCTATATGCACACACACCTGTAACGTATAGCCTACCTAGGGGGAAAATTAGCTTTATTTGTCATTCAAATATGACGATGAGGACCCCAACGATTGGCCTTCCTTTCCTTCTCAAACAAACTGCATCTTTAACAGCCCAAGTTTCAAAATTTCCCGGGGGAGAAACCCCCGGACCCCGTTAAAATAAAAGACTCAACATGCAGGGCTAAAGCCCCGGATCTTTTGCACTAGCGACGCGGACGCGCCGACGCCCCTGGACATGCATACTACACGCACAAAACTAACATTTTTATTTAAAACATTGTCTTACCTGCAAGCGACGCGCGAGCATCATCCCGCTGTCTCTTCTTTTTTCTTTTTTCCGCCCCCGACTCTTGGTGCCTTTTCGAGGCCATGTCTGAGGTCGGTGTCGGCCAAATTTGAAATTGATTGAAGCATAATTGAACAGACCACTGGGAGGTGGGGAAGGGGGGGGGGGGGGGGCACCAGAGGGAGACTGGCACAGAGATTCACCTTTTTCTCGACTAATTTGGTCTAGGCCTATATTACTTTTGTATTGCGTTTGTATATTAACATGCTAGAAATATTTTATTTGTTATTTATACTAGTAGCCTATATTGTGATGATATTTTCACGACCCAGATTTTTTGGTGCCCCCCCCAAGCACTTGGTGCCCTACGCGCAGTGCGTGATGTGCGTGTGCGGAGCGCCGGCCCTGGCCATATAAATAAACTTGCTTTGCCTTGCCTAATTACTACAATACAATTTCTTTCTAGAAATCTGACTCTTGCTAGAATCACAACTCTTGACTACATTCCTGGCACTGTCTATTGGATTCCCTTTTCACCATGGTCGCCTATCTGAACTGTCAATCTGTTGCCTGCTTATCTCCACCTTTGCTATGTTTCCTGCTGTCTTCCAGCTTACGGACATTCTTCCAGCTCTGACCCATGCCGTTTATTCCTTATCTTTGCTTTCATCCTTGTTTGAGCCCAGCCCAGAACTTGACACACTGCCACCAGTATTTTGAGTTTGAGTTTGCTTTTGGGTCCTTCCTTCCAGAGGTTGTTCACACCGTGAACACACACTCGGAGCAGTGGGCAGTTATTTTTGCTGCGGTGCTCAGGGAGCAGTTGGGGGTTCAGTGTCTTGCTCAAGGGCCTCACCTCAGTTGTGGTATTGAAGGCAGAAGTCAAGTCAAGTCTGCTTTATTGTCAATATCTTCCACATGTACGGCGCATACATACAGAGAATTGAAATTGCGTTACTCTCAGACCCTTGGTGCATACAGTTAACATTAAACATGTTCAAATACAGATAATACAGTTTAAACATGTACATACAACTATACAGCTATACAAATGAGGACATTGTAGAAAAATAAAGAAATAGATAAAGTGGCATAAGGCGCATGGCAGAATAGATAAGAGTGCAAACCAGTTAAATAAAACAAAACTGTGCAGATATATGTGTAGTGCAAGAAGAGCTTGTCAGTAGGGAGAACAGTCCTTATATCATACTATCCGAAGAGGTAGTTTGCAGTCAATGCTGGATGAGGTAGTGATTAGTCCAATGTTGCACAAGTGACAGGTGCTGGTCACAGTTTTTAAATTGGTGAGGGGGGGGGCTCATAGTGTCAGAGTTCAGTGTTGCATGGGGTAAAAGAGGGGAGGGGGGGCTTCCTGACAGCCTGATGTATGAAGCTGTCCTTCAGTCTGCTGGTCCTCGCCTGGAGACTCTGCAGTTTCCTCCCTGATGGCAGCAGACTGAAGAAGCTGTGTGTCGGGTGGGTGGGATCACCTGCAATGCGGAGGGCTTTGCGGGTGAGACGGGTGCTGTAAATATCCTGGAGGGAGGGGAGAGTGCTCTGTACATTCACTCCCCCCACCTACAATTCCTGCCAGAAATTAAGCAATCAGCCTTAAGCAATCAACCTCATTCCTGACACTTCTCCGCCTAACTGATGCCTTTTCTCCTTGTCAGCTTTAGATAGAAATGTCTCCATGGGTGGCATGGGAGTCTCTGGCGGCCTGCATCATCTGTCCCTCCACTTTGTTATTCATGAAGAAAATCTTTGCGTCCTTGCATTGATTATAAGAGGCTCAATAACTTTATGGATACAAACAGGTACCCTTTTATGTCTGCCTCCATGGCTTTCGAGATCCAAATTATTCCAAAATTTGAACCAAGAATGGCGAGCCTGGCATGCTGTCATTATGTTTCAGTTCCCCAGATGACATCGCCTGGGGTCAGGCGAGCCTTAGCCAAAATTACCAACCTATATCAATTTCCTTCAGAAGGTTGAAAGCTTGAGTCACCATTCACTGTAGTTCCACAAAAGAAAGAAAGTTGCACATGTTTGGATTTTCTTTCTTTTCTTTTATGTGAACAAAATTCTTACACAACAAGCACAAAGTCTGAGTTTTTCTGTCTCAAGCAATCAATGAAAAAAAATGGAAACAGTTTTATGAAATATATTTTATATGAAATTTTAAGGTTTCAGATTGGGAAATGACTTCTAATCATGCTTAGACAAGTATATTTCTGTGTGTGTATTTAATATTTAATTTCATGCTTGGATATCAGTAAAAGTTGGATCTTGTTATTTGTTTAGCGGGTCACATACTCTCCTAATAGGTTGGGATGACACTGCCTATGATCACATTGACCTGTCTCACACCTTTGTCCCCTAGTTCTGTTTACTCAAACTATTTCTACAACACAAACCAGTGAGCTTCATTATCATATTCTAGCATTTACAGAATAATTTCACATGAAGTAACATTTTTCATTGCAAACAAGGTAACAGAAAAAAAATCTATATATACCACTAATGTGATGAGCAATGTCTACATTTTTGTGTTTTGAAATAGTTTGATTACACACATTTCTTTGTAATCAGGCATAGGACATATATTTTCTATTATTTACATTTTAACCATGTTAGGCTGCAGCTAACCATGGACACTAAACAAAATAAAAACCATCAAATAAATGTATTGCTGCATGTTCTACAATCTGCAAATTCTAGTGTTTTAGAATACAGGAAAAATTTGGTTCCACAGGGTCACTTTACCTCACTAACTGCATGAGATAAGGGGGTAGGAGGGAAATACAGCTCCCTGTTATAAAAGATGATGTCCAAGTTGCTTATACCACCTCTGGATTTCACCATGTGGCGGCTTTATCTCTGTTTCCTGGTAGCCCTGGCTGGTGAGTACATTAAGACCAGGACGGGTTTAAGCCAAATTTAACGGCATGTTTTAGACTGTGGTCATTATAAATCCTGGCTTAATTTTGTTTAGAACTGAGCACAGTGAAATGATTGTACTTTAATGCTACTTTATATAAAAGGAGAATACTAATCTTTCTCTTTTCCTCCCCATTAGCCAGCGAGAACATCAATTACGGTATGTAAATACTATAATGTATATCACCCATAAATCTACAGAGATTTCTCCTTATTCTAATATTAATTTTATTATTGTATTTGATGTTTATGTCAATAAAAAAGATAGGATTCAGATACATATTAAATACATACTGGTTCATAATTTGTCATTTCAAATTTCTGAAATTTCTCAATGGGCAATATTTTAGAGCCTTTCCTGAACTCTAAAAAAACGTATGAGTATAAGTATGAGGGATTGGTGCGAGTGGGACGAGAACTGCCAGACTTGGTCGAGTCGGCACTGAAGCTGAGGTGCACTTTTAAAATCATTGGTGCATCGCCACAAAACTTTGTGCTTCAGGTACAAATACTGTTGCTACAATTCCATATATATATATATATATATATATTATAATTTATTTATTTATTTTTAACTACTCTGAGCTATCTGATCCCTTTATTCTTAACTCAGCAGATAGTAAAAATAACTAGATTTTGTCTAAACATGTTATAAAATGTGCTTTTCCTTTTAAGATCTCAAATGTAAATGTTGAAGATTTTAATGGCTTACCCAGGAAAAGTGTTTTCAGCCCTTCCCAAAAGCTCACTAAGCGTCTATCTGCCGAGTTCAGCCAGCCAATCGTTTTTGGATTCTCCAAAGGACAAATTACCGACATTCGCACAGCACCTGGAGTCTCAAACACAGTTGTAAATATTGTGAGGGGGATCCTTGGATTTCTACAAGTCACAGTCAAAACCACACAAAGTTTTTACGAACTGATGGAGGTACAAAATCTACATATGTCCTGTACAAGACAGTCCTTAATAAAAGTATGACTCTATGGGTAAAGCAAAACATTTTTTTGTATATCTTCAGTTGGGAATTCATGGTGTGTGTCAAAGCAGTTACACTGTTGAAGAAAACAATAATGCCAAAGAGTTAAAAGTGACCCAAATGGTTGATATCACCAACTGTCAACGTCCAGCTGCTTTATACCGAGGTATGGCACTCGCCCCTGAAGACAAACTTAGCAAACAGGTGTGTTTCATTACATTTCAATTATAAACTTGAACATAAAAAGTGGACGCTCATCCTTTAACTGATCTGAATGCTGTTTAAACTTACAGAGAGGTGAGAGTGTTGTTTCAATGGTGAAACACACCTGCACAGTGAAGTCCACAGCAGATGGCGGTTTAATCACTAAAGCATTTGCTCAGGAGCGTCAATACTTCTCTCCATTCAATGTAAAGGGAGGAAACTCCCGAATGTTAGCATTGTACGTGCTTTAGTCATTAGCTAACAAGTTGTTGAAAGACTGCAGATTGTGCATGACATAGTTGTGTTCATTTTTGCAGACGGGACATTGAGCTTCTCAAAGTTTCAGACACAACTGACAAAATAGTGACCGGACAGAGTGTGCAGAGCAGAGGTAACCTGATGTATATGACAGAAAAGGACCTCAAACCAATTCCCGTTGTGATGATCAACCTGAACAAACCAGTGCTAAAGGCAAACTCCAAGATCATACACTCATAAACATTGAAATATACACAGATATTTGAATAAACTCATAAACATATTTTGATCTGTTCTGTACTCCAACAGATTCTAGATTTAATTAAGCGTTTGGCACAGGCTAACATATATCAAGTGGACAGCTCAAGCACCACTGAGGTTCTGGATCTAATTCAGTTGCTACGTGTGGCAACACTTGAGAATCTAGAGGAGATATGGAAGCAGGTCTCAGGAAATGATGAGCACAGGTATTTTGTTTACACCTGTCTAAGTATTATGCAATCCTAGATCTTACCCTATTGACTCCTTTTTTTTTTTCTTTTCTTTTTTGGGTCTTTAGGAGGTGGTTCCTGGACTTGGTTGTGGAGGTAACAGATGGAAGGATCCTCAAATTCCTTGAGACCAGATTCAAAGCAGGAGACATCACTGCAAATGAGGCAGGACAGGCACTGGTAGTGGCGTTTAACCACTTGTCTGCTGAGCCTGTGTCAGTGGTATTAGCTCAGGTGAGTTGGTGGCCTATAGTTAAACATTTGTTACAATAATTTATGTAATGTATATTTGTCTTCTAAAGCTCTGTTGTGCTTTCCAGGAGTTCCTGACAATTCCTTTCAGTAAATCCCAGCCTCTCCTGTGGAACACTGTGGTGTTGGCGTATGGTTCTTTAGTATACAGATACTGCGTGTATACTTTTCCCTGCCCTGTCACTGTGGTGCAGGTATCTGTGGTCTCCTTCTTCTGTATGCCAGATGATTAATACAAATATCAAGGTATTTTATAATCTGCTAGTTTTATGTCGAACTTATTTCTCTGAAATTTACATTTTCCATGTCCTTTGTAAATAATGTTGTTCAGCCATTGCTGAATATGGCTACAAGTGGGCTAATTAAAAACTCGGAGGAGGATATGGTCCTTGCACTGAAGGCTTTGGGAAACGCAGCTCATCCCTCCAGCGTCAAGACTCTCCTAAAGTTCCTTCCAAGCTACACATCTGGAGCTGAAAAACTTCCATCTAGAGTACAGAGTGCTGCAGTCCAGGGATTCAGACTGCTTGCAAGCAGGGATCCCCACAGTGTAAGTACTGTAATCTATATAAGTATTCACAACCTTGTAGCTTTGAAAATGTATTAAAAAGAAAAAAAAAATCCAATATCACTTTGATATATAAGTATTCAGACACTTGAAAGTTAGCTTGTGTGCAGCCCATTTCACTCAACCATCTTTGCAATGTTTCTGCACTTGAATTGGAGTCCACTTGTGACATATTCATTTGATTAGACATGATTTGGAAAAGCACACACCTAATAAAATATCTATCTAAATAATGTGATCTAACAGCTACATATGCCTATCAGAGGAAAAACCAAGCCATGAAGCTCAAAGACAGCATTGGGTTGAGGCACGGACATGGAAAATGCTACAAAAAAACTTGGGGTATTGAATCCCAAGAGCAATGGCCACCAAAATTCTTAAATGGAAGAAGTTTGGAACAACCAGGACTCTTCCTACTGTTCAATCTGTCCAATCAAGGGAAAAGGGTATTGGTAAGAGAGGTGATCAAGCACCCAGTGGTCACTCAATCAGTTGTTCAATACCTGCCCACAGGTGACGGGCACTTAGGGCAGAACAAAAGCTGAACTCAGTGAATACAGTGATGTAGCCTAATGAAACTTCAAAATGTGCCAAAGGTTCAACTTCCAACAGGACAATGACCCTAAGCACACAGCCTAGACAATGCAAAAGTGGCTTAACTTATATGAATGAGTGGCCCAACCAAACATCTGTGGAGATATCTGAAAATTGCTGCCACAGACAGTTCCCACCCAACTTGATATAACTGAAGATCTGAAAAAAAAAAAAATCACAGAAAATTCTAACCAGACACTGCCCTTGCAAACTTGACTTAAATCTGTTTTTTTGACATCTAATAGAAATTGTTAATTACTGTAAACAAGAACACATTGTGATTACTAAACAAGGGCATTTCTTGTCAAAGGTTTTCTGACCACAGGTTGATATGATAAAATTGCCTTCCACTGCAAAAACAATTTTCAAATTTGGTAGTGAGTGATAACTTCTCACACTGTTTGGCAGGAATGTTATTACGGACAAAGAAAAGATAAGGGACAGGGAAGTGGTGTGTGGCCAAGTATGGTGACCCATACTCAGAATTTGTGCTCTGCATTTAACCCATCCAAGTGTACACACAGTAGTGAACATACACCCAGAGCAGTGGGCAGCCGATGCTGCAGCGCCCAGGGAGCAGTTGGGGGTTCAGTGACTTTCTCACCTCAGTCGTGTTATTGAAGGTGGAGAGAGTGTTGGTTATTCACTCCCCCACCTACAATCCCTGCCGGACCCGAGACTCGAACCCACAACCTTCAGGTTACAAGTCCAACTCTCTATCCATTAGGCCACGACTGCTCCTTAAGATGCTACTTAATCATGAGCACAAATGTCTTCATTGACAAGGACCACTTTTAGCAGGTAAAGACTTTCTACTTTTTGTATGTGTGCAGGTACAGGACATTGTCTTGAACCTCTTTGTACAAGGGACTCTTCCTGCTGAAATCCGCATGTTGGCCTGCATGGTGCTTCTCGAGACCAAGCCATCCATAGCTCTGATCTCAGTAATAAGTGAGGTCCTCTTAGAGGAGGTTGACCTGCAGGTCGCCAGCTTCTCCTACTCTCTACTCAAAGGCATTGCCAAGTCCCGCACCCCTGATAATCAGCATCTGTAAGAATGCTCAAATGTGTTCTGTTTTCTCCTCCTCTTCTTTCAGAGCATCTGTCCTCATTTCTCTTTTTTTTCCCTCTAAAAAAGATCCACTGCCTGTAATATTGCCATGAAGATTCTTACCCCCAAACTTGGCCACCTGAGTTATCGCTACAGCAAGAATGTGCACTTTGACTGGTTCCATGGTGGGTCGACATTAGAAGGAAAACATTTCTCAGAACATAGGAAAATTCCAGAGAATATGGAGCTTTTCATTGGTTGTTTTAAAGCGCGCCCTGATTGGTCTGATGCTGTTTCTTGTCTCATCAGATGACTTTTTATTTGGGACATCTGCCGATATTTTTATGCTGCAAAATGAAAGTCTCATACCCACAAAAATTATGCTTATGGGAAAAATTCATTTCATTGGGAGAATACTGCAATTTCTTGAGGTAATCAAACCAAAGTTATAAAATGCAGTGTAATTTGATGTACTGTATACCATGTTTTTTATATGTAATCTTTGATATGTTTCCAGTTTGGTGTCCATGCAGATGGACTCACAGAGCTGTTACAAGCAAAAATCCCTCAACTCAAGAAAGATTTAGGAATCAACAATTTTGCCACTATAATGAAAATCGTGAGCATCTTCTGTCTCAGAATCTATGAAATGTATGACTTCTGTCTGTCATTAGACTAATGGCTAAGCTCTGATTTTTTTTAAAGCTCTCTGACTGGCAGAACCTACCAAAAGACAGACCTCTGTTGACAGCATATGCACGTGTCTTTGGACAGGAAGCCTTTTTAATGGATGTTAGTGGAGACTCCATTCAAAGCATCATAAAGGTATTCTCATTTTTTTTAACTAACAGGTGATTTTTGTTGATTCTTACGTATATTCAACTGAAACATGATCCATTTCATTTCTGCTCAGTCATTTAGTCCTTCAGCAGGGAAGGAGAGCAAAGTTTGGGAAAAGATTCAGGATGTTCAAAAAGGGACTTCCTGGCACTGGACCAAGCCACACCTTGTGTATGAAGCTCGATTCATACAGCCAACTTGTCTTGGTCTCCCAGTTGAAATCAGCAAATATTATTCCATAGTAAATGCTGTCACAATAAAAGGTGAGCTTTCTTCTGCCATTTATTGTCAATTTCCCATTAGACGTCTGTTAGTAATAGTAAAATTAGGGCTAAATGCAAAAGAAAAGAAAAAAAAAGATAAATATATTCTATCTCTACAGCTAAAGCTGAAATTAATCCTCCTCCCAAGGAACATCTGAGTGAGCTGCTAAGCTCAGACATTTCCCTGCACACAGATGGCTTTGCTGGGTAATTATAAAAAGTTATCAGTTATGATTTATTAATTAGACACTGACTAATATAATTCAGTTTTTTGCAGTCAGCCATGATTTTATTTCTGGTTACTGAAGTAAAGTGAGTATTGTTTGGAGAACTTGTGATCTCAGCATGCCTAGTCTTCATGAGAACCCACTCAGTCTAAGATAAAACAGCTTTTTTTTGGCTACTGATATAACAGCAATTTTAATGTCAGTGATTGTGCATGAACACCACAAAAATAGTCCATGTGCTTTATACTTTCTAAGGTGTCTAAAGTCATTTATTAGATAGCTTTGTGTGAGAATTTGTCAAATTCACATGAGTGTGGAAAATAATGACATGATTTGCTTTTGGGCTCTTCATGGTTTCTCTGTGCTGAAGGTTGACTTTCCTCCTGCTTGCAGGGTGACAAAGGATCATTTTGTCTTTCATGGAATCAACACAGATCTTTTCCAGTGTGGCGTAGAGCTGAAGAGTAAGATAATAAGTGCCCTGCCATGGGCATTTGACATGAAAATAAACATAGAGGAGCATAAATATGAACTGAACTTGACTCCAAGCAAAACGGTCACTGAATTATTTTCAGTCAAGTACGTTCCATGATTTCTACAGCACCGTGATATGTAATAAGGTGACACCAGATATCCTGATGATTTCTTACTCTTCATCAAACAGTTCTAATGTGTTTGCTGTTTTGAGAAACATTGAGGAACCATCCTCATTTAAAATAACTCCCATGATGCCCGAGACAGAGGACTCCCAACAGGATCTGGCCAGGATTTTACCCACTTCAAGGAATGATCAGGTACAACAGCCTTTACAATACTATAACAAGATGGAGATGACTGGCAAACCCTGCAAACTGAACGGCTGTGTTTTCTGCGGCAGACTGAGCACTCTGAGGTCAAATTCAGGCAATGCGCTGATGCCAAGATTTATGGAACTGCGGTCTGCATTGAGGCTGAAGCCAAACGAGCACACTACCATCATGAATATCCTCTGTATTACTTCCTGGGAAGTACCCGCTTTTCATATAAATTAGAACCAGGTACCAGACCCTCAACTTAATAATATAATCCAAAAATTATAT
Source organism: Barbus barbus (assembly GCF_936440315.1). NCBI lineage: Eukaryota > Metazoa > Chordata > Actinopteri > Cypriniformes > Cyprinidae > Barbus > Barbus barbus. Next base: position 22,364,056 of record NC_136715.1, on the reverse strand, counting down.
TGCTAAGATACTTGTCAGTAACTTGTTGCTTGTTCCATAGCTAAGGATGCCAAACCAATTGAAAAAATTCAGATTCAGGTCACTGCTGGCAGAAAACACCCTCCAGGAGTCAGTGAAATTATGAAATTCAGCCACAGAGTATTCAAGGTACCATGACTCAGCCATAGCTCTTTTTCACTTACAGTGTCTGAATGATTTCCAGTGGTTAACTCAGAATTAATGTGAGGGCATTTTGTTATATATGCTCTCTCTGTGTAGGACACAAGAGACAAGATCACCTCCTGTGAGGAAAGCAATTTATCCAACTCATTCCCAGCATCTAAGGTGCAATACAAACATCTGAAATCATTAATTCAAATGCAAAGTGATTTAAAAAGGAGGGTTTAATATAACAAATTTCCAATTATGTATAGTGAAGTGTATATTTGGACAGACTGTAGCTTGATTACGACGCAGCATATAATGTACTGCAAATTTCTTATTCAGTCCACCCTGAGATTTATGATTTGAAACTGCTAGTAAATGAATTCAAATCCAAATGATTTTACAGAATACAGATGTACAGAGTATGATAGTAATAGCATGATCTACAGAGTAATTAGGAATTGCTGGAATAATAGCATAATCTAGCAATTACTCAGTCATCTTATCAATTTCTCCATGCTGTAGAATTTAGATGCCACTCCAGAACCTATAGTCACAGTAAAAGCACTTGGTCTGAGTCCGCCAGCAAAACCTCTGGGCTATGAAGGTGTAGCCTTTAATCTGCCAACAGCCCAAAGAGAAGACATTGAAATGATAGTCTCTGAAGTTGGTGAAGAAGCAAACTGGAAAATCTGTGCCAATGTTAACGTAGATAAGAGTCGTTCATCAGCAAAGGTAAAGGTCTTTTAAGATTTTTCTTAACTTATTCTTATCGGTTTCCTTATTCCCTCATTGATTTTCTTCTTGTGTTTTTAGGCCCATCTCAGATGGGGTGCAGAGTGTCAAACATATGATGTGTCTATGAGGGTGTCCACAGCATGCCAGCCAGAATCTAAACCTTCCATATACACCAAGATCAACTGGGGAGCTCTGCCTTCAGTGTTCACAACAATTGGTCAAAAGTGAATTCATCATGCTCTTGATTTTCCTGAAATACTGATGTGCAGTACTTGAATTATTTCAACCGCATGCCTTATGTTATCTTTCTATTTTCACATATTTTTTCTTTCAGAGTTCAAGAGTACCTGCCTGGCATTTCTTATATAATGGGTTTCTACCAGAAATATGAGAAAAACCCAGAACGCCAAGCAGCTGTCAATGTTGTGGCATCCTCACCAGCGACCTTTGACATGAGAGTGAAAATTCCAGAGGTTGTTTTCTTATGAACATATTTCACGTCTTTTAAATTTCAAAGATGTCTTATTGCCTTCCTTCCGGCTAATAAAATATTATTTTGTCCTCTCTAGCGAAAAATCTACAAAAAGGCAATTCCCTCACCAATTGATCTTGTGGGGTTTGAAGCTGTGAACTTCACCATATCAATCTAACAGGTTAATTTATGAACGATGGATCAAAAAACTGTGTCTGTTCTTGTGTATTTGCATAAATTCTGCAAATCTGCTTGTCTCTTAACAGGCTGGTGTTACAGAGCACTTCTGGAAAGACCAAACCGACAACAAAAGAAAATGGATCATCAAATGTTCTGAAATGTTTGTATTCCTTACGTTTGATTAATGACTCATTTGGATATTCAAAGATATATGTTAAAATCAGTACTTTTGAATTATACTCCAATGAATAAACTGTGCATCAAGAATTCATCGTGACATTAATTCATTATGTTTAGACTGATATTCATATCCCAGCCAAGAGTTTACCTGCAGAGTATCTGCAACACCTCCTTCATATTCAGAATGTCAAAAGATACATCAATAGTAAATAAATGTCTTTGATCAAAATGTTGGTTCTGTGAAAAGGTACCTTGTCACCCCAGCTTAAGTTCTACCTTACTCCTCTCTGATAAAGACCACAATAACAGACATCCCACCTCTCCAGGAAGAGAGAAGCCCAGTTTCCAGGATATTAAAGTGCATTTTTAGTGGTTCAATCACAAGCTGTCAGCCAAGATTCATTTACTGTTTCTACCTGTTACACATGCATTCTGAATGTGTCTCCTTGGACCACTTCTGCTCGGATTTCTTCACACTCTACATCACTTTCGCAAGAGTGTTGAGTGCAATGCACGAATGAACCGACTCGGTTAACATGGCTTGGGGGTCAGTGATGCAACCACCTTGAAATTAGTTTTTGCAGAATGGAATCTCAGCAATATTATATACTGTGGTACAGCATAGATACATTTTACTGTGTCTCAAGTTTAGTCATATATTGAAATGTGAAATTCCTACTTAAGGGAATAGTTAATTTTGCTCATATGTTTCCCACTTCAACTAACATAAAGGGAAATGTTCACTCCAGTCAGAGTGGCGGTGTAGTGAAATAATGGCTGTTGGCTCAGAGGCAGCATAAACGTCTAATGATAATCAAGAATAGATAGAAATTTGGTGATAACAAAGCAATTAAATTACCACAATTCAAATTTTTCACTAGAAATTACTGTCAAAAGTTGAAAAAATGGGCAAAAACCATACTGACTGCCAGTTGCAACTCTCAGATCTCAGCAGAATTGCACTCACATGATAGTGTTATTCATAGTTTGTGAAAGATGCATGCCGCATGCTGAAGGATGCATGGCAAAAATCGTTGAGCTGAAGGTATCCCAGTAGGTAAGGATGTGACTGTCACGGGTTGGTTCCTGTTTAGTTTCCCTTTTGCCCTTATTTGGATTTTCCTGTTCTAGTTTCCTGTCATTAGTTAATTATCGTTCATCCTCATCACCTGTGTTATATTAATTATCTTGTTTCCTTGTTTGGTCGGTCCCTTGATAAGTCCTCAGTTCTCCCTCAGTCTTTGTCTTGGATTGATGTTAATTAATGTTAATAAAGGAAGTTGTGTTGAAGCTGAATAAAGATACTCCTTTTCGTCATTCCTCGTCGTGCTCTCATTCCACAACAACATTCCGTAACAGAATCCAAGACCAAAACCGAATTATGGAGTAGGCTGATCGCTTCATAGCTCTGGCTCGCCAAGATCTACCGCTGCCGGAGTATGCGTTGGGGTTCAGCAGGATCGCCGTCTGGACAGGGCTGGACGACGCTACACTGAACTCCTTGTTCTGGATCGGGGCAAACTCCCATCGCCCCGTGGACCTCCCAGACACCACCAGACTCCGGTTCCGCCCGCGGCGAAGACAGTTCCGCCAACACAAAACGCGGGGCTACTGGATGAGGCTCTGCTCCCGGAGTTCTCGGCTCCCGTACTCTCTCCAGTGCCTGCTCTTCGCCAGTGCCCTCTAGTGCCTGCTCCTCGCCAGTGCCCTCCAGTGCCTGCTCCTCGCAAGTGCCCTCCAGTGCCTGCGCCTCGCAAGTGCCCTCCTGCGTCCCCGCTGGTCCCGTACGGATCCACGCTCCCAGAGCATCTCTGAGAAGTCGCACTTCCAGAGCACCCCTGAGAATTAGCGCTGTCAAGAGTGCCGCCGAGAGTCCGCGCTGCAAGAGCGCCCTCCTGTGTCTCCACTGGTCTCGTCCAGCCCTCCTGCGTCTCTGCTGGTCCCGTCCAGCTCTCCTGCGTCTCCGCTGGTCCCGTCCAGCTCTCCTGCGTCTCCGCTGGTCCCGTCCAGCTCTCCTGCGTCTCCGCTGGTCCCGTCCAGCTGTCCTGCATCTCCGCTGGTCCCATCCAGCTCTCCTGCATCTCCGCTGGTCCCGTCCAGCTCCGTGCCTCCCGAGCGCCCTCAAGTATCCGCGCTGCAAGAGCGCCCCCAAATGTCCGTGCTGCAAGAGCGCCCTCAAGTATCCATGCTGCAAGAGCGCCCCCAAATGTCCGCGCTGCAAGAGCGCCCTCAAGTATCCGCGCTGCAAGAGAGCCCCCAAATGTCCGCGCTGCAAGAGCGCCCTCAAGTATCCAAGCTGCAAGAGCGCCCTCAAGTGTCCACGCTGCAAGAGTGCCCTCAAATGTCCGCGCTGCAGGAGCGCCCTCAAGTATCCGCGCTGCAAGAGCGCCCCCACATGTCCGCTCCCCCAGAGCGCCCTCAAGAGCCCGCTCCTCCAGAGCGCCCTCAAGTGCCCACTCCTCCAGAGCGCCCCACAAGGAACTTCCCCAATAATTTTTTTTGGGGGGGCTATATAGCCACGGCCCGGGTGGCCAGGCCAGAGGCCAAGGCCACAGAGCTCCCTGATCCGCCATGGCCATCCAAGCTCCCTGATCCGCCATGGCCTCCCATATCCCCGGATCCACCATGGCCTCCCGTGTTTCCTGATCCACCATGGCCTCCCATATCTCCTGATCCGCCATGGCCTACCGTGTCTCCTGATCCGCCATGGCCTCCCAAGGCCCCTGATCCGCCCTAGAGGCTTCCCAAGTCTCCTCCCTGTCCTGGCCCGGCTCCAGCCTCCAGAGCGCCCGCCCGTTATGTGTATGTTACGGTGCGGGACGCACCTTCCGGGAGGGGGGCGATATCTGTCACGGTTTGGTTCCTGTTTAGTTTCCCTTTTACCCTTATTTGGATTTTCCTGTTCTAGTTTCCTGTCATTAGTTAATTATCGTTCATCCTCATCACCTGTGTTATATTAATTATCTTGTTTCCTTGTATAAGTCCTCAGTTCTCCCTCAGTCTTTGTCTTGGATTGATGTTAGTTAATGTTAATAATGGAAGTTGTGCTGAAGCTGAATAAAGCTAATGCTTTTCGTCATTCCTCGTCGTGCGCTCTTTCCACAACAACATTCCATAACAGTGACACAATCATGGGATTTGTGCTTTGTTGCCTCCCTAATCTAGGTTTTGGGTGTTGCTGTATTTCTAAAAGAAACAGAAAAAAAATGTAGGTTGGGACTTAATTAACCAATCAGGAAAAGTCAGCATTTCACCTAAGTCAACATCTTAGTATGTAACATACATTAAATAAGCAAACTTAATAAGTTACACACATCGTCCTGTTGCACTGGAATGCAGTGATGATCACTGATGTTCCCTGGGGTCCTCGGGTGTGTCGGGTCTTAACACCCTCTCCCAGGTGATCTGGCTAGGGTTGATCAGGCATCAATCTGTGTTCCAGTAGCAACTGCACATAGATCAGTCCTCTTGATCCAATGCCACCTAGAGCAGCTTCACATATGAACCTGTTCATATAGCTGCCCCTGTGATCCCCAGCCAACTGAAAACTTTACAAAGTGACCGTCCTCTAAAGCCCCTACAGCCAACAACTATGGGCTCACAAAGCCAGTATCATGTCTGGCTGGAGTAGTGTTGTTGCAATATGCGGCAGAAACTTTTTGCCCTGTTTAACTCTCAACAGTCAGAGGTTGTGTAGACTGTACCAGGTGATTATTTCCAGCTTTCACAAAATGATTCTTTGGTGAAACATGTTTACACTTAAAAATTCAAAAGAGTATATTTTAAAGCTATCAAATCAATTAAATATACCTTATGAAATCAAAAAATGTGAGTAAAAAAGAAAAAATAAGTGAATAACTACATTTGGTACAACAAATAAAACTGAGTGGACCAATAAGTTACTCAAATAGTTTATTTGATGCAATTAAAAACAACGGCTAACTATTAGCTAGCAGTGGCACAAATATATGAACAGACTTTCACTACAATAGCACATGCCCAGTAATTGTTTTTAATGCATTTCTCAAATCCAATGTGCAATAGTCTCAATGTTTCTTGTTCCATTCTCAACCTAACCACAGTCTATACTCTTCAAAATAGTAAGACCCCAAAACAGCAACAGAACAGAAACCCCAGTACAACCCAAAATTAAACAGAACATTAAACACATGCAGATCTTCTCCTATCATCGTGAGCAAAAATAAACAAAATAACATTAAATTTGAACATGTACTCATCCGTCTATATCAAAGAACAATGGAAAAAGCAGACTTCCCTCTTTTTGCATGATTGTTGTTAAAGATGAAAACTATAGATATGAAATGAGTAATAACTGGAGAGTAATAGGCATTTATTTTGGTATGACCAACTCAAACAATTAAAAATATATTTAAAATTTTTTTAATGTAGTACTGTATTTATTATTGTGATATTGATAAAGTTGTAACACTTTACAATAAGGTGTAATAGTTACTGTATTAACTAACATGAACAAACAATGAACAATGCATTTATTGCACTCTTTATTAATCTTTTTTAATGTTAGTTAATGAAAATACAGTTGTTAATTGTTTATTCATGTTAGTTCACAGTGCATTAACTAATGTTAACAAACACAATTTGTGAATTTAATAATGCATTAGTAAATGCTGAAAATAACATTAACTAAGATTAATAAATACTGTAGGAGTATTGTTCATTCTTAGTTCATGTTTACTAATGTTGTTAATTAATGTTAACTAATGAACCTTCTTGTAAAGTGTAAAGTGTAAACCTTTGCTCATGAACAGCTTCTCTCTTCTGATCTGAGGTCAGTGTGTGTTCAGCTGCAGCTGCTCACAGTTGATTGGAGCTCCGAGGTTATTTCGATAGGAGGAGAGTGTACACAAGCTCTCATTCTCAGCAAGCTCAGGGACTAAATACAAACAGCATGAAAGCTCTAATACTCTGTGTGATTCATGTCATATTCCTCAGAGTTTATGAAATCCAGTGTAAATCTCACCCAAAGCCTTCATGTGGATACCCACCTTCTCAATGGTGCAGGTCTCTGGAGATCGCCATAGAATGCGGGGTAAGTCTGTTTAAGAGGTTGATTTAAATCTTGAAACAATTAAGTTATCTTTTTTGCCAACTTTAAGAGGCATTCTGGAAGCTCAGTATCATGATTGTAATGATTTGCAGCCTTTTAATAGCTCAAATTTGACAGGATATAATGTTGATGCATCTCAATCGTTTTATCTAAAAACAGTTAATGCAACCTACAATAAATAATTCACAATTCATCTGTTTTCACTTGCATTGTGCGATATAATACCTTATGTTAATTTGGAGTGTTGCTGACTGTTTAGAATGTTGACTTTTATGGAATATTGCACTGATGCATTGGCCAACATCACTTTCAAAGACTTCTTTGTGCTTGTAAATGAGTGTCATGCTTTTGAACACAAACAGCTTCCAATTAAGCAGGCCACGAGGTTTCCCGGTTCATATCGTGAGTTCGATGAGCCTCCTCATGTCTTATACTCCGAATTTAGGGTCAGAAGTTTATCCTGTAGATAGTTGGTTTAAAGATGTGCTTTAGAGAATTTGTTTAGATTTAGATCTGACTACACCATGATCATAACTGGGTACTTACAAGCCGTGAGTCAATCATCTTGTTCACGTGACACTTCAAATGTGGCCTGTATCCACAAAACTTCCTACACTTTTCATCACAACATAATCAAAAATATAATTCTAAAATCTATGCATTAGCATTAACTTCTCAACTTCTATTGTCACTTTTTGTTTTTGTCACTGTTCAAATCGAGGTTTGTGACAAAGACCTAATTAGCATCAATTTAGTTCTGTGCTATTCACCCAGTGTGCCGGGGTCCACCAGGGGGTCTCGGCAAACTCCTATGGGGGCCTCAAGCTGACACAAAGTTCAATTTGTGTCAGGATGAACACGAGACGAGGATGAAAGGCAAAATGCAAAAATAGCTTGTATAAGGGAGCCTTTGAATATTCTGGACAACAGGGTACCTTTGGGTCAAGAAGGCTGAGAACCACTCATATAGTTTAAATACATTTACCACCTATCCACTATGTTTCAATCTCAATTTATGATTCTTGCTAAGTATACATTTAAGCATGCAATTACAACAAGTGTGTTTATCCGACAGCACTTTGTGAAAACACATTCTAAATGTCTAAATGAACATTTTAGTGGCATATTCCAGTTGAAAATACACACATTAAATACACCTAGGATTTCCAAAGTTTTGTCAGCCAAACACCACTGACCTAAAATCCTTATACCCTTATAAATTTAGTTTATAAATTAATATTTCAATAATTTAACAATGCATTTGCATATTTACAGTTATCTGAATTCCGTTAATGGTCACATGATGTTTGTGTGCTATCAGTCAAAATTTATACCATTTGTATGACTTGATTATTCAAACTGCAGTCACACTGCATGAGTGTAGCCTTACTGTAATTCGGCAAACTGGTAAATATGGAGATTTTTTTTTTTTCTTTGTTGCTATTCCATGTTTCTTTTTGTATCCGAGTAGGTGCGAAAACAATGTATGGAACTGAAAGTGACCCAGCCCGACCCAGTGGTTCCTCCCGTAGAGATCACGCTCTATTACGAGAGCCTGTGTCCAGGCTGCAGAGCATTCCTTACAGAGCAACTCTTCCCAACCTGGACTTTACTAAAAGATATAATGAAAGTCAACCTGGTGCCCTTTGGCAATGCTAAGGTACAGCTATGCATATAAGACTGTGTGTTGTAATGGAGAAAATGTTATGGCGTGTTTATGACTGTTAACGTGTCATTTAAGGAGCTTCCCGAAGAGAATTCATTCTCATGTCAACATGGAGAACCAGAGTGCTACGCTAACATGGTTGAGGTGAGTTTGTTAGCAAACAACGTTGACTATGGTATAAATAAAATATACATTTAATTACATGACAAATTATTGATTAAAACAGATAAATAATACCCAATATTTGTGTGTTTATGTGTTATGCTTGGAGTATTATGTTGTTAGCTTAGCAACATGCTAACCTCAAGGATTCTCTGTGTGGAAGCAGCAAATACAGAAATGCAGCTCATTAGGTTTTTAAATTGAAAAAGGTTTCTCTCTTTCTCTATTTTAGTTAATCATTCCTAATATTTCTTATTTCTTAATAGGCATGTGTTTTATATGCAGCCAATCATGCAGCATTTCCTGTCATTTACTGCATGGAGTCATCTGCAGATGTACTAAAATCTGCTAAACCTGTAAGATTACCTGCAACATTACTTTCCCTTATTACAGCTTTAATATTTGGATGATGAAAAGCCATTATGAGTGGGTTTTTTTTTTTGTTTTTCTTTGGCAGTGTTTGCAGCTCTATGCACCATTTGTTAAATGGCAGACTATAGAGTCTTGTACCAGAGGAGAGCTTGGCCACAGTTTAATGCATCAAAATGCAGCGAAGACGCAAGCGCTCAAACCAGCTCACACTCACGTTCCCTGGATTACCTTCAATGGGGTGAGGCCTTCTCAAAGCAGATCATTTGCACTAATACATCTATTGTGCTGAAATAAGACACTCTCATTTCTGGTGAGAGCGTTCGCGAGATCTAAATGTGTTTTGTTTTGTTTTCTCCTCCTCAGGAATACACTAGTGAATGGGAAGATAAGGCAATGTCCACTCTCTTCAACCTCGTATGCAGTTTGTACAAAGTATGCATGTGTGTCTTTTTACTTTTACCATTTCTGATTGCTGAATTACTGCACATGCTCATCAACAGGACTTAATTAAAAACCTTGTGTAATTCTTATACAGGGAATCAAGCCACCAGTCTGTACTGGAGCTCTGAAAAAACTGGACAGAAGCTTTTGCTAGTGGAAGAGAGAAGTGTTGCACAATACATTCGTGATATATTTCATGTTCTTTAAACTTTAACCTATGTTTTTGTGTGTTTGAAAAAATAACATTTTATAATGTTAACACCTTTTTAACTACATACAGTGTAGATCAAACTGTATGTTTTTTTTCTTCGTTTTTTTTTATGAAAACATAATTTATGGGCAGTCATGGCCTAATGGATAGAGAGTTGGACTTGTAACCCGAAGATCGTGGGTTCGAGTCTCAGGTCCGGCAGGGATTGTAGGTGGGGGAGTGAATAACCAACACTCTCTCCACCCTCAATACCACGACTGAGGTGAGACCCTTGAGCAAGGCACCGAACCCCCAACTGCTCCCTGGGCGCTGCAGCATCGGCTGCCCACTGCTCCAGGTGTATGGTCACTACTGTGTGTACACTTGGATGGGTTAAATGCAGAGCACAAATTCTGAGTATGGGTCACCATACTTGGCCACACACCACTTCCCTTTCCCTTTATGAAACCTTGGTCCAGTCTCTTCCACTGTTTGGTGACTGCAGTGGGTTTCTTAGACATAACTTTGTCCCAAAGGATTTTCCAGAGATTTCAATTGGGCTTAGGTCAGGACTGGCCATTTCAGTTTTTTCAGTCTTCTTGGGGGACATGTCAGTGGCAATGTATAGGTGCATTATTCTAGAATTCACAGATTTGGAGTGACCAACTTCTCTTGCTATGGCTGCTATTGGCCTTCATTTGGAAAAACTGCTGTCAATGGGTTTCAGTAAATTTAGAATGGCTCACCATCTTGCACAGTCAGTGAAAACTGGAAAGTTAGGCTGTCAGTTAGGGTTTGTCGGATAATTATGGAAATTTGCACAAGGTGCCAGATCAACAACAATAACTTGGAGGTATCTGAAAGTGTTCTCTAATTTTGATCAGTGTTCTTTTTCATATTTCTCATTTAAGTTTTTTTATATATGAGTGTTTCAGAATATATGTAACTCATGAAATATGCCTAATACTGCTTTTACTTCTGTTAGGATAACTTCAAATAGGAGTAAGCAGTGACCTCGGAATTTAGGAAATTGTAGGTTGTTCTCTAATTTTGACCTCCTGTGTACTTGGATAAACTTTTGGGAGAAAAGCGTACTTAACATAAACTAAAGTGTTTTTTTAAAACTTCATTATCAACTACAAATAAATTGTTTAAAGGAAACCATAAAGATCATGTGAGCAAATCAATAACATGGATCTCAAACTGCCTCCTGTGGCAACAAATGACTCCTAATGACCTTTTTGCCTCATGGGGAAAATTTCCATTAAAAAATATCTAGGATGTCTAATGGATTCTAATGGATTTTTCAAATGCATGGAAACTCTGGTACTGTATAACAGACCAGTTCACAATATCCACATGTTTTTGTCATCAAATTCAAAGCGTTGGCACTTGAGCTGCACTGAAATCATTACAAGTTTCAAGAAACTACTTAAGACAATTAAGTCTAAAATGGGCCATGTTTTGGTAAATGACTTATAATACCATCAAATAAGTTATGCATGATATCTAATGATATTCATATAAATTAGCATGGGTCTCTTAAATATATTATTGACATCTTTCCCTTTCTCTTCTCGTCTATCGTTTCTTCCTTTCTATAAATCTATTTTCACCCTCAATATCTGTCTGAAAGTGTGTGTGTGTTTGTATATGCAGCCCATTTTAGCTGAAAATTGTGGCCCATTTTAGCATAACCAGCCATTTCCACCTTAAATTACCTTTTTCACAAAAATCAAAGTTTCTTTTATAAATTAAACTTTTTTTATTTGAAAGAGCATTTTAAAACATTGTTCATAAACATTTGCTTTGTTGGTAAGCTTACTTATAATTGCTTTAATACCCTTATTAGTGATTAATTAAATTTACTATGTCAGGCTCAATTACCTTACAATTTCTCTGACAAAGCTTCATGTAACACTCTGCCCTGCCCACCTTAAAAATACTCAGACCAATAAAAAATATTGTTACATTGAAGCAGCAATGCAAGATCAGTTATTGTGATTTTATGTAAAAAAAAAAAAAGAAAAAAAAAATTGATGATGCTACAACCTTATTTGACCCATTTTACCTGATAGCCAATTTTAGCTTCACCCTATTTCTTCATCTCTTTGTTTTCATATTTTGGCAGAATATCTATATAAATCTATCGTAATTGTTGTTAAATTGTAAACTGTTGCTTTAATATCTGTAGATCTAAAAGCACTATTACTTGTGGACCATTTTCTTCCAATATTTTCATTTACTGCAACACCACCAGAGGGCGGTGTCAGGGCATTTTTTCCTTAAACCATGTCTTTTGCACCGGTTGAAGAGCAGTCATGCTGCAGGGTTCTGGAATTGTAAACTAAACTCATCTATAGTGGTTGAAAGGGGCCTTTAAACAAGGGACATAACTATTTGCCAGTTATGACATCAAAATAATTGTGTAAAGCTCAAAGTAGCAGACACTAGCAACATAACTGTGGATCCATCCATTTTCTAAATGTTTTACCCTCTGTGGGGTTGTTGAATCTCGAGCCACAGGCAACGGACCCTGAACGGATGGCCAAGCCATCACAAGGCTCACACACACATTCACTTCACATCTTTGGGTTGTGGGGGAAACCCTTGCATACATGGGGAGAATATGCTTGTTAATGGCAAGGACTCAAACTGGGGATGCTGTGAGGCAACAGTGCTACCCACTGAGCTACCATGCAGCCCTTGTTATTATCAAGGGTTCAATAATGCTTCATACCTCTATTTACCAGCAGAGAGCAGTGCCACGGAATTTCTCTCCAACAAAATATGCCTTCAAATGTCTGTCCAAAAGGAAGAAATATGTAAAGTGGACAAAGGTTTTACACTTTTATTGACCGACACACATATTGCCATCTTGGTAGGTATGTGCATTTTGAACATTAAACACATGTGTATTGTTTGTTGTCAGCGAATCATTTCAGGTAAAATTTCCAAGACGAAAATAGGGGTAGAGCTGATCTACAAGAACAAGACCCAGAGTTAAATACACTATTAAATAGACATCTTTAAATAAATCTGAATTAAACTCACCTGTTAAGTGAACTTATATAAATACCGATAATATAATCTATGTGACAAGTGTAAAATGTAGGTAGCCTATGTTCACATTTATGTCACTAACTTTTATTATATTAAAATACTTGGAAAAAGGGATGACTCAAAAATAGTTTACACTGTAAAAAAAGAAAAGAAAAAAAAGTTGAGCCAACTTAAAATTTTAAGGCAACCAGCTTCAGCAGATTTTTGAGTTTTCTCAACTTTTTGTTGTATAAACTTAAAACAACAAGTTGAGAAAACTCAAAAATCTGCCGAAGCTGGTTGACTTAAAATTTTAAGTTGGCTCAACTTTTTTTTTTTTTTTTACAGTTTAGGTTAATTTCATGGCTCAACTTTGCTTTTCAAGCCGGAAGAACGAAATGGCTCCAAAAAAAGAAAAGAACCCCCCCTACCCCCCTCTTTTTCCCATATTTCCCCTATTGTTGTTTTCCTTGGTATGCAACCTGAACATATATGTTAACATCTCAAAAACTGTGTTTTATGGTTTCATGACCCTTTAAAGTCAACTAATTCTTAAAATGAATCTGTGAATGTGTACAGCCCTGACTGCAAGCATGTCTGTGTAAAAAAAACACAGACCAAGTGAATATCCAACGTTTCTAGTTGTACAGAACACTGCACAGCACACGGACACAACTCAGCAATATCTTCACACACTAATCTATGTTTTTATTTCATCTGCTAATTAATGCTTCACTTTCAGTCGAATCGTCAGAGATACACCACGACTGACTAAGCAGATGTTCCACCAGATGCTCTGTCTGCATCTTCAGGTAAACTCATTCCCCTCAGTATCCATCATTATCATCCATCATGACTACTGCAGTAACAAAATAGGGCAGAAAGTTCACAAAACTGAGTTTTTTGTTTTTTTTGTTTTTTTTTTGTGGTAAGTACCTGCAACCTACATTGGCCCCAGAAATGATCTACATTTTATACTTAAAAATGCATTAATGTCTTTTGTTTTAAAGAAATACATATCAAAGCAAGTGGCTATTCCCCCAAGGAAAACATTACAAATAGAAGTTTAAGCTGTAAATACTGTTCAAAGTAATAAACTGACTTTATACATCACATAAAAGTCACTGTTGGTTCACAAATAGCTAATAAAAGCTCTGAGAAAAGCTCAAACCTCATTTGTTTTAGGATGCCACTTGGTTTAATATGTTGTATCTAAATGCAATGGAATTCAGATATGCATACATTTTCAGCCACTTTATACTATATACAGATGTTGAGAACCACAAAAGAAAACAAGCAATAATTATTTCCCTTTTGTTTATGCTTCTTTATTTTTCTGGTCCCTCACATAATATTTATTAAATAAACACGTTATCTGCAGTAAAGTTGTAAACGCAGAGTGTTTAACAAGAACATTTTTGTAAAGGTTAACGCTCTGTGTTTTGAATGTGCTCAAGATTCTAAAAGTGCTTTAATATCATGTATTGCTAAAGCAAATGGCATTAAATAATCTGAGGAAATATAGACACTGAGAGAAAAAACAGGGGCTGTACAGGGGTTTTCATTAGTGCTCATAATACACATAGATTTCACATACAGGATATATGTTTTTAGTAAGATGATGAAATGCATATATTAAGGTTTTCGAGTGCCATCAACACTTGAAAAACAAAACAGTGAAATAAAACACCATTCGACACCCCAAACCCCACCCCATCACAAAAAAAATAGCTTTTAGAAATGATCACATTTAGGACTTATTCACTGTGCTTCAATAAGGTATAGCTCTGTTCTCGATGAAAAGATCTCAATCACATTTAATATGAAGGTAGTTTATATCATCAGACATGCATTATGCACTTTACTCTGTTATACCAGGTTACATCACTGGCAAGCCGGTTAACTAAGAATGTCCTTCGTCCCGAATTGTTTTCTGATTTCTAACAGGCTTCTTTTGTGCTGCTATAGTATATGTAATTTGGAAGAGCGGATAGTGTCGCCTCTTCAGCTGTGCCCAGGCCTTTTCCTCCCATGGGTGAGAATCCCATACGATGCAGAACCAGTTCAAGACATTTATGTCTGCATTTCCAAACCTTTCTGTTAAAGACACAGCCTGACTTAAAAATGGCCACATTGATGATTTGGTCTGTCTTGAATTCAATAGAAAGTCAACAGAAAGCAGCAGAGAGAGCATGTGTGAGAATCGTGGGACGTCCTCCCTGCTTCGTGTGTCAGCTCTTATAGTCTACCACACAGAGTCACTACAGGAGCCAGAACATACAGGGGAAGGGAGATGGTTGACGTTTGGATGCGCACTAAAGATTACCTGATTAAGACTGAGAGGGATGGAGAGTTAAAGGGAGATTTCACCCAAAAAGAAAGTTCTGTCATCGTTTGCTCACTCTCGTGTTGCTTACTTCACACAAAAAGAAGAAACACTGTATAAAAATCAAAAAGGTGCAAAAGCACCATCATAGTATCATAAAGGCGGTCCATATGAAGAGTGCTCTTTTCCAAGACTTACAGATCTGAGTGGGAAAACTGCTGACATTTACAGTTTTACATTCACCCTGGGTCAGTTTGGCATGTTAATGTAAGTCTTTTCAAAGTTCATAAAATTGGTCTGAATGAATCAGGATTCTGAAATTCAACACACAGTTATCTCCCTCATAAGACTTGGAATATATCTCACAAGTAATATGGACAAATTTTTTAAGGATTTTGGTTGCATGGACAAGCGCGGACAGTACAATTGTTTTAAAACTTCTCTTTGTGTTCCCTGGAAACAATAAAGTCATATGGGTTAAATTGGCAGGACAATAAGTAAACGATGACAGAAGTTTCAGTTTTTGCATGTACTGTTCCTTTAAGGTGAGGGACTTATGTACATTTGGAGGAGTCAGTTACACGTTGAGTGATGGATGCATCCAGCCTCCTACATCACACTGCACTTGGCCTTCAGCTTGTCTGCACGTCTCTGCTTGCTGGAGCGCATATTCAGACTCATATCACGCTTCTTATCCAGGTTCAGGAGCTCCTGAAAAAGCTCCTTCACGTTGGTGTTGGTCTTGGCTGATGTTTCCATGAACGCGCATTTCCAGATGTTTGCCTGAGCTTCGCCCTCCTTGGTCTCCACCTCGCGCTGAGTCTCATCGCTCTTGTTGCCCACAAGCATGATGGGGATGTTCTCCACGTTACCTTTGATGGCCAGCACTTGCTGGTAGATGGGCTTCAGCTCCTCCAGCGACTGCCTGCTGGTGATGGAGTAGACCAGGATGAAGGCGTGGCCTTTGGAGATGGACAGACGCTGCATAGCAGGGAACTGGTGGCTGCCAGTGGTGTCGGTGATCTCCAGAGTGCATACGCTCTTGTCGCAGCTGATGACCTGCCGGTATGTGTCCTCCACCGTCGGGATGTAGGTGTCCCTGAAGGTGCCTTTAACGAAGCGCAGGACCAAGGAGCTCTTGCCCACTCCCCCTGCTCCAAACACCACCACCCGGTAATCGTTACTCTGCTCTGGCATGCTGCTTAGGGTTTGTCGGGGTATGTGGTGGTTAAGATTCAATTATTCCCTGAGATCTGAAAAAGGAAAAAGGTTTCATTTGGTTCACATGCACATTAAGACAGTGTATCCAATAAATATATGTATCTTCTGCGGTTCACAAACATATAGAGAAATTCTGGAAACGTTGTCATTTCCAGACATCAAGAAAATACGATAACATACAAATTAGATTGCACAAATTCATATGAATTAGAGACCAGTATGCCAAAACATCCTTACGAAAACGTTAATAATGAATAAATGAAAATTTAACGCCATTCATTACAAAACTAGTGCTTATCTTTATTCAATTTGTATACAAAAAAACAATAAAAATGTCTTGCAAAAAATTTAAATAACAAAACAATGGCTATACTTCATCACTACTGACACACTAATTGAAAAAAAATTATATATTTTTTATTATTTTCATATGAAATTACAAAGGTGTTTTGTGACTGTGATTGAGATCATTTTAAAATGGCATTATATAATATATATATCTATACTTGAGAGTAATAATACTCTCAAGTATTATTATACTGTGCTTATGATTGAGATTTATAAATTTTACCATTCTCACTTTAAAACTTTAGAATAAAAAATTATACAGGTGAAAATTATATATAAATCTGCATAAATCTTTCAAATCATTTCAAGAAATACTACCATCTAATTTTTTTGCATTAAACCAATGAACATTTTGGGGAAATGTTTTTAAAAGTCAATTATGTTAATATATATAGAGATGGGGATAAGTAAGCATATGTTTATTTCATCAAAAGTGTAAACACTGTGGCACTATCAAAACATTGATCTGTTTGTCTGAGCACCCTCAATGACCAGCTCAAAATAGCAACATCGGCTCAACCAGTAATGCACGCGCATGTTGAAGCAGGACTCTCTGATTTCCTAACCAACTAGAGATGAAGGGGTGTTTTGAATTATAGTTTGATGCTGCTACCTCAGAAATGACACATATCATTTACAGTTTTTTTCAACTGCTTACACACATTTTCAAAACTTTGCCTCTTTTTTTTTCAAAACTTTACACACAAATCCAAGAATTGCACACACAAAATGAAAAATGCCTCACGTCTCTTGCAAAATGAAGCGCACTGCGTTCAAAATATCACAAACACATCTCAAAAGAAAACATTTGTAAACACATTTGCCATGAAATTAATTCATGTTAGATTTTTGTGTTGCAAAAAGTATTATGAAATTGAAAACTGATTCAAAGGCTGAGAATTAGTGTATGGTTTTGCAGATTTGGTGTGTGGTTAAACTGTATAACGGCATAATGTTAAAGCAAAATTTAATTTCTGATTTCTTTCTTTTGATTTAGGGATGAAATATGACATGTTCTTAACCGTTTTCATGAGATCTACACATGACACTATTGGTAACAGGGTTGCCTGACATTATTCTTTACATGGAGAGGATGGAAAGACAATGGTCAGCATTTTCCAGACATGTGTGTGTGTGTGTGTGTGTGTGTGTGTGTGTGTGTGTGTGTGTGTGTGTGTGTGTGTGTAAATACATGAGAGTGTATGCCTGTGTGCCTTTGTGAATTGAGTAGGACGGTCTCTGCTGCCATCAGCATCAAGGTCATCTATTAATGACTCATTTATCTTGCTGTGAAGCAGCCATTGGACTCAGTCTCTTGTGGAAAGCAAGATCACACCAGATATTTCTGGCACCTTACTGAATTATTGCAGCATTTGGAGATGGGTCACTTCCTGACTGCCTCAAGAGAGATTCATGCAAATGCATAATTTTCACATGACGGATCAATATACACAAACCAGACTAATGCGGTCTGATTAACAGAGAACTTTGTCTGCATTTAAGTGCTTGAAGATGCTCACATCTACTCTGCCCCAGAGGAAAATTCAGTGGTACTTCTGAATTAGCAGTAGTGATTATCACTCAGATGAACAGAGACCAGATGAGCCTCTTACTAAAGACCTCTTTGGTTTGCCAGCAGCATAAGACGCAGTCTCAGTGGAAAGCAAGTTTTGAATATTTAGGATGTTTTGTCAAGCCCTTATTAACTCTCATATTCCATCTTTTTTTCTTCTTATAGTAAAAATCTGATCAAATGTTAAGGTTAGACATTTTATAAAGAGGCTTAGAAAATCCTATCCATTGGAGTTATTGCACAAGACTGAGTGATGCAATGTGCTTTTGAGTACAATGGATCAGTCATATGAAAAATAACGGTGAGAGTGAAGATAAATAAATGGCTAGATGAGATACAATTTCTGTACTTTCTGTCCTTTCCACAGACACAATAACAATAAAAAAATTCAAGACACTGTATCAATATTATGAACAGCTACTAGATTTCAGCTATGTAACCATTTTGTTAAACAGGCAGTTAATATAGAACTTTAAAAAATACTGACTGAATGAGCTAAACGCTCAGAGTTTGATTATTTTTTGTGGGCCACTTCGCCCCTGCTGGTAGACTGTAGTAACTACACCACCTTCAAAAACAATTAAATTTAGCTATCCACTAGGGAAGCATAGATTTACATTTACATTTTTGTGGCACCAAAAACTAATCAGCATTGTCATGACATAATTTTATAGCCTATACATTTATGACCCAAGTGTATGGAAACCCATTTCTGCCTCATAAGATTAAAATATATAGACTTTGGTAAACCATATTAACACATACAAATACATAATTATATGAAAAAAGTTCAATTATAACTATTCTAAGTCATAACTATAATTCTTTTTTACATTGTCAACATTTTATGTCATAATAATTACTTTTTGTCTCATAATTATGACTTTCAATGTCCTAATTAAAAACTTTTATCTCATAAATGCAAACTGCATATGTCATCATTTCAGTTTTTTTTAAACCGAAAGCCAAACTACCCGTTCACACCAAAACGATGACTAAAGATAATAATGCTAGCTATACTAGAGTCCACATTAACACACAATATTGTTCTGTTTACTCTAAGCAATTGCCACCTCCCGCTTTAAATGCTCTTTAAAGGGGTCATCGAATGCCCATTTTACACATGTTGATATGATTCTTTAGGGTCTTAATGAAAAGTCTATAACATACTTTGGTTAAAATTTCTCAATGTTAGTGTAAAAAACACCTTCTTTACCCTGTCAAAATCACCCATAGAAACAGTCCATAATGAGGCATCTAGGTATATATATATATCTATGGAGCATATTAAACTTCACTAACTAGCACATTATTAGGAAAGGCGATTTGCAAAGATTCATAAAAACCCTTATACTCGCTTCTTCTGTAGATAAAGGTGGATCACGAATGATTCGGGCGAACATAGACAAATTTATGTAGATCCGGGGATCGGCACATTCACTTCAAAGTGAAAGTAACATTAATCCTCTGCCTCTTTAGCGGCTCAGATGTCAGGACTGCTATATTCATTATTACATCTAACAACTAAACACTTCAATCGCTTAATCTGAGACATCTTGTCTTCCCCTGCACCAGAGGCAGACAGCTCTCAGCTCACTCAGGGCAGGTCTAAGGTAAGACGGCCTTGTCAATCAAATATCACTTCCAACACACATTTCTGTTCAAACAACTTGTAAAGTGAATTTTGCATCCGATGACACCTTTAAAGATTATGATTGGCTGTCAATGTCTTTTCATTCAACCGTGAACAAAAAAAATCTGAAAATGATTTCAATAATATTGTTCCCCTGTGCTATTTTCATTGTAATTGTAGTGTGGACAACTAGAATTATAACAATTATTAAAACTTTTAGCATTATTATTATCATTATAGTTCCCATTAAGTCGGTCACTCCGAGTCACGTCGGATGACCGACGAAATTGGGATCTCGCCAGAGAGACCAATCCACTTCGAGTGTAACTAAACGAGCCAATGGACATTGGCATGCGATCATTGCATCCAGCTGCCGCTGATCAAAGCGTGAGCATAAGAGGCAGCTGGTGCACCGCATTAATTCATCCTTTCACTTCGGAGCCGAGCGGTAGTGGTGAAGCTACTGCTCTCCCCTTCCAGAGAGTGTTTCTGCGAGCGAGTGCGGGCGTTATGGCGCAGCAGCGGTGGTCACGTCGGACGGGAGAAAAAGATCATCTTCCGGCTGACAGCCACACTAGGGGTGTGCGGTGGCCAGCTCCCCTGCGTGCTTCAGCACTAAAAGTGCATTTCTCCGAGAGAGCAATTTCTCTAAAAGGGTAACACGGGTGATCGCGTCTTTTTAAAGATGTCTTATAACCCATGCGTTTCTGGGTGTGGTCGTTTCCTGGCACCTCAGGACGGTCACGATTGCTGCCTCACGTGTCTGTGCATTCAGCAAGCTGAGGAAGCTTTCGTGGATGGTTCATTTTCTTCTTGAGGGGACATGACTATCGGAGTCCGTTATGTCAAACATGGTGGAGTCCCTCTGCCCCTGCCACGATCCAGTGTTCGCCCCGGCACCCGGGGTGGCGCTGCATCCGGTGGAGTCAGAGGTGATTTGAAGATCAGGGTGAGGGCTTCCCCAAGTGGAGCTCCTCACCCCTCAAGCACTCCGCAGCCGGTGGAGCTGCCGAAGGAGTGTGCTGGGCCCTCTGCTGGACGGGGTTCACCAGGTGTTTCCTTCGGTGTCCCCTCTGACGACCAGATGTCGATCGCTGCATCGGAGGGTGAGTGCTCTCTCTTCAGGGATGACGACTCGGCTGCGTTGCCCCCTTCGGGTGTGGTAGCGTTGTCCGAGCCAGACCCAGAGATGACGGCTATGCTTTCCCGGGCCGCCGAGAATGTCGGGCTCGTGTGGAATCCTCCACCGTGCCCCGATCCTTCGAGGTTGAACGAGTGGTTTCTCGGGGGGGGTTTCTCAGCACCCCCCTCCGTTGCCATTCTTTCCGGAAGTGCATGAAGAGCTTACAAGATCGTGGAAAGCACCTTTTACTGCCCGAAACAAACCTTGTGGCTCCTCCTCCCTCACCACCCTCGATGGTGGGGCCTGTGGCCATGCAACTATGTCCAACAGCCGCTACCACCCTTGTGGGGTGACCCGTGTCTCCCCTCACGGGCCTGTAAGTATTCGCAAGGTCTAACTGGCAGTGCTTATAGAGCCTGTGGGGAGGCGGCTTCTGCCCTCCACGCCATGGCGCTTCTGCAGGTCCACCAGGCCAAAGCCCTGAAAGACCTGCACGAAGGTGGTCATGACCTGGCCGTTCTACATGAGCTGCGTGCTGTGATGGCCCTCTCGCTTTGAGCGACGATGGTGACCGCACAGTCTCTGGGTCGTGCAATGTCCACACTAGTGGTCCAGGAGCGCCATCTCTGGCTGTGTCTCGCTGACATGAAAGAGCAGGAGAAGGTACAGTTCCTGAATGCTCCCGTGTCACAGACCGGCGAGGCTGTCGAGAGCTTTGCCCAGCAGTTCTCGGCAGCACAGAAGCAGACTGAGGCGATCAAACACATCATGCGCCGGAGGAAACCTGCTGCTTCCACCCCGGCTGCAGCCCCTCAGCCTGCTCGTCGCCGTGGGTGCCCCCCTGCGGCTGGCCCCGCTCCCGTGCAGCCGCAGCAGCCTTCAACCAGGCAGCGTCGTGGAGCCGGTCGCAGGCAGGGCGGCAAGCGCAAGTGCAAGAGGCCCTGAGACGGGCGACCCAGAGATGGAGGAGACTGCTCGTCGGGAGATGGTGACCGTACCACTCCCTCCCCTGGAGGAGGGCCGGGTGGACAATATTTTGCCGGGATGTCACAAGCCTCAAGCCGGGTTCCTGTGTTTCCTCCCGCACAAGAAGGAATCAGGTGAGTGCTACACTACAGACCCAGACCCCGCCCCCTGCCGTCATAGGCCCCAGGGCGGGTCCCTGTGTTCCACCTCGCTGCCCCTCCACGGGTACGTCGGTGGCCCCACTGGTCCCGCTGGCACGGTCTCTCGGAGCCTGGCTAGCGCTCCCCAGTCCGTCTCGGTGGCTCCTGCGGACCATCAGACTCGGTTACGCAATTCAGTTCGCCTGGCGTCCCCCCAAGTTCAGGGGCATGCGGTTCACTTCAGTCAAGGCCGTCAATGCCCCTGTCTTGCTTGCGGAAATCGCAGTCCTGCTGGCGAAGGACGCGATAGAGCCGGTCCCTCCAGCCGATATGAGGTCAGGGTTTTACAGCCCTTACTTCATTGTGCCCAAGAAAAGCGGTGGGTTACGACCGATCTTGGATCTGCGAGTTTTGAACCGTGCACTTCACAAGATGCCATTCAAGATGTTGACGCAGAAACGCATTTTCGGGTGTGTCTGTCCCCTAGATTGATTTGCAGCAATCAACCTGAAGGACGCGTACTTTCATGTCTCGATTCTCCCGCGACACAGGCCATTCCTGTGGTTCGCGTTCGAGGGTCGGGCATATCAGTACAAGGTCCTGCCCTTCGGGCTGTCCCTTTCGCCTCGCATCTTCACCAAAGTCGCAGAGGCGGCCCTTGTTCCCCTGAGAGAATGGGGTGTGCGCATCCTCAACTATCTCGACGACTGGCTCATACTTGCACAGTCTCGAGAGCAGTTGTGCGCACACAACTACTGTACACAACTACTGTAAGCTACTCAAAACTATGAACTGCAGTGATTTTACAACATATTATAATATTCCAAGGCCTATTTTGTCTGTTTGGTTGAGTGTGCTGTAAGCACTGAGGCTCCACTGTAGATAGTATCACATTTGTTTTCTGCTGGTTAGTACCAGTTTGCATGATGTCAGTAGATACATCAGGCCTTTGAACACCTAAGATGTATTTAGAGATTCTCCCTGAGCTACTTGGGAACATCTCAGTTGTGCATGTTTTTGGAACTCAGGGAATTCTCCGGTTACTGTGGAAACAGCCCTCGAGGGCATGTATAGGGTGATGGAGTGAATGAGCAAAAACAAGAGTGAGAGAATGTCATCAAAGATATACTGATGAAAGCAAGACAACTGACTGAGCCAAAAAAAAAACATATTTCTAATGTTACATGTCATCTTTCTGTCAGTTACCCTAGTAACCAACTGGCAAACAGTGGGTTTAATTTACGTCACTGCAGCCTATTCATACACTGAGGTGAAAGAAACTATTTATAGTGATGAATGATTACTAAAGAAAAATATGTAACCTCAGATCAGTTCAGATCTTCTTTTGTGGGCTATTCGTAGGGCAATGCATTAATCAACACGGATTATTTGGATTTTTCACAAAGACATTTTTCATCTTGAGCTAAGGAAATGTGTAACTGAGACATGCAAACGTCTATCGCATGTGATGTCTAAAAATACCACAGCCCATCAACTCAATTCTTATTCTATTATCTCGATCCTGAGCCCGTCGGAGCTCTGATGGAATTCACATCCGAGAAGGTCCGCACCTCTTAATCAACGGGGTTTGCTGTTACAACTGGCGTTAATATTGCACGTAAAGCTGTAATTAGGCGACATTCAAAACAGGCATCCTGTTATTTTCTCTCAGCCAGTTGGGTAATAAAGCACATATAGGCCATGCAACCTGAATGAACAAGCAATGGGAGTCCGTGGATAACAGAATATGCAATTTCATTTATTTTTTTAACTCAATCACATGTCGCGTTCACATTCACGCTGAGATATAAGGACATCATCCGCGCGTAATTCGCATGGATTCGCTCTGAACCGAGCGTCATTTTTTTACTGAAGAGCGATTTTTTTACACGTGAAGTCAGTAATCGCTTGTTTGTCGTCAAAAGAGCATCGTTCACACACACAGGCGATGGATAATAAAATGCAATGGATCCTCAAAGTCATTACGTCGCTGTGCGCCGAAAGATGCTATTGCGGTCCGTCACACGAAGAACGCGCGTCAAAGACGCGAGCGTATCGATACATGAAAGCCGCATTTGTCTGAACGCTTTACGTATTAAAACAATTCAGCATGTAGCCCTAGTGAAAAGCGATTTATTCTTACCTGGCGACTGTGTAGCAACGTCCCAAATCTTGTTAGTCAAAAATTATAGGAAGCATTAGGAGATCAGATACACGACAAATGTTTTACATTCTCTGCCGTACCAGTCCCGTTTCATTTTCCCGTGTTGTTTGCATGGCGTAAATCGAGCGATGTGGCTGAAAATGCTGTTATTGCTCTTGGTGCGGGCGGCGCGCGCGCTCCAGCTGTCCTACCACGTCCTCTCTGACGCACGCAAGCGCGCGATATGCGGCTCACCCCCGCGTCCTGTGTCCCGTTACACGACGAGAACAAAAACCCCACCTGCTCTATACCATTAAACTGTGCTCCGTCTACGCCATGTTGATCATACAACATTGTTCCGTCACTAAAGGGGGCATGTTACATCAATAAAACACCATTTTGCGCACGATATTTCCTCTGGGGATGGATGGAGGCACTGGAATGATGGAAATAGTAGGCTACTAAATTTTTAAATAGCTAATAGAAGTGCTTCAGCTATCAGGATTGTAGGGATATAGAAATAAAGGGACTAAAATTCAGGTACGGGTAGATCTGCAAAAGGCATGTTAATTAAGCGAGACTTTTTACTGGGACACAGTAAAAATAGTCTTGAAACGACACTCTGTATGAGTAAGAATATATTCGGATATAACCTACTGTTAAATCATCTATAACAATTTTTAAATTGTGGATTAGATGATAGGCGTGCACCTGATGATGGAATCATAATTATTTACTTCCTATATATCCTAAGGAACATACGGATATAAGGATATATTAATTTAAGGATATAAGGATATATGGTCCCACTTTATATTAGGTGGCCTTAACTACTATGTACTTATATTTATATTAATAATTTGATACAATGCACTTATTGTACTTATAGTTTTAAAAATACGTAGTTACAACTGTAACTAATTTCTGAAATTACATTTATAATTACACTGTTGACCCATCCCTTACACCTTAACCCACCCTTAAACCTACCCATCCCACCAAACCTGTCCCTAACCTTACCCGTATCCCACCTCAATAGCAGTAAAAGTGTTTTGCAATCCAATATTACCACAGTAAGTACATTGCACTTATTTTTTTATGTAAGTACATAGTAGTTAAGGCCACCTAATATAAAGTGTGACCAGACATCTGGCAACAACAGACTCCCAAGGCATTGACACACACCTTAACTGTAAGGTGTGCTCAGGATAACCTTGTGTTCACTGGTGAATTAGTATTTGTCTCCCTCCAATGGTTTTCTGATGAATCAACAAAGCAATCAAAATATCATTTCCAATTAAATTAAGCCTTTGTATGAAACTTTTTAAAACAGCTAATTTACATCACAAATTAAATGTTCACTGCCCCCCATAACACTCAATTCGAAATCCCTGTCATCAATACAACACTGGAATGTTATTAATTATTTAATAATACTGTTTAAATATTATGAGTGTGTTGATTCAAGCAGCCTGTGGCTATTGTCCCATATAGTCCTCCAAACTAGTGATGCCAGCCTTTTTTGAGCCCAAGGCACACCTTTTACATTTACATTTAGTCATTTGGCAGACGCTTTTATCCAAAGCGACTTACAATTGGGGAATACAAAAAGCGATTAATCTTGAAGAGGCAATCAGACCGAGGAAGTGCTCGTAACACCAAGTCTCAGTCATTGTTCAAATAAGTACAAGCTAGTAAGCGGAGAGAAAGATAGATTTTTTTTTTTTGAGTTTAGGATGAAGTCAAGTACTGCCGAAAGAAATGAGTTTTCAGTTGTTGCTTGAATATTGCCAGGGAAACACCTTTTTTTCAAGAGAATAGTATAAGTCAGTAGTTTGATATTTGTTCATTTGATATACACTTTTATCTAAAAAGACTATAATCTAAATTCAATTTCATCAGCATGGTTGTTTTTTTTTTGGTTTCTTTTATCTTGAATTTGAACCCATGACAAAGCTTGCACCATCCTCCACAAATTAACATCTGTATTGTTCCATAATAGTTTTGTGTTTCCAATATTGGAGTATGTTGTCACAAAAGACCAGTTTGTGTTAAATGAACTATAGCTATTTTTTCCCAGTCAGTAATGATGAGCTTGTGTCTGTAGCCAATACTTGAAAGTTAAAGACAGAAACTGAAATAACAAAGACAACCTATATAAAAGCTCTAAATATACACTCTTAAGTTTCCAAAAGTGGGGTTTCACGTGATGCCATAGAAGAACCAGTTTTGGTTCCCCAAAGAACCTTTCAGTGAACAGTTCTTAAAAAACATATTTTTTTTTAGTGTAAAGAACATTTTAAACAACCTTTTGTGAAATTAAACGGTCCCATGCATGGTAAAGGCTTTTCTTTTTTTTTTTCTTTTTTTTTTTGTGTATTGGAGAGACAGAGGTGACTTTTAAAACACACATTGACCAATATTGTGACATGTTGTCACAATATACAGTATTGGCATAACCTGTCAAGAAAAAGCTTATTTTAAAAACATTTACAAAAACAATAATTGTATTATATACACATTATAAACAAAAAGGTACAAAACCTGTGGTTATATGTACCATTTTGGTAGATACGTACACTTTAGGTACTTATATGAACCCTTTAAATAAGTTACAAAGTTCTACTTTTTGAATTTTGTACCTTAAAGAGTGTATATTTACAAAACAGCAAAATAGAAGGTAACACACAAAACCTTGGTTTTGGCCTACAAATACTCCTATTTTCATTTCATTATTTATTTTTTTAATTAATCAATTAAAATGAATCAATTTTATAAATCATATCATTTTTAATGACAGTCTGACCTTTTATTCAAACTCAGACTCTTGACTGAAAGTGGTTTTGTTCACATTTACACGACGGCTATTGTAAAATAAATAAATACATATATGGTTTTCTGAGTCAGCTATATACTATATAGATATTTAATCATTCGTTGTTTATTAGGCCTATTAAAAATACAAGTCAATGTGATACATTTTCACAGTTAATCATACTGCAACCACAATTCTCGACAGAGCCACATTTCAGCTAATTCCGTATTTTTCTTGCCAATATTTACGTTTGAGATAAGAATAAAAAGAGAGAGATGGAGAAAAGCGTAGGCTATGTGGGAGGGAGGGAGGGAGGGAGAGGCGTGCCAGTAGCGCGCGCAGCATCACTGAATGCAGGGCATCATCCCCACAGAGAAAGACAGCAGCGCCTCCACGCCCAGCAAACACCGCCAACGCTGCTGAACATGAGGTAAGATTTAAACCAGTTCAATCTATTAGTGAATATTAAACCACGGGAGACAGGTGTATCACAACATATGCATGTCTGCGGTGTTTATGCGGTAAATCTGACGGCTGTGTGTCCGCGAGACGTGGTGAGGTCCTGATGAGAATATTTATGAGCGCGCCAGACAGGACCGTTCACCTCAAGCGTTTTCCCACGAATCTTACGCGTTCAAATAAGATTAAATTAAACTGCATGAGGGCAACAAATATGTTGTTTTAGGGGCCTAAACATCAGAGTATCTCTGTCTGATATAACAGCTAAAATATCACGGCCAAGGTCAACAATAAAACAGCAAGGATATCTGCTCTGTCCGAGTCATGGGCTTTAATATTCAGAAACCCGAGGGTGATGGTCATTTTCTTATTCGGTTTATGATGAAAGCTTTCTAGCAGCCATCCGATGCCCATAGAAACAAAGAAATGAATCTTCTGCAAATGTGTTTCGGCCTCCATTACCGTGAATTTAGCATGAACACAAAGAAAACGTGACGATTATTCGAGATGCTGATTGCATGATATTAGATTTGCCAGTACATTATTGTAAATAGTCTGGGTTCATCCTAAACCAGAGTCTCAATAACCATCAGACTTAAGGAAAAAATATTATTTTGATAGATAGATAGATAGATAGATAGATAGATAGATAGATAGATAGATAGATAGATAGATAGATAGATAGATAGATAGATAAGATTTATTCAGCACTGAACTATTGCTTAAAATACCCACTTTACTAGACAATAAACATACACATAGTGAATAAATAAACAGAATAGTGTACCAACAGTCACCCTATTTGAGTTTAATTTTATAGTGACTGTATGTTATCCTTCTGTAATAAATGCGTTGGCATGAAATATTGATTTGAGTTTAATTTTTAAAAATGTATTTAGTTAATTTGCATGATCACTGCTATAGGGAGCATATTTATATATCATATTATATTTGGACACTATCATTATTTCAATTAGAAAAGGTGCAGCACTTATACGAATAAATTCTACTTTATTGGTTAAAATGCATGTGACGTTTCGGCCAGTATCCATTTCTTAACCGTATGCTGCACCTGGCCAATTATTCCAGATTGATATGTAATAATATATGAAATTCTAAGAGAGGCTGTGTTTCTGAGAGAAAAAAAAAATTGCACAGCAAAACCTGATCCAATGAGACTCTAAACCTTAAGCTGAATGGGGCTGAGTTAAGGCCACAACTTCTATGGTTAATAAGCATAAAGGCTGAGTTTAACCAGCATTAAGTCTAGATGTTTCAGGGACCAGGGAGTCAGTGTCCATGAAAACCCATGTCTGGACCACCCCTGCACAGCTTGGTGACTCAGCCTAGTCCCCTGGACACAGTTGTGATGTAGTCTTAAAAAAAACATGAACTGCTTACATAATGTTATGTGAGTATTATAGAAAGTGCTAGTAAAACCTTGCTGGCTATTCAGAGACAAGATAGTTGTGCTTTATGAACAAACTATAAGAGCTTGCTTCCTGAAAGGCATGTTGAAAAGATTATCATGAATATGACAGGTAATCTGTATGAAAACAATCTATAGGCCAGTTTCCTTTATGTATGTATTAGAGCTGCACGTTTCTGGATAAACTGAAAATCAAAACCTTTTTCTTTTTTCAAATAGAGATTCTCCCACAACTCTTAACTTAACAAAATATTGTGTCATTTACTAGAGGCTGTGACAAAATATTAATCGCTGCAGTGTATTTAAAAGTATTATATTAATTTGTGTGAATTATTTAAAAAATTAAAATAAATATGCAATATATACATTTAAAATAATAAACCAATTTTTTTTATTATTTATTAAAATTATGAAAAATTGGTTTGAACGAATGATTCAATGACTCACTCATAAATACTTGTTTCATTACTGGATGAATCAGCATTTTTTTAAGGAATCTCTGGACTGAATGATTGAATGACAAATACGTTTTTTAACTCTCGCTTGTCTCCACCTAGTGGGGAAACAACTTAATCGACACAAACGTTATTTGAAGCGCCATTTGCTCTCAAAAGGTGATTTTTGAGAGCAAATGATTCAAACACAGATTTGAATTTTCCGGAAGGTCTTTTTCAAATGTTTAATAGACATGGTTGTTGTTTAGAAATGAGATTGCTTGGGTGATTGAATCGAGATTGCGATCTTTTAATGATTAATCGTGCAGCTCTAGTATGTAGCTATGTATGTATGCATGTAAGGGATAATCCATGGCTAGCTGTGCATGAAATGATTTTAAGGCATGACGTGGATGCAAAGAGCCACCCAGTGTGGAGCTGAATGCCTCCAAGGAGTGCATTAAAATAGTTTAATGCACAGCTTGCCGTGCATTATCCTGCTTATACCAATGAAGGGTAAAAATGCTGCTTATTGTCATCAGTATCAAAGCTATTTTATGAATAAAAGTTGTGAAGCATGGTTGACGAGAAGTTTCTGTGCTCCTGAATGTTTCTGTGTGCGATCTCTGTGTGCAAGTGATATGTGTGTGTTTGTGTGCGTCAGTGAAAGCAGTGCATTAGTATAGAACGGTGATTAAACTGACTACCTGTGTATTAAACCGTTTTAATGCATACCTGCCAGGCCAGTCAATCAGAATCGAATATATCATTTTGGAAAGCTTATTTTATTTATGTTAAAATAGAAGGTCTGACGACTGCTGATGTGTCATTTGTTTTCTCATTTGCTGAGGAGCAGGGCCGGTGCTCCGCACACGCACATCACGCACTGCGCGTAGGGCACCAAGTGCTTGGGGGGGGGGCACCAAAAAATCTGGGTCGTGAAAATATCATCACAATATAGGCTACTAGTATAAATAACAAATAAAATATTTCTAGCATGTTAATATACAAAAGTAATATAGGCCTAGACCAAATTAGTCGAGAAAAAGGTGAATCTCTGTGCCAGTCTCCCTCTGGTGCCCCCCCTTCCCCACCTCCCAGTGGTCTGTTCAATTATGCTTCAATCAATTTCAAATTTGGCCGACACCGACCTCAGACATGGCCTCGAAAAGGCACCAAGAGTTTTTGAAACTTGGGCTGTTAAAGATGCAGTTTGTTTGAGAAGGAAAGGAAGGCCAATCGTTGGGGTCCTCATCGTCATATTTGAATGACAAATAAAGCTAATTTTCCCCCTAGGTAGGCTATACGTTACAGATGTGTGTGCATATAGCTATTAGTGCAGAACGTTCCCTATTGTAATTTCTTCGCTTCAATATAATGCCTATCTGCCTCTTGGTAAGGTGAACTTTAGAAAAACCCTGCAACTGAACGTGATGCCAAATTAGACCGCTTAGATAAAGTTTTTTCGTTGTTGTTCTATGCGGTCATTTTCAAGAGGTTCGGCCAAGGGCGACATCTGTTGGTGAAACTGAAATTAGAAAAAAAAAAACCACAATCTCAGTGTTTGTATATTTTCATATTCACAGAGTTGTCAAATTATTAGGGCTGGGAAAAGATTAATCTCGATTAATCGCATCCAAAATAAAAGTTTGTGTCTACATGATATATGTGCGTGTACTGTGTATAATTATTTTGTATATAGAAATTATATATACAAAATAATTATACAAAATTATATATACAAAATAATTATACAAATTTTTTTTTTCAAAGCTCAAACTCATCAAAACGTACCTACGTTCATCAATGGGGCAGGAACGTTTAATTGGTCTGGCTGTCATCAGCATCAATGGGGAAGTGGCTCAGAAACTGTCATATGATGACCTGATAGCTGATTTTGCAGCTAGGAAATGTAGGCGTGTGCCTCTGTAGGGCCTCTGACAACTGATGGTAGTGAAAATGTTTAATATAGTTCTATAGAATAGCAGAATGGTCTCTTTATAGAGATGTAGTCCCTCTGTTGAGTAAATTCTACTGTGCAGTTATGTATGGTTATTTGCAGTTTAAAATGTGCACTTTAAAATTCATACTTCATAAAATTCATACACTTATACTGTTATTTGCACTTTAAATTTTTTTTGCACTTTTAACTTTCTGTGTTTACATTGTTCTGTTCCAATTATTTATTTGCAGCAGTTATTTTGGAAGTAAAGAGAACCTAACTAAGAAATTCTGAATGGTAGTTATTTCTTTGGTGGTGGTGGGGGGGGGCACCGCCAAGCGTTTGTGCTTAGGGCACCCAAATGGCTAGCGCCGGCCCTGCTGAGGAGGTAAAATAAATATTTTACGAGGTGGTGATTTTGTATGAACTCATATAATGCGATTCATATATGATTTTCAGAAAAAAAATTAAGCTTGAAGAGACATCCCTTAACCTAACTGTCAATGGGGGTATATTCAGGTCATACAAAAAAAATATAAAACAGTTATGAATTACCATGAGATTGTGTTGGCATATATAATATGTATGATGATTTTTATGAAGGTTTAGTCATGTTGTGGTTAGCATAGATTGATATGTCCCATGAGATATGATATGTTTCTGTTGAAAGAGCTGAAACTTGTCAGTGGCACTTTTTTGTTTCATTCAAGCCTGATCATAATACAATATTGAGCTGTACTTTTGCACATTTTCAGAGCTTCAGTTTAATTTTCCAGTCTTTAGGGATGTTGGAACTGATGATATGGAGTATATGATGAAGGTTAATGCAGTGTTGTTGTTTTTACATTTAGCAGCATTTCTTGCAGTACCTCTCCTGTCCTGCAAAATTTTGCTGACCATTAGAATTCATTGTGATGAGTCATTAATATTACACTGAATAATTCAGTGACCTTATAAACACATTGTTGACTGATGGCTTTTTAGCATGGAGGCTACTTTACAGCACTCACACAGCATCAGCTTTGAGTAATGCCTTCATTCAAATTTTAAACTAGTCCACGCAATTCAGTTGACTGGTTGAGAAAGGGTTATTGGTTTTGGAATAATTCAGTATTCGTACTCTCAATGAAATGAATCACTATCCCCCTCTTGGCTGATGGGGGAATTGCCTGAATTTGCAGCCACCATTTTATACAAACAGTCCACAGTACAGCGCTACAGTCGGGTTAACGTAGTCTCTTAACAAACACATGACCTGCTGGCTCGGGTATGGGATTCTCAGGCATGGTGCTGTTTCCAGGTGCTGTTTCCTTGGTAACCAGACAGTCTAGGAGTGAGCGGTTGTTGTGAGATGGTCAGGGAGGGGGGAGGAGGGTAAGCATCCTCCATCTTCTTTGTTCTCATTCCCACTGCTTGTGGCCTACTTTAGTTAATTGTATCAGAAACCCTGTGCTCAACGCATGTCTGGTTACAATAATTTTTTCGTTCTTAAATGAAATTTTTCTTTGGTCTTATATAATAGAATATAATATTGTATAATGTAATAAAAGTATACAATATGTTATATTATATCAAAGTCAGACCAGTGAAAAACAGATAAAAGGGATATTATTATATTATATATTGGTAGATTGATGAATGACTTGGTTTAGTGAGGCTGTTTGCTGACATTTGCATCATTTGTAGTCTTAGCGTGTTTTCCGGCTGTTGTGTGTGCATGACTGAAGAGCCTCAGGCTCTTGTTATATCACAGTTATAGAGGACTTTAGGACACAGTCACAGCCACACGTGTGCATCAGAGTCACTCACACAACATAACAGACTCTCTGTTCACCTGTCAAAGGAAATCTGTTTAAACTTAACTACAGTTTTCAACATTTGAAATGGATCTAAAAAGTTCATCAAAGTTGTCTTAAGACAAGAACACGTTTTGGTTTGAGTTTTTAGGACAACTTTAATGAAAGGTTTTGATCCACTTCAAATGTTGACTAGTGTTTATTATATATATTTTATATTTCCCATAACCTCCAAACACATTTTTAGAAACATTTCTGCGTCGAAGCAATAATTATTCACTTATACATTACTAAAAGATCTTGGATGAAATTAATTTTTGCAATTCTCTGATTTCAGAAAGTCCATTTCTTAAAAAAAAAAGAAAAAGAAAAATACTGTAAAAGGGTGCAAACGCTTGCTTAATCCTGACTAATGTCTAATTTCAGTTGTTCTGAAGATTAACCTGCAGGGTCAGAACATTTTCAGGTGTCAAAGGTTGTATAACACGACTTATACAACCTTTGACACGACTTCTGTGGGAAGTCGTGGCCTAATGGTTAGAGAGTCGGACTCGTAATCGAAAGCTTGCGGGTTCGAGTCCCCGGCCGGCAGGGATTGTAGGTGGGGGGAGTGAATGTCCAGCGCTCTCTCCACCCTCAATACCACGACTGAGGTGTCCTTGAGCAAGGCACCGAACCCTCAACTGCTCCCCGGGCGCCGCAGCATAAATGGCTGCCCACTGCTCCGTGTGTGTGTGTGTGTGTGTGTGTGTGTGTGTGCACACCTGGTATTCATCACGTCCTGGGGACCAAATGTCCCCACAAGGATAGTAATACCAGTAAATCTGAATCTTGTGGGGACATTTTTTGGTCCCCATGAGGAAACAAGCTTATAAATCATACAGCATAAAGTTTTTTTGAAAATCTAAAAATGCAGCATGTTTCCTGTGAGGGCTAAGTTTAGGTGTAGGGTTGGTGTAGGGCAATAGCACATACAGATTGTACAGTATAAAAACCATTACGCCTATGGGATGTCCCCATAAAACATGGAAACCCAACATGAGTGTGTGTGTGTGTGTGCATTTGTTCACTACTCACTGCTGTGTGTGTGCACTTGGATGGGTTAAACGCAGAGCACCAATTTCGAGTATGGGTCACCATACTTGACAATACGTCACGACTTATAAGCAGTTTGCAAATAGTGTAATAATAATAATAAACATTTTAAAATAATGTAATTGTGATTGGTTTATTTTGCATATATGAAATTACATATGCTCACCGTGGCAACCTTTATTTGATCAAAAATATAGTAAAAACATCAAAATTGTGAAATATGATTACAATTTAAAATGCTATTTTAATATACTTTAAAATGTTTATTCCAACATTTTATTGCCCAATTTATTCCTGTGATCAAAGCTGAATTTTCAGCATCATTACTCCAGTCTTCAGTGTCACACGATCCTTCAGAAATCACTCTAATATGCTGAGTTTCTGCTCACTAATTATCATTGTTGAGAATTATTAATAACAGTTCTTATTAATGTTGCAAACTGCATAATACTTTTTGTGGAAAGGATATAC
This sequence comes from Barbus barbus, assembly GCF_936440315.1. Classification (NCBI taxonomy): domain Eukaryota; kingdom Metazoa; phylum Chordata; class Actinopteri; order Cypriniformes; family Cyprinidae; genus Barbus; species Barbus barbus. The sequence goes on along the minus strand of NC_136715.1, from coordinate 22,329,466 downwards.
TTCTTTTTTTTATCTAATGAATAGAAAATTTTTAAGAACAGCGTTTATTTGAAACAGAATTGGTCTCTAGAATCAAACCTGGGTCACCTTGTACACTAAACAATAGCTGCACCATTAGAGCTGACTATTTTATTGCCCTGGGCTTGTGTGTATCTGTCCTCTATGCATCATGTAATGAGATATTGGATGTCTTTCCCATGTAGCCTAGGGGAGGTGTGCTTTACAGCTGTAGGTCTGAGGATTAGCCCATATATTGAGACAAACTGAACGTTTGGGTATCACTGTATGTCTCGTCACAATGCTAAATCAGATGCTGAGATTTTTAGAGCATTCCCTTCTGAAGAAAGCAGGTATTGTGTGTTACCATGGCAACCGCGAGAACTGCTGCCCCATATTGGCAGCTCATTAACACTCTTCCAGTTATTTTCCTCAAGGGATAGATCTTAGAGTAGATTACCCAGCATCCACTGCAGCACACACAGCAGAGCACAAAAAGCAAGGATTTAAAATAAAAGAAGAAATATCGCCATTTCCTCTCCTCCTGACTTCATTAATTTAACAGTTATTGAAACACCTCCAGGAGCCAATTAAAATGCAGAAACGTCTAAAGTGTCTGCATGGTGCCCGATTGGTTGTGCACTCAGCCTATTAGATCTGGAACAAGACTATCCAGATGAAAAAGATGAACCAGCTGTGCTTAAATCCCTGTGGACCGTCACACATGCTTCATCATCAAACATCTCTCCGTTCTTCAGCTCTCTCCCCCTCTCTTTTTATATCTTATCAGAGGCACCAGCTTTCAATTTAGGGTGTCCTGTGCTGTCCAGATTAATTCATGCCGTCTAAACCCTGCTGAATTTACAGTCAGATGTGTCCTAATGATCTAAAAGCAATTGCGTCAAAATCAGCCACTGCTCTGGCCATCGTGTTCCTGGCAAATTGGTTTTCTTCATTGATCTGTGAGTCTGAATTTTAATGGATTGATTTTGGGGTTGTGTGTTATCTTTACATAATCTAGCCTGTCCTTAGATGGACCTCACCCGAGCGTATAAAGGCACGATGTCCTCCAGAGAGGTCTGAGTGAATGTCCAGAGGTCTGGCCGGCTCTGGTAATAGTTAACACTGGCTGACACTGGAATCTGTTCGGTCTGGAGAACGCAGCAGTCTGTTTGTGAGTAAATCTTTGTTTGACTAATGGAGGGCCATTAGAGCAGAATTACAGAGACTTAATTTAGACAATTAGAGGATTGTCGTGATTGCAGTGAATGCCTTGGGATTTTGTATCTGTGCTGGCATCTCCACTGTGCCAGAATATCATCCAAACATCCAAATTCGTTATTAGAAATGATCAATCTAAAAGATTTTAGTGTTGTATTCTGTGCTAAGATGTACTTTGTTCTGTGCTGTGTTAAGACACATTGGGCTTTGTATAGGTGTGTTACATTGTGTTAGGGTGTGTGTGGGGGGTGGGTAGGTAGGTGGATGGGGGGAATAGGTGCTTGAATCATTAATCTAATTTACTGGAGCATAAATGTATAATATATATATATAAATACATATATATATAATTACATATATATATAAAACTCCAGTGTTGTAGCAGTAGCCAAAAATACAGTCAAAATGATCAATTTTCCTTATATGCCAAAAAGTAAAGATCAAGTTCCATGAATATATTTAGTAAATTTCCTACCGTAAATATATTACAACTTAATTTTTGATCAGTAATATGCATTGCTCAGAACTTAATTTGGACAACTTTAAAGGCGATTTTCTTAATATTTGTATATATATATATATTTTTTTTTTTACACCCTCAGATTACAGATATTCAAATAGTTGTGTCTCGGACAAATATTGTCCTATCATAACAATAACGCAGTTTGAACAAAGGTGGAACTCCCCGAAGGAGGTTTTAACTGGGCTAGTTTGGCCTGTTTGTGGGCTAGTTTTGACCTGGCAACCCTGATTTAATCATTAAATAAATCTCTCTTTCATGTGCACATTTATGCATCGTTATGTTGAATGCTACTTGAACAGTAGGTGGGGTATTACCAATTGCTGTAAGTAATCAGTCAGACTTCCTTGTGATAAGCACTATCCAGTGCAAAATTGTGACTGTATTCTAAAAATAAGCTCAAAAACAATCTGTGACCTTATTGACTTTGACAACCAGCCCAAACATGCTTATAATAAGCAGTATATTAAGCTTATATAGGGTTCAGATACGTTGGGTGTATTGGCCTGTGTTAGGGTTAGGGTGTGTTAAACTGTGTTGGGCAGCATTAGGCTGTATGTCCACCAAAGTGTTTTTAAGCAGCTGAAATTGCCAGGTGCTCTCTTTTGAGCTGTGAGCATTTGAAAGCTTGTTATTTATGATGTGTTCTATAGTGCTAAATGTGTTAAGCTGTGTTTTTGATTACTGTATGTGACTTTTTTAAGGTTGTGTTAAGCTATGTTCAGGTATGTTAAACTAAGACTGTTTAAAGATTGCCATAAGGGTTTTTGTTTTTCAGCAGTTGGAACTGTTTTTTTTTTTTTTTACCTTTAGACAAAAAATGGCTTATATAGGATGGAATATATAATGTGAAATATGGATCTCATATCTGAAGAAGAAAAACCTCGTCAGAGGCCCAAACTGAGCATATATCCAAATTGGTACTGTTGCTATTTAGATGGCCAAACAGTAACATTAAATTTGTAATGTACAATGAGGTGTTTATAATAGTATATCAGACTACTTATATAAAGTGCATGTGAATATCAGTTGTTGCAGTCCAGTAAATGTTCATAAAAAAGTAATTTTTTATGTGTACTTTATAAAAATCTGGTTCAACCGTAATTTTATGAAGCTACAATAATACTTTTTGTGCACAAGGAAAACTTTAATTCCTAACTAGAATTGTAGGCTATTTTAGGGTCTGTTCAGATGTTTTGGACTGTTTTAAGGTTGTTTTAATATGTGTTAGGATATATATAGCCAATAGTGTTCTGGGCTGTGTTAGGGTGGGTTAAGCTGTGTTTGACTGTGTTTCAGACTGTGTTAAGTTATGATGTGCAGTGCTAGGTTGTGCTGTGCTAAACTGTCATCTATACTGGTATTATCAGCAGGTTAATATTATGACATTGGTGCTGTAGAGCAGACTCAACTTTAAAAATGTTTGAGATTGAGGCCTCCCTATCCCCCAGGTCTGTTTAAAGACAGCATGCACAAATACAGACAGCAGTTTTCTTCCATACAGTAAATTTCAATTACAAACATGGCCACAACTGATAAAAAAATAAAAGTTCTTAGGGCACGTGAATGTCTGTTAGTATGGAGGGAAGGGAGCATAGAAAAACAGACAGAAAGCAAGGGATAGTAGAAAAGGCAAGCGGCGTAGAGAAATGTTTAATGTCTTCCTGATCTGGACTATAGTGGGGGATGGTGAAAGAGGGTTGGAGGAGCTGCTGGCACCAGTCACAGGGAGAATTAACACAGCCGTGAATAATGCAAACCTGTCACATCAACCGCAAGGAGGCTATGCTCATACAGACAGATGGCTTGGTGATGATTTTTTTTTTAAAACTTGATCATCCACAAGCATAAATGACAGACTTTGCTTTCATTATGTATTCCAGACATGGCTGTGCATTTTCATATTTTTTTGTATACAAAAACGCTGTATTTGTTATTTGAGGTTGAATGTAAATTCAAGTCAAGTCAAATTTCTATAGTGCTTTTCACAAAACATGTATTTTCAATGCAGTTTTACAGAAAATCATTGTTAACATTCTTAATATCTCCATGCCTTGTCACATTCAGCAGATTAAACTCAGATAACAACATAGTTTACATTTTACAAAAATACAAGCAATCAAGCAGTTGAGATTTGCTGTATATGCCAGGTACATCTCAAAAAATATATAATATATAATAATATATAATAGTAATTTTTTTCTTGTAACATTTCAAAAAGTGAAACTTTCATATATATTTAGATTCATTACATGTAAAGTAAAACATTTCAAAAGTTTTTTTTGTTGTTTTAATTTTGATGACTAGAGCTTACAGCTGATGAAAGTCAAAAATCAGTATCTCAAAATATTAGAATATTTACATTTGAGTTTCAATTAATGACCATCACTACAGTATAAATTCCTGGTATCTCTTGTTCTTTGAATCCACAATAATGGAGAAGACTGCTGACTTGGCAATGATCCAGAAGATGAACATTGACGCCCTCCACAAAGAGGGTAAGTCACAGAGGGTCATTACTGAAAGGTGTGGCTGTTTAGAGAGTGCTGTATCAAAGCATATTAAATGCAAAGTTGACTGGAAGGAAGAATTTGGGTAGGAAAAGGTGCACAAGCAACAGGGATGACTGCAAACTTGAGAATGCTGTTAAGCAAAGCTGATTCAAACACTTGGGAAGCTTCCCAAGGAGTGGATTGAAGCTGGAGTCAGTGCATCAAGAGTCACCATGCTCAGACGTCTTCAGGAAAAGGGCTACAAGCCACTTCTGAACCAGAGACAACGCCAGAAGCGCCTTACCTGGGCTGTGGAGAAAAGAACTGGACTGTTGCTCAGTGGTCCAAAGTCCTCTTTTCAGATGAAAGTCAATTTTGCATTTAATTTGGAAATCAAGGTCCCAGAGTCTGGAGAAAGAGTGGAGAAGCACCGAATCCAGTCCAGTGTGAAGTTTCCACAGTCAGTGATGATTTGGGCTGGCATGTCGTCTGCTGGTGTTGGACCACTGTGTTTTCTGAAGTCCACAGTCAACACAGCCATCTACCAGGAAATTTTATAGCGCTTCATGCTTCCTTCTGCTGACAAGCTTTATGGAGATGATGATTTAATTTTCCAGCAGGACTTGGCACCTGCCCACACTGCCAAAGCTACCAAAAGCTGGTTCAATGACCATGGTGTTACTGTGCTTGACTGCCCAGCAAACTCGCCTGACTCTGCCTATTGTCAAGTATAGCACTTTTTACGCTACAAATCGTTGCAAAGCAGCTGTACACGAAATTAAGTTTCCACAATATATTTATATATTGCAGAACCTTAATATATTTAACTTATGGCAAAATTTGGTAATTCTGTATGTTGTCTGAGCTTTGGCATCCTCTGAGGTCCTCTGAGGGGTCGGCATTATCTTTTCTCAGGTGTTCGGTCATCTCAGATCATTTAAGGGTTGGATCCAGACTGAAGCTTCTGTCATTCCAGAAACAGAGAAACAAATAGAGACATAATTGGCGTAGCTGCTGTTCCATCTAAGCAAAAAAGATTTGTTCAACCCAAGCTAAAGAATAATAATAATGTACATTTGATCAGATATAACTGCAGTACAAGATTATAAAATGCATTATGTGAATGCTTGGCTGAAGATATGTGTCTTTAATCTAGATTTAAACAGAGAGAGTGTATCTGAACCCCGAACGTTATCAGGAAGGCTATTCCAGAGTTTGGGAGCCAAATGTGAAAAAGCTCTACCTCCTTTAGTGGACTTTGCTATCCTAGGTACTACCAAAAGTCCAGAGTTTTGCGACCTTAGGGAGCGGGTTGGATTGTAGCGTGGTAGAAGACGAGTTAGGTACGCAGGAGCTAAACCATTTAGAGCCTTATAGGCAAGTAATAATATTTTGTAAATGATACGGAACTGAATAGGTAGCCAGTGCAGAGACTGTAAAATTGGGGTAATATGATCATATTTTCTTGACCTGGTAAGAACTCTAGCCGCTGCATTTTGGACTATCTGTAGCTTGTTTATTGAAGATGCAGGACAATCACCTAGCAGTGCATTACAATACTCCAGTCTAGAGGTCATGAATGCATGCATTGTCAAGAGGAAGATGAGAGACACCAGACCCAACAATGCAGATGACCTGAAGGCCGCTATCATCTTATTGAGAATTAACTAAGGTTTATATGTTGATTTATTGTTTAATTTGAAGTAACCATGTTAGAGATCAGTGTCTGCTTTAGTTGGGCTCTTGACCCTTGACGTTTGTGCTAGGTTTATTTTATTTTTTTCTCTCTGGCTGTTGTAACCATATGTTCATCGAACATATTTGTTACAGCTCAAAAGCCCAGAAAAAAATGATCAGTAGTTGGTTGTTGTATGTTTGTAATGACAGTCATCTATTCGTGAACTGATCTCAGTGAGAGTGAACATAGACTCATTGTGTGTCTAATCTCTGATTAAATGGATGTTGTATTGATTATAGTAAAAGTGATTCTAAGAGCCAGTGGTTTTGTGACAGTCAGTTAATATAAAGGACTTTCCAAACAGTTTATCCAGAAAAAGTTTTCCTCTATGGTAGTAACTAGACTCACACAGACATCAAGAATCAGCTTGTGAACCTCAACAATGGTGACCATTAATAAATAAATAAAAATAATAAAATCATGCAGCAATGCATGCTGGGAACCATGGATGAGTTTTGTACTATGCTAGAACCCAGCATTCATTGCAACATGATTATTGTTTTATTTTTATTTTGTAATGGTCACCATTGTTGAGGTTCATAAGCTGATTCTTGACAAATTCTTGTAACTTATTCTTGCATATTTTATAATGTTTATTTTGTTTTTGTATATTTGGTTATTTCTCATCTGAATTTCCAGAAAACACATTGGGTTATAGTGTACATGCTTTAAGTAATGTTTCATACTGTAACAGCCGTCATGTTTAAAAATTATTTAAGGGCATGATTTAAATTGCCCTGTTGAGGTTTTTTTTTTTAATTCTCTGCATCCAATGTTACAAATGCTATTTCTCTTTAATAGAGGCCAATCTGACCAGAAGCCCCACAGAAAGTGCATTCAGGCCTGTTAAGTGTGAACACTGATGAAATATGAAATAGGCCTAAACTAAATTTGACAGCTGATTAATTCACCTTTGTGACATTTGCTGCCTGCAGTAATAATTAAATATTTCTGAGAGGTCAAGAGCCCTGACAACACCCCAGACATTGTTCACCCATTTTGGGTAGTTATCTGGTCCCAGCTGATCCAATCTGGCTGACATGTTTCAGTAACTGGACTACCAGATGACGGTCCTAGATTTTATATATATATATATATATATATATATATATATATATTAGGGCTGTCAATGTTAACGCGTTAACGCATGCGATTAATCTAAAAATTTTAACGCGTTAATATTTTTTTAACGCAAATTAATAGTTTGATAAGGTTTCACCCCAACTTCTTGCCATCATCGCAGCACGGAAGGTAATCATTGCCTGCGTCCCAATGTGCACACTATCCATCCTAAATTCTATGTGATATTAGTAATTTTCAATACTATTTAGGGCAGATAGGGTGGATAGTATGCACATTGGGACGCAGGGATTGTGTGATTATGAGGCATCCGGCTCGACAAAAGTGAAGCGAACGCAGAGAGAGAGAGAGAGAGAGAGCGAGAGAGAGAGAGAGAGAGAGAGAGAGAGATAGATATGTATACTCATGTGTGATAAGGGTACAGCAAACCAGTGTTGCCAGGGTCGTGGTTTTCCCGCACAATTGGGCTATTTTGAAAATACAGTCGCGGGAAAAATTACAGAGCTGTGGGTTGCGGTTTTTTGGGCTACTTTTATAATGTACCGTGGCCGCCCAAAATATACACATGTGATCGCAAAAGGAAGTTATTACAAACACTCGATGGTGGTTTAAAGTGAGTTCTGAGTAAAAGTGCACTATTAATCTCATAAATTGTCTTATGTAGCATGATGCTAATGTTAGCTCTAATGCACCTGCAGAACAGGTCCAATTCTTCTTCATAATGCATTTTATCATAATACTTCATGTAAGGTCGCAAGAAAATGTTTTGTTGTATTTATGTAGAAATACATTTGATAATAGTTGGGAAAATGTGTACTGGGATTGAAGCGATGTGGCTTGGTAAACGTTTTATTACCAGTATAAAAGCTGAACATTTAAATTAAAACAAAAGTTTTAATTATGTCTCATACCTGGCGGAGGTGTGAAAGGTTCTGTTTCCTTAAAATAGTTTGTCATGCATTCCTTTATTTCAACACATTTACAGGTAAATCCTAGTATTTTAAATGTGTGATTAATCGTGATTAATCACAGTCCAGGACGATTAATCGATTGACAGCACTAATATATATATATATCCACCTTATTCTTCAAACTGGAAGTTAGCCGTTTTCTGTGAATGTGCGAGACTTCTGGTTCATAAGCCGCCGTAGAGAAATAACGAGAAGAATAACAAAGTGCAGTAAACGTTAAAACTGCTTGCACTACAAACCAGTGTGTTCATAATTAAGATAATACATTAAAATAATATGGGAAGACTCACCAATTTGCAATATCACGCTGCAAAACGAGCGGTTATATATATAAAGACCCAGTCGTTTCCTTTTTGTTTGAGTATAGAATAGTTATGGAAAGAATTCCTACAACCGGTCATAGCTTGAAAATCGTAAATCTGATAGATTTAAAATATAAACTGACCAATCAGATAATAGGCAGATTTGGGGTAGTTTGTATAGTTAATCAATTTACTGCCTTAAAAAAAGGTCTTTGACAAAAACTTTATAACTGTGACAACATGTGGGACTGTTTCTATTATTTCTACTTTGAACCAGCCAAACACCATTTTCCAAAGGCTGGTATGGATTGTTTTTTTTGTTGTTTTTTTCAGTGGGGTCCTCCAAGAAAGTACTGCTGACTGCGCACTGTATAAAGTAGTCAACATTTGAAATGAATCAAAATAGTTAATCAAAGTTGTCCTAAGACAAGAACACATTTTGGTTTTAGGTTTTAGGACAACTTTGATGAAAGGCTTCAAATGTTGACTACTATACACTGAATTCATAATGAATCTAGGGACGTTATTGCATTGACTGACCCCTGCCCTCTGACCTTCTCAGGGATCCCATCGAGTGATGATGTCATACTCAACGGCTTCCTATGACCAGCTGGTGCGGCAGGTGGAGGACCTCCGTAAGGAGAACTCTCACCTGCGCCGTGAGCTTCAGGACAACTCACACCACCTGTCCAAGCTGGAGAATGAAACCTCTGACATGAAGGTGAGTGAAGCTCAGATTATAACACATTTATTAAAAGGACAGCCTTGGCTCCTCAAGGAGGCCTGGTCCACCCAATTATGAACATGGTCCATGAGTCAGGCCTGATAATAGATCTTTGATTTTGCTTGCATGTGTTGCATATGCTTCTAAAATAACAGAGCATAAAACCGAAGCTGATATGCAAGGTCAGGATAATCTTTGAGAATGACGTAGACCATAAAGGGTTAGTTCACCCAAAAATTAAAATGATCCTGTTATTTGCTCACCCTCAAGTCATCCTAGGTGTCTATGACTATCCTCTTTCAGAAGAATCCAATCGGAGTTATATTAAAAAATTGTCCTGGCTCTTCTAAGCTCTGTCACTGCAGTCAGCGGGTTTTTCTGTTAAACAGTCCAAAACAAGTAAAATAAAGTGCACGTATCCCCAAAAAGTGCCTCACACGGCTCTGTATAAAGGCCTCCTGTTGCGAATCCATGCGTTTTTGTAAGAAAAATATCCATATTTCAAACGTAATAAACACATCTCTCTCACTTGATCTAACTGTCATAAGTGGAAGCCGTTCCGGCGGATGACGTGGGACATGGGGGAAGTCGTGGCCTAATGGTTAGAGAGTCAGCCTTGTAATCCAAAGGTTGCGGGTTCGAGTCCCCGGCCGGCAGAGATTGTAGGTGGGGGGAGTGAATGTCCAGCGCTCTCTCCACCCTCAATACCACGACTGAGGTGCCCTTGAGCAAGGTACCAACTGCTCCCCGGGCGCCGCAGCATAAATGGCTGCCCACTGCTCCGGGTGTATGTTCACGGTGTGTGTGTGTGTGTGTGTGCACGTTGGGTTAAATGGGTTAAATGCAGAGCACGAATTCCGAGTATGGGTCACCATACTTGGCTGAATGTCACTTCACTTTCACTTTCACATCGGCGTTGCATAAGTGACGAGCACGGTGAGAGAACAAAGCAAAACACCGGTCACGAATTAGAAGCACAAAACGAGGATTTGTAAAGAAAAATGTCAGAGGATTTCGAAATAAGCCAAAAGGAGACTGGTTTTCCTTTGCTAGAGTAAGGAAACTATGCTTCCTTTGCTCCTATAAACAAACGTTGGTTTTCGCGAGACTCATGCGCGCATGCGCTACTGCCGGCAAGGCAGTCTCCTGTGAACGGACGTACAACAGTTACACAGCGGAAGTTACACAAAACTGTTTATAACATTTAAAAAAAAAAAAAATTTTCCACAAAAATGCATCGATTCACTACAGGAGGCCTTTATTCACCCCCCAGAGCCATGTGAGGCATGTTTTTTTGTGGATACGTACACTTTATTTTAATGGTTTTGGACTGTGTAACAGAAACACCCGCTGACTGCAATGATAGAGCTTAGAAGAGCCAGGACAATTTTGAATATTACTGCGATTGGATTCATCTGAAAGAAGAAAGTCAAGAAATTCATATACACCTAGGATGCCTTGAGGATGAGTAAAACATGAACTAATTTTCATTTTAGGGTGAACTAACCCTTTAAGGTGAAGTCATTAGTGGCACCAAACAAAATTGCACAAATAATAATCAAGTAGTTTTTAAAAGTGTACAGGCAGGTTTGCTATTTACTCTGCATTTCTCTTAATTTTGTATTGTATGACCAAATCAGTTCAATTCAATTCTCTAGTAAAAGGCTTATTAGTTAAGCCTCTTGACATAAGTTGACTTGTTGAATTGCTCAAAAAGCAACGTTTTGAAAGAACCACACAGCAACATAGTTTGCAGTCTTTAGAAAATCAGCATACGAATGGCTTGATTTAGTTGTCTTTGCAAATATAACTAGGAAAGAACAAATTTATTTTAACCAAACACACACACACACACACCCAAACGCAATTTCCATGTGTTATGGAGATTTTATTTATATGCATAATATATTGTTTTCACTTTCATTTTACTTTAAGTTTTGATAACTGTTTTTCGTAACCTTCTGTTGTGTTTTATTGGCATTTTTGTTATAGTTTTTATAATTGATATCGTTTTTATAATTTTTTATTTCAAAGTTTGATAGTTTGTTTATTTCATTTGAGTTATTTTAATACTTCAGATAATTCAGAAAATTATAAATGTTGCCTTGCCTAGTTATTATATTATATTATATTATATTAATTTATTACCTCATTTTATCAACTATGGGCCTGTTACTGAATACAAAATGGCCTTTGTGTGGTATGGCTTAATTTCAATAAAGTGTATTTTCAGACTGTAGGGAATGCTTTGAGTTTGAGACATTTAGAATTTTTATATATATATTTAAAAAAAAAAAATATATATATATATATATATATATATATATATATATATATGTGTGTGTGTGTGTGTATATACATAAAATGTGTATACTCATGGATGACAGTATACTTTTGCCAGTATATATATATATATATATATATATATATATATGTATCCATTTCACCCAAAATGTCACTTACGCCCTTCTGGTTCTCACCCCTCGTTATGTACAATTATAGTAATGAGTCCTTTTGGGTGTGCAGCAAATAAGATGCATATTTCATTTTCCATTATAGGCTAATAATAGTAGTAGTGGACTGTAACAAAGTTGGTACTATAGTGTCCTTTTACTCAAGTAATTAAAAAAATTAATAGGCCTACTTATAATTTTACTGGAGTAATATGTTATTGGGTATCTGTACTTTTGCTCAAGTACTTGATTTGTGGGCCACAACCTGATTATTATAGTGACTATTTGCATATAATTGTTCAGTAGTAGTTATTTCATAGTTATTTTTCTTGAACCTTAACTAGTAGATAATTAATAGTAGTTCTTCAGGAGGTGTGACAGAATACATTAGTTATTGTTTAGCTAACTAATTAGTTAACACTTCTTCCTTAGTAGTTAACAGTAGTGAGTTAAGTGTTAATGAATCATTCCCTGTTAGTTCTTCAATAATTCCTTATTAGCTTTATATCAAGCCGATGTAAAGCAGCTTTGACACAATTTGCATTGTTAAAAGCGCTATACAAATAATATTGCCTTGACTTGACTATAATAAATATTTTCTAACACTGTTGGTTGAGCAGTGTGAAGGGTAGATCTGTGAGGTGAGGACTGAGTCTCCACTGCATGCGTTTGTCTCTGCCGTGACCCACTTTCCACAAAATGTCTGGAGACTCTAATGATGAATGTCCAGCATCTCTAAGCTGAATGATGTCTGAGCACATTTTAAATCACTGTTGCCCATTACAGCTCTCAGTTGAGCAGAGAAGGTAACCATTAGACCATGGGGCTAATTTTATTATCGACTCTGAGTCTTAAATTGCAGAATGTTTGATGTGTTACATGAGCTTGATGTCGGTTCAGCTTTCGAGTTCCAGTAAAATGGGAGTGTCTTTTTCCTGTTCATATTCCTGCGCATGACATCACAAAACCAAACCACATTAATTCACTGAAGATAGCACTGAAATTCATCAGATGAGGAAATACACTTAAAAGGCTGTGTGTAGTTTGAAAGAAGCAGATTCATGTGTGTTTTCGTCAGTTTAACTGCTTGGAAACATTAATCCTATTGGGAATACAACCCAATAGGATATGAGATATGGTTATTAATTTAAAATCTTAAGTGTTGCAACATTCATATATAACAATTCTACAAATGTGCATTGTATTAACACTACCATTCAACAGTTTTGGGGTCAGTAGTTTTTAATAAATTAATACTTTTATTTGTCAAGGATGGATTAACTTGATCAAGAGTGACAGTTAAAGACATTTATAATGTTTCGGTGTAATAAAAAAATTCTAATTAGAGAAAATGTCACTTTCAACTGCAAGTTAAGCACCAAATAAGCATATCTGAATGATCACGTGACACAGAAGGCTGGAGTAATGGCTGCTGTAAATTCAGCCATCACAAAAAAAAAAATGTTAATATGTGTCGGAATGTGTTGGATATCTCCATTCTGTATTAATCCATTTATTTATTGTATTCAACACAAATGAACATTAACATTTTGAAGAACGCTGCAGGATTCCAAACAAAATTGGACACCGTTGACTTTCATTGTACAGTATTAACAAAGAAATATTGAAACATTTTTTTTTTTTAAATAGCATAGTTTGTGTTCCTTCAGAAGAAAGAAATGCATTACAGATTTAAAACAACATTAGGGTGAATAAAAGAAAGAAGATAACCTTTACCGATCCATTTAAAAAATACAGCTCACACTCTAAGGGTTCATTTATTTATGCATTGGAAATGCTCTAAGCCATTCGCTACACAAAATCATCAATTGAAACTGATTCAGCAAAGGCTTTCGTGAGATTATAGGTGATACATGGGTCATATTCAATATCCCATGATTCCACTGTGGCCCACATGCCCAGATGCTGAGTGTAATCCCTGCCAAATCTGTTCACGCTCGCAGTCAGTTCTCCCCTCAAATAGAGTGATGCATGCATTATAAAGATGAAGTCATCTGCTTTTGTGATATGAGAGAAGCGTCTATGAGAATTTCTCTTTTTACTTTGAAATCCAAGTTTGATTTTTGCACAGCTGGACTCCACTGGCAAACAAAAGTCTGTCGGCTGCTTATTTATTTGTTTCTTTTTTTGCTGTAATAGGAGGTTCTGAAGCAGCTGCAGAGTAAACTGGAGCAGGAGGCCGGAACTCTTGCCTCTTCAGGCAGAACTGATGTGCTGGACCAGCTCAAAGGTACTGCAGGAAATCTATTCACTTCTCTACATAGCCGTCATAATTCATTCAACCATAGAATTTATCTTAACTGTACAGTTATTTCTTACTCTTTAGTTATTTATTGATGTTTTGATAAATGAAAATGATATGATGCATACAATTTATATGATTAACTACCATAAAAATATCACAGAATTATACAGCTATTGAATTAACCTGTATACAAATTTTATTAAACAGTCTGTTTAAACAAATCATACCAAAAAAAATCTTTGTTGCACACAGTGAATTTAATAACCAATTTTTATTGGGATTTACCAAACTCACAAAATGTGTCCTGTAATTGCAGATCAGAACTGTCAAGATAAATTTAGCAAAACTGTTTCAGTTTAACACTCAACACTGTATTGAGAACATGCCACAGCATCTCAGTTAATGTGAATTTTCTTCTATCGAAGCCATTGTATTGTTCATGTACTCTTTGGGTCTTTGAGGGTGCATACATTTTTGCATCAATCAATTCACATAATTTTCCTGGCAAATGTATGTGTAACAAACATTAGAAAGACATGCTGGGATGGACACAGATAACAGGTTCTCATTCAGTTTAAAAAAAATCCTGAAACTGAATAATTTTTGAAGGACATTCAGTATTATTAATGGTTCTTGGTTGGCTTGGCTATTGACAAACAATCCATAATTCAATGCGATTTCAGTTCACAAGCTCAGTATATCCAAATGATTCAATATAATTTGGATATACTGTATATTAGGTACAGTACATGTACATTTTGTTAAGGAAAACAATCATTTAACTAATGCTGTAAACCATACAGGGAACCCTGTCAGTTGGTCAAATTTGTTTTATACATACATTTAAACTGCACATATGGCATTTTTATATTATTGTTTTAATCAAATAATTTGGTTTTGCATTCTACAATGTACAACATTTAAACTGTGGCTTTTATAAAAACATGTTTTAATATTTATCATAATTAAATAATGAAGACATCACTAAGTGAAGGTGAAGTGAAAATAATATAATGTAAATGCAACATTGTTTACAGGCTGTTTTAAAGGCATATTTCCACAGGTAAAACAGTGACTGAGTAATACTCAGTTGTACTGTTTCTTTCAACAAACCTTCTGATGTTTATTTTGTGCTATAACTAATAGTAAAGAGAAATAGATGATTGCTTCATGTGACCTTCATGCTGCCATTTGAACTGATTTATTGTTTGAATTGGTTATTAGAAAATTGACAGAATTTGAAAGTAGCAAAGCACAAAACATATTGCAATTACTTCAAACTACTAAACAGGTTTGGGACATTATGTTCTCCCATCAGCAGAAAACAGCATAGATTAAAGACTGTTTTCAAAGTAAGCTACTATTAAATATATAAGCACTACAGCAAAATAAATGTGTCTTAGCTGATTGTACACATCCTAAATACTTAAAGAATCTATAAAAGATCAAAAATAATAAAATATTTGACTTTTCTTGTTTTTCTAGAACTGCATATGGACTTGACCAACTACTACGAGCTGAAGTACCAGCCTCACAACCTGCGTGTGTTTCCAGAGACTATGGCTAGTCAGTTTGGAGAAGGCGAGGAGAGACTGAGCATCAGCAGGGCCAGGAGTCCCGCTTGTCCACCGTCCCGCCAGTCCTCATCTGCATCTGGAGAGGGCACAGCCGTGCACCCCGGGCACCCTCATCAGGCCACTGCAGAAGGCCGTGTCACTACCCAGCACTTAGAGGATCTCTGTAAAGAGAGGTGAGATCATCACATCCAAACACTCTAATCATGTGTCTCGTTTTTTAAGGGAAATGTTATTTCCCTTAGTGGGTTTGTCCACTTTAACATCCAGTGGCCTTTAGTTTAGGTCACATCCATGAACCATAATTACTTGCTATTGCTAGTCAAAAGCACTCTCATTTTAAAGAGCTGGACAACAGTTCAACTTTAAATTTCAAATTCATATAACTTATAAAAAGTTATTTTATTATATGCATTTTCTAATATTTTGTAATGAAAAAAAAAACATGCAACAGAACAAAGAAAAATAATAATAAAAAGGAAACAAAAAAATGCATATACATGTCAAATAAACACATTTCACATTCTATTCATCATGGAATGCTAAAAAATATATAAATATCATGATTTCCACAAAAATATTAAGCATCAAACCATTTTCAACCCTGATAATAATTAGAAATGTTACTTGGGTAACGAGAACATATTAGACTGATTTCTGAAGGATTATGTGACACTGAAGACTGGAGTAATGTTGCTGAAAATTCACAGGAATAAATTATATTGTAAAATATATTAAAATAGAAAACTGTTGTTTTAAATTGTAATACTATTTCACAATATTATTGCTTTAAATAGCCTTGATTTGAACATAAGACTTATTTCAAAACATTATTAAATCTAATAATAAATGAATAATTAATACATCTATTAAGAATTAATAAATCAAAAGCAGGCCCCAAACTTTCAGTTGAGGGGGGGGGTCCACATGTAAAGGATTGGTATATGGTGATTATTCAAAATTTGTCACAAGAAAGGAGTAATAAAACTCCTAAGTAATACAATTAATATAAAATGTAATACAAATTGTAGTCTATTTCAACATCCTGTGATCTGTGGCAAATGATTCAATTCTGAATTCTGCCCACCGCTGCTGGAGTACAGTAATTTCAGGTTTCAGGAGTGTGTGATTGTGTGTTGTAGGTCCATGTTGCTGAGTGAGATAGAGAAAGAGGAGAGAGAGCGGCGGTGGTATTACTCACAGCTGCAAGGTTTGTCTCAGAGACTGGCCGAACTGCCGCGACTTGATACGGTAAGCAGCCTGAACAACTTCCACCCCAATTACTCACTGATGGGACTGTGTGCATCTGTAGCCAAAAATGAGGTCACCTGCTTTTGCTGCTAATGACCACAGATTTTTTGAGTCAGGTGTCCCCTGTCTAGTTTAAAGTAACTACATTGATTCTTAAAGAGATATTTCGGCCATATAGTAACTATTTGTAATTATTTACTTAATAACATCTATAAAAAAAATGTACCTTTAAACATAAAAGGAGAAGAATTTTAGTGCAGATCTTTCCCATACAATAAAAGCATGTTGTTTAAATGTTTTTATAGAATAGTTTGTTCAGTCTGTAATTCTCTTTCCTGTCTCTAGAGGTTTGATCATGGTAAAAAAGAATAGCATGCATGCAGTACATGATACATGTGCATTCTTCTGTGCTTCACAGTTCTCCATGCAGGTGGATTTTATTCGTCAGCAGCTGGAGTTTGAAGCTCAACAACTGCGCTCCGTGATGGAGGAACGTTTCGGCACCAGCGACGAGATGGTTCAGAGAACACAAGTAAGAACAGATTATAGATTTAATGCCACGTTTTCATCAACAAAGGTCCAGCTGTAAATCCAGCTTAAATGTCACATGTCTGTCACAAACACGTCACGCTTTTATCAACATTTGACCTGAACCACAATACTGACACTCAAACATCCAGCACAGTTTATATTGTGTTTTGGATGCTGATGTAACCAACCAGGCTTCTTAACTACCCTAACCAACAAGACGTACATGGTCAGTCAGCTAAGGTTTGAGGAACCATGTTGAAGAGCATTGCTAAGCTGGGCTCTTTAGCAGAGATAATAGTGGTGTATCGTGAAATGGTATATGATAATGTTCTTTCAAAGTATCATTAACAAAGCATTAAAATGGTCTCTACTGTATGAATAATTACTGTATATGTTTCTGCATACAGATCCGTGTTGCTCGATTGGAGCAACTGGAGAAAGAGCTTCAGGAGGCCCAGAGCTCGCGTGGTCCTCAAGAGAAGAGTGCTCTACCAGAGACTCAGGTGACCTATACACCCCTGTCCTCCATTTGAGCCTGAATCATAAAATGGCTAAATTTGAGCCTGAATCATAAAATGGCTAAATTTGAGTCTGAATCATAAAATGGCTAAATTTGAGTCTGAATCATAAAATGCAACTGTGATAAAAACAAGGTTGATTGTCCAAATTTATTGAACTGTTAACAACAACAACACCAACAAAAAATTAAAGAAGCAAATGACAATAAATGGACCTCTTATTCATTTTGATTTTTTTTAATGTGTATATATAAAAATTCCAGATGACTGCCCAGTGATTACAATAAAAATATAAAAATAATGCATAATAATAACAAATTATAAAAGGTCTTATTTTAAAGATTTAAATTACTGGAAAAAATATTTATTGAAAAGTTTAAATAAGTGAAGCAGTTTTGTTTAATATTTAAAAATCTTTTGTCTACTAAATCAATAATGTTTTATTTGATTGAGTTACACCACCTGACAATACCAAAGACTATAGAATACCCAAGACGTGTCACTCGTATAGTTTTGAAAGGGGAAAAATGCAACGCTAAATATGGCTGCTCAATCGCAGGAAGCCCCGCCTTCTGAATGAAAGAGCCAATCGCTAATCTGTAAAGTCAGCGCGAAGTCCCGGTTGCTATAGAAACAGTCAGCGCTCTGAGACGGAGATGGTCCTCACTGCAGAACACAAGATCCAGGGGGCGGGGTTGGATCTAGATCCAACTCCTCCCACCTTACATACACCTGAACCTACTCGTCTCCACCCCCTGATCCCTAAACCCACCCCTAAACCTACCAATCTCCACCCCCTAGATGTGGATCCAACCCCGCCCCCTGGATCTTTGTTCTGAGGGGCTACTGCTGAACAAATGATAAAAGATGACTGATAAAAGCATGTACACTCAGGACTGCGCATGCGCTCTGGCTGATCTAGCCTGAGAAATAAGCTTTTTATAACGCTAAAGAAACAACATTTATGACACAGTTGTTGTCCGATTTCATTGGTGATTTCAAATAAGAAATTTAATCATAAGCTTAGTGAACAGTTTTGGAGAATTTGATGTTTCCCCATACAAAGTGATAGGAGCTGCTCTTGGATGCCCGAGAGGCGTTTCAAAGATGGCCACCGAGTGACTTGTCTTAAAGAGACTTTGAGTTTGTAATGTGTAATAGTTTAGTAAACACAGGAAACTTTCAGAGTCACACTTGTTATTGACAGAAAAACTCTAATTCTAATATGTTCTCAACACTTGAATGATTTCATTCCGGTGAATTATTTAGTAACATCAAAGTGCTACAAAGTAAGTTTCTCTGCTGTTATTTATCTCTCTGTAGTGGCGTTCTCACAGCACAATTTATAGATGCTGTAAACTACTGGGGTTTGCATTGCCAGAGGCAACACAAAACCACAGAGAACATTGTTGACTGAACCAGCCTGCTGGAAAAGTCACATTAAAAATGTGACATTTATGGCTCAGGTAATGGATGGAGGTTGTAAAAAAAAAAATAAGGAAACAAAAGAATTACTGTATATGTAATATAACAAAGCTAAAAGAAAATGTTCCTTTTGCATCGCTAGCAGTTGCTAGTTTTAATTACAAACATGATAAATTGTAATCATCATGAATTAGTCTTAAGCAATACATTTGAAATGTGGTTTCCTCTACTACATAAAAATTGTATATTAAATATGTATTGTAATTTAATAAAACTTGTTATTCAGTGTTTTACTAATGGAACATGATGCAGCATTTGTAGCACCATAAGATAATTCTGCATTGTCTATTCAGCTTATGAAAATCAGAAGCGTTATTCTTCTAGGATTTTCTTTGCACAGCTTCACATCCACCCAATTTCACCTGCCGCTGTCTCTCAGCACACACTGGCACTGGCACTCAGCGTTGCTATGCAGAAAACAGGGTATGCCCTCCGCAAGCTGCCTCCTACTGGCTGCTCAGTGACTGGGATGCCTGGCAAGTGTGAAGTTGTCATTTTGAAGCATAGTTCTCTGAGACTAAGGGATTCCCACCGCAGCTGACTGACCATAAGGCCTACTGTTTAATAAGGCTGAGAATCTGAAATGATGAAGTAAGGATATGATGAAACCTGCAGTACAAGGTTGCCATTTAAATTGTATGCAGCGAGTAAAGCTTTAGATTTGTCACTATTTTGGGTCACTGGACCCTTCAACTAATTTTGGAATAATAGTAATCAAAACTATGAAATTAAGTGGAAGTATTCAGTATATGCTAACAACAATAGTAATGTTTTATGTTCTTTAAAGTGGGCACTCATTGTCTAGATTACACCTCTGGACATTCTCGTAACCAACTTCATGAGGTGGATTCTAGGATACTTTTTAAATAGGATAGTGCTTACTGAGCAAGACTCTAGAATATCATTGTAGACATGTCTGTGTCCTTTCTTGTAATCTGGTTGTCTAGAGATTGTATTGTAGCTGGTGCCAAACGTTGCCATAGTGATGGGTTTGAGCATGAAAGAACGAATCAGGTCTTTGGCACTGGTGCTGATTCACTCTCCATATGCAAATGTTGTGCACATGCTCAAACAGTTTTTAAACAGAAAAAAATGTCTGGCTTCAAAGGTTATTTGAGCAGTAAGTCAGAATAAAAATATATGAATATCATATTGGCACTGTGTACAAAATATTAGACCATGCTGCATACGGAAACTATGAAGATGACGATTTTTTCAGTTGGTTTTAACTGGTGTTAAGGCGATGTTATTAAGTTTCCCTTAAGCTCTGTAGCAGAATAGCCACAGGTGTAATTCATCACAGGTACTATGGACACTTCATATTTGACAGACATTTTTTCTTTATTTTGAAGAATATATACCTCTCAATATGTGTGAATCAGTCTTAATACAGCACAGATTTTCAGGACTTCGCTGATACTTTGCTGCTTTAATAAATATTAATGTGTTAAGACATACAAACCAAATTTCCAAGTATCTTCTGTACTAAATAGGAACAAATAATAAACCATATCCTCTGTCCACAGAGCACCGAGTGCCTCTCAAAAGCATCTGTGTCTGACATGGAAACCAGAAATGCTGGTACTTTGGAGGCCCCTGGAGAAGCAGGGAGCAAAGTAAGACCATTGTGTTGTTGTTTTGTTTGTCAGTATTCCTAAATGTAATCTGGTTACATACAATGATATTTTGAGAAAAAACAAACAAAAAAAGAAATCACAGAATAATCATTAGGAAGCTTACAGAACAGGTTAGAATTTAACTATTTACTAAAGGGCAATATTAGCCTTTCTGTAAACACGGCAGTCTATCTATTGTACTTCATACTATATTTTATGCATTAAAATATATGTGTCCATTTATGGTTGCCTGTACAGCACTGTGCGTTAGTCTTGTGATGGACTGACCATCTGTCCATTGATATTTCCTTCTTTTGGCCCGAGATGCTGATATAGGCTCCAGCATCTCTGCAACCCTACATAAAACAAGCAGTTTGGAGAACAAATGGATGGTTTCCTTTAAAATCAACATCAGATTTAAAAATAAATAAATAAAATAGCTGTAAACAATCCACAAAATATCATAACTGTCTAGTGCCTATGCTAATTGACTATATTTTAACAAGATATTGGATGTTTAGCCAATACCATTTATTTCTGACCTTATATGCAGCATTCATATAGTTTTAGTTTGAATATACTTTAGTATATAGGGATATAGGGACAATAGTGCAATAATGAACTCTAAGACAGCATATGTCAGCTATTGTTAAATTGTGTTTGGGTTGCAGGTGGAGATGGTGTTTTGGCTGTTGTCCATGCTGGCCTCTAGAGATCGAGAGGAGATGTCCCGTACCCTTCTGGCAATGTCAAGCTCGCAGGAAAGCTGCATTGCTATGCGCAAGTCTGGTTGCGTCCCACTGCTTGTGCAAATACTACATGAGGGTGGCACTGGGGAAGCAGCTGGGACAGGAGGCTATAGTCGAGAAGCCCGTTCCAGAGCCAGTGCCGCCCTGCACAACATTGTGTACTCACAGTCAGATGAGGGCCAAGCACGATGTGAGATGAGAGTTCTTCATGTGCTAGAGCAGATCCGCTCACACTGCGAGAATGGCTGGGACTGGATTGAGAACCATTTAAGTACCCCCTCTCCTGGTGGTGGCAAAACCACAGGTGAGCCCTGGTTAAGTTATAGTCAATGTGTTATATCATGTAAGAGTTACCATTAATTTGTTATGAATATTATTATTCTTTGGTTTGTGTATATCAAGTTCCAAACAAAAAGACAAAGCTTATACATATAGGTAAAGTAGACTATTTACAGTACTTATAAGCATCATATGACTTTTTTTACAAGTACTTACTTTAAGCATCAGATTAGAGTGGTTCAGTATGGTGATTTAGTTTAGCTTTTATGTATTAATTAAAACATATTTTGTTGATTTTCTGAAAAAAATGTTGTCATACATGCTGTTAGCGCAATATAAAAATAGTCATACTACATATACATACTTACATTTACTTTGATATCCACAGAAATCCCTGAGCCAGTGGATCCCCAAATGTGCCAGGCCTTGTGTGCAATAATGAAGTTATCTTTTGAGGAAGAGTACCGTAGGGCGATGAATGAACTAGGTACGTGAATACATTTTCTCTAAATAGAGCAAAGAGCACTAGAGTGTA
The DNA here is from genome assembly GCF_936440315.1 of Barbus barbus. Classification (NCBI taxonomy): domain Eukaryota; kingdom Metazoa; phylum Chordata; class Actinopteri; order Cypriniformes; family Cyprinidae; genus Barbus; species Barbus barbus. Next base: position 22,307,164 of record NC_136715.1, on the reverse strand, counting down.
TGCTGTAGTTGTAAATAAGTTGTAAATACAGTGAGGTGAAAACACAATGAAGAAGCTTGTTTGTGCATCTTTTAGGAGGACTGCAAGCCATTGCAGAGCTAATACAGCTGGACCAAGAACTGTATGGCATGCAAAATGAGCCAATCATTATGGCCCTCCGGCGTTACGCAGGAATGGCACTCACTAATCTTACATATGGAGATGTTGTAAATAAGGTAAATTTTGAAATTATTGCAAGCAAGTGTGGAATCATGTAAAAAATTAAAGATATTGCTATTTGTACAGTCATCTCATCTTATTCCTTTAAAATAATGTAATCATTGTCCAAACTGGCCATAAATGTTTTTACTAAAATATATATAAAATGAAATATTGTCAGATAATTAAACAAAAAACATATTTTATCTTTGGTTTATTTTGCACTCTACATATAATATTAATTGTTAATAATGCATATATACAGTACCAGGCAGAATCAGAATCAGAATCAGAATGAGCTTTATTGGCCAAGTATGTTTACACATACAAGGAATTTGTTGTAGTGACAGAAGCTCCACAGTGCAACAGAAAGACAGCAACAGGACAGGACACAGATAATAAAAGAATAATATACAAATGGGCAATGTACGAAGCAGCAAAAACACAATATATAATATAGACAACTATGTATGTACAGGTCGAGTATGTGCAAATTAGAAATGAGAAAATAAAAATAAAATAAGTGAGTGTGGTGAATGGATAATGTATTATAGTTGTGTGTTCCACGTTTATTGTTGAGTGTTCATGAGATGGATTGCCTGAGGGAAGAAACTGTTCCTGTGTCTGGTCGTTCTGGTGCTCAGAGCTCTGTAGCGTCAACCAGAACATGCGTCTTTGAACAGTTCAAAGAGGGAGTGTGCTGAATGTGAGGGGTCCAGAGTGATTTTACCAGCCCTTTTGCTCACTCTGGATAAGTACAGTTCTTGGAGAGTGGGGAGGGTTGTACCAATGATTCGCTCAGCAGTCCGGACGACCCTCCGTAGTCTTCTGAGTTCAGATTTTGTAGCTGAGCTGAACCAGACAGTTATTGAAGTGCAGAGGATGGATTCAATGATGGTGGAGTAGAACTGTTTCAGCAGCTCCTGTGGCAGATTTAACTTCCTCAGCTGGCGAAGGAAGTGCAACCTCTGCTGGGCCTTTCTGACAATGGAGTCAATGTGAATATCCCACTTCAGGTCCTGAGAGATGGTGGTGCACAGGAATCTGAATGACTCCACTGCAGTCACAGTGCTGTTCATGATGGTGACTGGCGGAGAGCAGGGGGGTTTCTCCTAAGGTCCATGATCATCTCCACAGTTTTGAGCGTGTTAAGCACCAGGTTGTTAAGACGGCACCAGACAGCCAGATCCTTAACCTCCTGTCTGTAAGCAGACTCGTCACCGTCCTGGATGAGTCCGATCAGTGTGGTGTCATCTGCAAACTTCAGGAGCTTGACAGAGGGGACTTTAGAGGTGCAGTCATTGGTGTAGAGGGAGAAGAGCAGTGGGGAGAGTGCGCAGCCCTGAGGAGCTCCAGTGCTGATGGTACGAGTGCTGGATGTGAATTTACCAAGCTTTAATAACTGCTGTCTGTCTGTCAGGAAGCTGTTGATCCACTGACAGACAGAGGTGGGGACAGAGAGCTGGGTTAGTTTATTCTGAAGGGTGTCCATGATGATGGTGTTAAAAGCGGAGCTGAAGTCCACAAACAGGATCCTCACATAAATCCCTGGTCTGTCCAGATGCTTCAGGATGAAGTGCAGTCCCATGTTGACAGCATCATCCACAGACCTGTTTGCTCTGTAGGCAAACTGCTGGGGGTCCAGTAAGGGACCAGTGATGTCCTTCAGATAAGCCAAAACCAGTCTTTCAAATGATTTCATGGCTACAGACGTTAGAGCCACAGGTCTGTAGACATTAAGTCCAGTAATTTTGGGTTTCTTTGGGACGAGGATGATGGTGGTGCGTTTGAAGCATGAGGGGACTTCACACAGCTCCAGTGATCTGTTGAAGATCTGTGTGAAGATAGGGGCCAGCTGGTCAGCACAAGATTTCAGACAGGCTGGTGACACACCGTCTGGGCTTGGTGCTTTCCTTCTTTTGTTCTTTCTGAAGACCTGGCACACATCTTCTTCGCTGATTTGAATTGTAGGTGTGGTGGAGAGGAGGGTTGCTGGAGGTGTTAATGGTTGTGTGGAGAGGTGTTCATGGCGGGTGTGGGGTGTTTATTCAAAACAATAAAATAACAATAAAACTCGTTCAAGTCGTCTGCTAGTTGTTGATTCTCCAGAGTGCTGGGGAATGGTGTCTTGTAACTGGTGATATCCTTCATGCCTTTCCACACTGAAGCAGGATCACAGGAAGATAATTTTTTCCTTAGCTTGTCAGAATAATTCCTCTTTGCCACTCTGATCTCCTTTTCCAGTGTGTATTTGGCCTGTTTGTACAAGACTTTATCCCCCTTTCTGTAAGCATCTTCTTTGGCCTGACGGAGTTTTGCAATGAACCATGGTTTGTCATTGTTGTAGATTAGATGAGTCCTGTTAGGAATGCACATATCCTCACAGAAACTGATATAAGATGTTACAGTCTCTGTGAGCTCGTCCAGATCAATGGCAGCGGCTTCAAAAAAAGACCAATCAGTGAGAGAGAAACAGGCTTGTAAGTCCCGCTCCGTTTCATTAGTTCATCTTTTAACAGATCTTAATACAGGCTTTGCAGATTTAAGTTTCTGTCTGTAGGTCGGAATAAGATGAACCAAACAGTGATCAGAGAGTCCTAAAGCTGCTCGTGGAACCGAGTGATATGCGTCCTTTATTGTTGTGTAACAGTGATCCAATATATTACTGTCTCTGGTGGGACATGTGATGTGCTGTCTGTATTTTGGCAGTTCGCGGGAGAGACTTGCTTTATAAAAGTCCCCAAGAATGATTAAAACAGAGTCTGGGTGTTGTTGTTGTGTCTGTGATCAGATTAGCGAGTTTCTATAAAGCTGTGCTCATGTGTGCTTGCAGTGGAATGTTGACACTCACAAGAATGAACGAGCAGAACTCCCGCGGCGAATAGAACGGCTTGTAGTTAATGAAGAGCGTTTCTAGATCAGAACAGCAGATCTTCTTTAACACAGTTACATGTGTACACCACCTCTCATTGATGTAAAATCACGTCCCGCCGCGGCGCGATTTCCCCGTTGATTCTGCGTCGCGATCTGCTCTGATCAGCTGGTAATTAGGCAGATGTAGTACGCTGTCCGGTATGTCGCCATTTAGCCAGGTTTCTGTGAAACCCAGAGCAGCAGAGTTAGAAAAATCCTTGTTTGTCCGGGAGAGCAGAAGGTGTTTGTCCGTTTTGTTAGGTAGAGAGCGGAGATTCGCCAGATGGATGCTAGGCAACAGCATTCGAAAGCCACGCTGTCTGAGCTTCACAAGCGCGCCGGCTCTCTTCCCCCGCCTATGCCTCCTGTAGCGTTTGACCAGAGCTACGGCTCCGCCAACTACAATGTCCAGCAAAACGTCTGAAAAATCTAAATCCGGTAGAAGATTTTGTGGTGTGTTCTGCCGAATGTTCAGCAGGTCATCCCTGGTAAAACTGATCGTATTTGAGAAACAAAAAACAGGAAAAACAAACAAAAACAGTACAAACACTGGAGAGCAAAGCACACTAGCTGCCATCAGCAGTGCCATCTTGTATTTGTCACAGGCAAATGTACAACTTACAAATGCAATATTTTGCCTTCTTGTGATGTTGACAAAATGCTCTTTATTAACTTTATCAGGCTACACTTTGCTCAAAGAAAAACTGTCTTCAAGCCATTGTTGCACAGCTTGCATCCGATAGCGAGGAATTACAGCAGGTACATAACCTACTTTTCCATACAACAATCCATCACTCCTTTATTAACTTCTAGGATGAGAAATATTATGCAACAGCTTATTTTAATAATATTTTTTTATTTGCTTCTCTCATTTGTAATTATTTGGCCCACAACAGCTCTGTGATTTGTCATTGCTTTTAGGTAGTGTCAAGTATACTGAGAAACTTGTCATGGCGTGCTGATATCAACAGCAAGAGGGCTTTGAGAGATGTCGGCAGTGTGTCAGCACTTATGACTTGTGCACTGCAGGCTACAAAGGTACAATCAATAATTCCTATGACATCCATTTCTTACATTCAGTAAAACTGAACATGAGTGATTTACCCATTAAATTGGTGATATTTGTCCTTCAATACCACTCAGAAAGTGATGAGTAATTTTACATGGTCTGGTCTTCCCCACAGGAATCGACTTTAAAGAGTGTGCTCAGTGCACTGTGGAATCTGTCAGCACACAGCACTGAGAATAAGGTGGCAATTTGCTCTGTTGATGGTGCTCTCGGCTTTTTGGTTAGCACTTTGACTTATCGATGCCAAACCAACTCACTGGCCATTATTGAGAGTGGTGGAGGTATCCTGCGTAATGTGTCCAGCCTTATTGCTACCCGAGATGATTACAGGTATCATGTTTATTCACATTCACAAATAAGCAGAGATCAAAGTTTCCATGACATCACTTAAATTCTTTCTGTTTTCCTAATTCAGGCAAATCCTCAGGGATCATAACTGCCTTCAGACTCTGTTGCAGCACTTACGATCACACAGTTTGACTATTGTGAGTAATGCATGTGGAACCCTCTGGAACCTGTCTGCACGAAGTCCAAAGGACCAGGAATTGCTGTGGGATCTGGGAGCTGTAAGCATGCTTCGCAATCTCATCCATTCAAAGCACAAAATGATAGCCATGGGAAGTGCTGCAGCTCTGCGAAACCTCCTCACAAATCGTCCACTTAAATATAAAGATACTGCTGTTATATCACCAGGATCCTGCATGCCATCCCTCTACATGAGGAAGCAGAAAGCATTAGAGGCAGAGCTAGATGCAAAGCATCTGGCAGAAACATTTGATTCAATCGAGAAGCAAAGTTTCAAACATCAAAGTATAAACAAACCTTTGAGGCACATTGAGAGCCTTGCAAAAGACTATGCCTCAGATTCTGGTTGTTTTGATGATGATGAGGCACCTAATGTATCAGCCAGCTTGGATACTGGAACCTTCTCCATGCTCTCCATGTTCTTGAACAATTCTAACTTCCTTAATACCCAGCCCCGTAAGCGAGAAGGGGAGCCTGAACAAGACGTCGAAACCTTTCAAACTGAAAATAAAAGGTCACAACCCCCTGCTGATGAAGTGACTGTGGCAGCTGAGAAATTAGCCAAGAAGATCACTAACACTGTAGCTAAAATTGACAAACTGGTGGAAGACATTACCATGCATACATCCTCAGAGGACAGCTTCAGCCTCAGCTCAGAAGATCATTTTGTGGATTGGAATTATGGACCAGATGAGCTTCACGAGGCACAAGCCATTTCCTGTTCCCCTTGTCATCTTTCTGACACCATCTCTTTTTCACCTAAAGAGCGTCTGAGCAGAGCACATGCCTTCTTGCATCTTAAAACAGCCAACTCGAGTTTATCCAATGACAGCCTTAACAGTGGCAGCACCAGCGATGGGTATTGTGGCAGTCAGGACCAGACTCATACCTTGGCAAAACCAACAGAACAACGACGTCCTAATAAACTTGACCTTAAGGTAACTCACGAAGAACCAGTGAACAGTGGTGTACATATTTCAAGAGTCATGTGTCAAAATGAGATCCCTGAAAGAGATTTTGAGACAAACAAGGAGGCAATTTTGCTTGATTCAGGTTCCACCGATACAGAGAAAAGTCAAGAACCTTTTATATCCACACCTGCAACAGTAACAACCAAGGTATCTTCAGATGCTAGTATACCAACTGTCAAGTTGTCTCCCTCCTATCAGCATGTTCCACTGATCCAGAGTGTTGCCAAGTTTGGCATTGCAAAAACTGCAATTAACGTTCAGGCAGCTCAAGCAATGCGCAGGCAAGCTTGGGTTCCAACAGTGATGACTGGAGGTAGTATAAGCAAGTTTTCCCCAATATGTTCTGCAAGAAGTCCCACAATAGGACAGCTGGAGACCCCTCAGAAGTATTCTGTAGAGAACACTCCAATATGCTTCTCTCGCTGCAGTTCTCTGTCTTCTCTGTCTTCTGGAGATGGAGCTCTTGATGGACAGAGTCAGACGGAAAATGAGCTAGAGAGTGACTCCTCATTAGAAATCATAGAGGTGGAAGATGTGAGTGTTGAGAGAAAATATGAAGAGGATGAGACACTTGATGACTTGAGTGACAGTCAGTTATTATTAACTGATCAGAAAATCAGCAACTCTGATCCAACTGAGATCACTAGTACAATCAAAAATGAGAAGAGGTTCCTTAGAGGAGTGTCTACAGTAATTCTTGAGGATAGGACACCATCCAGCTCTTCAGAAAACTACATTCACGAAACACCTCTTGTAATGAGCCGCTGTAGTTCAGTAAGCTCACTTGGCAGCTTTGAATCTCCTTCAATTGCCAGCTCTATTCAGAGTGATCCATGTAGTGAAATGATAAGTGGTACAGTTAGCCCCAGTGACTTACCAGACAGCCCAGGACAAACAATGCCTCCAAGTCGCAGCAAAACTCCATGCTGTGCAGAATCAAGCGGACCAGAAACACAGAATCTTAGTGATGTAGGAAGCCAATGGGAAAACAGTTTGCGCAAATTCATGGAAATCGCAGACTTTAAAGAAAGGTTTAACCTACCTCCAGATTTGGACACAATGATCTATTTCACTATGGAAAAACCAATTGAGAATTTCTCATGTGCCTCTAGTCTGAGTGCCCTCCCTCTGCATGAACACTATATCCAGAAAGATGTGGAGCTCAAACTTACTCCTTTGCTAAACCAGCAAGACAATGATCTAGAGGATTCTGAAAAGGAAGAGGACATGGATGACCAAGACCAGTATAGTGAAGGCAACTCAGACGATGACATCGAAATTCTGAAAGAGTGCATTAATTCTGCCATGCCTTCCAGATTTAAGAAGGTAAGGCAAACTGTGATGCCCAACCTCTCAAACCAAGTTCTCAACATGCAGAGTCGAAAATCTGCAAATCTGCAATTACCAGTGTATATGGTGCTGCAGAACAAAAACAATCAAATGTGTACTGGACAAAAGCTTGGAATGTCTTCAAAAGAAATATATGATGATTCCTCTTACACTGACTCTGCTGAAGGTACGCCCATCAATTTCTCAAGCACCACTTCCTTGAGCGATGAAACCCTCCAGTATCCGCTCAGAACTAAAGGAATAAAAGACTGGCGAAGAAACAAAGAGACACAAGAGCTTATTGACACTGAGGCAAAAAGAATTGAAGACCTACGCATGTTCTCCCGCTTCCACAAACCAACTAAAATGACATGTCAGTCTCACATAGTCACAAACCAATTGAAAAAGACAATCAGACATATGGTACCCACTCAGAGAGTACTTATACAGAGTAAAGAGATAGCAGCAAAAATGACCCAGCAAAGGATTCAAAGCCAGTCTCCAGTTCGACAAATTCAAAGGCAAGGACAGAATCTGTCAAAAAGCATGCCACAGTTAGATATTCCTATAAGAAAACAAAACACAGAGGTGTACCAAAATCAGAAAACCTGCTCTCTGAGTCATGCACAGGAAAACACTTTAGCCTTTCAGTCTAGACATCACCCAACAACTACGGGAGTGGCCATCTGCCATAAAATGGACAGACAGGATAGACTGGTGAATAGTACAGGACAGAAATTAAGCAAGACTAATGTAATGCGCAATGCTAATATACAAGATCAAGTCAACAGTTACCAGTCCCGCCAAAAGGGTTTTCACAGAATCAAGCAAAATCTAATTTTAGAAGAAGCACCTCCATGTTACTCTTTGAGTTCCTCCCTTAGCTCTTTGAGTGATGCAGAATTTGAAGAACATCATGAAAAACCTCAGCATACGTGGATAAGGAATAAACATAATGTTACATCCAAACCCCAGTGCCCTCCAAAATCACAGCAAGAATGTAACCAGTTTGAAGAGAACAGCTCGCCAAGCTCAGTCAGCATGGATTCAGAAGATGACCTTTTGATAAAATGCATAACATCTGCAATGCCTCAACACAAGAAAAAGCAGGGTGCCAGAAAAAAGAAAGCTGAGAAAAAGCACAAACAGAAAGCTACTCTTCAGAAAGCAACAGAGTGGAGCTCTGAAAATTACCAAGATTCTGATGAAATGTCATCAGACAAAGACTCTGATCTCAACAGTGTTGAATGGAGAGCAATACAAGAAGGAGCTAATACAATCATTACCACGTTACAAGCTTCAAAGTCCCAGGAACCCTCATCAGAGTCTGAATCTGTTCTGTCATTTATGTCTGGATCAAGCTTTACTCCTAAAGAGAAGAAGGTATACAAAGATGACAAAAAGGCTAATAAACCACTTGATTTTGCCCCTCGTAAACCTGTTCCAAACTTGCCTATGGTCTTCAGGGGTAGAACAGTGATATACACGCCCAAGAAGGAGACAACCCTCTCTCAAATACCACCACCTAAAAAAGTGACACAGAAAGCAGATGCCCCTAAAAACCCAGATCTAGCTCAACACAGGTCAAAAAGCCTTCACAGACTGGGCCACCCCATGGACTCCATGCAGTTGTCATTGCCCAAAAGAAGCTCAACACCACCTGCCAGGATACCAAAGAGCTCATCTTCAGGATCATCTCAAAGTTCAACACCTTCCAGGCATCCTCAGAAAAAAGTAACCTCCCCAACCCAAACCATTAAACAAGGTCCAGAGAAGGCGGCATCAGCACCATGCAGTCCACCGGACAAAAGAGGAAGTACTTCAAACACTAATCAGAACTCAAAGTCTCCCATAGACAGGAAAACACAGAAATCCCCTGTCAGAATACCATTCATGCAGAATCCATCAAGGCAAGCAAGAAACATTTCACCTTTAGTAACCAACCAGCCCATTAGCATCAGCAGACAAAATACGCAGATGTCAGGGAAAAGAATCCTACCAGCAAATCGATTGGATTTGGTTCGCATGACATCTACTCATTCAAGTAATGGTGAATCGGATCATAATGGCTTTCTCAGACAACTGACGTTCATCAAAGAGTCGTCAAAAATCTCAAGACGTGATGCTTCTTCACGTTCTGTCCCAACATCACAGCATGCCTCATCCCGAAGAGCAGTTCCAGGGGCCCCAGCAGTTTTCTTATGTTCTTCTCGTTGTCAAGAGCTGAAGGAAGCAGTTCAAGGTCCAAGAAGAATGCCTGTGACTCAAGGACAAAAACAAGTGCAGGAACAGGGGGTACTAAGACAGGACATGGCTCCATCAAGAGCCACCTCCATTGATAGGGACGTCACTGTGAAACGCCCAGCTAGACGTACAAGCTCGGAAAGTCCTTGCAGGGCCTCACAGAGAAATATGCCCAGCCCAAAGCCAAGAGTAAAGAGGGAGGATACCTTCAAAAGATACTCCTCCTCACCAAGCATAAATGTCTTGAGTCGCGTCACCAGCCGCTCATCTCTTCGCTCTTCATCCTCTGACTCAAGCGGACGAGCTAAAAGTGAAAGGAACACAAATCAGAGGCAACAGAGAGCTGGATCACGTAACTCTGACAAAGTGACCTGGCGAAGGATTCGCGATGAGGACGTTCCCCAGATATTAAAGAGCACCCTTCCACCCACTGCACTGCCCCTGTTGCCTTCACCTGAAGGCGCCAAACAGATGCCACCACCGCTACCAGGAAAACTGCCAACTATTACTCTAGCATCACGGAAAACAAGTGATGCAACTGTTCAAACTGAGGACTACTCAGCCAACAAAACAAATTCAAGCACGTCTCCCACGATTGAAAAAGCTCTTGGCATTACAGAGGAGGCCACAAAGATGGCCCTCCCCAGGAAAATAAGCATGGCCTTTGGGAATATCCTCCAAGATGGGGATTCAGCTGGATCTCTAAAAACTTACAGCACAGCATCAACCTCCACCTATCAGTCAGTGGAAAGTACCCACAGTGGTGGTGTTGGCCATTTCCGACAGAGCTCACCCAGTAAAGCTGTCAGAGTTACTCCTTTCAACTACATCCCCAGCCCCATGGTCTGCTGCTCTCCACAGACACATGGTCAAGCACAGACAATGCCAGAGAAGGCAGGGGAAAAACATGAAGCATAATTAGTCCACTTTTCCAAGGTTGACAAAGTACTATGCTCCTGATGCTGTAAAAAACTCAGGTGGTAATGGATATGGTTCTCTTTACCTCGGATATTTAATGAGTCTTGTGCTTGCCAGTGCATCAGAAGTTTTACCTATTTGAAAAACTTACAATCTGGATGTGAACAATTACCCATGTAGTATAGAATCTCACTGGATTCACAACATGAACCAAACCCCACCACAAATGAGGGTATACCCATTTTTTTTATACTTTTGTACAGTGATATTAATCATTGCTTGTGCTACTTGGACAATTAATCACACATGACAAAGACTGTCTCAGAAGTGTGTTATCCACAGATAAAAATTACGGCCTACATTTAGAACAATATGCAAACTATTCTTCAAACAACAGCGACAAACACTTTAAAAGACCATGCGCCACCTGCAAACCGGAAAAGACTGTTGTACTCTCAGATGAGAGCCACGTATGCACATGCCTTTATGCCACACAGACAGGTTAAACAGCCTCTTGCCTTCATTTATTATTACTGCAGGAAAATATAGCTACAATAGGTAAAATCTGCACAAAATGTCTATGTAATCGTCATGGATATTTAGTGGTAATGTTGTAAAAACTGATATATAACTGTAGTCAAATGCTTCCCAGAAGGCAAAATGTAATCCTGCCATTGCTACGAATAGCATGCTAAATACTCACTTATCCACTGTAAACACGTGATGATGACTTTGCAGTTTCTTTTTTTCATTGAAAATGACAGACTCTAAGTACAACCATGAATCTCTACCCACACATTTGCATTTTTGAATAAGATTGTTGTAATTGTTGAGTGTTCAGCAAATGTATGTAATACAATTAAGTGGCTGTACATACTCTTGCTTACTGAATGCTTTCATAATGTCATTTTGTGTAGAGTCACGTTATGCTTTAAGTATTTAAAAGCAAGCTAATGAGTAGCAACTCTGAGGATTGAGATAAATACTTGCCATTTACAGTAAGTTGGGCTAAATTCTAACAGACTGCTGTAGAATGTTTAAAATGACTTCCATTCAGCCAAAGCCTACTGCCAAAACTGCAGCTACACAAGCAAATATTGTAGACATATGATCAGTGTAGGTTTCACTATGGCCTATTAGCCAGCACAAAACGTGTTTGTCTTATTTGGTGAGGTGCAGTATTTACATGGGCTTAGTTTTAAATGTAATATAGCAGCTTCACTCAATTTTTCTCTTTTAGTCGGAAAACATGCATTCTCTCCTAAAAGTAAAGTCATTGATCCCACAAATTCTGAGAATGATACAGAGAACTACAGTGTATTTCAAATGTGCTGTGAGTGCTGATACCAACTGGTGTTCCCACATTAAAGACTTTCTCTGAAGATATTGGAATTGACCAGTAACAGAGCTCAGTGTAATGTTGTAAGGACCCTTACCAGTGGTGGTCAGGATAAAGCAATATGATGCAACGCTAAATTCAAATTCACATATTTGAGAGGTCTTGTCAAAGCATGAATTGGGTTCAGAGTGTTGTTTGAGAGAATGTGGTGTAGCCAAGGGTTAGGGGGTCCTCAAATAAACATTCTCATAAATCCTGTGTCCTTACTTTATCTGAGTGGAAGTAATTTATTTAATGGTAGATGCCTTTTGACTACCTTCAGTAATTCCAGTCATCAGTAAACTCAAGCAAGCTTGGATTGTGAAAATTAGATGTAAATTACTTTAATGAAAAATACATTAAGACTGCACAACTTGTGAAATGGACTGCACTTACTGAACACACACACAACACATTAACATTGACCAAGTAGATTTAATAAAAACAAATCAGCCAGAAATATCACAAACATGAATTGAAAATGGCAAAAGTGTCCAAGTGGCACATTTAGAGCGTTATTATGACGACACTGAACCTAAATGCTAACAGCGGCTTAGCAAGAGGAAAGGCTCTTCCGTGGAAATTAAGTGCCATTCTCAAATCACCTGCTACTGAATGAGAAAATCTCAAGTTCAAATGCTACAGGCGAGTTGTCACAGCGCGCTCCTCTTCACCTCCATCACGCTGTGCTCCAAAGACTCCCCAGCCGCACGCAGCTCGTCTCTCCGCCGTGCGAGATTGCCACGTTCCTCTTGCAATCGTTCATGCAGCTCTATGTAGCGTCTGCTCTGCAGGTATCTCACCTCCACTTCGCTGCCGCTGGAACTGGCTTTCAGATCTGAAAAGTCAAGGCCAAATATTACATTATGCACGCAAAGGAGCACCCACACTAGCTAACATCCATGTCCAACACTGCTAGCAGTAGCAAAGAAGTTGGCCTACAAGATTCAATAATACATGTAATCACTAATTACTCCACTGTTATTAAAAAATAAATAAAAAAATAACAAAGACATGGGCTTAAAAAACAGACAACTTCAGGATTTTAAAATATCATTCTGTCTGTATGGGACTAACATGACCAGGTGCACAAACACAACACACAAAAGAACAGCACTTCAAGTTACCAATGAAATGATGAATTGGATTAACATTACCAGGTGCACAAACAACACTAGAAAAAGGACAAACATTTGTTTGTATAGGAAAAACGTTCTCTATACGTATGCTCCTGGTTATATATTAGATATATATATATATATATATATATATATATATATATATATATATATACACGTTACTTAAAGCAATGATAACTTGCAGTTCAGTAATGGCTGGAATACACGGCACCAGTCTAGTTCCTGATCTCAAGAGAAAATGTAACTATTCCACCAAAACATATGGAAACATGCATAAAATTAACCACATATTCACCAACAACATTGAAATAAATATGAATTGCTGTGAAATTATGTTAGTAAATTAGAGCCAGTCGTTGGGGTATATTTGTAGCAATAGCCAAAAATACATTGTATGGGTAAAAACTACAGATTTTTCTTTTATGCCAAAAATCATTAGGATATTAAGTAAAGATCATGCTCCATGAAGATATTCATGATTAGTAATATGCATTGTTAAGAACTTCATTTGGACAACTTTAAAGGCGATTTTCTCAATATTTAGATGTTTTTGCACCCTCAGATTCCAGATTTTCAAATAGTTGTATCTCAGCCAGATATTGTCCGATCATAACAAACCATACATCAATGGAAATCTTATTTATGTGGCTTTCAGATGATAAATTTTCGAAAAATTGACCCTTATGACTGGTTCTGTGGTCCAGAGTCACATATCATCCTGCACTTGCTAAACTTACATCTGAAAATATTTTTCAATGTAATAAATGTTAAGGGGGGCATGTGAACAATTCGTATACTCGCTAAGTAACGTTAGTAGCCTATTATACTGGCTTCTTGTGTCAATTGTTGATCTACGCGACATTACTTTAGTAAATGAATTGCCTTAAAATGAATAGCAATAACTTATTTTTGAGATATAGTAATTTCCCTGCATTGCTGTATTGGGGTGTTTTAAGCTATCCTCGTGTGTCCGGTATCGGTACCTTCAGCGGTGAGCACCGGGTCGCTGGGACAGGCTCGGGTCACGTCCTCCAGGATCTGCTCCACGGTCGGCGGCTCCGGTCTGGACGGCAGCACCATCCGCTTCTTGCTTTTGGAGCCAAAATTCATCCTGACTGGAGACGCACCAGCTCCGATTTTAAACAACAAGGGTGTGACATTTATAAAGCATTAGTGTTCGTGTTGATGGGCAGACAGTACACTGTAAAACTAACTCAACTGAACATATTTCACATGGAAACTGTTTACTGTGCGCCACAGCGCTGACGCGTCAGACGATGCTTCTTCGAGATCTACGGAGATCTTCGTGAAGACTGGCGCCATCTATCGACTCGGAGTAAAACAGCACTACAGAAACAGAAGACTGTCGCAAGAACACGAGCTGAGATCAGTTTACAGCATTAAACCATAGTGATCTCACAACAAGAAGTAAATGTAAAAGTTTATAGCTATATGATCTACAATCTTACAGGTTAGTGTGATTGTATGCAGTATAATTTATTCTTCCATTCTGGAATGCTTCAGTTTGATAAGCTTTTATGAAAAGTTGGATATATTCCACTCAGTTTTAGGACTTAAGCTGATAATGTATGAGGAAAAAATAATTCTACAAGAAAGTATATTTTGAAGTGTTGAATACAAAAATTTATTGAAGATGTACATTTTTTTTATCATAATAATAAGATTACAAAATCTCTGACAGATGCCATGAGTACAACAAATTACTACCAATAAATAAAAAACTACAATGTTGAATTTCCTACAGTACATTTCTACATTGCTATGTTTGCTGAAGAAGACATTTAACAATCTGAACAAATTTATATGAACAGTGAAAATAAATACACCAGGTTATAAAGTCCAAAACTCCACTCCTGACAACGGCTGTGTGAAAATCAGGCATCAGTTCACCCACTGAGGTCTTTACAATGAGACCATATGATACTGCGGTCAGAACTGATGTTAATTCAACATGATGCTGCATCTCTTGCATCCTCAGGTCACTTTAGCCACCTGTATTTCTGCATGTAGAAAGAAAGAACCACTTTAAAACATATAAACTTTAAAACTTTTAAGGCTCCTACCTCATACGTACCGTTTAATCAACAGTGGGTTCAGCCTACAGTCAGACACATGCAAGAAGAGACAGCACAGAGAGATATGGAGAAAATCAAAGATCAGAAAACTGTACGACTTGTCAAATGTGGCTTTATTAGCATTACGATGACATACAGGAGCAGAACTGGGCAGTCTCCTGGCTTCAGGCCTGGCGGGGCCAATGGTCCGGTTTCTCGCCAGAGTGTGAAGAACTGCAACAGAGAGAATAATGGATAGAACAAGAGCCAACTTGAACAGTTGAAAAATTCTGACAATGATTAGAACATTTATATTCGTATACACTCACCTAAAGGATTATTAGGAACACCTGTTCAATTTCTCATTAATGCAATTATCTAATCAACCAATCACATGGCAGTTGCTTCAATGCATTTAGGGGTGTGGTCCTGGTCAAGACAATCTCCTGAACTCCAAACTGAATGTCAGAATGGGAAAGAAAGGTGATTTAAGCAATTTTGAGCGTGGCATGGTTGTTGGTGCCAGACGGGCCGGTCTGAGTATTTCACAATCTGCTCAGTTACTGGGATTTTCACGCACAACCATTTCTAGGGTTTACAAAGAATGGTGTGAAAAGGGAAAAACATCCAGTATGCGGCAGTCCTGTGGGCGAAAATGCCTTGTTGATGCTAGAGGTCAGAGGAGAATGGGCCGACTGATTCAAGCTGATAGAACAGCAACTTTGACTGAAATAACCACTCGTTACAACCGAGGTATGCAGCAAAGCATTTGTGAAGCCACAACACGCACAACCTTGAGGCGGATGGGCTACAACAGCAGAAGACCCCACCGGGTACCACTCATCTCCACTACAAATAGGAAAAAGAGGCTACAATTTGCACGAGCTCACCAAAATTGGACGGTTGAAGACTGGAAAAATGTAGCCTGGTCTGATGAGTCTCGATTTCTGTTGAGACATTCAGATGGTAGAGTCAGAATTTGGCGTAAACAGAATGAGAACATGGATCCATCATGCCTTGTTACCACTGTGCAGGCTGGTGGTGTAATGGTGTGGGGGATGTTTTCTTGGCACACTTTAGGCCCCTTAGTGCCAATTGGGCATCGTTTAAATGCCACGGCCTACCTGAGCATTGTTTCTGACCATGTCCATCCCTTTATGACCACCATGTACCCATCCTCTGATGGCTACTTCCAGCAGGATAATGCACCATGTCACAAAGCTCGAATCATTTCAAATTGGTTTCTTGAACATGACAATGAGTTCACTGTACTAAAATGGCCCCCACAGTCACCAGGGGCCAGTTGCGTAAACTTAGCCACCATGTTAAGACTGTGTCTTAAGAACTAGTTTGACCAACTAGCAGTTGCAAAGGGCTAATAAGTCTTACTTTTCCAATACAAATAATACCAATCTACCTTTTCATAACTGAATTAAAAAAGTTATGACCAGTCTTGAAGAAAAAAAATTAGATGACTAACTTTTTAAGACTAGTCTAAACAGTTTATGCAACCGGCCCCAGATCTCAACCCAATAGAGCATCTTTGGGATGTGGTGGAACGGGAGCTTCGTGCCCTGGATGTGCATCCCACAAATCTCCATCAACTGCAAGATGCTATCCTATCAATATGGGCCAACATTTCTAAAGAATGCTTTCAGCACCTTGTTGAATCAATGTCACGTATAATTAAGGCAGTTCTGAAGGCGAAAGGGGGTCAAACACAGTATTAGTATGGTGTTCCTAATAATCCTTTAGGTGAGTGTATACAAATAATAATGTTTGCAGTGCGAACAGTATTGCCAGGGTACTGTGTATATGTATTATGTATATACAAATACACACACATACAGTATATATATTGAAAATATTTACATGTATATACATTTATATTATATATAAATATATGTAATATATAAACATATCATATTTTCTTAAATATATAAATGCATGTGTTTGTATTTATATATACATAATAAATATACACAGTACACACTCATATATTATGTAAACAAAACTTTTATTTTGGATGCGATTAATCGCGATTAATCGTTTGACAGCAGTTATTATATTATATTATATTTTAAAAGCTTGATTAAATTATTACAGTTTTATTTAGCAATTTAATTAGACTGAATTTTCAATGATAATTTTGTATTAAATCATAAAACAAAAAATAAATAAAATGGATAACACAGAATTTAGGGAAAAATATAATTAATTTCATGGGCCCTTAATTAAAAGTTGGCTTGAAAGAATTTATGAAAAAAAAAAAAAAAAACATTAATCCATGTGTTATGTGATGAAATACAGTGCAAGCCAATCTGAGCAGTGACATAAACACTGAATTTATTTATTATTATTTTTTACATGCATGTGTAACTAAAGCTTTTATTAGGTGTGAATCTGAAAATGCAGATGTTTCACAATTATTTCATGGCCAATTGTGTCAGTTCCGATATCTATTCAAATTTTGCATCTTAACATTTTTTTTTTTTATCTTCCGATTTTGATTATCAGGTGTACTGGCAAATAAGATAATAAAAATTCTGGAAAAGAGTGGTGTTTTGAATCAGCTCTTAT
This sequence comes from Barbus barbus, assembly GCF_936440315.1. NCBI lineage: Eukaryota > Metazoa > Chordata > Actinopteri > Cypriniformes > Cyprinidae > Barbus > Barbus barbus. The sequence continues at coordinate 22,289,825 of NC_136715.1, read as the reverse complement.
GTTGCATACCCTCTCTCGTGGCGTTCTCAGCTGCTGACATGGCCTTCCCGCCTATATTGCTGACCATCTCATCTACTTTGGCCTCATGCTTCAGGAAAAATGGCCGCACCACATGCCTGTACAGAATCTGAGAACCATTCCAGGAGACCGGAGCCATGCACCACAACAGGAACAAGCACTAAACACCAGAAATAAAAAAAAAAAACAAGGAAGTGAAAAATTGGCTAATCTAGTGTGAGAATTCATCACTAACATAGAGCAACATAGAGTTGTCCTTACCAAAGAGACTAAAGTTGCAAATAGTTTTAAAAGTTTGTCAAACCTACTCTCGGGTTCCTATATGCATATTGAAGTAGCCTCACCTGTGACGCAACATGCACAGACAAATGATGAAAGTATACAGTTTCCTGGGAAACCTGTCCCGAGAACTCTAATATATACATAATTATGGCTTATCACAGTGATTTAGTGTGAAGCAAAAACACAGTATAAACACACAATAAACACGCAAACATATGGGTTGTTCCAGTATTATTTATTTACTATTATAGCATTCCTTAATATTTTGAATTTATTTTTATTTTCCATTTTTAATTTGAGTTTATGTTTTAGTCATTTTGTTATGTGCTTTTGTCATTTTTATTAATTTTGAAATAAGAATTATGTTAAATATTTATTAAAAAAAATTTAAGGTGTGGTAATTTAGTACTTTTATTTCGATTTCCATTAACAAAAATACATTTTCAGTTTTATTTTTTCGGTGTCTTTTTTTTTTTGTTTTAGGTTGGAACACTATGGAAGCCCATTTCTGCCACTGAATTAAAAAATAATCAAATAAAAAGGAAATTATTAAATGTTTTCTCACAATTATGACTTTTGTTTCTCAGAATTGTGAGATATATAAAATAAAAATACCTTTATATCTCAAAATTGGGACTTTTTTTTCAGAATTGCGAGTTTAGTCTCGCAGGTCTAACTTTATAAGATGCAATTGTGAGTTATTAAGTCAGAATTGTGAGATATATACTCGCAATTCTGACAACATATCAGTCTTTTCCCCCCTCAAAACTAGACTCTATAACTCGCAGTTGTGAGTTTATATACTGTATAACAATTCTGAGAAAAAAAGGTAAAATTGCGAGAAAAAAAATCAGAATTGTGACTTTTTATCTCGCAATTTTGAGTTTATATATCACGCAATTCTGAGAAGAAAAGGCAGAATTGCACGTTTATATCTCGCAATTCTGACTTCATTTCTCGGAATTATGAGTTTATATCTCTCAATTCTGAGAAATAAAGTCAGAATTGTGAGATAAAAGTCACAAAGTTACCTTTTAGTGACGGGAATGGCCTCCATACAACACTGATATACAACATATAATTCCAATAAAATAAGATAAAAAGAAATAAAAAGAAAAACATTGTGCATCTATAGTGTGATTGATTTTAAAATGATATTAAAACTACGAATGCTAAAACCAAACATATGCCCATGACCACTAATATAGACAAACTGGCAGATGTCTAAAGACCAACAACAGAGCTGTCCTAAATTAAACAGCTTGCCAACCAACTATTTAACCTCTCAGATGGAGCATGACAAAGGAAAGCAGAATCTTTGTGCCAATTAGCAGAAAGAAGCTGGTAATAATCTGATCCTCTTAAATCAGATATTAGCCAGAGAAAGCATCTGGCCTTGTTCTACCTACCTTACACACATAGTAGAAAGGAAACCAGTGAAGAAAAATGTCCGAGAAGAATTCCCCCACGCTGAAGAAGCCGTAGATTACCCAGTACGTCAGCCATTGGGTGTCATCCTCCTTATCAGGGCTTTCTATTGCTTTGATACTAAAAATGTAAACAAAACAAAATAAGATAGGCTACCCCATCCAAGTTACTGCAACCAGAAAAATAATAAAGATTCATTGTAGGTTACAACAACTGCTGATTTGTGAAGAAAAAAAACAACCTTAAAAGCACATAACTCACGAGTAATATGCAGGATAAACAAAACCAATCAGATTACAGAGCAGAGAAGCACCGTATCCAAATAATAAATACGCTCCAGTCACACCAACAGCACCTGTTGGAAGAAAATCACTGTCTTTCTAAAACAGCTAAGCTATGACTTTATAGTGTAAACGGCAAAATCACATGTGAAATGACTCCAATGCAATCTTTAGCACTATTTTTCAATGTAGAGTTAGATGTTGAGGGATGAAGGCCAAGTCACGGGTTGGTTAGGTCAGACAAAATCTCACTTGAGGAACTTCATTATTCAGAAATTGAAACATTTCAGCTATTTTTCTGTGCTTTACCTGAAGGGAAATTAATTCCTCTTTATTAATGATGTAATGATTTATTTCACATGCCAATAATAAATAGCCTACTGTGTGTGTATCAAAGCAGCTTCGACTGATTTGAGCACCTGCTACATCAAAGTTTAGGATAACAGCATACGAGTACTTTTTATTAAATATAGCCTACAGAACATGAAACGGGCTTTATATAAAATCAGGACTTACCGAGCGCTAAATATCGTTTCTTGATGCCTGTTTTCTCTTCGATTTTATTGAGACAGTCAGTGACTATATTCTTCTCGTTTAAAAAAGCCTCGACGCGGTCTTTTATCTTTGTAAATATGGTAAACATCGTGGCTCGGAGGAAAGTGTAACGTTATGCAGTTAAACACAAGTGTCTGTCTCTGGGCTAGTTTCGCTGACTGGACAGACTCAATCCTCTTACTGTCAGTCTGTGGGAGGATCAGGACTCTAGACTGACAGCTGAAGCAGGCTCAGGAAAATGCGTATAAATAGTACGCCAAATAACAATTAAAACTTGTGGTATTGATACGCAACTGTAACTGACATTTTCCGAAACAGATATGAGTGTGCAGTCAGGATAATCAAGTCAGATATGGAAGAAGTTGAATCTGAAGTGAAAAGGGAAGACAGGAGTTTTACAACAATACACTTTAAATGCTCCTTTTATCATTTTAGTGGGTTCTCTCATGTTCACCATCACATTTGGTGGCTGTTTCGGAGCTCTGCGCAACATGGTCTGATATACTTACCCTTATATTGTGACAAGCCGATTTTAGTCACACGTATGATTTTTGGTTTTTATGTATTTACGAAGAAATCATATCTGTCCAGTTTGTAGGAATTGTGTTGGCCATTCTGCTTCTTCAAATAACAGCTGGTGTTCTGGGCCTTCTGTTCTCTGAAAAGGTAAAGAATTCACAGAAGTACAAGAACAAACTTTGGACCTGATCCAATCTTGGAGAAATTATGTGAAGTTTAAAACGACTACTTTCAATATTTGTTGGTAGGTTCAAGAGAGGACAGAGCAGCTGATGATGAAGGCCATTGTACGCTATCGTGATGATCAGGACCTGGAAAATGTGATTGATTTTGTACAGAAAAAGGTGAATGAACTTTATATATATATACACATACTGTATACAAGAATACAGTAAACACCATAATAATGTGAAATAAGTTTAAATGAATAAATACGTTTAAAAATTGAAAATTGAAATGTTTAAATTAAAATGTTTTCAATTTTAAAATTGCAAAATGTCATTTATTCCTGTGATGGTAAAGCTGTCATTACTCCAGTCTTCAGTGTCACATGATCCTTCAGTCTAATATGCTTATTTGCTGCTCTAGAAACATTTGTTTAACTGCTTAATATGTTTTTGGAAAGTATGATGCTTTTCAGAATTCTTTAATGAATAGAAATTATAGTAGAATTAATACACTGTAAAAAATATAGTTGTTTCAGCTTAAAATAATTTGTTACCCCCGCTGACTTAAAATTTTTATTCAAAATATTCCAGTTGTCCCTTAAATTAACATTGAGTAACTTAAAATTTCAAGTTGACTAAAAAAAAAAAAACTTTTTTTTTTTTTTTTTTTTTTTTTACAGTGTAAGTATTAAAGGTATAGTTCACCCAAAAATGAAAATGTCATCATTTACTCACCCTTTAGTAGTTCCAAACCTGTATGAATTTCCTTGTTCTGCTAAAAAAACAAAAAACACACTATGGAAGTCAATGGTGCCCCAGAACACATTCTTCAGAATATCTTCCTTTTTGCTCATTCATACAGGTTTGGATCTACTTCAGGGTTAGTAAATGACAGAATTTTCATTTTTGGGTGAACTATCCCTTTAAGTCACTATATAATGACAGTATTTATTTGAAATAGAAATCTTTTGTAACATCTTTACTGTTTCTTTTCATCAGATTCTTGCTGAATAGAACTATTAACTTCTTAAAAACCTTTCTGACCCCATACATTTGAACAGTAGTGTAAGTATGTGAGACTGATGAATGGCCGATGCATGCAATGGCAGAGGTCAAAGATTACACTATTGATCTACTATATCCTGTAGTTCAAGTGCTGTGGCGTGGATTCCTATTAGACTGGTCTAAAAACATGTACTTCAACGCTTCTGACCAGAACCCCAGTCTGGAAGCCTATGGAGTGCCCTTCTCCTGCTGCATACGGCTGAAGAATGAAATATTAGTAATGCGAGTATTCTTCTGAGTATTACTGCCATTCATTCATGAAACATTTAAAGCCTTTTTAAACATTTATTTTTAGTGCTGGGCAACGATTAATCGCAATTAATCACATCTAAAATAATTCATGTTCATAATATATGTGTGTGTGCTGTGTATCTATATGTGTATATAAATACACACACATGCATGTATATATTTAAGAAAGATAAGTTATGTTTATATATTAAATATTTATATACAATATAAATTAAATGAATATAAATATATACATGTAAATATTTTCAAAATATATACTGTGTCTTTATATATACATAATAAACACACAAAGTACACACACATATATTATATAAACAAAACCTTTTATTTTGGATGCGATTAATCGCGATTAGTTGTTGCCCAGCACTATTTTTTAGTCTTTTTAGAGGTGAGAAAACGGTTTTTACGGTGAGATCAACAACTTTCGTTATGTCCAGATAACCACAAAACAACTTTCGTTATGTCCAGATAACCACAAAACAACTTTCGTTATGTCCAGAAAATTAAGTCGTGATAACGACAAAACAACTTTCGTTATGTCCAGATAACCACAAAACAACTTTCGTTATGTCCAGATCACGAGAAAATTAAGTCGTGATAACGACAAAACAACTTTCGTTATGTCCAGATCACAAGGAAATTAAGTCGTGATCACAAGAAAACAAGACAGAAAAATTATAATAATGCATGGCCGCTTAGAACTTCCGTATAAATGGACTGAATTGTTAAATTATAGCTCATCAATAATTTTCTAAATATATTCGAGAGAGATGTATGTGGGACAATGGATTTCAGAAAAACACATAGATGGCAAATCTACTGTTGTTTATTACACTATAAGAATAGCAACTTAATCAATATTAAATAACTTAATCTATGTATTTAATTATTAGTAATTAAATCTCAAATTCACAAATCAATGAGGAAAACATACAGATTTTTAAAATATAGATTGTATAGATATAGTTACTTTTTTTCCTTCTAGATATGTCATGAAATTACAAACTACAAAAATTATTACACACACACACACATATTAGTGCTGTCAAATGATTAATCACGATTAATCACATCCAAAATAAATGTTTTTGTTTACATAATATATATGTGTACTGTGTATATTTATTGCATGCATATATAAATAGACACACTTGCATGTATATATTTAAGAAAATATGTTATATATTAAATATATTTATGTATAAGTTAAATTATACACATAAATATATGCATGTAAAATACATATAAATATTTTCTAAATATATGCTGTGTGTGTGTATATTTTTATATACATAATAAATATATACAGTACACACACATATACTATATAAACCAAAACTTTTATTTTGGATGCGATTAATCGTGATTCACAGAATATTTTCAAATTTAGGATAACATAGATCATCAGGTTTTGCCCCGAATGTGGAGTACATACAGCAAATTAATTTAAAGGTTTCTACTCAATTGTTATTTTTAATGGGAATTTTTTTTTTTAAATGCAAAATATAATTATTTTCACCAGCTGTCTTTTGGATCCCACTGTATGTAAATGTTACATTTTTAACAACTCTCATTTACTTTTATGGTACAAAGCGATCTCTTCATACAGGACTCCTTTTCTTACACTCATTACAATTAATTAAACATGAACAGCCACCCAAAGTACATAGACCACAGTAAAACGCATACTGAGCCACTAGAAATATTATCTCAAACCTGATATGTAGGACACATGAAACTCACATGGAAAAAGTCAAAACAAAAAAGACAAACGTGCATCTCTTTGCATTGAGGCTGATAAGCGATTTGTCTGTTATTTAGATATGTATGATGTCACTGGCTTCAGTACAGCTCCGTCAAATCCGAAGCGTTCAAGAGAAGAAGAGGAAACGTAACAGGAGCGACAACTTTTGCTGCAACAGAAAGTCTTGACTGGTTTTATACGCTTACCTTTCTCCAAGTGCAGGCATTGGAATTCAATGATGCATTGCACTTGAAATACCAAGTTATAACATGTTACAAATTAGAAGCAAATAATGTGATTATTCTATATTGTACTGTGAGTTATTAAACCAAAAGCTGTGATTAAATTCAGAACTAACATAGAAAAAACTATATTTTTCCTGTGCTTGTGCCTGTTTACACTATAACTATTGTTATTAAAATATATTTTACATCATGCTGTCTTTTACTTTTAACACTTGCAATATTGATTTAATTACTATAAAATGACTAAAGAGTAAATGGTTTGATTAGTCTTAAAAATATATATTTTATGTAATTACATAGTTATTATTATGTAATTACAAATATGTATTAAAACAGGTGATATCCTAGTGTAAAGCCTAATTCTATACACAGGTGGGCTACTGAATCGTAAGAGGTTTAGAACCTATAAGGTATTTAAAAGAGAACACACGTGTTGGATGTTTTGCTTTTCATCAAACCCATGCCGATGATATTGAACTGAGCAGGGTTATAATCTGGGAGCTCGTTGATCACTGTGTGCGGAGCGTTCAGGTTTTTCTCCCGAGAGGTGACTCGGTAATGTGCTCTGAAGTTACGGAGGGGGTTGTATCCAGGTTTAAGGGTGTCTGGGCAGCGAAAGCCTTCCTTGATGAAAGAGCCATGCTGAGACATGGCAACAAATCCATCCTTGTGTGGCATCATCTTTATGACTGGAGAGTAGACGAACTGGATGTACAGCAAACTACCTGTAATGAAATGAAGTCAAGCAACTCAATCAGACATGAAAGACATTAATAGCAAATTATTAGTAAATCTTCCATAGACTGATTAGTCATAAACAAGTAGGTATCATGCACAACAATGAACAATCCTCACCACTAGAGACATCCCAGACCTTGATGGTTTTGTCCAGGGATCCAGTGAAGATGTATTTATCATTTATTGAGAAGACAGCACAGAGGATGCCTTCAAAATAGAAACCCTTAAAAATGGAACAAGACAACACATGCCTTATTAATCGCACACAGCGGTTGTTTGTTGGCAACATTATACGTCATCATAGGCTTGCTCCAAATGTAGAGCACATCGAAAAATTAATTAACTCAAGTTGTCTTGTTTTCAAGTAAAACTAGCACAAGTAAAAAAAAATTAAAATAAAATAATTTAAGTGCATACCCAGCCCTGAAGTACAGGAACAACCAAAGAAGGCCTCTGAATGGATTTAAAAAATGGGGCTGTGCCTAACATAAAGAGGGATCTTAGGGAGGACAGCTGAAACGGTCAGACTTTTTAAGCCAGTGTGGGAGACAGAGAGGAGAAGTTGGCTGCACGTGATGAGTGAGCCAAAGTTACGTAATACAGGAATCCACACACACATATATACTGGGGTAACAAGAGCAAGAAGGGCCTCACTCCACCACAGTCAGGGGAATTAGCTCAAATGGTAGAGCGCTCGCTTAGCATGCGAGAGGTAGCGGGATCGATGCCCGCATTCTCCAAGCTGGGTCATGCCCTTTTATGTTCACTTCCCTAAAGAGACAGACTGACGCTAGGAATCGACACTTCCTACATGTGCTTTTGGGGCTCACTGCTGCCAAAAAGTTTTTCAGACCGGGTCTTGCACAAATTGGTGGCAAAACAATTTGAACTCGGATCGCTGGATTCAGAGTCCAGTGTGCTAACCATTACACCATGGGACCTTGACAGGAGCAGCTGTTGCTCACAGGACAAGACTAAATCACTTACAGGCTCGCCAGCAGCAGAACCAACGAACCAACCGTGGCAACCCATTTAACCACGAGCCAAAGAAAAAAAAAAAAAAAAAAACAGAAGAAAAGACCAACTACAGCAATTACAAAAGGAGGAGCACGAACTAACATGTAAATAATCAAACACCTCGAGACAGCGTCAAAGGCAAACGAAGGAAAGTTGGCCTCTGAATGGATTTAAAATGGCTGGACCTAACATGTAGAGGGATCTTAGGGAGGACAGCTGAAACGGTCAGATGTCCCTTCGACTTTAAGCCAGTGTGGGAAACAGAGGGGAGAAGCTGGCTGCACGACCAGAGTGATCCAAAGGTAGCCTACGTAATACAGGAATCCACACACATACAGTATCACACAGAAGTGAGTACACCCCTCACATTTTTGTAAATATTTTATTTTCATGTGACAACACTGATGAAATGACACTTTTCTACAATGTAAAGTAGAGAGTGTACAGCTTGTATAACAGTGTAATTTGCTGTCCTCTCAAAATAACTCAACACACAGCCATTAATGTCTAAACCGCTGGCCACAAAAGTGAGTACACCCCTAAGGGAAAATGTCTAAATTGGGTCCAATTAGCCATTTTCTCTCCCCGGTGTCGTGTGACTCATTAGTGTTACAAGGTCTCAGGTGTGAATGGGGAGCAGGTGTGTTAAATGTGGTGTTATCGCTCTCATACTGGTCACTGGAAGTTCAGCATGGCACCTCATGGCAAAGAACTCTCTGAGGATCTGAAAAAATTATTGTTGCTCTACATAAAGATGGCGTAGACCATAAAAAGATTGCCAAGACCCTGAAACTGAGCTGCAGCACGGTGGCCAAGACCATACAGTGGTTTAACAGGACAGGTTACACTCGGAACAGGCCTCGCAATGGTCGACCAAAGAAGTTGAGTGCACATGCTCAGAGTCATATCCAGAGGTTGTGTTTGGGAAATAAACCTATGAGTGCTGCCAGCATTGGTGGGGGGTCAGCCTGTCAGTGCTCAGACCATATGCCGCACACTGCATCAAATTGGTCTGCTTGGCTGTCGTCCCAGAAGGAAGCCTCTTCTAAAGATGATGCACAAGAAATACCGCAAACAGTTTGCTGAAGACAAGCAGACCAAGGACATGGATTAATGGAACCATGTCCTGTGGTCTGATGATATATTTACAAAAATGTGAGGGGTGTACTCACTTCTGTGAGATACTGTATGGGGTAACAAGACCACGCAGGGCCTTTAAAACAAAAGTACCATCTCTTTTCTTCAACCCCAATGGAATAGCGGTTGCTCCATGAAGGATGGACAGCACCACAGCCAGGGGAATTAGCTCAAATGGTACAGAGAGGTAGAGGGATTGATGCCCGCATTCTCCAAGCGGGGTCCTGCCCTTTACGCTCAATTCCCTAAAGAGACAGACTGTGCTTTGATGCTACGAAGCAACGCTCCATGAGCTTTTGGGGCTCACTGCTGCCGAAAAGTTTTTCGGAGCAGGTCTTGCACACATTGGTGGCAAAAGCAGGTCCCACCGAGATTTGAACTCAGATCGCTGGATTCAGAGTCCAGAGTGCTAACCATTACACCATGGGACCTTGACAGGAGCAGCTGTTGCTCACAGTGCCAACGGAGGGGTTGGATCCCAGTTATTTTTAGTCACTGGACCCATGGACCATAAATTCAGCCAAAATAGACCCAACCACAGACAAATAATAGTTCAGTAGACTATATTGCCTGGTGTTTGTGAGTAGTATGTAATTCTAATTCTAATAAGTATTACTTCTAATACTGTTTATTCAAGTATCATATTTTTAGCTTAGGAACACACTAAAAACTAATTCTACTAAAATGAATTGTGAACAGAGCCTTGAAGAGCCAACCAGCTTAGGTTGGTATTAGCGTTTTTTCTTTTTTTCTCAGCAAGGTAAATTGTGAACAGAGCAAAATAGATATAACCTCAGTATTTATAGTTCAATAGACTATTTAACGTAGTATCTGAGAGTACAATGTGTTTTTAATGCTTATTTTAATGCAACCCGTGTTGGGGAAAGTTACTTTTAAAAGTAACGCATTGCAATATTGCATTAATCCCTAAAAAAGTAACTAATTATGTTACTTAATTACGTTTTACCGAAAGTAATTAGTTACATTACTTTTGAGTTACTTTTTAAAATCTGGGCAGATCTTGCTTGTTTGTTTTGATATAAAAAGTTTTTCTTTTACAAATGCAAAAGCCCTTTCACAACAAAAATGAAATGGATATGCCTGTGTAAAATTTAAAATAATGTACAGTAGAGGGTGCAGCTCAAACAAATTACATGGAGAATATGACACGGGAGAAGAAAGTTCAATAACAAAAATGAAACATAAATGTGTAATGTTTGCTTAGTATGGTTGAATTTAATCATTGAAGGTCAGCAGACAATGGTTAATAAAATGGAATTATATACATACAAATGATATTTGTCTTATTTAACATAATTATTGCAGGTTTGTATAATATTCCGAGTTTGCATTTGACTGCTTTTATTCATTTTGAGGAATACTGAATCTGTTTTTGTGCAGGTGAGATGAGTAAACACATGTTTATATTTAGTCTAGAACTACAGTAACATCATGTTCACGCACAACGCACTTACTCCCGATTTCTCTCAAAATGGCAACACAAGAGCTGTCAGTCAAGACATGGGAAATTCATTATTTGAAAAAGTAACTCAGATATTTCCTTTTAAATTAAAAAGAAATGTATTACTTTACTAGTAAAAAGTAATCTGATCAAGTAACTGGCATTTACTTGTAATGCATTACTCCCAACTTATAGCTCAAAAATAATTTAATAGACTATTTTACATTCCTTTCAGGATGATGGCATTTTTATGTTCAAATATTGTTATCTTAAAAACATGCTCAACAACAACAAACACTTTGTTTAATTTAAAAAGCTCAATGAATTATGGCAACCTGCAAACCCTCACCTTGTACTCCATGGTGTGATTCAGCAAGACAGGACTCAGATTCCACAGCTTCTGAACACAGTCTTGAGAGCCAATCAGTGCCTGCGCATCCCAGTTGCTCATGGTGATGCAGGTTATGGCTGCACCGTGATGATCCAGCTCAGCTGCCTTGGTGCTCTTAAAGTCGTAGATCACCACTTCGCCGCCAAAGGTCCCATAGAGCAGCCTGCAGTCGGACAGCAGGGCCATGGCAGAGATTGGGGAGTGCAGCAGGCACAGGGAGTACCTCTTAAATGGACCGTCCACACAGGGGAAACTGTCTCTCGATGTAATCTCAAAGAGACAAACCGCATCCTCATACGCTACGGCCATTCTGTCCTCCTTCGGGCTAATGGCCATGCTGCGTACCATCGGCAGGCTTTCTGGAGGAGGCAGGCACAGGGTTTCTGGGGCAAAGTCTAGTGGGTAAATAAGGATGGTACCAGTCCTCAATCCACAGAAGAGTAAGCGTTTTTGCTGGGCTAATTCCATACAGCTCACTTCTGAGGACACTTCCATACTGCCGGACCGAAGACCTGTGAATCACATGAACAACTTTGGCTTGAGAACTTTTGCAGATTTGTTTTGAATCACTTTAAAAATGTCTCGCACATAAATACAACAATGATAACCAATATCCTGTTATTACATGTTTCACCTTCCGAGCAGCTCCAGGTGAAAACCTCAGTTTTATTTCCTTCTTTCACATAGAATACAGTATCACCGTCTTTCGACAGGGCCACTAGGGGGCAGTATGCTGGGAGGAAAGTTTTGCTCCTGTGCTTGGTGTTGTAATCCAGCTGCCATACTTTGAGCTGGCTGACAATAACAGAGGCAGATATAATAGTGCGCTGATGGACAGTCAAAGAGGTCACAGCAGAATCCATCACACCGATCCAATCCAGCAGGGCTCCTGTCGTTACGCTCCACACCTTAAAGAGCGCAACAAGATCAACTTTCGGTTGAGACAATAGCAGTGAGATGAAAATGTATGGGAAGAAAGGGATTAAACTGACCCGTATAATCCGATCCTGGGCACTTGTAATGATTTCACTGCCTTCACTGCTTGAGACGGCACATAAGACTGACGCGTCATGGTGAAGATCCAGAACCTTCTGCATTGAAGTCAGCGTCACAAGGAACACACACAATGTTCTGTCACATCCTTCAACAAGAAAAAATTGGATTTCAAGTTTACTGGCACTGTTCATAAAAAGTTGTGTTCTAGATAAAAACTTCAAATAATTACAGTCAGCCCAAACTAGCAAGTTTAACATATTGTGTTACATTTCTTATAACAATGAACTAATTTAGTTGACCAAAACAAGTAATATTTAGGCTGTTCCCTGAGAAGGGAACTGTGGTTCTACAAGCATTGGACCTATTCTATTATATGGCTATTCAACCCTTATACAAAAAAGAAAATAAAAATCAAACAAACATTTAGTTATGAAACTAAATCCAAAATTTGGGCTCGACTACACACCAAAACTACCAAAACTTTGCCTCAAACTAGATAAATGTGTGATAACTTCAATTAGGCTATATCTGCAACCATTCAGGCATTTTATTATAATATTAATTGAACTTTATGTTATTCAAATATTTGATAATATAGAATAAAACAGTTATAGTATGTAAGCTTTAACTAATTCAGGAAAGGACTAGAGAAAAAGAGTAGAAACAAAAATGCATGGTTATATCAATTCTTTCAAAAATGAAAATTCCATTACTGATTTTTTTTTTTTTTCCTCCTGAATGTGGAACTAAAAAAATCTCAATGTGGAACAAAAGTAAGTTATAGTGCCTTCCTGAGTCTATTTTCTCCAAAACAACAAACAGACATTTACATTTAGCAGACCAAAGCGACATGAGAACAATAGAAGCAATCAGACCATCGAGAGAGCAGCAGCATACAAGTGCCATGACTAGTTAGTCTAGCACAGTGCACGTAGCTAACTAAACAGTGCACGTAGCTAACTGACCAGTGCACGTTGCTAACTAAACAGTGCACGTAGCTAACTGACCAGTGCACGTAGCTAACTGACCAGTGCACGTAGCTAACTGACCAGTGCACGTAGCTAACTAAACAGTGCACGTAGCTAACTGACCAGTGCACGTAGCTAACTAAACAGTGCACGTAGCTAACTGACCAGTGCACGTAGCTAACTAAACAGTGCACGTAGCTAACTGACCAGTGCACGTAGCTAACTAAACAGTGCATGTAGCTAACTAAACAGTGCACGTAGCTAACTAAACAGTGCACGTAGCTAACTGACCAGTGCACGTAGCTAACTGACCAGTGCACGTAGCTAACTGACCAGTGCACGTAGCTAACTAAACAGTGCACGTAGCTAACTGACCAGTGCACGTAGCTAACTAAACAGTGCACGTAGCTAACTGACCAGTGCACGTAGCTAACTGACCAGTGCACGTAGCTAACTGACCAGTGCACGTAGCTAACTAAACAGTGCACGTAGCTAACTGACCAGTGCACGTAGCTAACTAAACAGTGCACGTAGCTAACTGACCAGTGCACGTAGCTAATTAAACAGACAAACAAATAAATAAAATTCTCTCTTTTTTTGTATTTTCTAAATCTGCTAACCTCTTACCCATTCAGTCATTTCACTACAATATTAATTGCATTAATTATTCAAATATATGCTATATAATATAAAACAGATAATATAATATTTAATTTGATCCAGTTAAGTGGACAAACAGTAAATCTAAAGATGAAGTACTTCACATGTCCCTTTTTTAGAATTACAAGTCTTATTTTGCACCCTTTTCATGGAAAGCGTTAATTAATGCTATTAAAGGTGATGGTTGCTATATTTCTGAGGTAAGCTTTTCATATCTTGATTTTCAGAGAAGTGTAAACTTGGTCTTGGTTGAAATGTTGTTTTTGTAAGCAGCCCAACATTTTGGCTCAACCAATCGAATGGTAATGGTCAGTTAATAATAGAATTGACTGACCTTAGATTAATTAATAAATGAGAAAAGATAAACAGACAATGACATGCATAAAAGCACCTGCAAACAGCAATTTTTCATCCTCAGATGTTCTGAGGAACAAAGCTGGAGAGGGAAGATCAACCACAGACTCATTACCATGGCTCCATACCTGCACACACACAAAAACCTTCCAATAAAGCTGAAATGCAACTTTTAGCTTGGTCTTTACTCAAACAAGATACATACCGAATGCAGACGGCCTTCCCCAAAAGCAATGAGTATCTTGGAGTATTTGGTGAGTGTCAGAGAGCAGGTGATATTGTGGTGTCCAGCAGGACAGGGAAGGGGGGTCTGGGAATGCTGCATGCCAGTGGATATGTTATAAAAACAGAGTGTGCCCTCACTGCATATGCATGCTACTGCATCTCCCACAACACCAAGAACAGAACAAACCCCTGCTGTCAGCTCATACAGGGGCTCTGCAGTGTCCAAGTGCCAAGCTTTAACCTACAAGGCAAAGGACGGGAGAGAAAATCTAAACTAACAGCATTCTACATAGTTATAATTAAATGAAAACAAAAAGAAAATTGTCAATTTTTTGTTAATTAAATTTTTTGTTGTTGTTATATTTAAGGCTAGATCTGCATGGAGACTCTAACATTAACAGTACACAAATAATGACTGCGGCCGGTTGCATAAAATGCCTAATTGAAGCATAGTCTTACACGTTATTTATTTATTTAGTTAATTTTAGGACTGGTCATAACTGTCGATGTAAAATGTAGATTGGACTAATTTGAATCTCGAAAAATAAGACTGCTAGTTGGTCAGACTAGTTCTTAAGACAGCCTCAACATAATGGCAAAGTTTACCCAACTGGCCCCTGGTTTGGTGCAGTAAGAGGATGAGTGAATTTTCATTTGAACATGAACTGTTCCTTTAATTAGAAAAAAAAAACAAAAAAAAACAAAAGTAAAATTTTAATTTTTCATACTAGGCTGCTTGGGTTGGTTATGATAATCTTCCTTTCTTCAATCACATGAATCTGTGTAGGAGTGTGTGTTTGGACAGACACCGCATCAGCGATACAGAAAAGCTGTTGTCCACTTATCAGACACCATTTTCTTAGTGTGCCATCGAGTCCAGTAGACAGACAGTGATTGATTTTATCCATCAGCTTCAGGGACAGCACCCCCGCTACACAGAGAAAGAGAAACAAAAAGGGTTTATATTTTCATATATAAAACGCTGTTCACCCTAAGGCATTTTTCGGGTAGTTTCTAATAGGCACATATTGAAACAGTTTGAAAACTGGGGGAAATATAACAGAAAACATTTCTATATTTAAGTTAGCTATGTCCCTTATTTCTTTATTTGTTAAACTATTCATTTCCTTATAAAAGGGATAGTACCGGTCCCTGAATTCTGATTGATCAATAGCGTGTGCTATACTTCATGCTGAAATCTACAGTATAACTGCACTCCTCCCCCAGCAGATTGCTTTTTTGCTGCATAGCAACGATCTTTGAGGAACTATGGGGGAACTGAAGTGTGCACTCCTAAGAGAGTATGGCATTACTGTCTCACTGGGGACTGCTTGGCACATCCTACACCAGGGCTATTTTGTTCTGTTTTATCTTCTGTCACAAGCGCGTTCATGAGAGAGGGGCGTTCCAGCGGATGACTTAAGGCGTAGGCGAATGCGGTGATGAATGTGGAGTAGAGAGAGCAAACCAAAACGCACGTACAACAGTTAGCAGAGGCTAGAGATTACAGATTATAAAGTTGATTCATTTCAGAAGCACTATATTAACCCCCAGAGCAATGGGGAGCACTTTTTATGATGAATGGATGCACTTTATTGGACTTAAAAATCCATTCACTTGCATTATAAAATTTGGAAGAGCCAGGACATTTTTTAACATAACTCTGATTGTATTCGTCTGAAAGAAGAAAGTCATATACATCTAGGATGGCTTAGGGGTAAGCAAATCATAGGCTAATTTTAATTTTTGGGTGAACTATATACCTTTAAAGGTTTATCCGTTATTTTTTTAACATGGATTTCCCTATGGAGAATGAATTTTGAGTTTTACTTCCAGAGCTCGATTGTTAAAGTCCTTGCACAATGAGTCCGAAATTTTCTTATGCGTTTTTCGTCATCTTTCCTATCAAAATGAGCATATTGTACTTATTTTTATACTGCTCCTTTGTGGGTTAATTTTAAGAAAGAGAGCTTCAGGTTGCGTATATGACTATATGAGGATTCTGCTGACAAAAACAAGATGGAGCAGTGCAAGTGATTTATTCTCTAAGGCAAGAGTACAATCATTCCCTGCTTTAATGAGAAATTTGATGCATAAATTTATTTGTCGGCTGCACGATTCACATAATAATATTATAATGTTGCTGTCAAATCCTAGGCTTGCTGAAGTGTGATATCAGTCCTCTATGAGAACGTATTGGCATAACTGTCTTTTTTAATGTGCATTGTTCCGGTTTGTATAGTGTTTCTTGCTTTCTAGCGATTATCGTCAATTTGATTTCGCAGATACTATTTAAACTAAACTGAGCTAGACAATGACATCACTGAATTCAATAATGAAATGCCTTTAACTGAAAATTTAGTGTTTAATCTTATTATTATACATTACTGACACTCTATCCTCCAGTTTGATACGGTTAAGTGTATTGTTAAAATCTGTATTGTTAAAAGCGCTATATAAATAAAGGTGATATGACTAATGGGCCTTGAGTCTGGAAATAAAGTTGAATTGAAAAATGCTTGCTACGGATGCGAAAATGCAAAAAAATCGAACCTGATCTGAATTTTCTTATGACGGACAAAACTTTCGAAGGCAGTGTGTAAACATGATTGACACAATGTGAGGTCATATTTATTTTTAACGTGACAAGATTTTGCACGAGGATTTTGGACTAAAGGTCACTGCACACTGCCTCCGAAACTTCTGTCCGTCAAAAAAATTCAGATCAGGTTCGATTTTCTGCGTTTTCGCATCTGTAGCATGCGTTTTGATAGGAAAGGATGGGGGAAAAACACAAATTGTGTGCTACGACCTTTAGTGTGCAAAGACCTTTACACTCTTGAATTTGTTCAGAATCAAGGCCGTGACAAACTACACCCTTGCCTTCTACACTGAACCTACCAGTGTGTCCAGAAAGTTTGTGAAGAGTCTGGAGATGGTTTAAACTCCAGACTATGATTAGTCCTTCCTCTGAACCTGCTACCAGCAGCTCTCTCTTTGAGCACAGCACGACAGCCTTCACCCCTACAAAAGTCAAGAAAACACACAATGATATGAAGCCACATGAAGCAGATTAGCAACAGCAAGTGTGGCAAGATATTTTTACTCTAAAATCTTTAACAAAACCAATATTAAGCTCCTTTATGTCACCTCTAGTGAACCCCGTGAGGATGCTCTTCAGTGGGCCCCCAGGGGCCTGAAAGAAGCTGTTTTTAGGCACAAGCACTGGGTCAGTACAGGAACCAAACCAGTCCACACACTGAGAAAACAGCTGACCAATCATGGAGGGGTAGAGATCAGCGAGGCACTGCAGCCTGGAGAAGATCTCCGTGACCAAAAGTGAGGGATCTTATAGAAGATATAAGAATTAGTAGAGTTAAAAAAAATACTGAAAGGTGAGTTATATCGTGACAGATTTGAGATGTTTCTTGAATTGTTAGCAATGCTTAAAGAGAAAGTGAAAGAATTATGAATTGGTGTGACTTTTTTTCCTGCCAATAAATAAAGGAAAATGTCTCTGTGCATTTATTTTTCTTTTACATATTTAAGAATAAAAATATATTTAAATATCAATAAAGCAAACCATTTCAATTTTTTTTTTAATAAAGTATTTATTAATTGCTTTTAAAATTCATGGCAGTTCAGTGATGGCACAAAAATAGCACACTTCACCTTCCCTAGACCCCATTAATTTGCTTGAGAAATACCGTTTTCTTTCCTGTATTTCTTAGACAATCTCTAAATGACCTCTAAGCTAACAGACAGAACTAAAAGTCACACAACTCCAAATACCATTTCATAAAAACATGAAAGCCTAATGGTTAGAGAGTCGGACTCGTAATCCAAAGGTTGTGGGTTCGAGTCTCAGGTCTGGCAGGGATTATAGGTGGGGGGAGTGAATGTCCAGCGCTCTCTCCACCCTCAATACCACGACTGAGGTGCCCTTGAGCAAGGCACCGAACCCCCAACTGCTCCCCGGGCGCCGCAGCATAAATGGCTGCCCACTGCTCCGGGTGTGTGTTCACAGTGTGTGTGTGTTCACTGCTGTGTGTGTGTGTTCACGGTGTGTGTGTGTGTGTGTTCACTGCTGTGTGTGTGCACGTTGGATGGGTTAAATGCAGAGCACGAATTCCGAGTATGGGTCACTATACTTGGCAGTATGTCACTTCACTTCACTTTAATGAGAATACTATGAAAGCCCCAGTGGTCAATACTTACCCACACGGCCATCGCTAAAATCTAACAAGGGCTTAAGAAGCAGAAACGTCTCTTTCAGCAATTGTATCTCAGGACAGTCTGTGAGGTCAGTGCAAAGCGACAGGTCCTGAATAACCCAGCTCACGCCACACCGCAGAGTTTTACAGCACAACCAGTCCAGACTGCCTGCAAGAATAAATACACATCATTTTTTTAATGTTTGTTTATACCTGTATGTGTTTATATTTTTAAGTTTACAAAAACAAAAAACACAGACAGCTGTTAAAATGTCATTCAAGAGAATATCCAAAAGATTTGGTTATTTTCAAATATAACTATTCTTCACCAAGCACTGATTGGCGTAGCTCCTCCCATTTGCCCGCATGAGCGAGGTGATAGGGCAGTTCATGAAGCTTCCGCATATTGGCGACTTCTCCAGTGAACCACAAGGGCTGGGGTGGTACCTTGTTTTACCACCAAACATTTAGTAAAAATATAGGTTACTTAGCATCTAAAACATATTGATATAATGATGATTTTGAGAACTTGAACAATACCTTTCTGTCAGCATTGAGCAGTGTACTTAGTGAGGGCAGAAGTATGGGCCTGAGCTGCCCCTGACTCCACTTTCCTGAGAAATATTCGGCGAGGATGGTGTGCATGTCAGCTTTCATATCACGTGATAGATATCTCTTCCTTACCAGCTCTGCGAACTGCCTAAGAAAAGTAACGGCTGAGTTGGAATGGGCATAGGAAGCGCTGGACAGAGGTGTAAAGTATTGGAGTAAATGTAACGAATTACTGTACTTGGATACTTTGTAGTTTTACTGAGTATCAAAGATATTAGCAACTTTTACTCTCCGCTTCACTACATTTTTGACTGAATAGCTGTACTCTTTACTCCACTACATTTGAAATGAGTGTTGCAGTTACACATTACATTTAGCATGGCAACTAGCTTTTCTGCAGCTTTATTTCTGCTACAAAAGATGTGATATCGTCAACTACAGAGCACTGAAAGTACTATATTTTGTGTGTTTTGTCCTTACTCACCCAAACTTGTCAACAAAGCTACTTTATGTGAATGCGAGCTCCTTAGCAAGTAGTTGTGATTGTGAATCACAAGTGTTTTATATATGTGACCCTGGAGCACAAAACCAGTCTTAAGTAGCACAAGTATATTTGTAGCAATAGCCAAAAATACATTGTATGGGTCAAAATTATCGATTTTTCTTTTATGCCAAACATCATTAGTATATTAAGTAAAGATCATGTTCAATGTAGATATTTAGTAAATTTCCTATCATACAAATATCAAAACGTAATTTTTGATTAGTAATATGCATAGCTAAGAACTTCATTTGGACAACTTTAAAGGTGATTTTCTCAGTATTTAGATTTTTTGCACCCTCTGATTACAGATTTTCAATATCCTATCCTGTCCTATTTATTGTCCTATCCTAACAATATCTTAACAAGCTTATTTATTCAGCTTTCAGATTATGTATAAATCTCAATTTCAAAAAACTGACCCTTATGACTGGTTTTGTTGTCCAGCACATGACTGCAGCTGGCGATGAGGCAGAAACCAGCACATCTAGTGCAAGAAGACTTTGGAATTTTTCATTTTATTTATTTTGCAATTTTGAGGTGTTCCGTTTTATTTTGGTTTTAGAAAATAAATGTGATTGCTCCCCTCACAAATCAGCTCTTTCTTATTTGTGTTACATGTTCTCTGTGCCTTGTCTTGGACTTTTATGTCACTTCCAGTCTCCCGTGGTTTTTTTATAGTCAGTTTGTATCTTATCTTGTTCAGTTCGTATATATATATATATATATATATATAGCCCTAGTGTTTCCTTAGTTCTTTGTGAGTTGTTGAATGCAATGGTTGTCTGTTTGCCCATCATTCTGTTGTTCCATTTGGTTTTTGGCTTATTGTTTGTTTTTTCCATGAAATACCTGCACATAGACCCTTGCCTCTACCTGTTTTCCCCAGCTTCTCCATAAAGCTACAGTTTTTTACTGGCATGTCTCTGTGACTAGTGCATATTTGAGCCTATATAGTTAGTATAAGTAAAATACTTAAGTACTGTTAAAATCAGATACTCTTAAGACTTTAACTCAAGTTGTTTTGGAAATGGTGACTTGTAACTTGGGAGTATTTTTTTACTGTAAGATATCTGTACTTTTACTCAAGTATGGTTTTCAGGTACCTCTGGCGCTGGGACTTTTCCTAGTACAGTATGTTGCTTGACTTGTGGGAAAGCAAACCTTTACCTGTGGGTGAAACCCAGCAGAATAACACCACCCTCCCATCTCTCCATCAGATGAGCTCTGAGGTCATGCCGAAGACGGGACCAGTGAAGTCGTGGGAAGCGCAGGAGTGTGTGGCTTGGAGGAAGCCAGTGCTTATAAATTTCAGCCAGAACGTCATTATCTAACGACAAGACATCCTGTAACTCTGCCTCTGATAGACCATTTCTGAATATATAAAAGACAAATAATTACATTCTGTAACTTAGACTTCTGTAACTGTCACTGTCAACAATATGAGTTGGACTTGCCAATTTTGAAGGCTAGTATTTGACTCATAGAAATTGGCAAATATACACACACAAAAAAAGCATGGACTTTTAATGTGGCACAGAGGCTGCTTAAGAATTAGCTACCAACTGAATGTGAATTTGAATAGAATTGGGTACACTGACAGGATGTTGAATTAGAATGTGAATCGGAATGAAAGAAATTAAATTTTATGGAATTCAAAGAAATGTAATACTACTAAGTTAATACTTTGACATTTAACTCAAAATAATTAAAGAACAATATATATACAACAATTAAATACATACTAACATCAATACCATGAATCTAACTTTATTGATTAAATAAGAGCATTCTGGGAAATCAAGTGCTCTCCCACCAAGGTCCATAAAATGATTAATGCATTTTAATGTAATGCAATATATGAAGAGTTCATTTGCAAAAACAGATAACTCAAGCTAAAAACAAGTTTTTTCATCGTGCATTTAAATTAATATCAATCAAACTGCAGTTGGGTTATTTTGATTAGGTTAAAAAATAACTAAAAATACAGCTAACACAATAAAAACATGATAACATAATAAAAATACATGATTTTTGACAATTTAAAAAAAATGGAGTTATCTTTTACTCTTCGTATATTTCTACAGGTGCATTATTTCAAGCATTGATTAATAATAGAATTAACTATTTATCAAAATATGTAATGTGCACAATAATACATGTACAGGTAATTCATGTGGAAAAATAATTTGTAAAATCTAAAATAATACATAATATAAAATATTTTGAACTGCACATAAAATATACATTAATTTGCATTTAATTCCATTGTAATTAAACTTCTTTTCATTAAAATCTGAATTACAATTCAGCATCCTGTTTACTACCTCAATTCAAATCTGGAAAATGAATTGTAATTTAAAAGTCATGAATTTGATCTGAATGATAGATGAATACTCACAGGTGAGTATTTCTTGATCACAGCCAATTTTTACATGTAATTTGGATGTGGCAAAGCTTGGCAGCGTAAAGATGCCATTATACGAAATTACCAAAGCATCCTCATAATCTATCATCAAAAAGTATTCCTAAAATCAACATAAATTATGACTTACCTTGATAACAAGATGAAACAAAGAGCATGACTAACTAGCTTCTTCCCATGATTCTCTTCAAGTGTCTCCACAAACTGTGTCATCACTTCCTGTGCAGAGGTGCCCATGCGAACATTAGACATGGAGGTGTTGGAGGACCACTGTTTGGCAGTATCTAGCAAGAGCTTCAGATGCAAAGGGCTTCTGCTTTGCTGGAAGCTGTTTAAAATGATACCCAACTGTTCTGAGGTCAGCTTGCGTCCAGCTGCACTCATGTAGGCATCAATGATGTCCTTTACTCGATCGTCTGTGAGAGGTTCAACTTCAAAGACATTCTGTTCTGCTGAAACCAAAGACTGACATTTCTCAACACAGTCATCAGAAATAGAGAGTACAATTTGTACATTGGGAGGGATCGCTTTAGGTATCCAGTCTAGTTGAGGAGGTTTGTTTGCCTCGAACAACTGGTCCAATGAATCTAGAATGAGTAGGAGTGTTTCTCCTTGTTTTGACACGTCTTCCAGCATGGAATGGAAAAACTGGACTAGCTCTTCGTGCGTGTTGGAAATATGTGGATAGGGGAACTGCAACCCTAAAGCTCCACACACTTGAAGACAAACACCTCTGAGAACAGAGTCAAGATCCGAGCTGAGTGGAGATGTTCCCAGCAACCTCAGCACCACAACTCCTCGATGGTCAACCACACCTCGCGTTTCTTGTGCCAATTTGCAAAGCAGAGCTGTTTTACCAACCCCTGAAGGTCCATGAACCAGAAAAGGTTCGTGGCAAGTATTCGAGGACTCCCACATGGCAATGCAGATCTTTCCCAAAATGCTGTCCCTTCCTTTAAACACAGAGCACTTCTCCTCGCTCAGCATGGCATGATGGAAGATCTCCTGTTTCAACCAAGACCATCCTGGATCTTCTGTGCTACAAGATCCTGAAGTTTGCAGAGCTTTCCTGCTGATCAGTTCCTTCATTTGGGATGTTACCTGCTCACACAGTTTTCCCACGTACTCCTTGTGTTCTTTGCGGCTCGGGTCCATAGCTCCTTTGCTGAGCTCCATGCAGAGAGGTTGGAGGCGACCTGTGTTGCAGATGCGCTGCTTCAGGTCGGCCAAGAGCTCCCGGGCTTCGTTGTCCAGCAAGCCATCGGCTGTGACGTCCATAAGAAACTTCGCAAAGTTTTTCTTGTAGTTTCTTTTACTAAGTCGAGGCAGTTCACGGAAAAACAGCACCGCTGATGCATCCTTTTGAGTCTTGAGAAAGCCATGCTCCATCTCATACTCTAAGACTATGAAATACACACAATAAAAGCATGATAATCATAAAAACAACAGGAAAACTAAGACACATTCAAGTTATAAGACTCTGTCTATTAATAAGATAGTGTTATGTTTTTTAAATAATCAGATGCACAAATCCTTTTTTTTGGGCGGGGGTTCAATTTTTGCCATTAACTAGGACTTTTGCCTCAATAAACTCCTAAATTGCTGCTATTAATAGTTAGTAAGGTAGTTGTTATGGTAGGATTAAGGATGTAGAATATAATCATACAGACTGCTAACAATTGGCATGCTAATAAAAGTTAAATAGGGGTTGTGTCCTTTCTCAGCTCACAAAATATGCAATTGATTTTACAATTGATTTTTAGTTGGGTAATTAATTACTAGTTAAATCTTCAACAGTGGAATTAGATTACTGTACTAATTACTCTCTCTAAAGCATATTGCATTACTTATTAATTACTTTCTAGATCCCATATCAACCACGACCAGTTGAAAAATATAAGGACAGACATAAAACTGCTCTTAATTCTTTTGAATAAATAATATAAAACTGCATAAATAATTATTGAACTGACCAAGGTATTTAAAAACAGTTTAACATTGTGTTAAATTTTTACGTTAAACCCACTATTACTTTATATTGTACATTTGAATTGTATCGTTCTATACAGTTTTAATGCTATTACATGAAAAAAAAAAAGAGTAATCCCTTACTTTACTTTTTCAAGGGAAAAGTAATTAAGTGACAGTAATTGATTACTTAGTAATACATTACACCCAACACTGGTCTGTGCAGTAGTGATCAGGTGTTATTAAAGGGTTTGTTCACCCCAAAATGAAACTTCTGTCATTAATTACTCACCCTCATGTCGTTCCAAACCCGTAAGACCTTCGTTAAGCTTAGGGGAAATCATGTGTATGTGTTTTGATACTCTCCAAAATGGCAGAAGACAGTAACTTGGGGGAGACGAGTTGTTGAATAAAGTCGTTTTATTTTTGTTTTCTTTGCACACAAAAAGTATTCTCGCAGCTTCGCAAAATTGAAGTTGAGCCACTGATGTTTCCGGGCCTGGGAACATTACAGTTGCGTTGCAGTCTATGGGAGAGTCAGAGAGCTCTCAGATTTCATCAAAAATATCTTAATTTGTGTCCTGATGATGAACGAAGATCTTATGGGTTTGGAACGACATGAGGGTGAGTAATGACAGAATTTTAATTTTGGGGCGAACTAACCCTTTAAGGTCCGGCCTAAACGCCTGCAGACTCCATCACAATCACACACAGTTTTTATAGCAACACTTGGTTATACAATGAAAGTTAGTGGGGTCCTGCGCTGTTTTGGAACCCACTGACTTTTATCGAATAAAGACAAAAATAGTCATTCAGGTTTGGAATTCCAAAAATTGTGCCTTATTTTGCACCATATTCATGGAAAGCTTCGCAGTCTCTTACCAGATTTGGAAAACTTGTGCTTTTGGTCAACACTGATATCCCCGTCCCTCTCAGCCTGTTGGGCAGCAGTGCGGAGAGCCTGCAGCAGTCGTGATTCTGTCAGATTCCAGGATAGGACATCATTATCACGCAACTGTCCGCTCTCTGAGCCCTCGTCACTGTAATGAGGATAGTGAGCTGTGATTGGCTGGAGGATATATGTGGGTGGGACTGAGTTGCTGTCTTTGGAGAACCATTGGTTAAGGAGCATTAAACTCTCTGAATCTTTGGGAAGTTTTGATATCAGCAACTCAAACTCTGCTTCTGGTATGAGGCGTGGGATGGGCCGATGGCCGTACTGATTACCGAGCAGAGCCTGAGAAGAAAAACAGTGAAAAGCAGAGATACACAATTATACTTATGCTTAGAGAAACAGACCAAAAGGTGTTCATGGCGTTCAACTAAACTGTATAAAATTAGGTTACTGGTGACACATACAATAAAAGTTGGGCCATCTGATATTCTTTGACAGGACTCAATTTCTTTAATGCACAGTTCAGTTGTCAAGTGATCAGCTGCAAAGATCTCACGCACTCCACATCTGAAATCCACTACCTGCAAGAAAAAACAAACTCAATTCAACACAGTACATATGTTCAACAAATAAAAATCTAATGTAATTATAGAAAGTGGTTATGTTTCCCATCAGAATTAAACTAGACTGCAAATATATTTTTAGCACAAACCTCAAAGATGAGACCCGAGCTTTGACAGTGGGCCTGCAGCTCAGAATAGGCCTTCTCCCAGAATGCATTTCTCTCATGTTTCATGTCTGTCAAATAAATGAAATTTAACGTAGGGTCCTGAAGGAGTTTATTTTGTAATATTTATTCATGTACAATATCCTTCTTATTACACGATTATTACACTATGCTTATTACAAAACTACAAACCCGATTCCCAAAAAGTTGGGACACTGTACAAATTACGAATAAAAAAGGAATGCAATAATTTACAAATCTCATAAACTTATATTTTATTCCCAATAGAATATAGATAACATATCAAATGTTGAAAGTGAGACATTTTGAAATGTCATGCCAAATATTGGCTCATTTTGGATTTCATGAGAGCTACACATTCCACAAAAGTTGGGACAGGTAGCAATAAGAGGCCGGAAAAGTTAAATGTACATATAAGGAACAGCTGGAGGACCAATTTGCAACTTATTAGGTCAATTGGCAACATGATTGGGTATAAAAAGAGCCTCTCAGAGTGGCAGTGTCTCTCAGAAGTCAAGATGGCAAGAGGATCACCAATGCTGCGGCGAAAAATAGTGGAGCAATATCAGAAAGGAGTTTCTCAGAGAAAAATTGCAAAGAGTTTGAAGTTATCATCATCTACAGTGCATAATATCATCCAAAGATTCAGAGAATCTGGAACAATCTCTGTGCGTAAGGGTCAAGGCCGGAAAACCATACTGGATGCCCGTGATCTTCGGGCCCTTAGACGGCACTGCATCACATACAGGAATGCTACTGTAATGGAAATCACAACATGGGCTCAGGAATACTTCCAGAAAACATTGTCGGTGAACACAATCCACCGTGCCATTCGCCGTTGCCGGCTAAAACTCTATAGGTCAAAAAAGAAGCCATATCTAAACATGATCCAGAAGCGCAGGCGTTTTCTCTGGGCCAAGGCTTATTTAAAATGGACTGTGGCAAAGTGGAAAACTGTTCTGTGGTCAGGCGAATCAAAATTTGAAGTTCTTTTTGGAAAATTGGGACGCCATGTCATCCGGACTAGAGAGGACAAGGACAACCCAAGTTGTTATCAGCGCTCAGTTCAGAAGCCTGCATCTCTGATGGTATGGGGTTGCATGAGTGCGTGTGGCATGGGCAGCTTACACATCTGGAAAGGCACCATCAATGCTGAAAGGTATATCCAAGTTCTAGAACAACATATGCTCCCATCCAGACGTTGTCTCTTTCAGGGAAGACCTTGCATTTTCCAACATGACAATGTCAGACCACATACTGCATCAATTACAACATCATGGCTGCGTAGGAGGAGGATCCGGGTACTGAAATGGCCAGCCTGCAGTCCAGATCTTTCACCCATAGAAAACATTTGGCGCATCATAAAGAGGAAGATGCGACAAAGAAAACCTAAGACAGTTGAGCAACTAGAAGTCTGTATTAGACAAGAATGGGACAACATTCCTATTCCTAAACTTGTCTCCTCAGTCCCCAGACGTTTGCAGACTGTTATAAAAAGAAGAGGGGATGCCACACAGTGGTAAACATGGCCTTGTCCCAACTTTTTTGAGATGTGTTGATGCCATGAAATTTAAAATAAACTTATTTTTCTCTTAAAATGATACATTTTCTCAGTTTAAACATTTGATATGTCATCTATGTTGTATTCTGAATAAAATATTGAAATTTGAAACTTCCACATCATTGCATTCTGTTTTTATTCACAATTTGTACAGTGTCCCAACTTTTTTGGAATCGGGTTTGTATAAGCACTAACTAGGAAATTGATTGTCTAATACAACAGTCTTTTGTATGGTTTTAAATCATTATAGAAAAATGCCTGACTACCTTGATTAATCAGAACTATTCCAATATTTCGATATTAGCACAAACAGTAATTTTGGTAAAACTTTATTTTAAGGACCAATTCTCACTTTTAACGAGTTGCTTATTAGAATGGCTGTTTATTAGTACTTATAAAGCACATATTAATGCCTTATCCAGCATGATCATATTTTATATAATTTATTCCTACCCCATACCTGAACTTAACAGCTACTTTACTATTAATAAGCAGCAAATTATGAGTTTACTGCAGCAAAAGTTTAGTAATTAGTAAATAGTTAATAGTGAGAATCAGTCGCTAAATTCTGCCTTCCTCCACAAAACAAAAATAGAAACATTGCATATTAAAGTTACATATATTCGACACTTATTTGGACTAATGCATTTTCATGATTTGTGATGATTGGATAAACATTTCTGTAGTATTTTTAGAGTGAAAAATAAACATTTTAGAACTGAGCATAACTAGAAAATCCCACTAATTGTCCTTGGCTTTAAGAATGTTCTTTTCTATCTAAAATTCAATTCAAAATTCCCTAATATTTCCAGGTTTTTCATGGCCTTGGAATAAAGAGCTGTTTATTTGTTTCACATACAAAGGTAAGTGGACCTAACAAGCAGTGCAAGCCTTACCTGAGTGTGTAGAGCTGATGAAAACCCGCACCATTCTGGAAACAGGCTGTAGAGCATCAGCACTCTGTCCCCGCAGAGCCTCCAATCCAAGAGCTCCACTCATCTTCTCCACCACAGCCATCCTGACCAACACGCTTCAAGAAATCCTGAGTATGATCACCTGCCTTCCCAGCCAAATCTGTAGCTCTACAGCATCGAACAAAGAGCTCCAAAACCACTGAGCATCACTGCTTAGTTTGAGAAATGAAGAAATAATCTGAAAGCCAAAAATGAATTAGATGAAGAACATGTTTTCACAGTAATAAGGAAAAGAATACAGCTCTGCTGCGAAGCGCTCCAGCTCATTTGTTTGTTCTCTTCTGCACCCGTCATTTTATCCACTGAGATCGTGAAGGCCGAGAGAGACCCGGTGTTTACGAGCCGCCGCCTGCAGCAGAGATCAGACCCTGGAGACCATGAACAGCTGCCACATGTTTAATTAACCTGAAGTGTATAAAGTTATAAATGGCTGCCTTTCATTTCTAATTAGGAATTGAAAATCTGTGGGATCATTTTACTTCTCATCACAAATTTTGTCAACTGATTTTCAGTGACAGGTATTGATGTGAACCTGTTGAAAGGGAGCAGGTGATTTTATTACGCTGTTAACTAAACCTCTGCATGCGTTAATTGTTACTCTGTGTTGTTTGTTTCAAGCCTCTCTAATTTGCGCAGATCCATTAAGTCCTGAGAGAGAATACCCTAAGTCTAACTCACTGAGGAATTGGGTGTCAGGTTGATGATAAGAGTCACGATCAAAACTTACTCTGCCCCAGGCAGGATTGTGCAAGACTTATGTAATATGTTCATTTTAATTAAGTTAAATTAAGAAAAAAAATATAGCTTTTTTTTTTTTTTTGCCTATATGATAGGACAGTTAGTTGACAGGAAGCAAACTGAGAGGAGGGGGGTTTGAATCGGGAAAGGTCCAGGAGCCAGGCCTCCTTTTACTTAACACTTTATCATAGGGATCAATTCACACTATGAACTAGCTGCTTATTAGCATGCCTATTATCAACATATCGGCTGTTTATTAGTATCTGTAAAGCACATATTCTGCTTGCCCATATTCTACATCCTTAATCTTACCCAATACTTCAACTTAACAACTAGGCCTACCTTACTATTAATACGCAGCAAATTAGTCTACTGAGACAAAAAACAAATAAAATAGTTAATGGTTTAATAGCAAGAATATAAAATCATACCAAATAATTTTAAAAATGCCTGTTTTTCCTGTTTCATTTTTACAGGAATTTTATTGGTGCCAATATATATTAAATGTTAACTGATCTCACTTTGATTCAGTATTTATATTGCAAAAAGCTGCAATTATACACTTTTTTTGAAGGTTCCACATTCTAATAACTTTAATAAGTTACATGTCAACTAACTCACATTAACGAATCAGTACAGCGTTAGTAGACTGTTAGTTTAGGTTTAATAGAATAAGTTGACATGTAGTTGCAAAGTTACTTATAGTTAGCAAAATGTCCAACATGATCTATATTAATGTTACCCCTTAGTGTATGAGTTTTTCCAAGTCAAGTCATCTTTATTTATATAGCGCTTTTAACAATACAGATTGTGTCAAAGCACTTAACAGTATCAAATTGGAGGATAGAGTGTCAGTAATGTATAATAAGATGAAACATAAAATTTTCAGTTAAAGGCATGTCATTATTGAATTCAGTGATGTCATTGTCTAGCTCAGTTTAGTTTAAATAATATCATCAAATTGACGATAATCGCAAGAAATTAAGTGTCCCCAACTATGCAAGCCAGAGGCGACAGCGGCAAGGAACCAACACTCCCTCTGTGACAGAATGGAGAAAAAAACCTTGGGAGAAACCAGGCTCAGTCGGGGGGCCAGTTCTCCTCTGGACAGACGAAACCCGCAGTTCAATTCCAACCCCAGCCAGGTCAGATTGTGTAAAGGGCTTATCTGATTCCCGTGGTCTTGTCCGTGGGGCATTTTAATTTATAATTTAATGTATTTGTTATATTTGTGTTTTATTCATTATTTGAAGTTTTTCATTTATATGATTTATTCATTTGTTATAATTGTAATGTATAGTTTAATGCATTTATTGTTTCTCGGTCTATTTTTATAATATATATTTGTTTGTTTATTATAACATTAATATATTTCTGTTTTCTATCTATCTATCTAATGTCAAGTTAAGTCAAAGTCACAGGTAAAGAAAACAAACAAAAACAAAACATTTAATTTAAAGCTTTCTTTATGCAAAATTTTATTTCTTGTGATTTTGGGGCGGGAAGCGAGCTGGACATTTGTTTGAGAGATTCTCCCATTAAAACAAAGCAAAGATATTGCTGTCTGGTGACCTGCTGTTAATCATGTAGCTGGAGTCCCGTATGTGACATCAGCCGAATTATGTGTTATGAGTGCACTGAAGCAGCTCCTTGACATCATCTACAGGGAATTCATTACGCTCAACAGAAAACAGTTAAAACGCAACAAGAGTGTCATTTGTAGATTTTTTTTTTTTTTTTTTTAGACAGATGTCAATACAATTTTCAACTTTAAAACAAGGCTTCAAACTTTCATAGTGAAAGTTCTTTGCACAAGTGCAGGGTTGGGAGAAGATTATAAGTGAATGAGCTTTTTGGGTTTTTTAGGAGGTATCAGTCTGAGGCTTTAAGTGCTTAGCCTAACATTCAGGCAGTCAGCAGGCGCAGGGCTTGCCCGGCTCCAGCTCAACCGTGAGTCCTTTGCTGAGAAGGAAAGCATCCTGCTTGGGTTCTCTTCCCAGGAACTTCTTCAACATGTCAACAGCATCCTCAGATCCTCCAGGCTTCAGAATGCACTTCCTGTAGTCCAGACCCACCTGTGAGACGACACAGAAACATGAGTAGACTCAAAGAACATTTACACACAGGATTCACAAGCACTATTCGTTCATCTAACCTTAGGGTCCATGATGCCCTCTTGTTTGAAACGGGCATAGAACATATCCATGGAGAAGACTTCACTCCACAGGTAACCGTAGTACTGAGCATCATATCCTCCTGCCAGGTGACCGAAGGTAGCAGGCATGTTTGTCCCTATAAGAGCACCAAAATAAAAAAATATGAAAATGAGAATGAGGAGGTGCTGATAACAATAAAACATGCATATATAACAGTTTGTTCCAGTCCTCAAATCTGATTGTCAGAGATCTTTCCAACCAGTATCGCCACAGGAACCATTTCCCAATGTATTGTCAGTGGTGCACGTAAGTTTGAGGAGGAGTCTGGTTCTCATGAGAACGCCAGGAGATTTGGTTTGGTGCTCACACTTTTCACATTTCAAAATACTGAGAAAATCTAAAACGGTGATTGTGCATTAACAGCGGTCAATCATGTTGGTACTCAAATGAGCGGCCTTACACAGCACTTTTTTTTATTTATTTAGGTTGTGCATGTGCACCACTTATGTGCACACCTGTATATTGTAATGAACATATCTTCATTAAAGATATAACATTTTCCTTTTTAATTTGTGATTTGAGGTAAACAATTACAGTGATGTTCATTTTATTTACTGTTTTTGAAGCATATTTCTTAAATGTTATAATGCTGTACAATTCTGCAACAAATTTTCCATTTATTTGCCCTTTAAGCCATTGCGGAGCAATTACATATTGGATATTCATCAAGGGGTTAAAAAATAAATGAATTTGTATTATATTGCTGAGACCTAAATCTCACTTCACCTGGTGAAGAAGGAATTCCCAGGAGGTCCAGGCAAAGTCTGGCATACTCCTCAGCCGGGTCGAGCCCACCCTTTGTGTGCAAAGCCTGGTCCACCTTAGCCAGAACAATCTGCCTCAAGTTAAACAGTCCTGTAAAACAGGAAGAAAAAGTCAGTAGGCCAGAGGATTTAATAAATGTTTAAGGATGGGACTTTTTTTAAATTGCGAAAAGTGGGCGTTACAAACGAGAAAAAGTCATCTCAGAGTCATTGTATTGTGAAAAACAGCTTACAAAGACAATTCAGTAACACTTTAGTATAGGGAGCAATTCTCACTATTAACTAGTTGCTTATTATCATGCATATTATTAACATATTGGCTGTTTATTAGTACTTATAAAGCACATATTCTGCATGACCATATTCTACATCCTTAATCTTACCCAATACCTAAACAACTACCGTACTAACTTACTGAGTTTAACTTACTAGTTTGAGGCAAAAGTCATAGTTAATGGTTTGTTAATAATGAGAATTGGACCTTAAAATAAAGTGACTGACAATTATTTTCCTTCAGAAAATCATTTACTGAATTGTTCAAAATAAGACTAGGAAAGTGTGAGCAAACGGTAAACATTTGTTATGTTAACTTTACGCTAGCTAGTGGTTGATGTTTTTAATTGTGAAAATGACCCGTGCGTGTTCTATGGTCACCTGTGTTAGCAAGTCTAGACTTCATGAGTTTGTCCAGAAGCTCCTCTGCAATGGGGTTTCCTGTTTTGTAGTGCTTGGACATGCGCTGCAGGGGCTCCTTCTCCCAGACCCAGTTCTCCAACATCTGAGACGGAGCTTCCACAAAATCCCTCTCCACATGAGTCCCGCTGAACATCGCAAAGTCAGCCTGACCAAACAGAAGAACGTCCATATTTAAACTTTACAGACCTCAAAATAGTTGTCTAAATGTCACTTTAAGCCCTAATTCAGACCTGGGCACAAAGCTGGTGCATCACATGTCCAAACTCATGGAAGTACGTTTCCACTTCATCGTGCTGCAGCAGGGATGGTGCGTCAGCGGTGGGCTTGCTGAAGTTAGCCACCATGGCAGCCACAGCCATCTGCCTGGTCCCATCTGGGAGCAAACAGCCGGGCTGCAGGCCAAAGCATGCGGCATGGCCGTACTTCCCCTCCCTGCAGGGATAATGGAGAATTTGCAGTTAATGTAGATCAGGGCTTTCCAACCTTTTTTACACCACAGACCGGTTCAGTCACAGTCAGATGATGATTTTTCGGATAAGCAAGAAACAAGAAAAAACAAAATTCAAGCACACAATGACAATGCAGTTGAGGCTTTTTGACATTATTCATGTCTATGTATCTTAGATGCAGGGAGAGTGAAAGAGGATCCGACTCTGTATTCCCGCCCCGTCTGAAAGACGTCTCGTGCACGCTGTGGCAAAAACAGCGCGCGAGTAACGATCCGAGTTCTCTTTCATTTCTTATTCTTGTGGTTTAAAATTTCTTGAACGTGTAAATTGGCAAATTAATCTAAGAATCACATGCGTGCCGAACTCATATTGGAAACTGAAGCTCTTTGATCGCCCCCTGGTGGCTGGCTGCAGTACAGGTCATAAACCCCGCCCTCTCCATGTAAACGAATGGGACTTGAGTCATAACAAAAAAATGTATTACCCTTCCAATACAATTTTCCAAAATATGATTTTGGTCATTTAAGGTAGTTGTTATCACGCTGATATATGTTAAATTGTTCGTTTTTGTGGTAAGTTTGATTTTAGCTAGTAATTTGATGCTATAAAAAGGGGGCATGTCGTTACGGTTGATTGGGTCTGCGGGAGTTTTTTTTTACAGTCTATGGTGCCGAATGGTGGGGTCTGGTCCGTACGAATCACGGATCAGCTGTGCTCCGTTAAACCCCTAGGCTATGACAGAGCAGAGCAATCTTTAAACATGAAATCGTCAAATTGATACTCCATATCAATCGCATACAATGAAACTAAAGAACAATTAGAGCAATCATTAACACGCAATAAGAGTATATATACACTAAATCTATACACATTTTTCCCAGAACGTCCTTGCGACCCGGTAGCAATTCTTCCACGGCCCGGTTGGGGACCTCTGATCCAGATTAAGCTCTGCATTCAGGATAAGAATGGGTTCTACGTCTCAGAAATCAGACAGTGAAGCACTCCAAGATACAGGGGCCGGATTCATAAAAATGTTAAGAAATGCAAGAAAGTCGGGAAGTCGTGGCCTAATGGTTAGAGAGTCGGACTCGTAATCCAAAGGTTGTGAGTTCGAGTCTCGGCCGGCAGGGATTGTAGGTGGGGGGAGTGAACTTCCAGCGCTCTCTCCACCCTCAATACCACGACTGAGGTGCCCTTGAGCAAGGCACCGAACCCCCAACTGCTCCCCGGGCGCTGCAGCATAAATGGCTGCCCACTGCTCCGGGTGTGTGTTCACGGTGTGTGTGTGTTCACTGCTGTGTGTGTGTTCACTGCTGTGTGTGTGCACGTTGGATGGGTTAAATGCAGAGCACGAATTCCGAGTATGGGTCACCATACTTGGCTGAATGTCACTTCACTTATAAATGAAAGATAAATAGCAAAGAAGTTTATATGAATGCTCCTATGTGCAATTCCTGTTAAAAAAAAAAATCAAGTATCATTCTTAGGAAATATTTTAAGAACATTTTATTTTTTTCATAAGAAGAAAATGACAGCCTTTGGTGTTATCTGACTTGCAATTCAACTCAATGAAAAACACTTCAAATAGTGATGCACCAAAATTTCACCAACCAAAAATATTTGCCCAAAAATGAATTTTAGGTTTCGCCCAACACACTTAAAACGGGCCTCCAATAAACAGCGATGCTCTGCATTTTGACCGTCTCAGTATGCAATATATTTTAGTCTGCGCTGTTTTCTGTAGTTGATGTCTGAACAAAACTTCTAAATATCTTTGTGCTTTGTTACCTTTGAGATGAAAGTCTTAGCTTTCAAATCCTGTCAACTGTATCAAACCATAAATATAATTTTGCATAGTTTCCTCTAGAGAGGATTATTACTAAATATATTCACTATATTAAATATTCATTGTATGTTTACTTAACTTGCTGTCTTTATTATTTAATGCATGTTTGAATAGCTCCATCATGAAAACGGGTTAAAACTGCCACTGTTTAAATGTTTATATTTCAACAACTTATAGAACCAATTAATTCCATTCATCAAAACATTTATACTGCATTATGTATAATTTCAATGTTTATAAACGACTGATTATTATTAAATAATGAAAATGGTAAAACATGATTTAACATTATTAAGTGATTATTAACTAAAATATAATTTAAAAAAATTATTTAAAATATACTTTGTTAAAAAACAACTTTATTTTCAGTTTACTACCTTCAATTCATTTAAACCATCCAATAAATTCATTAAAAAGCTTACCTTTGGGGATTTATATAAGATTTGTTAAAAAAAAAGATAAGAACATTCTTAGGAAGTATTAAATAAAACATATTAACCTATTTCTTAAATACAAAAAAATAAAGAGGATAGCAAAAAATTGTAAGAATTTTCCGGTCCCTGAATCCCAATTTGAGAAGAACACTCAGATCCCCCGGCATGATCCCTAGAATTTTTTTTTGTAAAATGCAAGTTTGAGTGCTCACCTGGGGAAAAGATCCAGATAAAACTGGCCGACAACCTGGCTGGAGGTGCGGTCTTTAACGCAGTACAGCGTAACATCATCGTGCCAGACAGGCGCGCCCTCCACCTGCTGGAAGGTGAGATTGAGCAGCTCCTGATAGATGTCCAGTAGGCCCTTGGTCACCACATCCATTGGGAAATACTCCTTCAGTTGGTTCTGATCCACTGCATACTGGGTCTCCTCCACCTGGGTCATGTAGTAGCGCGTGTCCCAGGCGTGGAGTTCTCCAGTGAAGGGCAGATTCCTCTTCTGGCTCTCCTTTTCCTTTAGCTTCAACATTATAGCCCTCTCCTGCTCACCCAGGGGCTTCAGTTTAAGAGCCAGATCCTCTACAGTGTGCAGGAGATAATGGAAAGACAAAGGGTTAGACAAAGATGTACTAAATTACTATTTTCAACAGAGAACAGCGATTCTGCAAGATTTTTAAGACCTGCACAAATAAAATTAATACTTTATGAGCAGGGTAGGGCCATTTCTATAATAACATATTAAACTGTAAAAAGCATGATTTACAGTCCAGATACAAGTTTTCAAAAAAATAAAAAGTTTTATAAAAATGATGCACTTCACATTTCAGGTTTTAAACCATTTTTAAGAAAATGGACAAGTCAAAAGTATTAATTATTATATTTAAACACATTTTACTGTTAAGATTTTTATAATGAATTATCTTTTTAAATGGATCCACCAGTTCACATTAGGCGCTTTCGCACCGGAGGAACCTTTTCATAGTTCCGAGAACTATTGGCGGAACCCCAGGAACGGTTTTAGCTCTAGGAACTCCGTTTGCAGGAACTAATTTAGAGCAGGGTCTAAAACAGTTCTATAGGAACTACCAGTGACGAAAGTGTACGCTGATTGGCCAAACGCATGCAAAACATCAGCTATTTTTAAAAAGCCATGAAAAATCACGAACATGGAAAACGGCGCTAACGGTGTTTACCTGTTGTCTGCAGCATTGTGTTCTTTTCTCAGCCACGATGATAACACTACAAGTTGTCATAGGAGATTTAGTCAGATTTGTGCGTTTACATTCAATCTCCGTTATCACGTCACACAACAAAAACAGCTCCG
This sequence comes from Barbus barbus, assembly GCF_936440315.1. NCBI lineage: Eukaryota > Metazoa > Chordata > Actinopteri > Cypriniformes > Cyprinidae > Barbus > Barbus barbus. The sequence goes on along the minus strand of NC_136715.1, from coordinate 22,252,976 downwards.
ATCACGGCGCTCTCTATTCACCGGTTGTTTATGTTTTGGTAAATGCTGCGAATAAAGATGTCGCTGACGGCCGCGTCAGAGTTCCTGCTGCCAGTGCGAATGAAACCAGGAAGACGGCAGGAGGGAGAAATTGGTTCTCTAGGAACGACCCTGCTGGCTAGTTCCCAGAACTACGCAGTGTGAAAGCGCCTATTTACAGCTCTGTGTGTTTGCAGGGTAAAAACATGGGTCGATTTTTGCGTTGGTCTGAACAAAAACAACCCAATACTCTGTTCCTGCAATACCAAAGGCTCCAGTGCCAGCTAGCCAATCCTATTCCAACAGAGGAGACCTGATTCAAACATCAAGCAAACAGATGCAAATACTTTTGTGAACCTGTAACATATTTTGTCAGGATTTTTGATAAATAGAAAGTTAAAAAAGCATTTATTTGAAATGGAAATATTTTGTCTTGTATATTATCTCCACAGTCACTTTTGATCAATTGAATTGCTTAAAAAAAAGCTTAATTGTCATTAAATAAAATATTTTCTCAAATGCATGTTTTGACACACTAGCATTTTAAGAGTTTCAGCTCGGGTTTCAACTTTGTTATTTTATATATGTGAGATTCTTGTCTATTTCCATGTAAAGATATCAGTCATTACCAAGGAAAGTTGCAACCGTCTTGGAGGTCTTGGCCATGTTCATCTCAAGGACAAAGTCGGCATGAGTGCTGAAGCCCAGCAGGCTGCTCTTCTGAGAGCGCAACTCCACAAGCTCCTTCAGGATAGCAGAGTTCTTCTGTCAGGGGAAACATTACAGTAGCATTATGAAAATGATACACTGCAATTATTTTAAAGCATCGTGTTATTGGGTCGCATTCTAGTTCTGGATACAGGTGATTTCTGGGATGTCCGACCTCTTTGCAACGCGAGTTGAAAGCCTCCTCTAATTTCTTCCGTGTCTCTGGGACGAAGCATTTCTTCACGGTGGGGAAATAATGAGGATACTTCAGAGTGAGCTTCAGTTTTCCAGAGTCATCCTTCTCCAGGGAGTTAAGGAAATCCTCAGGAAGCCCCCCTAATAAAAGCATTTACACCAATCATATCATATTTTCAAAACTACATGTAAGAGAAGAAAAAAATAATTGTTCATGCAAGCACTAAGTGCCTCTCTGAAAAGAAACCCACCGAGTTCCTCATGAGAGAAATGGAGGCAAGTTGTATCTTCATTCAGGTGTTTGTTGAAATCGATACACAGTGTGCTCATTTTTTTCTTGATCTTTTTGATCTCCTGTTACAGGGAATATAAAACTGTTATAGGCTGGAAGAGAGCGTTTGCTTTACTGCTCCACAGCAAACTGAAAGGGAGATTTTAATATCTGACCTCCTGCGTATCTTTGGGAAGATGGAGGCCGTTTCTTTTGCCAAGTTTAATGAGTCTCTCCATGTAACGCTTGGCCTCAAGGGTTAAACTCTCATCTGAGAGCTTCTCCTGTTAAAAGTACATCATTATTTTGATTTATTTATAAATTAATTAAAAATGACAAGACATTATAAACTAAAAATTCAGTTGCTTGAATTTACAAACTTCCATCATCTTTAATTGTTTTTATATAAATGCATAGCAAAACGTTGTGCACAAGTTGGTGAAACAACACACTAATGTATGACTTATTTGGTTAAGTCAGTTAGCAGGGTTTCTCAGCTGTCTCAGACCTCAGTTCTTTCCCTGAGAGATACTAGCGTTTAGTTCCTGAGGGAGATGTGTTAGTGCTCGCTCCCTGCTCACCTCCAGAGCCACGACTCTCTGATAAACATCCTCTCTCATACTCATCTCCACATCAAACTCTGACAGCTTCTTATCGGCTTCAGTGCTGGCCGTGCGGACGTCCTTACAGGGCGACACATGCTGAGGGAAATCCAGCATGTTCCGCTGAACTGCAAAAAGAAGGAAAAAGTGCCATTTTTGAAAACACATACTCGGTTGTTTTTGATACTTGAATTTAATCAGTAGGTCCTCAGATTCTATGCACATTAATTCAACATAACATCTATTGAACAAATATAAATTGAAGAATAGAAAGGGGCATATTTAAATTTTTGTTTGGCTGGAATTAAAACTCAGCTAATTCAACACCTGAACAATGGTGAAGCGCAGAGGAGCACACGAGCTGGTCAGCGTGTCATTATGCAAAAAGTGCTGAATGGCGTATACCACTGCACAGTTTTCCTGCACAGTCAGACTTTTTTTTTTTGATGCCGCTTACAAAAGTAGATGGATAGATAAACCTGGTACGTTTCTTTGCAAATGTCACCCCTGGATTGAAATATAAGGATAAAAGTAATTCAAAACAAACAATAACCACTTAGATGATTAACAGAAATGTTGTGTGGATTAATGTTTATTATTAAAAATCAGAAAATATTTCGTAAAATACGTGTTACATCATATCTAACCCCTGTTAAACCCTTGTGCATCCTTATTTTTGCGTATTTGTTCATTTTGGCTGTTAATGCACAGAGCATACATTTACTGCTTCTGCTAAAAAAAGGCCAACTGCATTGAAATTATGTAACAGAATTGTGTGGGTGTATTGGTATGGACAGAGTGTGCTAAGAAACCTTTTTTTTATTCTGACACTGTATAAAAAATATTAATGCATCAATATTAATATTGTTTCTAATCGCTTACTTATCTAAGACTATAAATCATAATAATTTAAATTATAAAACTCTTCTTGGCATTTAGTATATGGAAAATACCCCAGTGATGACTGAAACATACAAATAAACATTCCTCAAAAGCCTTATGCATTTGATGCGAACAGTTTATTATTTTTTTAAATGATGTATGGATAATCAAGTAACGCTACAATGCTTCAGTCCATTGTACAAGTACACAAGTAGGAATGGTGTATGTTTATGCATTTAATTGTACTATATGTGGGTTTATGATTTTGCTGGCATGTTGTTTTCTAAAATGTGAAAAGCTTTAATTAAAATATTCCCAAAAATATAAAAAATATTCCCCCCAAAACAAAAGCTTCAGTCAAGTAAGCGTTCATTTAAAAATAGTACATTAAAAAACAAAGATATTAAAACAAAACGTGTAAACCTGAAGGGGGGCATTTTTTAGAACTGTTAAACGCCTTTTACTAAAGGAACAATCAGCATTTATATTATTAAACTGTATTTATAATGTAACTGATTTCTACCGGTGTACTCCACTTCCACATCAGCGAGGGCCTTCAGGGTGTTCTCATAGCTGACACTGGCCAAGTCCAGCGCTCCGACCTTGTCATACACCTGTTTGGTCTTGGCAACAAGCTCTTCAGTAAGCTGCTGGATCCGGTCCGGAGAGAGATCCCAGTGCAAGCGGTTGTCATCACAGACCCGGTCCCCAGAGCCAAACACAACTTCACCTGAACATTCAAAAACAACATTGCTTACGCTGAACATTATCAACTTAATGGTGACGTACATATAGAACCCGTTTCGAGATCCATATCCTGGAACAACATATCCATGCTTTTAGGCTTTGTACTTATGATTGTTCCTGACGATACAGTATTAACGACGAATAACTTGGCTAGTGAACTTTTTTTTTTATTAAATAATGTATTTTAAAACAGAAATATCAACTTAAAATATAATATTTTTGTAATTTTAATATGATATGTTTCTATATATATACACACCCACACACATATGCATGCATATTAAACGCACATAACTGTTATGCATCATAGAAGTCGGTTAAATGATATGTATTGCTATCTCTTTAGTGCCAACTGCGGTTTACGGTCATTATGAGCGATATTGTTGAGGGTGTGATGAGCTTAAAGGTTAACCAGCTAACCCTACTCTACTAGAACATAGCGCATTTCATTAGGATGACCCCAAACCATCATTATAAACAGATTAGCCGCGTTAGAAGAACATATAAGAAATGTTTTGCAAACAGAGAATCATTATGATTAACGAGTCTCTTGCATTGTAAACTTAGGCCCTGTCAGTGTGAGACAAAAGCCGAAGTCTGGTGTGTTTTGGTCGGACCGGAGCTTAGCGGCACCAGCTGAGCCACAACAGCGGCACTACTCTGGCTTCGTTTAAAAGCCAGACATTTATGTGAAGGTTCTTATATTCTGGTGGTACAATGCATGCTTTTGAAGTTTAGCGTAGCCCGTATTTCTTACCTGTAGGTGCCATTTTCCTCTCAGTCGGTCAGAAACACCGCGTGTTTAACGATTCAAAGAACCTATAATAGCCGCTCACTCACGCTTCCTGCTCCGGTCACGTGATCCTCGGCGGAGCCCGCGATTGGTTGAAGGCTATCTATCTATCATCAGTATGGGGGTGTTACCTAGAAAAAAATTGTAATTGTAAAATTTATTTGCCAAATTGAGAAAATCCTGAAAATTCACGAAAACTATCCATGAAAGCTTTGACTAGCGAGTAATCATAGTGTACATGAATCCCTGAGAAGCTTTTAATGATATCCTGAAACGCTGTAAATAGCCATGATTTGACTCTAGGGGTCTGATGCCATCTGCTGTTTTGTTTTGTGAGAGATGTAACAACAGCAAGGTCAGTATGATCTTTAAACTGCCACAAAACTGTTCATAACAGTTGTTTTTCCTCTAAGTTAACAGAGATTGGGACTGAATTCCCATCAAATCTGACAGAACAGTTCAAAAAAAAAAAAAAAAGGTAAGAAGACAAACACAGTTTGGTCATATTATATATATATATATATATATGTGTGTGTGTGTATATGTATATATATTAGTGCTGTCAAATGATTAATCGCATCCAAAATAAAAGTTTTTGTTTACATAATATATGTGTATGTACTGTGTATATTTATTATGTATATATAAATACAAACACATGCATATGTATTTTGAAAATATTTCCATGTATATACATTTATATAAATTTATATAAGTATATTTAATATATAAACAACATATTTTTCTTATATATACATGAATGTTTGTATTTATATATACCATATTAATATACACAGTACACACACACGTATATATATATATATTATTTGTAGTTGCTTTTATGTAATTGAGTTTGTTGCATTGTTTAAAAAGGTCTTGAAACTCAGTAGCCTCAAGAATAGTCTATACAGCTTACTTTTTGTACTTGGGACATTATGAAAATTAGAAAAATAATGAAAAAATTGTATTCCGTGGAAAACAAAATAACACTAAATGGTAATTAATAAATTACAAAACTGATTAATTTCATTTCAGCATTGCATCCACTGAAATATGTTTAATCCTGTGATAAGTGATAAAGTAGAGATCCAAAGTACCAAGATTGGGAATTTTACTAGTTGTCTTGGAATGATCTGTCATATGTGCATCCCTGGGCTTCCTGCTCAGATGCCACCTATAATCTGTGTAATGTACAGACAGTAAATTAAGACATTTTATTGGAATATGTATTTCAAAAGCCCTGAATTAACCACATAGCATGGTCATTAGATTTTACTCTTGCTAGATATTTGTACAATTGGTAATAATATACCCATTAGGTTAGCAGTTCTTGAAAACATAAGAAAGAATGATTTAATTATTATTAATTAGGCAAATTTTCATTGCTGGTAAGGTATAGTTAATTGCATGTTATCTGTTTCATGGCTTTATAAAAATACATCTCTATATAACTTGTGTTTGAATTGGAAAATAGATTTTGAGTGGGTTTAACCAAACTATATCAATAGTGTGTATAGCTTCAAATTAGTTTCCTAGGAATTGGAGCAAATGTTAAATGAATAAATGTTAAATAATACAGCTGGGATTGTCAGGTCAATGGTTTATAACGAACGTCAGGCACTTTTGAACTTTTTAAAAGTAGTTTCACTCTACATGCTTGGAAATTTAAACCTGACATCAGTCACACCTTTTCTATTTAATAATTTAGTTTTTATTCAGTTTATTCAGTTTCCGCAACATTCACAAATGGGTGTGAAACAGTTCTGTTGTGGTAATGATCAAAAATACTATCTTGTGGAAGTGACGTCCACATTGATGGTAGGTTGACTTTAACCTATATTATTTAAAACCAGTTTGAGGACATGGGAAAAAGTACCCATCACAAAGTTAAAAAAAAAAAAAAATTCAAATGAAAAACATATGTTTTACATAATTCAAATAAATTTACAATTTATTCACAGTATGGATTTATCCATTAATGTAAGTCATTAAATGAACCCAAATATATATATTTTTAAATATAGTTTCGCCATATCACTGAAGACACAAAATTTGAAACTGATTTTGGCTGAAAAATAATTTATTTTAATTTATTTTTTGAAAATATATTGGGTTTTTTCCCCCAATTCAACTGGATTTAAAAAGCAGCAGTGTTCTGTGGAAGTGGGGTCAACCAGCGGTGGACGACGAGTCTCATCAAGATATTCGGATGGACCCTTGAAGTATGAATTCAAACAGATAGAGGCAGGTTCTCATCACACTGCCTTTCGTTCATTCACCTGTTCACGGCACACTGCACATCATCAGATGCATGGGGAGAATGGGGCTTGAATGATGGAAAACATTACAAAAAATAAAGACATAGATGTTGGTAAAGAGGGGAAGCTATTTACAGAGTCCCTACATGGCATGTCTGTCATTAAAAGCACCACTGAAAGAAAACTTGCATTGGTTTAATATCAAATTCCCTCTTTTCTCAAGCAGAGCCGGGCTGCTCTGTCATATCACAGGTTGATGATTTTGTGTTGTAACTCTACTCGGCTTTCTTGGATTTCCTCTTTCGGGTTCCTTCACTCAGTTCCTCCTTGGTTTTGGCAGGCGAGAGGAACGCAGAGGCAGCAGCTGGTGCAGAGTGGTGGTGATCATGGGCATCTTCAATACCAAGGGGTGAACCAAACAGCAGGTGGCACAGCCAGGACTCGATGAGGGCGAAGGGTGATCCGTGAGAGTGACGGGCCGTCGTAAACACCTGTATGAGGAATAGTAAATATTCTTATGTAATGAAGTTAGAAATGTCTCAGCTATTACCTTTTCTGAATAGTTTAGTTTTTGGGCATTGTTATTAGGCCACTGCTATTGGCCTGCTAAAGTCAAAAGTATGCTGCAGTTTTTACGCGTACGGTAGGGTATGTTTATGGTCTGATTGCCCCAGATTTCATCATCAGCCTAGTACGCACATACTGTTTACGTGCAGTGTGATTTTATTTGTAATCTGCTGAGTTCGCACATTTTCTTTTGCATTATTAAGTTTATCCACAAGGTGGCAACACTTCCGAGGCTTACTGTTTTACAGTCAAGCAATAAACCAATGATACTGAATAACAGCAAAGCACTGCAAACGACAAAAACAATCCAGGAAGACTGTGGTTCCCTTGAGATTTTACCATGGTTTTTATAATGGGCAAAAATTTTTTTACACTATATGGAGTATTCGGACCTCTGACCATTACACCACCATGACATTGCATTCTAAATACCCACACAATTATGAACAATAATTGACTTAAATAAAACAACCCAGCATGTTGGGTAAAAGCATTCAACCCAACCAGCTGGAGTCAAATAACCCAGCATGTGTCCAATATTTAACCCAGCGCTGGGTTGCCAAATAACCCAAATTGGGTTGATTTTAACCCAGCATTTTTTTACGAATGCTTGTAAATGCAGACTGCATGACTAGGTGCTTCATTTTATACACCTGTGCCATTGGGTCTGACTGAAACACCTAAATTCAGTAATTAAGAGGTGTGTCCCAATACTTTTGTCCATATAGTGTCATTTTTTGAGATTCTATGAGATAAAACTACTGCCCATGCTGTATCTTGGCAAACTTTCCCTCTGAAAGAGAGCTCATTTTGCAAAGCAGAGCTCAATTCATGTTAAGTATCATGAAAATTTGCTGAACAACGATTTGCCTTGACAATTTATGGGCATTCAGTCAATGAAAGAATTCAGATTTTGGATAGTTGTAGAGGGATAATGCTTCATGGTGTCTCAATTTTTACATTGTCTTGATTCCCTTTTTAGATGAAAATACTGAGTTACAGTTGTGTTTTCTGATATTTACACTCTTCCTCATATTTCAACTTACTGAACGAGCTGAAAGAACTCTTAAACAAGCTTATTATTACCTTGGTTGTGACCATGAAGAGTGTGAAGAAGCAGATGAGCATGCTTTTAGACACAGGGAGCAAGTGAGCCTCTTGAAGGGTGAACAGAATGGCTCCATACAGACTGGCTTTGGTAGGGCTAAGAAATACAAGAATCACATTCTAAACATTTATAAAAGTCATTAGTCTAAAACATGAACAGATTCAGAAGACGTTGAATGGAACACGAGTCATATGGACTACTCATAATGCTATTTTGTGGTGGTTTTGTCCTTTTTGGAATTTAAACAGACAATTTTTCAAACTTTATATATTTTTTTAAAGTCAGTTAGGGTCAGTAGGGTCAGAAAGGTAGATTGGCCCAGTTTGAATCAGAACAGTAAGACCGATTACCTCTTGGCTAACTGCTAGTTGGTAAAACTAGTTCTTAAGACAATCTTCACTCTAAAACAATGGTGCTATATAGCACTAAAAGTGGTTCTTTGGCTCGTAATCATAGGGGAGCCACTTCTGGTGCTGTATAGCACCAAATCTTGGTGCTTCAGTGGTTCTTCACCAGTTCTTTGGCATGACTAAGGGGCTATATAGCACCGCTACCATATACAGAATCTGTTAAGCTCCTGTATGGTTCTTCAGCGGTTCTTCAGTGGTTCTTTGGGGTGATTAAGGTGCTATATAGCACCACTGCCATACAAAGAACCTGTTAAACTCCTTTAAAGGTTCTTTATGAGCCAAAGAACCACTGTTGGTGCTGTTATTGGCACTAGTGTTGCTTTCGTCAATGAAAATTATGACTGAATATCGTCGTCAACGAACCTTTATCACGTGATGAAAACGAGACGAGACGCAACGTAAATGCTGGTCATAATTAAATATATAATGCAATATTGTTGACGAATTAAAACGAGACTAAATGTGGTTTACAAAATAAAAACTATGCTAAAATGTCTCTTGTTGACCAAAACGAGACGAAACTAAATGTTATAACGTTATTTCATCTCGTTTAGTTGCGTTATTATTATTATTATTTTGCAATATTTCTGTTTCCTGTGTCTCACTTCTGGGGCTGCATCAGGTCGCACTGCGCAGACGCAGGCGACGTCACTTCCTCAAGCCCCACTCGTGGCATTATTTAGAAGACAACAAACATATTAACGTGTTTGGTTGGTAAAATAAATGTTGTAAATTCAATTCAGAGCATCGTCCTTGTCTGGAATGGAGTCTATAAGGTAACAATAATATAATAAGGTAACCTTATTTGAAATGAGTTTGGCTAAAAGAACATTTTGGTTTCGTCTATACTACTAGTTAGGTACTTATACTATATTGACTGAGTTAAATGGAATTGCATTACTAAAAAGAGACTAAAATGCAATTTTCATTGACTAAAACTAGACGAAAATAGTCATGGATAATTCTGACTAAAATGCTCAGACTTTTAGTTGACTGAAACTTGACTAGACTTAAGAGTATGAATGTGCCTAAAACTGATAAAAACTAAAATGACAGCTTCACACAAAGACTAGAAACTAAAATTAATCTATTATGGTTTTACATAGCACCATTTGACAAATATCTTTATCTTTGCATCTTTATCTATCCATATCTTTAAAGGTGCTATACAGCACCAAAAGTGGTTCCCCTATGATTACGAGCCAAGAACCACTTTTAGTGCTATATAGCACCATTTTTTTTAGAGTGTATGTTTATGCAGCTGTCCCATGGTCTCTACATGGCTCTCCAAAATTCTCCTTCGTTCTGTGTAAAGGTTTTCCACTCACAATGACATGTTGAGAACTTCATTGGTCTCTGGCTTCCAGACTCCTCGCAACAGCTGCTCGAAATTGGACATGAGAGCGACCCCTGACCCTGTGAGTTTTAACAGAGACGATCAGCAGAGCGGCACAGATCCCGAGCAAGAGTTTTTAAAGGGTCTTATGAAAGCGTTACATGACCCCTAAAAATAAATCCCTCTGGAGATATAAGATACTTACCCTTAACATAACCAGTAATGACCATGATCAGCCAGCCGTGGTGATACGCATGGTGAGCGTGATGAACTCCAGCAGCAATTTTACGTGTGCGGACCACTTCTTTCAATGCAACTAGCACAAGTTTCACAGGCAGAAATGCCACACATTTGTAAAACAGGTTAAGAGGGCAGAAGAAAATCAGGTACCTGAAAAAAGAGAAGAAAAAAAACAAACATTCTGATAAAAAGATACAATAATAGATACTCAAACAAGTTTGTCATGATATTCGAAGATAGTAGAATATATATATATATATATATATATATATATATATATATATATATATATATATATATAATAAACATTGTGATATATAAAACTATAAGATACCTTATTACAATGCGTTATGAAATTATAATAAAATTATCATGTTACAAACTTAATGCAAAAATACAATTTTCAGATTGTATATCCAGATTTATATTAACGATCTATCTTAAAATGGTCTTTGAATTGACTTCGTTGTCATATGCAAAGAATACAAGCACTGAACCATTTAAAGATTCTCACCACACAGCTGAGGCCAGGAGGATGTGACTGTTGTTATGGAAATAGTCAATGGGAGACACACCAAGCATGATGTCTGCTAGTATGTAGCTTCCAAAGCAGTAGAGCATTGCACAAAGCCATGAGGCCACTGGGCTTTTACGGGACACTTCCACAGCGCCTGATTAACACAGACCAACACAGAACACCTTCACTTTAAACCCTTAACCTCTATATGTATGCATTTATAAATACACAGCGAGTTCCAAAAACCAGAATGTCCCATGATTATAATTTTAAATTGGAAATTCAGTTCTTGCAACACAAAAAGAGAAACTTCATAAAAGTGGTATACATTACTTGTGTATAGCTTTGTGTGAACAGACCACAATTTACATACTGAAAATATTCATTTCCACTGGGCAGTTAACTGAACCTAAACATTTGATGGAATATTTAAATATTTAATTAAAAAGACTTGACTGATCATTCAACCACAACTTCTCTAATGTACGCTTATGATACTTTTGGAGAATGGGGGAAAAAAGACAGCAGCTGTAGTTTCCAGATTTTTACAATTACATTAATTCATAACACATTTTACGATAAAAATACGGTATTAATATTTTAAGTTTTCAGACTGAACTTTATAATATACTAACAACCCACGTTTAAAACCCCAGGTAGTGAAGAGAAAGCCACATGAGCAATCGAAGTTCATCACAAGTAGTTTTTCTACAAGCTGAGGTAAATACTAATAAAGAAAATGAACACAGTGTCGTACAGAAACACAAAATTCCATCACAGTAACACACAATACTAAAATAATTCAATAAGCATTAACAACATAAAATGCAACAACCCTAATGTACATAACAGATAAGACAAAAACTAAGTAACAAAGTTACAGAGAATTCTGGGAATTTATACAGTATATATATATTACTGTAAATTACAAGAGAACTATGCAAAGTGGTACATTTAACAGTATTTTACTGTAAAATTACATGCAATGCCCCATTAGATCAGTTTTTCACAATATAGTAAGGGAATTTGATATTAAATTAACCGATTTTTACAGTAACATTTACTTTTACCATTAAGCACACACACACATTTTTTACAGTAAACATCAAAAAGTGAACCCTTTTTTTTTTACATTGAACTCTCTAAAGCAGTGTTAGAACCACATGATTTCTGACACCATTAAGAGATGTCGTATATCTAGAGGTCCACAAATCTCCAGGGATGAACACATTTTACAGAACAGGTGTAGCTTGGGTCGTTACGCACCCAACAGGCATTTTGAATGAAAAACGATCCTCTCAAATGTGGCCTAAAAATAAACAGAAGCCTAAAGCTTTTCGTTCGTCTCGAACTGCAGGCCTGTTTAACACCACAACCTCCAACCCGCACAAACAGCTGACAGGATGAACTGCAGCGAGCAACTGGCTAATGTTTGGCTGAAGTGGTGGATATTTATATCACATTCTTTACCATCAATACGCTTTATCACACGTTTGTGAATGGTATTATATGGCATGAATCGTTATATATCTGTGCCCTGGTATATCTGCAAGCCTGATGCAGTTTTAAGTGACAGCATCAACTCGTATTCTGTTCCCATCGGACAGGACGGGAAAGCATGTAAAAATAAAACTGCTTAAATCTGTAGATGATCACTAATGGACTAATTGATATTTCATGCACTTCAAAATAAAATAAATATATTCAAATTTAAATATGGCTTTAAGTAAATGTTGCTGATATATATTTTTTATTGTTACAATGTTATAATAATAGTTAAGAACATTTGACCCCCAATTCACTCATTACATTGCCAAACAAGTCATTTCATTACTGTAATGCCAACATAATAATAATAAAAGTAAATAAAATAAAATCTCATTCTCATTGCCATAATGGCAAAATATCTCATGATCCAAAATGTAATGCAAATAATTAATTTTCATAATTTTAATGACAAAAAGCTTCTTCTTTTTAACATAACACAATTATCATTGTATTTATCGTTAATAATAATGATTTAGGCCTACCCAAAATATCAATAAATAAATAATTTTAAAAGTAGGATTATGTAAATCATCATTGAGAATAAAATTAATTACAGAGTCCAAAGTAAAGCGTCCAGATTTATTACAGTAATAAACAGAAAGTGTGCTTAGTTGTCTCAATGCAAATAATAATAATAATTTTTGAAATACGACTTGGACATGTTTCAAATATGACTCGTTAAAAGGAAGCAAGTCCTAATCTACATAAATTTGCTTAACAAATTTACTGGGCTTCGTTTTGTCCTTTCCTCTGCTGCTGTCTATTTAGGGCGCTTCTATTTATTGCAAAGAGACTGGAATGTGCACGGACTCTATCGTGTTTCGAGGAGGGTCTTCAGGAGTGGGACAACTCTTCCCAAAAAATAAAGAAAATATTGAATGATACGTAGAGACATTGATAAAATGTAGGACTGTTCTGCATACTATTGCAAACACAATGCAATGTGACAGTAAACCAAATTACATAACACTTGTTGAAAACAATAATAAGTATGTTATGGCTTGAGAATGAATCATTTCATATTTAACGCAGTATTAAATGCCATATTGATCCACGCGCATATGCAAAGAACAATAAATGAATACAAACCCGTCGTTTAAATTTGACCCAAATCTCAAGTGCTTCTGTTTTCCTTAAAGAACAATTCCACTTACCTGGTTCATATTTGAGGTAGAGTATTGACACGATATAATAAGCGACATCAAAAACGGGAAACATCGCCATTTTCGAGAAATACTGGGCAATTTCGCCCAGATTTAGGACATCCAGCACCTCCATGATGTTCTGACCCTACCGCATGAACAGATCTTCAAGAGACTCGCCGTGCGCACGAGTAAAAGGCTCCTCTCTCATGCAGAAGCCTATTAATACACAGCACGAGCTCAGGCGCAATCAACACAGAGACGCGTCTCACGAGGAGGAGCTACTGCCGCTTACGCGAAACGCGCTCATTATCGATCATCTATCGAGCGCTCGATCGCGAATACCAGGTGTAATGGTGATGTCATTGCATAAATAGCCCTGACCTCATTTTATAGCCTGCTGAAAAAAAACCTCATCTTAAACCAGCAATAAATATGATTTTGCTATTCCAACATAAGGATTAATTAAACACTGAAACACTTAAATCGTACAAAACAGCCTATTCCTATAGACTTCTGCCATGTTTTTGGGTGTGGATGGTTCATGTAGAGCCAGAGTAGGATACTCTTTAAATATGCCATAAAAACAACAACATTGTGAATATTTACTCATTTCTGATATAAGCGGTCTCAACGTTGAAATATGGTTGAAATAATGTCAGTTCTTGTTTCAATGTTGAAAGTACGTTGAAATAATGTTTAATGCTAAATGGTTGAAAAAGGGTAATAAAAACACTTATAAGTAAAAAAAAATTACAAGATCTACATGTTTGATCATTTAATGTATGTACAGAATAAATTATTTCCTTTTAAATTATTATTAAGATCATTATTATTATTTTATTATCATTTTACATTTTTATCATGAAACCTTCTGGTATAAATATTATCAACAACAATAGCGCTGCCTTCCATCTGAAACAATTCCTATTGGTTATTTGACCTTATTTGCTTTGATCATGATTGGTTAATCTGTCTGTCATTCAGGAAACTGTGCGCGCCATTTTAAGTTTGAAAATATGACCGTTATCCTGACCGTCGTCTGAGTGAGGCGAGGTCGCTGTGAGTGAGAGCTGCTGCGCAATAAAACTGCTAGGTCGGTCTCGAATTATTTTATAATTTTGGCTATTATGACCGTGTGTTGTTGTTAACGCGAACATCCGGATATTTGTGTCAGTTGGCGTTGTTAAGACGATTTTCAGAGGGAAACGTTAGAATATTTTAAATTCATAATTTCAGAAAACAAAATTACATAAGCTCATTTTTTTTCCCGTTTAACTGTTCAACAGTCGTTGTCATTATTTCTGTCGATTCCGGTATATCACGAGAGTAGAGGCGAGACTAGCCAGAGAAAGAGGGAGAGCGGGAAAGAAGTCGAGGGCACGCGACCAAAAAATTCACAAATATACTGTTGTAGAGTGACACTGAATTGAAAACAGATGAAACAAGTGTATCTGCATCTGATGAAGAAGGTATTTTTACAGTGTACAGTTTGCAAGAAACAGAAATGCCAAAAGTACCTCCACTGACCATCACATTGGATGTTAATGAGTCAGAGGCACAGTTTGAAGTAGATACAGGATGTGGTGTGAACAGGTAATACCATAATGAACAGGTCCAACTTTGCTAAATTGTGGGAAACAGATAAAATTCCTGAATTAAAGATCTGTTCTTTGAATTTGAAGACCTATACTGGCCAAACTCTACTTGGGTTCTGCCCAAGTAGAAGTCAGCTATAAAGGCACAGTGAAGCAATTGCCAGTAGTGGTAGTACACGGAACAGGACCCAGTTTACTGGGTAGAGGGTGGATTAAGGAATTGGGCATGGAATGGGAGGCCGTACATAGGATGCAAGGGGTGAAAAATTTAACTTTACCTGAAGTACTTAGCCAACATTAAGAATTGTTTAAAGAGGAGTTGGGAAAGTTGAAGGGTCCACCAGCGAAGATTTATGTAGATAAGGAAGCAAGGTTTTTCAAAGCCCGACCAGTCCCTTATGCAATGAAGGCAAAGGTAGAAGTTCAAATAGAACGCCTGTTAAGAGAACACATCATAGAACCTGTTAAATATTCTGAATGGGCTGCACCGGTAGTACCTGCAACTCTGTCGGGTGGACAGAAGTTTACAAAATTGGATACGAGTCATGCATATCACCAGCTTGCATTAGATGTAGAGTCCAGGAGATGTCACAGTGAATACCCACAAGGGGCTGTTTACTTACCGGGTTTTACCTTTTGGAGTCTCTTCTAGTCCCACCGTTTTCCAACGGACCATTGAGGGGGTCCTGCAGGGTCTTCCGCGTGTGGCAGTTTGGACGATATCCTGGTAACTGGTCGTAATGATGACGAGCATCTTCAAACTCTTGATAGAGTATTGGATAGATTGCAGGAAGCAGGACTGCGGTTGAAACAGAGTAAATGTACCTTCATGGAAAAAGAGGTAATGTTCTTGGGTCATAAAGTGGATGAGACAGGCCTCCATCCTGCACCAGAAAAGGTGACGGCTATTCAAAATGCTCCCTCACCAAAGAACGTGTCAGAACTTAAGGCTTATTTAGGCCTTTTAAATTATTACAATAAGTTCTTGTCTAACCTGTCTACTGTTTTAGCCCCTGTACACAAATTGTTACAAAAAGATGCAAAATGGAACTGGGCCGGGGAACAAGAGGCTGCTTTTGCTCAGTCTAAATAAATTATTCAGTCCGTACAAGTTCTGGTTCATTATGACCCCCAGAAGGATGTTATTTTATCATGTGATGCTTCTCCTTATGGCTTGGGTGCAGTTCTTTCGCATAAAATGCCTGATGGAAGTGAAAGACCAATAGGGTTTATGTTACGAACACTGAATCAGGCTGAGCGGAATTATTCGCAGTTGGACAAAGAAGGGTTAGCTGGTTTACAGTGCTTTCATAAGTAATAATAATAATAATAATAATAATAATTCATTACATTTATATAGCGGTTTTCTGCTTTTTCTAAGCACTCAAAGCGCTCTACATTGTGAGGGGTGGTGTCTCCTCGTCCACCACCAGTGTGCAGCATCCACCTGGATGAAGTATTTGTATGGTCGGAAATTTACAATCGTTACAGACCATAAACCCTTTTTGTCTTTGTTTAATGAGTTAAAAGGTGTTCCCCAAATGTCCTCGCCTAGAATCCAACGATGGGCTGTGACCTTGCGAGCATATGAATATTGCATCATCTACAAGGCTGGCAAAGATCATGGCAATGCAGATGCTCTAAGTCGGCTACCGTTACCGTAGATGAGTCCGGGAGGAAGGGAGATGGTGTCCTCTGGTGGCGAGAGGGAAGAACTGCCGAGCCCGGACTCGTGACATAACCCCTCCCTTAAGGAACGGCTTCCAGACGTTCCACCAACACCCCCAATAGTCCGGAGGGAGGTGGAACAGGGGGAGGGATGGTGGGCCAGGCCCGTGCAGCGGAAGAGGGCCTGGAGACGGAGGCAGACACGGGTGCCAAGATGGTGCCGGCAGAGCAGGAGGCCAAGGCGGGGCAAGCAGAGCAGGAGGATCGTGAGCAGACATTGCCGCTGCCTCGGAAGCCCTGTGAGCGTGCACCGCCGCCTTGGAAGCCTTGTGAGCGTGCACCGCCGCCTCGGGAGGATCATGAGCGGGCACCGCCGCCTCGGAAGCCTTGTGAGCGGGCACCGTCGCCTCGGAAGCCTCGTGAGCGGGCACCGCCGCCTCGGAAGCCTCGTGAGCGGGCACCGCCGCCTCGGAAGCCTCGTGAGCGGGCACCGCCGCCTCGGAAGCCTCGTGAGCGGGCACCGCCGCCTCGGAAGCCTCGTGAGCGAGCACAGCCGTCTCGGGAGCCTCGTGAGCGAACACCGCTCTCTCGGGGCTTCGTGAGCGAACACCATCGCCTCAGGAGGAACGTGAGTGAGCACAGCTGTCTCGGGAGGAACGTGAGCGGTCACCATCGCCTCGGGAGCTTCGTGAGCGAGCACGGCTGTCTCGGGAGGAAAGTGAGCGAGCACGGCTGTCTCGGGAGGAACATGAGCGGGCACTGCCACTTCGGAAGCCTTGTGAGTGGACACCGCCGCCTGGGAAGCCTTGTGAGCGTGCACTGCCGCCTCGGAAGCCTTGTGAGCGTGCACTGCCGCCTCGGAAGCCTTGTGAGCGTGCACCGCCGCCTCGAGAGGATCGTGAGCGGGCACCGCCGCTTCGGAAGCCTTGTGAGCGGGCACCGGCGCCTCTGAAGCCTTGTGAGCGTGCACCGCCCCTTCAGGAGGGTCGTGAGCGGGCACCGCCGCCTCGAAAGGATCGTGAGCGGGCACCACCGCTTCGGAAGCCTTGTGAGCGGGCACCGCCGCCTCGGAAGCCTTGTGAGCAGGCACCGCCGCCCTGGAAAGACCACGAGCAGACCATGCTGCTCGCACCGACATCAGTGGGGGATCCTGCACGCTGTGCATCAGCTCAGGATGCTCCAGAAGCGGGTGCGAGGCACTGGGCGCGGCCACCGATGCCTCCACCGCCCCCCGGATTGCCGCCTCGGGAGAACGGTGAACGGGCTCCGCAGCTAACTCCACCCTGAAGGCTGAGCCGCTCACCTGCAGAGCCAGGTCAATGTAGTCCTCCAGCGACTCCTCGGGGTCCCAGTATGGCACCAGGGACTTGAAGGGCTCGGCCAGGCCTCCGTAAAAGAAGACCATGAGGCAGGTCTTCTCCATATCCACCCGCCGAGCCACTCCAATAAAATCCCTGGCGTACTCCTCCATGCTCCGGTCTCCCTGGTGGATATTGAGGAGCTTCCCTGCTGGACCCATGTCTGCTGGTTGCGTTCTGTCACGGTACGCCGTGAAAAGACGAGGTCAGGGTCCAAGTGCAGGGAAGTGCTCTTTAATTACAAAACAAAAGGCCAACACGGCACAAAACAAAACAGAAAAGGACTGGGATACAATAACGGCAATGAGGTGTGTGTATCCCAGCCCAGAGCAGACACTACAAACCAAAAACACATTCACAAATGTCATGTAACGCAACCAGGCAGAGTGGTGGGAGAGGGGAGACTAAATAGTCCGTGGCAATTGGGAACAGCTGTGGGTGTAATGAGTGGGACAGGTGTGTGAGATGTGACAGGTGTATGTATTTCCGTAGATGAGTCCGGGAGGAAGGGAGATGGTGTCCTCTGGTGGCGAGAGGGAAGAACTGCCGAGCCCGGACTCGTGACAATGTCTACCCATTCATGTGGCAGCTGCATACTTTATAATCTCACAGAAAGTGTGTCTGTGTTGACAGTAGCAAGTCCAAAAAGTCAAGCCAAATGCATTAACATAAAGTGTGTCCCAAATCACTCATACTCATGTTGTATTCTATGCTGTTCTTCTACGCTAGAAATTATTCTATGCTATCATGATCCTTTAATCCCTTCCTGTCTCTTTTGAACAGTGATTGAAACATTGAACAACTGGCGCTTCTCATGTTTACTAGCATTTTATGATGATCCCTTAAAAAGCATCTGCCAAATTAATAAATGTAAAATTCCAAAAAGAATACGTGCACATTAAATGCCTACATTTAATTAATTACATGTAATCCATAAAAAGTAACTGTAATCTGATTATGAGTATAACATGTAATAGAATCTAAGTAGCCTACAAGTATCCTACTAAATTTTTGGGTAACACTTTATTTACATGTACTTAGGCTACTACTACAATAACAATTAATTATGCATAATAATTACATGCACGTAACCCTAAACTAAAGCCTAATCCTAACCCTAACCATATAGTGTAGTTAATTAATATTACTCAGTCAGTACTTAAATGTATAATTTCACTGTAACAATGACACCTTAAAATAAAGTGCAACCAATTTTGGAATCTGATTATATAATCCAAATGACGTAATCAATCAATGCAGTATGCGAGAGGGAGCAACAGAATCGTCGTGTCCTATACCTGCCGTCAGGGGGCGATGATGAACTGAGGACTCATGCTGTACTCATACAAAGATCGAAGAAGAAGAGGAATAACTAAATAAATAAAACAAAGGAATAGGGGAACACACAGCTGGGGGTTTTTGGCACGCAGCAGCCAGAGCTTGGGTGAACCCGAAATAAACCTAAAAATAAAGTAAAATAAAATATGAATAGAGACTGGACTATCATCCATGTATGAATGAAAACAGTAGGTGGCGGTATGTGGTGCAGAATACGCCAAAATCCCAAAGAAGAAGAAGAAGAAGACGAACGTAGGCGGAAATAAACATCCAAGATGATCGGAGATCTTTTAATTTTTGGGTAAATATCACATATTTCTAAAGCAGGACACATTTCGCGGAATTATTGAATCTAAAGTTATTCGTGATGCTCATTTGTGTAGCAGGAGTGCTCATTTTCTTGTGTTTTCAGCACTCTGCTCATGAACGCCGGCGCTGTGCTCAACTTCAAACTGTGAGTGAAAACACAAAGATAGCTGCCAGTTTTCATTTGGATGATTGCTTGTTAATCGGTTCACTGTCTGTGTGCAGAAAGAAGAGAGAAACGCAGTCGCAAGGGTTCGGCGATGAATCTGGATCGTCCAGCACTGGTAACAGCTATGTTGCATTACGAAATAAGTTAATTTAATATTATTGGGACGGTATAATATTAATTGTACAGTGAGCAGACGGCTGACAGCTACAGGTCACCACAGAGGCCCTAAATCTATCATGGCATAGAGCTGGAATGCATTTTTATGAAATATATCAAATATTAGATGAAAGATTATGCATTTTCCCCACCTAAATATATTTAACTCTTAGTATGCATTGTTTAGGAGACAACATCCGAGAGTTTTTGCTGAGTCTGCGGTACTTTCGCATATTCATTGCTCTTTGGAACATTTTCATCATGTTTTGCATGATCTTGTGAGTATTCATTTACTATAGAGGTTTTCAACTTTCATGCTCTCAAAATAATTTTTGTGGAGAGTTGTTGCAGATTTTAAGTGTTCTCTTGTTTGTTTTCAGGTTATTTGGATCATAGATTGCTGTAACATCGAGGATCACGACAGACACAGCATTGGGTGGATTTATTGTAATGGGTTTTTTAGTGTGGGATGTCTTGTAACATGTATATTTTGTACAGAAGTGTGTGATTAATATTGCTTTTATTTCCTGGGAGTCAAATGGGGACAGAACACATGGAAACTACACTTTTGTTTAGATAGTTTAAAGCAGAGCTATGCATGCAGAAGACTTTGAATGGTTGGTGCTTAGTACCTTATACAAATCCTGTCAGTTATTTTAGTGGACGTACAAGTCGCTAATGTAAAACCTTTGTGACCATTCATAAAATAAAGCTACTGCTTGGTTGACATGAACGAATGCTTTAAGCTGTAGAATATTTAATTGTGGTGTTAAATGCATAAAAAAAAAAAAAAACCTTGACCAAAAAAACCCCAACCTCTTTAAATTCCTGTATTTTAGACACTTAACCTACGGTAACTATACAGGTTAATGTTTTTGCATTTTAATTTTGCTCAGTTTGAATAGATATGCTAGTTTGAATGTCCCCCTAGACATTTCACTGATAGTCAATTTATTTCTATAGCACATTTAAAAGCAACAGTTGCACCAAAGTACAGTATATAAAAGCATAAAACATGCTTGCACTATACATTTGACCTTTAAGGTCACAGATGAGACGCAAAGAACAAGTTTCCATAAATGCAAAGTCAGTTCATGGTTTAATAGTTTTATTGTAAATGGAAAAGAGGTAACTGCCAGCTGCAAGACTTAATCTACACTTACATACAATAAACAAGATACAAGCGATAATTGGTGTCGCATTCTGAGAAAATTAAACTTAAATGACTCTAAAAATAGCATGTTGGAACACTAGTTGGTCAAAATAAAAGCAACTTTAGTACTCCAAGTTTTTCCCCTCCCTATAGCTGGTAAACGCTAGACTGCTTGGAGAAAACCCATCGTGTACTTCACTGCGCCACGTGGGTTTGGCACTGAAGGGCCTTCAGGGGCACAGATCGCTCAAGCTCCTAGAAAGAGGAAGAAACCATTGAATTTAAGTTGGAGAACAGAAAAATAAGATGCACAATCTTGGAGGAAAAGCAGCCGCACACACACGTCTTATTTACCTATATGTGGCCATTCCTCAAGGGTCATTGTGTGAGGTCCTCTTGAAATACAGAATTCTTCCTTTTTGGAAAAACAGAAGGATTTAAGAACGAGAAACGCACCACTACACTGTATGCAAAGCAATTCTGATGGTGCGTCAGAAGAATTGGCTTAAAGTTTAGAGCAAATGTCAACACTATCGATCTGCTGGGGAAAAAAGATAAGTCATCATATGCACCGGGTAAACGGCAACCAAATGTGCCAAGAACATGCTCGGCCTCACCTGTTTTGGAGAGTTAAAGACTCATGAAACAAAGTCTGATGAATTTAAGGTCATCCATTTGGCGCCAGTATGACCTGTGGGGATAGTAGTAGTAGTAAAGGTCAATGACCTTCCAAAACGTGAATATCAGATTGTGGCAACTATATGGTTGCTCAGATCATTTGGCTTATTTTGCTATAAAAAGGTCAACAGAGTCGATCTGCTGGGGAAAAAAGATAAGTCATCATTGCTACCAAGAGTTTTAAAGCAAAGTCTAGAATAAATCTAAACTCACCGAAATCTGAGTAAGCACTACCGGAAAACTCCATGGTCCAGTAACCCACATACTGTAAAACAAACAAAACACTGTAGTGAAGTTCATTACACAGTTGCTCAGATAATGGCCACTGGAAATAATCTACTGCAAAGTCGCTTAAATAATCGCCAATAGGCAATGTTGAAACAATTTAATAATGCAAGTAACTTGTGTTTATCCATCTTTCTAAATCATATGCACTATAATACTAAACCAGTCAAGCTTTCATTGTCTATAACCTTCCCACGTGCACCGAACAAGAGCCACGTGGTCAGCGCAGAACTACACCAAAATCCTTTTAGTTTTTAGTCTTACAACTTTAGCACTGTGCATATTTTGGTAAAACAGTTACAGGACGTGTTCTTTTCTTAGCTCTTCTAGTAGCCAAATTAAGAACAAGAAAAGAAATAACAAAGTGAACACCACTTACCCTTCACAAGGAGGACGGAACTGGGAAGAACGAGCACGCGAACCAGCATTTTATAGTCTACGCGCATGCGCAGTGAGAGTGTGTTGCGATGACGTCAGGTTCCAACATATCATCGAAAATAATATGTATTATTAATGCTCCAGGGTTTCTCTTTGCTTTTCAGGGATGTACTGTTTGGCTTCTTTAATATACAAAAAGATAAAATTAATGAATATTTTATAATTAACCTATTATTATTTCTTGCAAAGTTTCATATTCACCGCAGTAAGTTCTCTCATCAAAATCCTTTATTTATTGTTTTTAAAAAAAGAGGTTCAACAGTATATCCAAGCTATTTCAGCTTCCAAGAATCTTAAAGCTCTTAAGACTAATTTATTTAATCTTTTTTGACTTATTTTGTTAAACTTGGTTTTGGATTATTTACTTATTGTTACATACATCTAGAAATGGTGCTGCTTTGCATGTAAAGTCACCTCTTTGTACATAATGTTGATATTTTCTGTACTTTTATCTTTGTTGCCTTGGCATTAATAATAATAAAAAAAATATATGTATTATAAATCGTTCCAGCATTCAAAGAATATTTACCATCATTATTATAAAATGTTAAAAGATTTTAAAATAATTGTTTGCTTTTTAGATGGTTAAAAAATTACACTACTATATCTATAAAAAAAATCTAATATTTGCAACATAACTATATTGACCGTTTGCTGGTTGCCATTCAATTTCTATGTGAATGTTTTCCATAATTTGTCCGAAAGGTGGCAGTAAAGCTCAATTTGAAGTTAAATACAGCCTGTAATGAATTGTGTTTTTCAAGAGTTCTATGTGAACTTTATTCAGTCGAGATTTGTACTTTTCAGAAGAATTATGCTTTTATTCAGTGCCTCAAACCACAGAAACGTTGCGCATAATCGCTTTAACATCATTATTAATTAATAAACATATTCTTTACATAGTATAACCATTGCAAAACATCACCAAACACTTTTCGCCCGATACAAATAATAGCATTTTTAATAATAATAATAATTCAAGTAGGCTCTCTGTGGGGGCAGATCATGGTCACGCACCGTAGGGCAATTAGCCCCTGTTTGTATGATCACATTTGCACATATCTTGTGTTTTGTAAATCGAGTACATACAGAGCGCGACTGAATGTGTTGTCCGCACATAAAGGCGTCTCCCAGCTCTTTGTTTCAGCACAAAGAAACTCAGATCGTGAATTATCAGTCGTGGGATTATCTCCCATCAACACCTTCCCCTGAAAGTGTCTCTGGTGCAAACCTTCCCTTCAAAACGTGTGAAGTGCCGCTTTTAGTCTGGCTCAACCTTTGTAATTATGCAGATTCTAAAATTAATGATTAATGCACGTCTTTGTTTATTTATTTTGATAGTTTTACTTTTTAAATGTATTGAGGTGATTTTTAAAAATCTAATTTCGAATATATTTGAGCAGATTATCCAAAGTGATTTCTGGATTAGCAGAAGTGATTAATGCAAATATAGAATAGTAACCGGTCTGATGGCTAAATAGCTGGTTTAATTGACTGCTTGCTTTGTTTGCTGCATGATTTAGTTTGAGAGATCCCACACGTTCACATGTTTGGGGATTAGTTTAATGTTGCCTGATTTCTGGCTTGTTTAAACTAGGTGTGAGGACTCAAGCTCTTAAATTCCCTGGGAGTTTTAGATTTCTTTTTGTTTCATCTAACTTTTCTGACTTTTACTTCATACGTTGGCTTTACGTGATCAAATAATGTTGATTAAAGTCGATGCCTTGTTATTTCCTGACGGTGTACATTTAAACACACACAGCAGGTCTTGCTAATTTAAGTACACATTAAGATCTCAAAAAGAGGAGAGGCAGCTTCAATATGTTTTTTACATTCTTTATGGGCGGGCCTGTTCTCTTCTGGGTAGCCTAACCTTAGTGGGCCACCCTCATCACAGGGCCCGGGACAGCTTTCCAGGTTGTCCCCCCACCCAAACTATCAACCCCCACCCTAGCACAGCTCAGGTCTGCAGAGGAAAAGTGTCAGGGAAAGACTAGTAGAGTTGATGAGATCACTGGTGCCTTTCAGCATGGGCAGTATGTATGAGCTAACCTGGGTGTGGGACTCGTTTGACCTTTTGGCCAACGCAGACTGCAAGCACAGCAGGAGGGTGGTGCTGGTTGCCAGACTGGTGTCTCCAGGCTCCAGCACAGGGAAAATAGGCCCTAACCACAGCAGGTGGCCAGCAACATGCCAGATCGCCATGCTGGAGCTGTCATTGCATTGTCTTTCCGATTCCTGTCATGACTTGCCTGATGTCTGTTCCCTACTCAGACAGAGATTAAGGCAGAGGGAGAGTGAAACATGTTTAACCCGTGGTGGGCTACAGGTCAAGGATGTGCTGGGGTTTGCATTGATCAGGTCAGACGGGTAAGGCTACAATTATTAACCTCGAGAAAATAAAGCAGAATTCTGTTATGGAACTGAGTAACGGGGAGTTTATCCCAAAATACCACAGTTATTGTTACTACTGTAAAACAATTATTTAAACAATATTTTAAACACATTTTCTTTTCTTTTTTTAGTTGACTATATCTCAATTTTATTGTGATAATAATAACTATAACATATTTTTGCAAGGTTTGCCATATGAACTGAATCCCGCAGCATTAATAACCCAATCAATTCACATGTGTGACCAACATTCAGTTTTTAGTTTAAAAAAAGATTTACTTACTTAAACTTTATTATTTAACTGTATGTACTTAATGATTTAATACAAATGATGAGCAGTAGCATCACTTTTAGGTGGTGTAAATAGTCACATGACGAGGCAAAGTCTTCTCACTTTAAAAAAGCTAATTATTTAGCCCATTTACTTACAGTTTGCATCACTGAGATATAAAAGCGGTAAAACTGATCCATAATTATAATACAAAAAATAACCATGGTTTTATTATAGCTACTAGTGTTGTAACTATGTTTTTTTTGGTGCATTGATTGCCATTTGTATAACCACAGTTTTACTACAATTACCATGCTTAGTGTAGCAAAACCAAATTTGATGTTACTATGGTACACATGGCGCTTTCCTTTTATTTGTAGTAAAACCATGGTTAATGTTCATGGTAGCTATTTGTAGTAAAACTGTTTAATCTGGAGAAGAATAAAAACGACATGGTTACTATACACTTTTACTATAATAAAACACGGCTAATTTTCGTGACATACAAATGTACTAATCAGAACAAAACTAGTTGGTTTATGTTGTTGTGTGGTTAAAGACAGCCCATGTGCGCGCGCCCCACCCACGAGCTGCAGCGGGCTATTTAAAGCGTGAGACCATCAATGCAACATTACACATCATGCTGGATTATTAAACGCAGTCAGTGTATTTAAAACCAACTCAACTTCGTCATAGCACTAAACGAAGAAGCTCAGGACGGATTCTTTATTATCTTTATTAAATATGATTCCAGTGCAGCTGATCTCAGCTTTGATAGTGGCGTGTGGTTGCAGCGCGCAAGCAAACTTCAGTCTGGATAATGACATTCAGTCCAGCTTCCTCCAGCGACGGCTGAAGAGCCAGGAGCGCAGGGAGATGCAGCGGGAGATCCTCTCCATCCTCGGGCTGCCGCACCGACCCCGTCCGCTCCTGCAGGAGAGGCACACCGCGGCTCCCATGTTCATGCTTGATCTGTATAATAACGCCATCCTGGAGGACTCTTATAAACCGGCGTACAACACCCCAGGACCCCCGATGCTGACCCAACAGGACAATCGCTTTCTCAGTGATGCCGACATGGTGATGAGCTTTGTCAATCTGGGTGAGCACCAGTCTTTAAAACAATAGTTTTTAAAAAAGTCCTAAAGATTGCAAATGGGATTTTTTTATTTGGTTCCAGCCATGATTGAAACCTTAGATCAGTTATCAGATTCTACTTTAATCAGTTCATCAAAGAAGATCTTACCTGTTTCTAGATGAATGCCATTATTCTCCCTCTTCTTATCATAAATCATTTTGGCTGTAGGCTGTATTCTTGAGAACTATGACTCTTTGGCAATGAGTCTTTCCCCTCTTTATTCTAATAGTTGTTAAAAAAGACTCCTGGCCGTTTATTTTAATGATAAAATGATACTAGCA
This sequence comes from Barbus barbus, assembly GCF_936440315.1. Classification (NCBI taxonomy): domain Eukaryota; kingdom Metazoa; phylum Chordata; class Actinopteri; order Cypriniformes; family Cyprinidae; genus Barbus; species Barbus barbus. Next base: position 22,226,403 of record NC_136715.1, on the reverse strand, counting down.
GTCATTTGGCATTATTTTGTTAATATATTCTATTTCATATATTATATTCTAAATTATATTTAGGTATGAATGAGATTATGTATGTTATTAATCATAGTTCATATCTAATATTTTAGCTCAATGTGTTCAGAAAATTTATCCCCAAATTTAATAGCAGCTAAATGTATTTATTTACTTTTTTCCCCCGCTGCTGTCCATCAGTCATTTCATACACAAATAATGTGTGTTTTGCAGTATTTATTTCCATTTCCGAGAGATTGAGAAAATGTGATTTATTATTGTTATAATCATTATTATTATTATCATTTACTTTTTTCGAAATTGACTTGTTCAACACAGTTAAATATAACGGCAGCATGCAGTTTCCACAGAATCCCCTCAAAGCTTTAAGACCTGGGGTTTAACGGGGCTTTGTTTCGCATGACTAGGATTTAAGGGAGGCATTTTTGAAGGGCAGTAGACATGGAGGGTCACATACATCATCCAAACACTCTTGCTTTCAAGACTAGACCTTAGTGTGTGTTAAGTGTGTGTATGTGTGCACTGTAAAAAAATTCAAGCCGTTTCAAACTAGTTCCACAGAAATGTTATGTTCAATCAATATCTTACGTCTAAGTGTTATCTGAATTGTTATTTTTTAGTTGGCTAAACCTTTACTGAACTAGTTTTATAGTCCATTCAACTAAAATGTTGTAATTGGTCAAACATTTAGAAGACTTCAGCAAGTTATTCAAGTTTACAGCAAGTTTACTCCATGTGTTTTATATGTTACCTCTACTAAGATTTATTATTTGGCAATTATTGTAAGAAATAAATAAACATAATATTTGTATAGTTTAACAAAGTTATTAAAAATTATTAAGTGGTGTTTATCAGTCACTAAAAACACACACATTACAACACATAATAGCCTTTATTTAATAACAATCTCCATTTATAACATTTTTCATACAGACTAGAGGAATGAAGAAAGTCACCTACATCTTGGATGGTCTGAGGGTCCGTAAATTAACAGCAAATGTTCATTTTTGGGTGAACTATCCCTTTAAACCTCCAGTTGACAAACATTACATCTGTAATACAACTAAATCAGTTTAAACTTTGAACTAAGAAAAGAAAGACTAAAATAAGAAACTAAACAAGCTAAACAAAATATTACATTTACAAATATTACTACTGTTCACAATTACATCTTTAAAATGAGGCAGAAGTCAAACAAAAAAAATCAGTATATAAAATCGTCACCTTTATTTATATAGCGCTTTATACAAGACTGATTGTTTCAAAGCAGCTTTAAAGAGTCAAACAGGAAAAAAAAATAGTTTGTCAATAATGCAAGAGTCATTTTTCCAGTTAAAGTCAGTTCATTGGTGATTCAGCGTTGACATCATCCAGTTCAGCTCTCTTCTAATAATGTCTGTGCAATCAGCCAAGTGTCCCCAAATAAGCAACCCAAAGGCTTGGAGAAACCAGGCACAGTCAGAGGGGCAGTTCTCCTCTGGCCAGACGAAGCCAGCATGGCGTGGTTTAATTCTAGGCTGCAACACAGCTCAGATTGAGCAGAGGATTGTCTGGTTCTCGTGGTCTTGTCCCGATGGCCAACGAGGTCTTCAGAGGGGATCTGTCTCTGGAGCTCATCTAGCTGACATGATCTCCGCTGACATTCAGGGCTGTAGAGGTCATCTCCAGGTGCTGGTCCACCATCTGATCTGGATACGGACTGGATCTGTGTGGCTATACCTCGGAATAACAATGAAACAGACTAATATTAGCATAGATGCCACTGAGAACAATAAAGCACATTATAATTGTGGAAAAAACTCATTTACACACATTACCTGGAATGAAAACAATAAACTCCTAGTGTCTTGAAAGTACACACAGTATTGCAGTGGAGCGGTCTGGTCACGAGCCACGAGCACCAATGAAACCTTTGGCCACATCCTGATGGAGAAAGAAAAGTACATTTTAAGTTCAAAGAATGAAATGATGCCTTTTAAATCATTTACAATGTAACAGTTAATTACAAATCTATTCCACAATCCATTGCACAACAGGGAGCATTGATGCTGACTGGATTTGTAATAGTACATGTACATTTCATATTATAGGGCTAAGTTACCTTAAATAGCATACAAATAATATCCAAATATAACGGTCCTGCCTGTTGTTGATAATACCAATGGTGACGTTTTACAAAACGATTGCTCAGTTGTCCCAGTGTTTACTGAGCCACGGTCTCTTTACCAGTGCAGGAACTCATGTGCACTATCTACTGATTCACTATCTAGGGAACTGACTGCCCTTACCAAAAAGTACTATACTTCAAGTCTATTTTTATTAAGTATACTTAAGTAAAGTTCAAGTATATTTTAAGTATACTTTATTTAGTAAGTATACACAAATATCAGTGTACTAGTAGTATACTTGTAAGTGTACTATTTCAATACTCCTTGGGACTAAATTGGCCCACTTTCTAGTATAAAAGTATGCTTTTAAGTATACTTTAAGTATAACAGTAGTAAGCTTTGAGTACACAACAAGTTTACATCAAAGTTTTTAGCTTGTACTGCAACTATACTAAAAGTGAACTTATAGGTACACTGATAGTTTACTAATTAAATACTTGTAGTAGCATTTTAGTATACTTATAGAAGTATAGTCTCATAAACTACTAGTTTAGAAGTTTTATACTGCAAGCTTTCTTTAAGTGAACTTCACATCATACTTTAAGTATACTACTATGTCCCTATTTAGGTATTAATTGTGTTGTATGAATATCTGAACATACAAAACATCAAAAGAAAGAACAGGGTATCTGCTTGTAAACAAAAACATTTTATTCTAGCTTCATGCATTCATTTTTAAACACTTGAATGTGGGTAAGTTTCATAAATAAAAAATAAAGAAATAAACAACATTTTGAACAAAAAGCTGAAAAAAGAATATGAATTGGATTCAGAATGATAATCAAAACGTAGATGGAGTCGATCAACGCCCCAAAGCTTGACAGTCATTATTACCTCTTCATTGGTCGATGTTTTATTGCATAATGTTACACAGTTTTGATGTTTTTTTAAAAGGTGGAAGCATGTTGTTTTGGTTTCTTCTTCACTACAGAAGTTCTGTACAGAAGATGTGTACTAGCGCCCCCTCAAATATATATCTCAAATATATTTAGACCTTTTCTAAGTATAAGTCAAGTATACTTAAATGTCATTTTAAGTATATTTCTGAGAAGTACATATAAAGTAGACTAAAAGTATACTTTCCTATTTTTAAGTTTAAAAGAAGTATACTAATAGCACACTTGAATAAACTTCTTTTTCGTAAGGGTGAGACGCTTTGAACGGCCATGTGAAACGATTCAGTTGTTCATTTTTGTTCAGAACGACGAACTTCTCTTCAGAAGCACCATTCACGAGAACAGAAATGCCGTGTAACGTTAATCCGCCCTGTTTGATAGAGACGGGGGTAGCTGCTGAAATGAGGCGTTCCGAAAGGTGAATCAGTACAACAAAATCTACCCCTAACCCTACCCCCACACCCTGACAGACAGCTTTGTCGACCAATCATTAAGACCTTTCGCCACGCCCCTAACTTTCGCCACGCCCCTACCTTTCACCACGCCCATTGCTCAAGCCTGCAGTTATCCCGACTTGGTTTGATAAGAGTCATATTTCACCGTGGCTTCTGGCTTGTTGTTAGTCACGTTTAATGTCGTCTTTTTACTTCACTTCGTCTTTATACACGCAAAAACCCATTCAACACCCCCATGTTAACTTCAAATGAGTGCATTACTGTGGTTAACGTTAGTCCTATTAAGCATAATGGCTTATATAATAGAGAAAGGCCGTGCGATCTCTTCATATCTTTTCACATCACGGAAACACAAAAATATCATCCAACACGCCAAAATTAGCTAAAATTCATGGTAACGCTTTATTTCGATAGTCCACTTTAGACATTCTACTAACAGTAAGTAACTTTGCAACTACATGTCAACTAGCAATCATTAGAGTATTAGTAGACTGTCTGCTTATTATCTTCTAACACTTTATTTTGATGGGTCCACAATATACAACATACTGACCATGAGAAACTTTGCAAGTATGTCAACTTATTCTACTAACCCTAAACATACCCTACTGAGAGTTAGTAGACATGTAGCTGCAAATTAAGGAGAATTAGTTGACATGTAGTTACAAAGTTACTTATAGTTAGTAGAATGTCTAAAGTGGACTATCGAAATAAAATCTAACCAAATTCATTATTGTAACACAGCTTTTAACATTAACGTTAAGTGTTTTATGGATTAAACAAGGGCTAATTTACTTGTGGCATTCCCTTCACTTAAATTACATATCATACAACGCTTATTCAGTGTCTTTATATATGCTGTATGTTTGTGTATAAATATATATGTTTTAAATAAAACATTTACACCTTTTTAATATATGTTTTGATAAATTCAGTCTAACGTTAAAGTCCACGTGAAATCAAAATTGACTATATTTTTTTTGTTAGCGCACATTGCTAACAATTCATCCATGTCATTCCACAAAAAAAAATTGTTTGCCTTCGAAAAATCGAATATGTTGCATGATTTTCTCGTAAAAAGTAGTCTAAAAAATAACATTTATTTAGTGCGACTTATGCGTGAACTTGACAAGATGGCGGCGCTGTTTCTCCCGCGAAGTCACTCACGTGCAGAATGATCTCAGTGTGGTCTGGATTTGTTTTCATTAGTTTAGTCAACATTTAGCACCATGGATTTGAAAATAACCATTCATTTAATGTTTTTAAAATATATTTGTGCAGACTTAATCTAACATGTCTTCTCAACTAAGCCCAAGTAATAACATTAGTTCAGCTCAAATATTTCTGCCCTTCCAACATTTTGTTAATTGGATTTATTTACAGTATTTGCTAAAAAGAGATTTTGAATATTTGAATGACGGGGCATTGATTGTAGGCCGAGGATGTAAATCTGGATGTAAATGTAGCTGTGTGTAACTAATGATGCAAATGTTTTTGCAAGTGTGTGTATTTATTAAGTTCAGAAAGGCATGATCTGGTCAGTGACTTCCAGTGATTTCTTAAACCCAGTTACTGTCTTTGGTATTCCAATGCACTGAAAGTGACCATACAGCATCAGTATCTTCCAGCACAAATGACAGCTGCAGTTTATGCTGTGTTTAGAAGTGGAAAATAATGCACGTGTTGGCTGACCTCTTGGGAATTTCATCAAAAGTTTTACACATTTTACGAGAGGGCAGGTTTATGATGTGTTTGGAATCTGTGTTGGACGGGGTGATCGGGCGGGTGTAGTTTTCTTTTTGATGACTAGCAGAGACATTTCCTCCATCTGTTGAGTTATGTGTCAATATTGGCATGCCTGTAGTAAACATCTATCTATCTATCTATCTATCTATCTATCTATCTATCTATCTATCTATCTATCTATCTATCTATCTATCTATCTATCTATCTATCTATCTATCTGTCTGTCTGTCTGTCTGTCTGTCTGTCTGTCTGTCTGTCTGTCTGTCTGTCTGTCTGTCTGTCTGTCTGTCTGTCTGTCTGTCTGTCTGTCTGTCTGTCTGTCTGTCTATCTATCTATCTAGCAAGCACCTTAGCACACGTCTATAAAAAGACATGCATCCCTTCAAATCTCTCTTCAAAATATACTAAAGGTTTATATAACCTTCAAATTTCAAACTGTTCATGTATCAAACTACACCATGTTTATATAACCTTCAAACTGTTTTAATCTTCTAGGCAAGGCTTTATTAGGCCAAAAATCCAAATCGGTCTTGACAAACGTTTTCCTTTTCATATTATGGTGTAAAAAGTCCTGTACGACCTGGTTTTTGCTTTCAAGTTCTGTTTTTATTTTTTAACTCTTAAACAATGCTTTGTCATCAAAGTTTGCTACTTTTCTAGTTTTAATTTGCAAAGAGGTTGTGTTTTCCAGCAACCTGGCTGTGACCTTATAGTGCAGCTTTTGGTAAAAATGACTCTTGTTTTCCATGTTTATCGGAGATTGACACAAATACTAATGCTCCTACTAAGAAAACTGAAAAAATCCACCACAGTCTTTCTTACCGGAATCAATTACAAGACCTGGCCTTGTAGATCTTAAACTAAAAGAGCTGAATTAAGTTTTTGACATGGAGCATAAGGCCTATATAAGATAAAAGTCAACCAAGATTACCATAACTAAACATAAACAAATAGTGATTGCTTATGTGAATTGTTAATCCAAGTTCCAGCGAACTCTAAACTCAGTGTCGAAGCATGCACAACAAGCAGCGTACAAATCCACCTGTTTATGTTCATAAGCCGATTTTAAAGAAAGTAAGCAGATCTTCTATCAGATTTCTTGCCTCGGCACCAAAAGCCGATTAGACATCCAATTAGTTTTTCAGCCCGCTCAGAAAACACACTTTTCATTGTCTGATGTTTAGCATTCAGCCTGGAATTTAGACAATAGAACATCCTGTTATTGACTTCTAAAGTCCATTTTTGTAAACACAGTTTTTAATTTTTTTTCATGATCTTTGAATGGTTATTTATGTGCTTTTTTAACCAAATGTTGATATCCGCAATAAAATGCATCCGACTGATTAATTGCCATAATTAATTCGATTAAAATCTTTAATTGATTGATAGCCCATATCCCACAGCGGAAAAGGCTTACGCTTGCATCTGTGAGTGTAATGACTGTTTTTACTCAACAGAGATTATAACAATTAAAACTTTTTGTTCTGCCAAGTGTATTGGCTCTCTTTCCAGTCCCCAGATCAAGAGCTAAGTGTTAAAACACAGCACATGGTGCGGCATGCATATCTGATCTTTGCATCATATGGCCTTTCACATAAACACACCAAACCTTACAAGCAATTATTGCCCTCATAAAATACCCATGTTTTCGTTTCCACTGTTTAATTGCGGTCAAACAAATGACTTGCTATTTTGAGTATGTGCATGCCTCAGAGTTCTTCCTCTCCGAGTGCTTCCCCCAATAATCATGCTCTCGCAAGACAGTGAGAAGTTGGAAAAAACTCAAATGCATCACTGTTCCCTAGCAGTTGATGTCATGAATTTACAGACAGGATGTTCATAAAATTAAGAGTAATCATCATAATAGATTCCCTGCATACCTGCAGGAGGTCACTTGAAAAGCTTGGACTGGGTGGAAGGGTGGAACTCAAGGATGACATATTGGTTGTAAAAGCTGCACAAAACCTCCAGGAAATGTTTATGCCACCATCAGGCTGGAAATTCTGAGGATCGGCTCAGCTGGGTTTGGGCTGGGTTGATACAACACAGGGGTTAAGTCAGTGTTGACCAAGACTTCATTATAATTTTTTTCCTCTGCACTCATTGAGATACTTTATTTTAGTCTTTCTTTCTGTTTATGGACGTGGATTAGCATAGATTAAGATGACAAAAAAAGAGGAAATGAGGCCTAGACTATTAAAAAGACTGGCTTTGAACAGTTTGAACTTTCATGCTGGCTAATGCTGGAGTGGTGCTGTTCAAACTGGCCTCTTTGGTGAAGCTGCTTGAGAAGTCTGCTGGTGATCCCAGCATCCACTAACCAACATATGCTGGTCTTTTCAACAGGATAGGGACAACCTTCTCCCAGATGTGGTCAACCATGTCTGGAATACTTGGGACAAGCCAGATGCTTCTTCCTCATTCGGAATTAGATTATTTTACCACAGTTAACAGGTCTCTCAGGTTAGCGAGGAGCCACCAATATACAGGCTGAATGTGCATGTGTATCCATTACGTATATGTATATGCGGGGCACCGTTGGTTTCCGGGCCAGGCCTTTAACAGAGCTTTTCTTGTGGTTGGCACATGTGTGTGATTGAAGTCTATGGTGGGTGGGTGCAGGGCCTGTGGTTTCTCCCCCAGCTTCGGTCCCCAGGGTACCCAGTGCCCAGATCAATCACCGGCTTTTGGAAGCAAACATTTCTTTTTTGGACACAGTGATGTGGGTGAGGCAATCAAGCGTAAGCGCTCAGTGTGACTCCACAGTGTTTCTGACAGAATGAAGTCTGGTACAGTGACTTATGCTGTGGTGTCAGTGTGTGTGCTCATTGGTTGGCAGCGGTACTATGAAGTCAAATGAGACAAAAGAAAAACTCGTAGTTTGCTTTCAGACCGAACCAAATTTAGATGATTTTTTAACCAGCTCACACATATGTGTCTCACACACAGTTAGCCGAGGCAGGAAATGTTACATCCTAAGACTAGAAATATATTGTGCACAAGTTTGCAAGCACAGATTCATAGACATTTTTCCTGTAAAATTCCAATTAATATGAGCTCATGAGCGTTTTAACATTTTAAGGCAATATGTAAATTTATCAGACACTCAAAATAGACCTCAATTACATAATAAACATATATTTAAATAATTAAATTCAGTATGCTCAGATGTTCTGTTACATATATCTGAAGGTTCTCTAATATGGAAAAATACAATCAAAAAATGTCACACTTCAAACTATTAAAAGGCTTTTATTCAACTGGCTGGTTTATGATATAAAACATAAAAAAACATAAAATAAAGATACTATTAATAATGGGCTGCAAACCCACAGCTGTGAAGGAGACACCTTGAAGAAGACATTTGTGGCCAAAATGCCACAAATAATATAAAACATTTTTAAAAACTTCTTCTATATAATGAAGTACACTCTTACTAAAGGTGCTTCACGATGCCATAGAACAGGGGTAGGCAACATCGGTCCTGGAGTGCCACTGTCCTGTAGAGTTTAGCTCCAACCCTAAAGAAACACACCTGAAGCTAAGGTCTTCAGAACTACTAGGGCTACAGGCAGGTGAGGTTTTTTTCAGGGTTGGAGCTAAACTCTGCAGGACATCGGCACTCCAGGACCGACATTGCCTACCCCTGCCATAGAAGAACCTTTTTGTCTAAATGGTTCCATAAAGAACCTTTAACATCTGAAGAACCTTTCTGTTTCACAAAAGGTTCTTTGTGGAGAAATAAGGTTCTTTGGATTATTTAAAGAACCTTTGACTGAATGGTTGTTTGTGGAACCAAAAATGGTTCTTATGCAGTATGGCATCACTGTGAAGAACTTTTTAAGCACCTTTATTTTTAAGAGTGTGGCTGGTTGAATAAATTACTTATACTATTTGAATGATGAAAGTATAATAGAAATTACTTTTTCTTCAAGGACAGTTACATTATAATATAGTATATACTGCCCATTATATTTATCTTCCCCTTTTCTGTAGTGGATCTAGATGAAGACCTCCTTCTCTATCATCAGCACCACAGAGAGTTTCGTTTTGACCTGTCCCGCATACCGGTGGGAGAAACCGTGACAGCTGCGGAGCTCCGCATCTACAAGGACTTCATACACGAGCGCTATGAAAATGAGACTTTCAGTGTTAGTGTGTTCCAGGTACTCCAACAGAAGCCCAAAAGGTATGTCATTATAAAATGCATAAAAAATAATAATTGTATTTGGCCATTCAGTCCTTGACATCATATAGAACATTATTTGTTCAACTGTGAATGATTCAATCGCTCATGATATTCCAAAATGTAATTAATTGCTTCATTTTAGAAACCATATTCTTTTTAGCTGACTCCCATCTCAGCCACTCCTTTCCAACATCCTGGTCCATTGTTGTACCTAACACCCACTTTCATGATCCAATTTATTCCCTGTTCTACTTTAAAATATGTCTGATTATGCACGTAATGTAAGTTTTTCACATTGACTTTGGATGTGCATCTGTTTGCCCTTGGCAGTTAATTGTTTGGTTATTTATTGTGTAAGTCAAGGATATAATTTTTCAGATATGTAAAAGCTAATTCATGATTTTGGTATGTTCTAGTTGGTTGGGTTCTTTTTAAAGAATATTATGCAAAGGCCTGCAGGCATAATAAAAAAAACAAAGAGAAATGTCTGAAATGAAACATGTGCCACCACCCACACTTTTTAGCCTAAATGTAGGAGGGATGGACTTACACACACACACACACACACTGATTTTGTCTGCCCAACGGTACATGTCTAGTGCCAGGGCTCCCACAGAATTCCTGAATCTGATTTACGGTGTGGCCGCTAACAAGCAGAGAGAGCAGCCGCCATTACAAAGCCATTACTGTCAATTATTGAGATGCACAGTCCTCAGTGGAAGGGAGGTTCTCCGCCTTGGACATCTGGAGAAACACCCCATTCCTCCACCCGAAATGATTTCCCCTTCATTCCCTCATCCTTGATCACACCTCCTTGGAAAGTTTCTGATTGTGTCCATAAAGCGGAGAACCTGAAGAAGTCCTCCAGGTGAGACATGCTCAGACAGACTGTCTCTCTTGAGGTCTCCATTGCTTGTTCTAAATTACAAGCACACTAAAGCATTATCCACCCCCGACGCACACATTCCCTGTGAAGACCACCCATTGTGAATCATCCTTCCTGCACCTCTCCTATTGTCATGCAGAGACGGCTTGCCCCGTTGATGCGCACAGACAGCAAGGCGACTAGACAGGAGGAACATAAAGACCTAGTCTCTTGTTGGCCTCAAGGTCTGAAATCTTACCTGTAAGTCAAGTCATTGTTCTGGAAAGCCATCCAGAAGCCCTGTTTTCCTCACCGGAGGACAATCTGATCTCTGAAACATCACATTTAATAAGAGGGAACTTTGACGCTGTCTTGGGAACATGTTGTTGCCTGTTGCAGTGTCAGTTGTTTTTGACTTCATGGCTCGTATCAGCCAGACCTCAAGTTCTTATCTCATGGAGTAGAGCTTATTTTGTGATATCTGTATCTGAGAAGGACAACAAGTCCCGGCGTGTCATGGCATTTTCACATCTCATTTCTGCAGTTTGTAAACTTGTCTGCAGAGAAAACCTCAGTGATGCTAATAGTAGCTCAAATTTGACTACATTATGTGAACGAGGTGTTTTTAAACAACTGAAGTGTATTTAACAGTAGTGGACATTTAATGTGTGGTCATATTTACATTGTCAGACAATTTTTTTTGCAAAATCTAATAATTTCAATGGGAATCTACACAATCAGGAATTTCACATTAGATCAAAAGTTTTCACCAGGCAAATTTCACAGCAGGTTTAAGTTAGACTTTCGGATTTGCCACGTTGACCATCAGTTTGAAAGTTATTTCTGTGTGAGCTGTGCTTTATGCATTATTGACAACAGACAATCAACCTTTTTTATCCATTAAATTGTATGAAATTGACGCCACCATTACTTTCAATATGAAACGTCGATTTAGACCAATAATCTAGCATTGCGTTTTTGGGTTTAGCATGGGTAAAGAGCACTAATGTAAAACCTAGGTGTTTTTTTATTATTGTTTCAGTGATCATATCCACTTTTTGCGTTTGTAGTAAAGAGCTATTGATCCATATATGACCTCTTTGTAGGGAGCTGTACCTGCTAGACTCGCGAGTGGTATGGGCGGCAGAAGATGGATGGCTGGTATTTGACCTCACGGTCACCACTAACCACTGGGTTATAAACCCAGGTCAGAACTTGGGACTGCAGCTCTCTCTGGAAACCGCATACGGTGAGCATCTTCAAATATTAAGAGATCTTTATAACACAACCTGCCAAACTACCATCCTAAACAGTCACATGGCCATTTGGGATAGGTGATTTTCTGGACACCCAAACAGTTGAAAAAGTATTCAAATTATTAGAATGACATGACATTTAGAATTTCAGAATTTTATGAATTCTAACTCATGGACAGAATAGCTTGCAACTCACTGTCGCCCTCTGTAGGTGAAAGAATGAACCCAAGGAGATCAGGTCTGGTAGGCAGCACTGGACCTCAGAGAAAGCAGCCATTTATGGTGGCGTTTTTGAAAGCGTCAGGAATCCATCTCCGTAGTGTTCGCTCAGCATCGGGAAACAAACAGAGGGGTCACCACCGCTCTAAAACCCCCAAACCTGGTGTCGCACCCAGCCAGGTGGCTTTGAAGACAGCTGAGGCCGCAGGTAACACTTTTTTACTAAATTTGTGTGTTAGTTCATTGCTGTAATTTCATTTTCAGGCTTTTTAATTTCTACCAGACATATATAGCTTCATACTTAATAAACATACAGTTTATTAACGTGTTATTAACAAAAGTGCTACATATTTATTCTTCCTCCTGTTCATTGCAGAGGGTGCCAGTATAGACCCCAAACAGGGCTGCAAGAAGCATGAGCTCTATGTCAGCTTTAGAGATCTGGGATGGCAGGTACTGTGATCAGCTTCCTGATTTAGACTCCTCTTTCATTGCGTGCCTTTATCTCCTCTAAACTGTCTCATCTTTCTTGCATTTCCAGGACTGGATCATTGCTCCCGAGGGTTACGCTGCGTACTACTGTGAGGGGGAATGTGTGTTCCCCTTGAACTCTTATATGAATGCCACAAACCATGCTATTGTACAGACACTGGTGAGTCCCACAGTCATTTTCTTTGTTAAAGGAATAGTTTACCCCAAAACGAAAATTTGGTCATCTTTAACTGACTCCCATGTAATATCAAACAAGTTTAAGTTTGTTTTCTTATATAATGATATTTAAATGTTTTGGTCGTTTTTGTCCGTACAAGTCAATGAGATCCAAAACAGCATACAATTAATTAGTTATTCACTCTAAAATCAAATCTATTGATTGATTGAAGAGCCCAAATATATGGCAACATGTCAATAATATCAAACTGTGTATAATTGCATATCATTTGCAGAGTTCTCTGAGGAGTTATAATTATGTTTCAATGAAATCATATCAAATCATCTGCTTATCCTAGGTCCATTTCATAAACCCAGACACAGTCCCGAAGCCCTGCTGTGCTCCCACTCAGTTACATGGAATCTCTGTTTTGTACTTTGATGATAGTTCCAACGTAATATTGAAAAAGTACCGCAACATGGTCGTCAGAGCCTGCGGATGCCACTAATTACTACCCATGTTCTGGAAAAAAAATAAGGGATGCAAATAATTTTCAAGAGCCCAGAGAGGAAAGAGACTCATTACTGGAGCAAAGCTGAACTCCTTTGTTAGAGGAGTGTACATCCAAAGCATACATTTTCATTTAAAACTCAAAACTCCTGGAACTGTATGATGCTGACCACAGCTGAGTCAAGTGTGTGGTGTTCTGGCTTTCATTTCTGCACAGAGAGCCAAGTTTGGAATATCAAAGAGGACATGAGCAGAGAGAAAGAACTGGCCTTAGAGATTTAACCAGACTTATCAGGAAAAAGGCAATGGATTTAAGCACATTGCTTTAAGGAGACTTCTTTACAAAAACCACTCATACGATGGCATGAATTCACTGAAGTAATTCCTGCCATGACTTATCTTATCAGAAAGTCCACTAGTAAAAATGTTTCTATTGTGGATTTTCTTATTTAATTTTTTTTTCTTCTGTTAACAACTAAGCTTAACAATGTGAGTTAAAATGAACGTGAATGGGGGAAAAACATTGAGCATGTTATGTGCTTCAATGGAAGAATTACATCATAATCTCCCTTTATTTTAAATTAGATGATGAATCACAGAATTTCCACGTGGTTGCAGCCTTTTAGACCCTCTGTATTTTGCACAAGATGTGAAATAGAAATGCAAAAGATGGGTGTCCGTTACAGTGAGTCAAAGCGATGGTTTTTAATTTCAGTCTTTCAGGACACTCAACAGACCCTTACACAGATGTTCAGCACTCGATTAAACAGGTCTGCGGAAAATATGCAACTCAATTTTGCCTTGGAATCACTTTGGTTTCATCACATACATGAAAGAACACGTGTTTTCTCTCAGCGGTTATCAGTCATTCAGTTCATAAAAAGCCATGTGCCTGTATTTGGCCTTGTTTGAGCTAATCAAAAATGCTTTTAGTGCTATGCTAAGCTAATAGGCTAAGCTGTTATCTTACTAACTAAAGGTCACTGAAATAACAAAGAAAAGGAAATGTTTAATTTGACCATTTTTATAACTACTGTAAGATAATGTGACGTAATTTGGAATACATCAACAATTAGTGTCATAATTAAGACAAAGGATTTAAGTAGTTTTTAATCAGACAACAAATAAGAGTACACATAAAAACTGGGATGGAAGTTAGCCTATAAATTTCAGATCTTGCACAAGACCAAATTATCCTGAAACACAAAAACACACCTTATGGCAACCTATTGATGAATTATGTGTTAAAATGTTTAAACAGAGTATTTACGTACATAAATGCGTGTATACGGCATTAGTGAATGGACCCTTTTTTGTGAAGAGCTTGAATGTGTGTGTGTCATCTCAAGGGTCAGTGTTGCAGTATGTGTCCACCTGCAGTATCAGAGTCATCACTTAGCCTGTCCTTGCCTGTGAAGAGCGGCCAGGCCAGCAGGTGGGCGGTATCAGGAGAGAGCATTTGGTTATGATCTGAACATTAGGAATAAATCAAATGATAAAATGAAATGAATAAAACTGTCTAAAGAGGAGCAGGTGTGTTAGATTTTGGCAGACGAAAATGTGACCCGTGCAGCTGTTCCCAGTAACATCGATAAAATACAACACTGTAGATGTGCGTTAGCATCAAAGAGACGCTGGTGGAAAAGATGGCCTTCAAAACCAGATGGTTAGAGAACTGAAAAACATCCAGTTTGTTTCTCTATGTTGTGAAGAAAATATGTTTTTTCATTATGAAAATTGTAAAACAAAAAATCCCAAAGTGACCCCATCTCATTAATCAAGCAATGCAAATGCCAATATTCTGAATTTATGTTTTGCGTTGTTTTATGGGAGGGTTTCTGCAAAACATGCTGCATTTTTAGATTTTCAAAAAACTTTATGCTGTATGATTTATAAGCTTGTTTCCTCATGGGGACCAAAAAATGTCCCCACAAGATTAAGATTTACTGGTATTACTATCCTTGTGGGGACATTTGGTCCCCAGGACGTGATGAATACCAGGTGCACACACACACACACACACACACACACACACACACACACACACACACACACACACACACACACATGTTGGTTTTTGTGGTTTATGGGGACTCTCCATAGGCGTAATGGTTTTTATACTGAACAAACTGTGTGTGCTATTGCCCTACACCAACCCTACACCTAAACTTAGCCCTCACAGGAGACTTTGTGCATTTTTAGATTTTCAAAAAAATCACCATTTAGTATGTTTTTTAAGCCTTTTGAATTACGGGGACATAGGCAGTGTCCTCATAAACCACCTTCATATTGTAATACCTCTGTCATACCCATGTCATTATGCAAATTTGTGTCCTCATAAACCACATAAACATGCACACACACACACACACACACCCATGAGCAGGAAATGATGTCATAAATATTATTTGCATATATATATGCTGTTTATTTTGTCAGCTTTTAGACGTACACAGGTATATAGATTTCCACCAATTTAACAGAAGCCCATGGAAATTATAGACTGCAAAACAAAAATAACTACTGTAATATCCAATTTTGTTGTTAGTTGTTGTAAGAATGTTGTAAGGAGGTCTTATATGTAATTTGTAACAAAATAAACTACTGTTCAAAAGTTTTGGGGTCTGTAAGATATTAATTAATTTTTAATATTTGAAAGAAGTTTCATATGCTGCATTGATTCGATCAAAAATACAGTAATATTGAGAAATGTTATTACATTGCATTTTTTTATTATAATATTTTTCAAGATTGAATTCCTGTTATATCAAAAATACATTTTCAGCAGCCATTATTCCAGTCTTCATGTCCTGTCAGTCTGTCACATGATCCTTCATAAATAATTTTAATATGCTGATATGGTACTCAAGAAACATTTCTTATTATTATCAACGTTGAAAAACATTGTGCTGCTGGAAATTATGATACGTTTTTGCTGGATTCTTTGATGAATAGAAAGTATAAAAGAAATCCATATATTTTAAAAATATATATTTTTTTCTAGCAATGTAAAAATAAATGTACTGCCACTTTTGAACAATTTAATAAATAAAATATTGTCTTTAAAAAATGTTTATTTATTTTAAAAAATTAACTCACTGACCCTAAAGCTTTGAACGGTAGTGTAATTGAATTGGTAACATTGCAGTTACTATGTACACACTTATATTTGCAAAAGGTGGTATTTACAATGTGCAAATACTTATGTACAATAAAAAAGTAAGTGAAAACTTCAATAACATTTTACAATATATGACTTAGCAAGTTAGCATTTAGCTGCTCAGTTTTCAATGTTGTGTACCTTGGAGTTCAGGAGCTGTGAAGTGTCTCTTTCTTGATTGAGTTTTTTTCTGAAGTTTGGGTTTGTTTTCGGCATGACACTTTGGGGCCGCATGATCTCCACTCACTTCAGCTAGGCTCTGATTGGCAGGCTGAGATGAAGAGGCGGGCGTATGCGTCAGTGCCAGGCACACGTCACCCACCTTTAGTTGGCGGCATTGTAGTCTGCAGGTTTGACTTGTATGTTGAGGGTTACAGGAGGACCAGCCATGACTGCAAACGAAGAAGGGAAGCCCTTCACTCACCTCCAGTGACAACTGCAGAGAAAATGTAAATATTTTAAAGACATACTTCTCCAGAAAATGACGTGTGCCATAATTTATTCCTTATGTCCCTCCCTGTTTTTGTTGCATCAGCAGCCACTGAGCTTGCCGCTCAGCATTTAAACACTTGGCCAGTGTTTGCTTGGTAGTTTGCAACATCCTTCAGAAACCCTCCACCTTCAGCAGCTCCACCTGTATAGATCTGCTAAGGGTAATTTCATTTATGTTAATAGTAATTTAATTTATGCTTCAGCCGGCCACCCTCGAGCTCCACCAAAGAGCCTTCTGCAAAGCGACGGAGAAACCAAAGGGCAGAAGAGGAGGATTTAGAGTGTGAGCTAGTGTTTGTTTGGAGATTGTGTGTTTTCTGCTTCTTCTCTCCAGACCAGCAGAGGGAGCTCCTCTCTTGTTTGCTTTTCACATTCCAGCTTTGGTTTTTCAGGCACAGCATGAGTAGAATGGTTCAAATTGAGTGGCTGGTGATGGTTGTACTCAATATTGTGTTTAAAATATTCTTTATTAAAATGTATGTAATAAAGAACCTAGAGGTGGGTTGTTTTTCACATAATCTCTCTCATGATTCTCTGACTTTGTGGTTTGTGGTACTAATGCAAATATCCCGTATATCCTTCCATTTAATGCAAAGTTCTGGCATGAAACTCTAGATGGCACAGGTCACTCAATCGGATATAATCACATCATTATTCACATGGTGCATCAGCAGCCAATGAGCTTGCTGCTCAACATTCAAACACTTGGCCAGTGTTTGCTAAATATTTTGCAACATACTAGAAACCCTCCACCTTCCCCAGCTCCACCTGTACAGATCTTCTACGAGGTAATTTCATGTACGCTATAAGTGCAGCATCAGTATTTCTTACATGCTTACAGTAGCATGCCTGCAGATGAATTGGCAGCAGCAGTGTATCAGATCTATTTCGCCAAGACCAAACACATTAAAATCGCCAGGTATATTATCATACTAATCATTCTGAGAGTTGTCATGACAGAACTGTGTTCAAAACACAAAAATAGCCTAGGCAGGTGTTATACAGACAGTCTGAATAGTAAGATGTAATTATTCCTTTAAAGTCCAATGTGCAGCATGTCAGGAGTATTGGATTTTTTACCTGTGAGTGGTCATGCTCAGTTTCCACATGTAAACATGAGAGCGTTGGGGTGGGTGAAGGAGTCATCTTCAACACAGTGAAACGCTTCAGTGTCAGCTCAGGATGTAACTGAGCACACCGCTCCAAATCCTCCATCTTTAAATCCTCCACCCGCTTCAGCCGGCCGCCCTCGAGCTCCACCAAAGTGCCTTCTGCAAAGCGACGGAGAAACCAAAGGGCAGAAGAGGAGGATTTTGAGTGTGAGCTAGTGTTTGTTTGGAGATTGTGTTTTTCAGCTTCTTCTCTCCAGACCAGCAGGGGGAGCTCCTTTCTTGTTCGCTTTTCACTTTCCCGCTGTGATTCTTCAGGCACAGCATGAGTAGGGTCATTCAAATTGAGCGGCTGGTGATGGTTGTACTCAATATTGTGTTTAAAATATTCTTTATTAGGATCTGTATGTAATAGAGAACCTAGTAGTGGGTTGTTTTTCACATAATGTCTCCCAAGATCTCTTCGCTGACTTTGTGGTTCGTGGTACCAATGTGAATATCTCGGTCTCTCTTTTTGCATGCAGATTTTGACTTCCTCATTTGGAATATCCCTTCTTAGAGTATCCCTAACAAACCCTCTATAAAAATATGAAGCCGACAGTGGGTCAGTTTGTGGATTATGCAGCTTTCTGAATCCTTTGACAAGTCCATGTCCTAATCCTGGAGTTAAATAACTCCAGTATGAAGTACCCCTTCCAATACTGTGCAGCGTATTTGGATCGCTGACAAGTAATTTCGATGAAGGTGATAAATATGTACTGCTAGTAGAGTTCAGGCTCGGTGAAGGGTGGGTCTGATTTGCTCCTATAACACATGAGAGGTCTGGGCTTGGGACAGGGCCTAAATCACACCTGTAAGTATACACGTTATTTCCATCTGTGACAACATCAGGTGTGGATTCACATACTTGTCTAGATCTTCTGTAGATTAAATCCTGATTCCAAAAGGGTGAAGGGGTTTTAAAAATGGGCTCGGGTGGCTGTTCATTTGGTATGGAATCCCATTTATGTAAGACTGAGGAGGAACTCATATTTTTTGCCATGAGCACAACAAAGATTGTGCAATATCACATTTGACATAAATGCTGTGCTTTCCTCCTCTTTCTCTCGTTAAAACGACTTGTTTAGTAGTTGTGGTGAAATGTCAATAACATTGCGTTGTTTATGGTGGAAATTTGCTTATGGGGAAGAATGAGACCATTTGAGATGTTTTAAGAAAACGCTGTGAATATATTTTGAGGGCATAAACACTTGCTGGATGATTAAAGTTCAGCTGAGTAAGGTGCTAATAGTTGTTGTGATGAGGAAAATGATTTAGGACTCAAAGGAGAATTGTGGCTTCATATTGACTGGGGTAATATTGGGTGGTTTCTGAAAAAGAAAAGAAAAAGTGTAAATTAGATGATGTTAAATATAACTAGATCTAATTATAGCAAAACCCACATTTAAGCAGCAGTTATGTTGTATTTAAGTCAAACTGCTAAATAAATAAACAAAGAACATTTTAAGTTTCAAGATGCAGTATATTATAATGTATAATGTTTACTATGTTATGTTTTTATGCTTGCATGATATTGATGTTGGTTATGAACATCTCTTTGCAAGTTTATTATTTTTTATTAACTTTTATTACACTACCATTTCATTTTTAGTTTTCTTCTTTGTACACTGTGTAGGATGCACATTTCTTTCAGCCCCCAAAAAGACTCACCTTTTTTATTTTTGCATTGTCCTTTATTTTAAGTAAATATGTAGGCCTAACATTTAAATACCTAGCTGGGCACCATTTCTGATTGTGGAATAAATAAATATTGCGGGGCATTATGCATGCAAATATTATATTTCTACAATAGAAATATTGTGAAGCTCCTTTTATGCAATGCTGCATGCATGCCAATAGGTGTCAGTATAAAGTCTAAGACCACTGTTGTAAAAGCCAATGCAACTAACCGAAATGAACCACAAACACAGTAGAACAGATACATCTGAACAGATACACCAGGGGCCTGTTTCATGAAACAAGTTTACCAAATAAACCAGGCTTATTTCAGTTAGTCTGACTTATTTTGAACCAAATCAACTGATAATAAGTCAGACTAACTTAAATAAAACTGGCTTATTTGGTAAACTTGTTTTATGAAACAGGCCCCTGGTTTTCATACGAAATAAGCTGCTTAATTTATGGTGCTTTCTTAATGTTTCTTAATATTTCCTTTAACTGCTAATATAATTTCTTTTTTTGTCCAAGTGTAACCCTGGAGAAATGTGCTCTATACTTTCCAAGTGTCTCTTCGCTAACAATTTGATAGCTTAATGGTACACTAATAACAGCATTCAGCGCCAGACAACCTGCCTCACTCCAGCTTTTAGTCTACAAACTTCAGTCTGCCCCCGAGTCAGGGCGTTTCTATGGCAACAAATTTTCCATAATAACAGTGCATGTTGGACTGTCATGAGGGTCAAGAATAAAATAACTATGGCAAGTAGGAGAGGTTACAAATACACACCGTTTTGAAATGAATTAGGAACAACCCAATCTTTGATCTCATTTCTGAATGGGATGCACCTGGTCCATTACAACATTTCTTTCGATTTTCACCCCACATTCAGTGTTAGACTTTCCCACGCTGTCAGAAATACATTATGCTTATCACACTATCACCTGAGGTATGAACTGTGGAAAGAGGTATTTACCTATTCAAATCCCCCAGCTGTTCAAATGAAATGACTAATGCTGTCATACAGTATTTATAGCCCTCAATCTATATACATTTTTCAGGTAATGCTATACAGAACATTAACACTATTTGAATTTGAAGTGATAGGCAAATACAAGAATTGCACATTTCTGTGGGACAGCAAATAGACATTTGATTGGAAAAGTGAATATTTATCATGGAATGTCATGATGCTAAAAATGAATTTGAGCCTAATGAGCAGAACGATCCAAGAATTCACCTCAGTTCTGCAACCCATCTACAGCATGATTGAATGATATATATATATATATATATATATATATATATATATATAATTATCAGTGGTCTATAGCACATAACAGCAATATACCTTGCATTTTGTTATAGAGGAGGTTCAGACTGGTGATATTGTACTGCTCTCTCTAAAGCTAAATTTACAACTGTGCAGTTCTATGCAAATGAAATAATGTAGGCTGACTTATGAAAGAAAAAGTGTTATGAAATGAAAAATGAAATGAAAGAAAATTTAGCTTTTTTAATAGTACTTTCATAACAACATAACTTGTGCTTAATTACATTTACATTACTGCAAATAAAAAAAAATAAAAATAAAATAAATTCTAAAGTGCACATTTTTGACTATATTAAAGGAACTGTCAAATATAGAAAAGTGCCACTGCACACCAAACATATAAATAAAACAAACTAAAAATGACCTTACCTTCAGACACCCCTTGCTTTACATAACATAAAGGTCTGTGCTGTTGAAATGCTGTGCATCCAGTTGTGATGCTGACTTGCATATAAACTCTTATTTTCATTCCTCCTACTCTCTCTCAGTTTCTCCTACTCTCCTCTCAACTCTGTCTGGTGGCTGATGCTCTCTCTCTCTCTCTCTCTCTCTCTCTCTCTCTCTCTCTCTCTCTCTCACACACACACACACACACACACACACACACACCATGAAAGTTGCTCTTTTCAATATATTCTGTAATGTATGTAGCTACATATGTATGTAATGTATGTAGCTCTGATTTTCCATTGTGTTCACTTGCTATATGCCTATATAACAGATGACTGGCTACAATTATCATCACCTTACGCTCTTCAATGAACGCTTACACAGATACACATGCCAGCGTTTGAAAGCTGCATCTATCATCAGATTCGTCAGTGGATCCCTAATATATCTGCTAGACACGGCTTTCAAATGTTCCCGTATGTACTGTATTTGTGTAAGCGCTCGGTGAAGAACGTGAAGCGACGGTCATCGTAGCCAATCACTGACATATCTGTTATATAGGCATATAGCATGTGAACACAATGGACAATCAGAGGTGTTTAAGAATCTGCTCAACAGCGCTCAAAATTATTGCGGGAAATGCTGGTATTGACACTTTTTTTTTTAAATTTCAGTACTGACTGGTTCCCAAGTTGGTACTTTTGACAACACTTGCTATGCAGTTTCTAGAGTAGAATCCAGGGTGTAGTTAAGGTGTTCTGAGTTTTTAATATAGTACATGTGTAAATCTACTATATTATGGTGTTCTGAGTGGTTGGTATAATGTTACTATGGTAACACAATGCTAAATAAATGCTGGGTGGTTGCCAGGGCATTGCTATGTAGTTGCTAAGGTGTTCTGAGTGATTGTCAAAGCTTTTCTGAATGGTTGTTAGGGTTTTGTCTCATGCAAGAATGTTGCTATACATTTGATAAGGCGTTGTGAGTGTTAATTTATTGCTATGCAGTTGCTAGGGTAGAAACTAGTGTGTTGACATAAGGTTGCTAAGGAGTTAATAGTAATGCCTTTTTGATCAGTTGTTAGCATTTCTTCATGGCATTCAGGGTGTTCTGAGTTGCTAGAGTGTTGTGGGTGGTTGTCAGGGCAGTGTGTGGTTGCTCAGGTGTTCTGAGTTTTCTAAGGTGTTATTAGTGCTTGTTAGTCATTGCTATGCAGGTTGTCTCTTGCAAGAGTATTGCTATACATTTAATAAAGTGTTGTAAATTTTTGCTATTATGTTGCTATGCAGTTGCTAGGGTGTTCGCGATTGTTGCCATCAGGGTGATAAAGTCTTTTGATTGGTTTTAGCTCATTGCAGTGCTGTTGCTAGTGCAGACCAAGTTGTTGTTTCATGGTTTCTAAGATATTCTGAATTAATAATGTTAATGCATTTCTAAAGCTGCTACTGTTGGAATGATGTTACTATGGCTGCTAAAGTGTTATTATGAGGGCAGATGCCAGAGTCTTGTTATATGGTTTTTAAGCTGTTCTAAGTGGTTAGTAGAGCTTTGCTTTGTGGTTGCTAGGGTTTTTGTGTCTTTTGTGTTGGTATGTACCTTGATATGGGGTAACAAGGTGTTCTGAGTGGTAGTTAGGGTATTCCGAGTGGTTTTCATGTTAGGGTGGTTGTTTGGGTGTTCTGAGTGGTTGTTAGGTTGTTCTGAGTGGTTGTCAGGGTGTTCTAGGTGGTTGTTGTTGGTTACTAGGTTGATATGGGGTAACAAGATGTTCTGGGTAGTTGTTAGGGTGTTCTGAGTGGTTGTTAGAGTGTTCTGAGTAGTTGTAAGGGTGTCATGTGCTTGCTTGGCCATTTGATGTGATAAACAGGAAAGTGTGTTCAAGCGCCAGCAGAAGACAATCTAAAGAAATACTCTTTGAGAGAAGCAGTCTATCAGCAGAAGTTAAAAGCAGCTCGTAAGTGTATTTACTTGTCTCATTAGTGTTTAGAGCATGTGTCGTTGCTAGGAAATGCTTGTTTTGTTTGCTGTGTTAAGACTTGCTGAAATCGCATTTGGTCTCGTACTGTATCACATACCTTGTCAGTGTCGTGCGCTTGCTTGGCCATTTGTTGTGATAAACAGGAAAGTATGTCCAGCTGAATTCAATTAGTGCTTTGTTAGACGGGTATAAAAATGTGTAGTTTCTCGGCAGCCCTCGTGTGAAGACTGAAGAGTGTAAAGACCATCGACTCTACCGAGCGACTCCACCGGGCAGGGACACCGGCAAGGGACATAAGTATCACTTTTTGTTTGTCCTTTTTCCTACAACTTGTTTCTCTACTGTTTCAGTTTTTTATAACCAGTTCTTACTATGCGTTTCCAGATCTCTACTATCACTACCACTCGCTTCACACAGTAGGCAGCACAATCCTAACAACCTGCACACTTTGCCTATGTCTACTAATACACTACTTCCTATTTCTATTGGTCTCTGGAATGGTCTGCTGTCAACAAAGCTGATTTCATTACTTCAATTATTACTCATTCAAGGCTAAACCTCATGGTCCTGACAGAGACCTGGATCAAACCAGAGGACACTGCTCCACCTGCAGCACTCTCCAATAATTTCTCAACCTTTCCTGAGGATGGTACTCTCAGGGAGTCTCATGGTACGGACTTCAACATCCACCTAGATAAACCTCAGGCTGCAGACTTCCACACTCTGCTTACTTCTTTTGATCTCAAATGAGTGTCAACTACGGCTACTCACAAATCAGGCATCCAGCTGGACCTTATTTACACACGACACTGCTCCACTGATCATGTTCTGGTTACTCCACTGATTCCTGACACAACACATATCCCTCCAACACATGTCACTTTTCGATGCAACCTATGCTCACTCTCACCCTCCCGGCTATCTGCTATGGTTTTATCTATGCTTCCTCCCCCTAAACAGTTATCATCTCTTGATGCTAACAGTGCTACTGATACTTTCTGCTCTACTCTGACGTCTTGTTTAGACACTTTCTGCCCCTTATCTTCCAGGCCACTCTCTGAGGCAGAAGTCTCTAAACTCATTCTACTACTTGTCAGCTTGATCCTGTTCCGTCTTATCTCCTTCAAGCCATTTCTCCTTCAGTTGTACCTACACTCACTCACATCATTAACACATCCCTTCACACTGGAGTTTTTCCCTCAGCATTTAAACAGGCTCGTATAACACCACTTATTAAGAAACCCACTCTTAACCGAACTCTTTTAGGGAACTACAGACCGGTTTCCCTTCTACCTTTCATTGCAAAAACACTTGAACGAGTTGTGTTCAACCAAGTCTCTGCCTTTCTCACACAGAACAACTTCCTGGACAGCAACCAATCTGGCTTCAGAAGTGGATACTCGATCGAAACTGCCTTGCTCTCAGTTGTTGAAGCCCTAAGACTCGCAAAAGCGGCTTCCAAGTCTTCATTACTTATCTTGCCGGACCTGTCCGCTGCTTTTGATAAGGTCAACCGCCAGATCCTCCTGTCAACCCTATTGGGAAAGGACATCACAGGAACTGCACTCCAGTGGTTTGAGTCTTACCTCTCAGATAGGTCCTTCAAGATATCTTGGAGAGGTGAAGTATCCAAGTTGCAACATCTAGCTTCTGGGGTGCCTCAGAGCTCAGTTCTTGGACCACTTCTCTTCTCTGTCTACATGGCATCACTAGGTTCTGTCATTCAGAAACATGGCTTTTCATATCACTGCTATGCTGATGACACTCAACTCTACCTCTCATTCCATCCTGATGATCCGACGATAGCTGCTCGCATCTCAGCATGTCTAACAGACATTTCTTGCTGGATGAAGGACCATCACCTTCAACTCAACCTGGCTAAGACAGAACTGCTGGTGGTTTCAACAAACCCATCACTTCATCACAATTTCACCTTCCAGTTAGGCTCATCAACCATAACTCCTTCAAAAACAGCCAGAAACCTAGGAGTTGTGATTGATACTAAGCTGAATTTCTCTGACCACATTGATAAAACTGCAGATTTGCTTCATACAACATTAGGAAGATCAGGCCCTTTCTTTCGGAACAACTCCTTGTTCAAGCTCTTGTTCTGTCCAGACTGGACTATTGCAATGCTCTCATGGCAGGTCTTCCAGCCGAAAGGAACGCACGTCACACCTCTGTTCATCAATTTGCACTGGCTACCAATAGCTGCTCGCATTAAAATTCTAGGCATTAATGTTTGCCTACAAAACCACCACTGGCTCTACACCCCTTTACCTATGTGCCCTCTAGAAGCTTGCATTCTGCAAGTGAACGACACCATCCCAAAGAGGCACAAATCACTTTGATGGACTTTTTCATTAACTGTTCCCTTCTGGTGGAATGGCCTGCCCAACTCAATCCGAGCAGCTGAGTCCTTAGCCATATTCAAGAAACGGCTAAAACACACCTCTTCCATCTTTATTTGACCTTTCACTCTCTATTCTAAGTCTATTTTATCTATTTGTCTTCTTTGTATCTATTAGTCTTCTTTGTATCTATCTGACCCCCTAACACTAGCTTTCTTTTTTTCTATTCTACCTACTTGTTTTCTTAACCCCCCCCCCCCCCCCCCCCCAAAAAAAAAAAAACAGCTTGCTTTTTTTCTATTCTACTTGTTTTCTTTCATAAAAAACAAAAAAACAAAAAAACCTTGCTACGTGTACTGCATTAGGCTAACCGAGACTTGTCATAGTGCTTGCATATTGTTACTCTTTTGTTGTTTTTGGTTGCTTCTATTGTCCTCATTTGTAAGTCGCTTTGTATAAAAGCGTCTGCTAAATGACTAAATGTAAATGTTCTGAGTGGTTGTTAAAGTTGTTCTGAGTGGTTGCTAGGGTGCTCTGCATGGTCATTATGTTAGGGTGATTGTTAGGTTGTTCTGAGTGATTGTTAGGTTGTTCTGGGTGGTTGTTGTTGGTTACTAGTGTGTTGATATGGGGTAACAAGGTGTGCTGAGTGGTTTTTAGGGTGTTTGTGGTGGTTTCTAGGGTGTGCTGAGTTTTTGTTAGGATGTTCTTGTTGGTTACTAGTGTGTTGTTATAGGGTAACAAAGTGTTCTGAGTGGTTGTTAGGTTTTTGTTGGTTACTAGGTTGATATGGGGTAACAAGGTGTGCTGAGTTTTTGTTAGGGTTTTCTTGTTGGTTACTAGTGTGTTGCTATGGGGTAACAAAGTGTTCTGAGTGGTTGTTTGGTCGTTTCTGAATGGTTGTTAGGTTGTTCTGAGTGGTTGTTGTTGGTTACTTGGTTGATATGGGGTAACAAGATGTTCTGAGTGGTTGTTAGGGTGTTCTTTTTGGTTATTAGTCTGTTGATATGGGGTAACAAGGTGTGCTGAGTGGTTTGTAGGCTGTTCGGGGTGGTTGTTAGGGTATTCTATGTGGTTTACTGGACCAGTCAACAATTTCCAGGAAATACATGTACTAATAAAAATTGTATAGACTGAATGCACTGTTAATAATTAAATAAATAAATAAATAAATAAAACGAGTAAGTGTCCACCAAATGCGTAAAGCTATTGGTGCAGAAATTATATATTTCACATTTGATAACATCAGTGGGCGTCAATTACATTGAAGATTATGTCCATATAGTTGTACATCAGAATATGATTACATTTCATGCAAAACAGATCTCATGAAAGTACTCCTTCTTTTAACTGATGGGACTTCACATCATTCCATTACATATTTTTCCTAACTGGGTCACATTTTACATTGTTTTTCACCCGCCAAATATAGACCCAAACAACAGTCAGACGTGTTAATATTATCAGGGTAACCCGTCTGCACTTTTGCTTTATTCTGCTTGCACTTGAAATGTTAGTGACATGCTGAGGCCTCAAACACTAAAGTGAAGCCCACACACAGACGCAAGGATTCTCTGTCTGAGTCATATGAGAGCTCTATAAC
This sequence comes from Barbus barbus, assembly GCF_936440315.1. NCBI lineage: Eukaryota > Metazoa > Chordata > Actinopteri > Cypriniformes > Cyprinidae > Barbus > Barbus barbus. The sequence goes on along the minus strand of NC_136715.1, from coordinate 22,199,296 downwards.
ACCACACAGCCCTCCAAACACACACATTGCATGCATGTCAGTCTGGATTGTAAAGATAGATGTGTGTGTGTGTGACATTTAGAAAGAACTATTGCTGATACAATCATGTTTTCCACACATCCCACACACTCTTACAGCTGTGGTAAACTAATCTTCAGACGCAACAGAAGTTCAGCTGCACATTTGAGGCAGTGTATCTTTTGAGGACAGTTGAAGAGCAGTTTCAGTACTAAACCGGAGAGAAACATTAACCTCAATTTTGAACCTCTCAGCCTAACATGCACAATATTGTCACCTTTGATAAGCGAATGCTCAGACGAAACAGTGTAAAACAGAATTGTTTTTGTCTTTTGGTTTGTGTATCTTTTGTGTATCTATTAGATGCTGCAGTGGTTACTTGAGTGATGCCACTGAAAGTTTAAGACATATTTTAGATAGTTTGAATGTGGGTCTTCAGGCAACACTTACACAAATGGCTATTGCTAACTGTAAATGTACCACAATTAACAATTAAGTGTTGCATTTCACATCTAAAGTGTATATATTTGGGCTGTATAAAAGACAGCCTTTAAAATAAATAAATAAATAAATAAAAACACACCCTTATCTGACAGGTTTGGTTAATTGCCACTAGATGGCGCTTTGCATGTAATTTTAAAACTAGGCTAAGTGCACTGAAAAAAATCCCCCAAACCTAAAAAGAAATTCTCTGTTGTCCTTACAAATCATGATCATATGCACTGCAGCTTAAAGTGGTCCAAATACAATTTTCTGCTTTTATTATTATTATTATTATTATTATGTTTATGTTTATATTTTACTACTTTTTTTTTCTCCATTTCTGTCACAGATGGAGTTTTGGTTCTTTGCCATTGTTGCCTTTGGCTTGTTTAGTTGGGAACACAATTTCTGGCAATATTGTTGACTTGATTGCACAGACACTGTTTGAAAGAGAACTGAGCTGAGCTGGATGATCACATCACTGAATAAAAAATGAACTGACTTTAACTGACAAATTGACTTTTCTATTGTCCTTGTGCATTAACAGCACATGTTTTCCCTGTACAATACAGACACAAGCTGTATTGTATAAAGTGCTATATAAATAAAGGTGACTTGACTTGACTTAAAAACCCTTTGTCTAATTTGCAGCTTTCCACACTCTCAAGCAAATGCATTACATAATCCATATTGGTACATATTCCATAATTATTTTTTAAACCACAGTGAAACTGACATGTGTATGTTATATATTGACTGCTATTTTTCTATTTCCTAGAGTCTAGAATTACAGTTTTTCTCAGTTGCTTTGGTCAACAGCCGAGAGGAAGAAGAGGAGTAAGTGTATGCATGGAAGTGTACAGAGGCAAAACAGAGGAAGAGGAAGAAGAGGCCAAGGACAGAGGTGCATATCAGATTAAATAATCTTGTCAATCATGGCCTTACAATGGCTGAAGGGTGCAGCAATACTACTGTAATACTACAATACTACAGTAATACTACTGTAACAGAGTGCACTGCTACACTTCACACTACTTTACATGTTATACATTCGTATAAAAATAAATGTACTGTATAAATACAAATGGTCATATACTTTTTTTTTCTATGTACTATTGACTCTTCTCAACAAATATCAGATTTTTTTATTTTTTTATTTTTTAATAAAACCTTAAATTCCATGGTTGACTGTCATGGTGAAAAAACCACTAAACATTTTGACCAGTGTGGCTCACTCGATGACAAATATACTTTATATTTTGGAGGCCTTGGCCAAATTACTGACACGATAACTAGGTTTTGAAGCATGAAATATTTTGGGTAACTACATTTTGCAGACATGCAATAAAGTTCTGAAGTTCCAGCAAACAGTTGTGACATTTGCACAGTTTAGAGAATGTTAAGACTGTTTCGCAAAAATGTGCCAAAGCAATTGAGAAAAACTGTAACACACACACACACACACACACGTTTCACTGTATAGTAGTCAGGACATCTTTTTTTCCAGTTTTTTTTTTTTTTATATTTCAGGTTAATAATATTTTGTATTCCCTAAACAGAAACCTTTGCATGGAAACATTTAGTGTGTGAAGTCACTAGTTGGTAATCATCAGGTTTCACTGTTAGTGAGGACATTTTGAACCTCTCAAGTCAAACGTATACACACAAAAAGTTCATATTTCATTAAAAAATGAATAAGTGTTTAAGTGCACATCATCAGATGTTACAGAAACATGGTTCTCCTTTCATGGAATGACATGTAAGAAAGAGAAAAGCTGGCTTTAGTTTTCTTAGCACCTCCTCTGTCGTTACATAACCCGTCCCTCCTTCCTCTGTCTGATCCCAACTGTAAATTCTGCTCTCCTCCTCCCACAAGGGTGGATTTGGTATGATCCACTTGCCCTAGACCTGAGGTCTTGGTCTGAGCAAAGAGATACGGCCACTGGTGCTGCTGCAGAGGACGTGCACGACTGAATCTACAGCCTAAAGCCTCACAGAGAGAGAGAGAGAGAGAGAGAGAGAGAAGGGGGAAAGAGAGAGAGAGAGAGAGAGAGAGAGGGAAAGAGAGAGAAGGGGGAGATGAGCTGTGCTAGAGTCCAGTCTTGCTCCGGGACGGTGGACTGACTGAAGCTGCTGGTAGTTTTACAGCTGTGCATCTCTATCGCTCTGGAGTCATGAGCTCAAAGGGGACGAATCTCCATAACAAACGTCTGCCATGTGAGTATTTCACCTTTAGTCGACTTACTTTGGTCATCTTCTCAAATTTGGCTTCACAACAAGCATGACAGATGACCAGTCATTAATTAACAGAAGAATCATTGTGTCCTTTAAGAATATGTATAAGAAAGACAGTTGTCACATTTTTACCCCAGTGAATATTTCTCATTGTATGTTTATTTTTGATTATCATATTTACAAGATACAAACCTTAAAGTCTTGACAGCTATTGAACATTTCCATCTTTATTGCCCAGTAAGTTCAACTTTTCACTGTTATGAAACATGCCAACCTGTTATAGTAAAATGATTATGAAGCATACTGTACAATAGTACATTTTGTACTTGCAGTACACATTATTTAACCATCATAATTATATATTTATACAAAAAATTAAAACACCTGTAACCTTGCCTTGATTTGTTGCCTTGAAGCTGATTTGTTTTTATTTATTTATTTACAGTATTTATTTTTAATATATGCTGGTATTGGAGTTTAAGTTTGATGGAATATATATATATTATATATATAATATATATATATTATATTATATTATTTTTTTAAACCAACAAACAAAGCTACTGTCAGATTGTTACTACAGTAAACGTTTTTTGTAAACATTCACATAATCTACATATGAACTGTAAGTCAAAACATATTGCCTGTTTTTGTCACTGGACTATCACCAATAACACCATTAAATAGGCCTCCCTTATTTGTACTCATCACTTCCTTGACTGAATAAGGAAAGATTATCTAAAACGGTCTGAGCTGTGGCTCTGTTTTATTTTAGTCTATCATAGTTTGCTGTGTAGACTGCAGGGATTTCATTACTAAACTAAGTTTTGCTTAGTGTTCTTATTCTACTATGTTATGTCGAATTTCTGTTTTAAGGGGCTTCAGTTATTATTTTAATCAAACATTTAAAGAGCCAGATTGACTTGATGGACCTGCCAAAGCTTAGAGAGCAAAGACGTACTTGGTTCTAGATTTGTTGTGTGTAGCCTGACTGAAATCCCTCTAAATGGGATTGTTTTTCTGCCATTTTTAGCAGATGGACTGTGACAATCCAAGTTCCCACACTCCCTGGTTACACACACACACACTACACACACACACACACACAGAGATGTTGGTTTTTGTGGTTTATGGGGACTCTCCATAGGCGTAATGGTTTTTATACTGAACAAACTGTGTGTGCTATTGCCCTACACCAACCCTACACCTAAACTTAGCCCTCACAGGAGACTTTGTGCATTTTTAGATTTTCAAAAAAACACCATTTAGTATGTTTTTTAAGCCTTTTGAATTACGGGGACATAGGCAGTGTCCTCATAAACCACCTTCATATTGTAATACCTCTGTCATACCCATGTCATTATACAAATTTGTGTCCTCATAAACCACATAAACATGCACACACACACACACACACACACACACACACAGTCACACACACACACACACACACACACACACACACACACACATACACACACACACACACACACACACAAACACAAACATGCTTGGAGGTTGAGACTAGAAATTAGATTGGCCACAGGAGAATTTTCCACACTATATTTCAATTTTGCTCACACAGTAAAATGTCCATGTCTGTCAAAGAGTTTTAGAGATCTGCACCCCAGATGTTTAAGATGGTGTCGTTCAGGTTTTGTGGAATGACTCTACAGGAATTGTAGTTGTCTTGGTATTGTCTAGGAATTTGCTAATTGTCTTGGCTTGTGTGACTAATGATTATGATAATGTTTCTGATTTGTCAATAGACCTCATGATAAAATGGAATGAAGGCGGATAGATAGATAGATAGATAGATATAGATAGATAGATAGATAGATAGATAGATAGATAGATAGATAGATAGATAGATAGATAGATAGATAGATAGATAGATAGATAGATAGATAGATAGATAGATAGATAGATAGATAGATAGATAGATATGAAAGTAATCAATGTAAAAATAAATCCAGAAAATCAAATGGTGGCAGAAGATAACATAAAAATGGGAAGAAATTTCACTGAAGTTACAAGGAAACAGTTCATCTACTTACTTTAGGAACTTGTTTTAATGACATCTGAGAAAAAAGATAACATTCCTTTTGGTGGACAGCACAGACTTCTCTACTCCCTGTTTCATACTTTCCTCATGACTCATTTTCATGTCATTTATCTCGTGGACTCTACTAGAAATTCCTCTCAGTTCTTTTTCTGTGAATCTGAGTTTTTCTGGAAACAGCAGCTGAATTGGGGGTTGTCTTAGCTAGAGATGCTGAGTTAAATGTGTCTAGGAGGTTAGCGTGTGTGAATGACTTCATTGTCAGATCGTTGGAGAGATTTGGAGTGCTTTCTGGGTTTAGTTTCCTTATTTCTAAAACTCGCATACCCACACATTCCGCACACACAAAAGCAACTATCTATTTATCTATCCACTATTAATAACTCAGTTAGTTTAGGAAACCACAGATATGTGTGGTTTCCCAGGGAAAGCAAGAGCTGATAAAATGTAGAAACTAACTTGAATGCAATGTAAGTCGCTTTGGATAAAAGCGTCTGCTAAATGCATAAATGTAAATGTAGAATCGACACATGGCATGACAGGGGATTTCTGTTTTATAAAGTAACTATTTATGCTTTTGTTTTATTATCATACTTTCATATACACTCTAGTAATATTTAGACACTTAAATGTAATTAATTATATTATTTGCACAATATAAGAAAATTAATAGGATGTCAAACAGGATTGAGGCCAAGAGCCAAAGTTAACAGATGGTTCCACTATGAAGTGATTTTTTATATAAACTGTGATAATAGCAATGATGTATTTCTACTTCTTTTTGTTATATATATATATATATATATATATATCTTGACATGATGTGAGCTAATACTTCTGTCTGCCGTTTGATGGATGGCATTGTGAAAGCACAGCAGGTCAGCGATCAGTAAAGCTAACAAACAGCGGCAGATGCAAATGACCTGACAGATCATGACATTGTTAGACATGACATCTTTTATAACAGACCTGTGACATCATCACATTGTGCTTGAGACTTAGTGTTACATAACCGTGATGACCCAAGGAGTACATGGACATGATAACAGCCTTAGATCAGCTGTTTTCCTTGCAAGACGCATAGGTAGGCCTATAATAAATTGCTTTGAATTTCATCAGTATTATTACTTGTTCAATAAATGTATTCATTGTTGTAATACATCCCGGATATGTGTGCCTTATAGTACCCTATGGAGTTTTGAGGCTATGTTTTTAGCATTGAGGCTAACATACTTATGGTGACATGTAGTTGACAAATAAAGCAGGAAGCGAAAGAGAAATCTGAAGGTGTGTGTTATAGTGAGTTTACCATGTCTAATGGGTGTTCTTAAAACCCGTTGAAGAAAACAGTCAACTAGTTTCAAAAACCGCTGTGTAAAAATCCATGCTAACAGCTATGACACAAAACACTTGTTCACCATAGCAGATCTTCATTTTTTTTGCACAGCAAAGTTCTGTTATGTCAAGGACGCTAGCAGAATGACGCCACTTAATCAATTTACACAATTAAATACTGTTGTTACCTTCATATTTTTTAATATATAGTAGAACCATTTTATAAAAGCAGGAAGGCAGTCAAAGCCATGCTAAACTATGAATATGGCAACATAATATACTGCCCAGCAAGCTCTTTGAGCTTCCATGTAGCATATTTAATGTGTTTTGATCAGTGTTTATATGTGAAGAAGTGATCAAGCCTCTTTAGAAGACGTATTTAACCACTCAATTCTTTTATGATTTCTTTTATGATAGCATTTTGGTGGAATGTATTTTCAATGGAGTGACAATCTCTCAGGTTTCATTCAAAACTTAATTTGTGTATTGAAGATGAACAAAAGTCTTGTGGTTTTGAAATGACATGAGGGTGAGTAAATTATAGAACTTTATTTTTTTGGGTGAAGTAATCCCTTAAGAGTTTGTAATGACAGCTGAATACCACATCCTTCATCCAAGGATCTCACTCCTTTTGGTTTGTGGGTTTGAAATTCCCATTTCTTTTAAAACCACCAGAAAGGCCATTTTGATCCAAAGTTACCATACTTGTTGTCAAAAGCGGGTAAAACCATTCTTCAATGGGAGAAATCAGCATCTGTATTGAAAGGCATAGTTCACTCAAAAATCTGTCATTAATTGCTCACCCTCATGTTGTCCCAAACTCGAAAGACCTTTGCTCATCTTTAGAACACAAATTAAAATATTAGTGGTTTCACAAAGAACCTTTACCATCCATGGAACCTTTTCATTCCACAAAAGGTTCTTTACAATGGAAAAAGGTTCTTTAGATTATTAAAATGTTTAATAATGAAAAAATGGTTATTTTAAGAACTGTTCACTGAAAGGTTCTTGGGGAACCAAAATCGATTATTCTGTGGCATCCCTGCAAAAACCCTCTTTTGGAACCTTTATTTTTAAGATTGTCGGGACATCGTTAAAATAGTCCAATAGTGACATCAGTAGTTCAATTGTAATTAATTGTGGCATTTTCATGAATAGCGGAGGAGACTGACCCGGAAATGAAGGAACTGTTGAAAAAAGTCATTGTCATCTTTTCTTTGTGCACAAAAAATATTATTGTAGCTTCATAACATTACAGTTGAACCACTGATGTTACATGGACTATTTTAATAATGTCCTTACTACCTTTATGGACCTTGAATGTGTCAGTTACATCGCTGTCTATGGATGGTCAGAATGCTCTCGGATTTCATGAAAATATCTTAATCTTCCTAATCCGAAGATGAGAGAAGGTTTTACAGGTTTGGAACGACATGAGGGTGAGTAATTAATGTCAAAAATGTCCTTTTTTTGGGTTAACTATCCCTTTAAGATATGTTTTTTTTTAGTTAGTAAATCAGGCTTTTGCTCTCTAGTCCCTGAGGTTTAACACATGGACTTTTAACTCATTCATCTGGAAAGTTCATTTCCCATGTCCTGTTTTCAAACTGTCCTCAGAGGGATGTGGTGGACTGTTTTTTATGTTGTTATTTGGTCCGTAATTGCTTCTGAAAGTCACCTCCAAGAAGAAAAATGTCAGTGTTTTGGGTGAGATGCCTGGAAGAAGCTGATGTGTGGTTTAGGCATTCCTACTGTGGTAAGTAATTAAACAAACCTATGACTATATATATAAACTGACATTCCTGTGAATGAGAGGCCAAGATCTGTTAAACTCAAGACCTACATGATGGTTTTACTTGTGTCTGAAAGGGTTGGGACCGTTGGCATGACTCTGAGAAGGCTTGCAGGGATGCTGTGCCTTTTCCGGTACCCTGCTGGATCATAATCCCAGAATGCTTTAGTGCGAGACCCACTGTGACAAAGAAAGCTGGGGTTGGGGTGTGGTGGAAACAGAGCTTTGCCTTGTATGGAGGGAATGACAAATCAGTCCTTACAGACAATCCGCCTTTCTTCTGCTTTGATCTAACAAGTCTCGCTCACCCCTCCCAGCCTACTGCGGCGTGAATGGACAACACAGTCTGAAAAAGGGGGATGGATGTGAGAAAGAGATGAGACTGAGAGAGAAACAGAAAAATAGAGTGATCTCATTCTCATGTGGTTGCTTGACTTATGAATGATCTTATTGGATGATTTGGGACAGGGCCAGAAAACCTCATGATGTAGTCATTCACTTAAAATTAATCACTGATTCATTCCAAGTAGAAAACACTGGCTGATCAATTAGGGAACTTACATGACTCATATTTTCCAACCTGATGGACACGCTACAACTCTTCCTTTCCCATCTAATGCCAGTGTGATGTAACTCGTTTAATGTCATACAATGTTCAATCGCTTAGGCCAGAGGACGACAGGTGCCCCAAATGAGTCTAGTTTGTCCATTTCTTCATTTCTGTCACCTGATGGAGTTTGGCCACTGTGGTCTTCTGGCTTGCTTAGTTAGGGTCTGAAAGACATTTAAAGGGGTCATATGATGCTTTTTAAAAAATCATTATTTTGTGTATTTGGTGTAACAGAATATGTTGACATGTTCAAAAAACACATTATTTTTCAAATACTCTACATTATTGTAGTTCCTCTATGCCCCGCCTCTCTCAAACGCTTCGTTTTCTACAAAGTCCCTCCTTCCGACAAGCACAGTCTGCTCTGATTGGCCAACTGGCACAGTGCATTGTGATTGGCCGAACACCACAAGCATGCGTCGGAAATGTAACTCCCTTACGCGAGCTTCAGCTTTCAAGTTATCAGTTCAAGCCCGAAAGGGGAACGTGTGACAGACACAGTGATGATGCTCATATGTATTTGCACACAAGCCACGGTTAAGATGATTTCTGACGGGCTGTACACTCAGCTGTGATGTGACCCTGTTCCCCTCACACACACACACACGACGTGTTATGTGCAAAGCTCCGCATTTGAACAATCAACAGCAAATACTTCAACTAATAACAAAACATACTTACAGTCGCTGATTCAGAAGCGCCAGATTGTCATAGCAAAGAGAAAAACCCTTAAAATGCGTTGCACAAATTCGAACATTTGGGTTGTGCTGTTGTGTTGTAAACAAATCTTAACAATGATCCCTAATTGTATTTACTTTCGGAAGGCCAAATAAAGTGCTTTTGCTTTCGCATAGAAACACACAGCGTCTCCCTGTCATGGCTGCATCAACACTACTGCGGTTACTGAAACCATGCCTTCTTTCTTTGCGGGAACATTTGGGTGGCATTACGCAAATATTTCCACATCGTGACATAGACATGTGGGGGCGTGTTTGAATGAGCCGTTTTAGGTGGGCGTGGTCAAGTCTTAACTTTTATAAAGAATATCTCTTTGGGTTTGAGACTTTAGTCTTTGCAACTTCAGGGATCTCATCAATGCACGAACAGGTTATAACACTCCAAAGAGAAAGGAAAACTTGAAATTGCATCATATGACCCCTTTAACTTTCAGTAATTTATTGATATGCCCCATTGACTGACACCATCAGATGACGAAACTTGAAGGTAGTTAAGTTGGACGATGGTACTGTGGTCTTTTGTAGAGATAATTTACAGCTAAATCACATCTTGCAGAATCAAAACTGAATCAACATGAATAATAACATTGCTGCCTTTTTTAAAACTGCCCTAGTGAAAAATATATACACTAAAATGTATTTGTAATTTATTTCATGTATGCTTCAAGTATGCTACAAACACATTTACATATTTATGTACTTACTAAAAATACCCTGTAAATGTACTTTTAGTACACCAAACTGGTATATTTAAAGTCTGCTAAATTGGAACAGTTAATTTTGTACTTAATGCACTTTATTGTGCAGAAGTAGTTCTGAAGTCCAACTAAAGATATACTCAAGTATATTTGATTGTTCTACAGTGGAACTATTGAAAGTATACTTCAGGTACATTTTAAATATATTGCATTTAAAGACCAGTATTATTCAAAGACCATACAATCCTCATCAATAGTGACATTAAAACACATTTTAGAATATTATTAAATGTGCATTGTGTACAAGTAGTACTCCAAATAAAGTTGAATTATCAGTAAGTCTCCAGCAGTACATCAGTAAATCTGAGCCGAGCATAGAGTTGAACTATACTTAGTATGTAATGAATGTATTTTAAGTATTTTTTACACTAAGAAATGCTGGGTTAAATACAACCCAGCGCTGGGTAAAATATGGACGAACCCAACTTTTGGGTTGTTTTGACCCAACGGTTGGTTAAATGTTTATCCCAACCTTCTGGGTAGTAACCCAACCACTGGGTCAAAACAACCCAATCACTGGGTTTGTCCATATTTTACCCAGCGCTGGGTTGTATTTAACCCAGCATTTTTTAGAGTGTATAGCATTATGGTTTCTAAAGCAAGGGTAGTTGAGCCTTGGAGGGTTTCCTTCCTGTAAAGATAAACTACAAACCTAAATTTAAGAGTAAATGTAATCAATATATACAGGATTAACTTGTAAATAACAGTAGGTGTGTTGAAGCAGGGTTGGAACTGTCTGCAGGAAGGTAGCCCTCTGGGACGGCTGCCTCTATTCCAGGGTGTACTTAGATGGTTGCTTTGAGCATTCTCTGTGTTTTTTAATGGCACAGGTCAAAAGACCCACAAACTCAATCTCAGGAGAGTTTGAGGATTGAAGTATTGTACAAGTTGACAATTTCATATGCATTTATTCAGTCTAACTCTATGACAGTTTGAACAATTTGTTGGTGAAACATCACCATGAAGGTCCACACCTAACCCTACCCATAAACATAACCCTCAGATGTACTTATCATGGTCAAAAACTGCACTCTTAAATGTATATATATTTTAAAGTACATTGTTTCCTTAATAAGTATTCTTTATACTAAAGTGTTCTTCTTTTTCAAAAGGGTTGTTATGAGAGTGAGCTGGACTTGGACCCAATCTATAAGTCTGATTTGCTTAGAAAAAAAAAGCTTAAGAATAAAGAGAACATAAATGAACAGTATGCAGTTATTGCTGCCTACAAATTGATATGTGACCCACAGGTCAGGAACACTCATGAGCTCTGCCAGTTCTGCCAGCTGACCTGAATAAACACCATGCCCACTGCACTGGCATTTCGCTAAGTGCAACAGTGGGCAGCAAAATTTTGCTTTCTAAGAACAATAGCTCAGTCAAACCACATTTTCCCTGACTTGCTCCTTTCTCGATCACAACAGAGAAAATGCAATTTGACTGGAAGGGAATGGCAGAGAATAAAACACACACTGTGGCTGTACCCCTGAGCAAAGCACTTAACCCTGTGTTATTTTAAAAGCACCATTTAATTTTCACACACATGCAGACACGCAAATATGAGCATGGTAGATGTCAAGGACGGAGCCATAGCACCGCAGTTATGCAATATCCATTCATGGCAAGTCTGTTGAGTTTAAGTGCCTCAACCTTCTCAACCTTTTATATAAACACTGGCGTACGTGTTTAAATATTAAACTTGGACAAGGTCATGGAAAAATGGAAGAGGAGATCCCTGCAGGTTCAAAGAGGCAAGTTGAAGTTTATGTGTTGAATGCTTTGACATATCGATATTAGAATGCCACTGTAGGTGAAGGTTTTATTTTAGTCCTACTGTGTTCCTGCTACAATCTTAGTTTGTCTCTGCAGGATTAAAGGAATGTGTTTCTATACAATACAACATGAAAAATAATTTGGGTGGATCAGTTCGGTTTCCGAGTTTACTGCCATTCGTCTTTGCATCATTACTTCACGCCTGTATACAGAAGGAGTCCCGGCTAGTAAGCTATATCGCGTGTGTCAAAATTTACTATCTTTTTGAAATCGGAAATTTTCTCTTTGATTATTTTTTGCTCATGCATTTTCCCAAATAATTTGTACTTTCAACATATTTTGTCTATGTTAAAAAAGTGTGAGAGGATGTGATTTAAGTGGACTTTTAATTTTTAATTTATTTATTTATTTATTTATTTTTGCATGAGAAAACATGAAAATTAACGATTCATATAGCATAGGCACCAAAGCTGTTGTGGATTCGAATCCCTTTGTATCTGGCACAGATTTGCAGAAAATTGTAGTCGTTTGGCAAATAAACATAAGTTGCATATGAATTTACAACACTTTTTATGTTACTCCTCAAATGACAAGAACATTTATAATATTGTTAATATTTAATCAGTCCCCAAACTTTGATATTTATGCATGACTTTGATATTTATTTTTTATATTTATGGATGACTTTGATATTTGATACGCTTGTTGAATTGATTCATTGAAATTGACAGTTAGCAAACCTTTTCAATTATATGTTACAACAACCTCTGCTCTCATTCTTGCAAGTAAAAAAATGACAAAACTAATCTAATGTAAGCACATTTCAACAAGAGCATTAAAACGATTACATAGCAGGTAAACCATCCCAAATATGTTCAATTTGCAATGTACTTCCCACCTGCTTACACACACTGCACTGAGTCACACAGTACTGACAGATGGAAACATGGAAAGATAAATGGGACATCTAGCTTCCCCTTTGCCCTTTCTGGCTGTGGTGGTCAGCTAGTGCAGATCTGATAAGTTATTCAGAGTGACAGCGCTGTGGCCCCTGGATGGCTCCCATCGTCCTCACTTCTGCCACCAGGCCAGAGAGAGTGACCCCATCTAAACCTTATACACTGCCTACTGTGGCGTTTTGCCTGTCAAATGTGATGACTCATGAATTCTTTAAACGGAAATGAAAAAGACATACAGTCATCACATTCTTACCCAGGCTCTCCAAAAAGTTTTGCGTTGCTATTTGTGATAATTTTTTTGGTAGTGTCTAAAAGGGTTAGCTCACCCACAAATAAATGTTTCATCATTCATTGTTTACTCATCCTCATGATCCCCTTTTTTTTTAAATGTCTTTGAAAGTTTTACACAATAGAAAGAAATGCGTACAGGTTTGGAGCGATGTGAGACATTCTCTCAAACATGGGTGATGGATGATATACACACAGCCTATAATATAAACAAGAGTTGGCAGTTTGTTTTGGAAAGTTACTCATATATTCTGTGAATGTACATTTTCCAACATTCTAAAGATATGGTGAATAAACACTGTACTGAATGCCTGGTCTGTTTTAAAGTTGCACTGGTTCTTTAACCTCATAAAGCCTACTGTATCATATTTGATGCGTTAAATTTTAAGGCCTCTAAATTATAAACATGATCCAAACTTTTCCACATTTTTAAGCAAATAAAAGGCCTTTTATAATTCCAAAAAATGTCCACCTTTTTGTGTGAAATTGTTACTTATTTTTAAAAAGTAAATGTAAGATTAGTGCATAAGAAGTCTGCTGTACTGTTATAAACATTAATATTACAAGCTATCAGAAATTCTTATTTCTTTTTGGCCATATAAGTACCAGCACATGCACTGTTTTTGCTCTGTTTAGGTATCTTAACAAAACTGAGGTGTTTCTTTTCTCCATGAGTACGACCTCTACATGATCTTATATCCGTCACAGCCTTCTGCTGGAGTGCCCATGATAGCCACCAGAAGGCACTCCTCTTGGATTATTGCCAAATGCTTGTGGACTTCATTTCCCATCACCCTTTGTTTGATCAATCAGGTCTCATTGTCTAAAACTGTGTGTCATTAGTCTCATTAGCTACCCTATATATCCCAGACTGGAGAGAGCTCTGTGGTCTCTGAGGACTCCTGGACCACAGCAGGCTCTGGAGTAAACTCTGAGGCAGACTCCTGGGCCAACCAAGCAGGAAGATTCAGTGACAATATAGTTTCATATGGTTCATGAAAGCCTGATGAAGGGGTATGAAATATGCTAATCAACAAAAAATCACATATATATTGTTGGTCTTGAAAAAAATCTGTGGTCCAGAAAATGCTGGAACAGTGTTCACATTTATCCCTCTCGGACGACGGACCTGTTCTACAGCATGTCTGATAGCAGCTGAAAATGCGATCAGCTCTCGCAGCAGACACCAGATAATCTTTACATTATTCCTATTTTAGACCAGGTTTAAAAGGCAGATCCAATTATTTCAGGCTCAGCCTGTGCTTTCTAATTATGGCTGAATTGCAGGACACTGTCTCTGTGAGTCTGGATGTATTAATGACTTGTGAAAGGAAAAGAATGCCATTCTCTAACATGTTACAGCCATGGTGCAAGCTTTAGGGCTGTTATTTCAGTTGAGCTGATGTGTGCTCCTGTGGCACTTTTCAAGGACAGTGAAACAAATGTCAGGCTGAACATGTCATACTGGCAACCCATAATTAGTTAGACTGTTGCTTACTGTAGAGTTTCTGTGTAATGAAAAAATCCACAATGAATCCGGTCTACTAATATAATGCCTCTATTAAGTGATTATATTACCGTACTGCATCTGATGGAAGCTGAAATGAAGTTGGCCAGCATTGCTTTGCTCAGAACTGGCTGTTCATGATTTTATTGGTAGGTTCCTGGGGTCAGGGTGGCAGATGACTCATATTGTCTATTTGGAGATCCTTGTGCATGAGCTACCACACATCGAGAGGTCTCTGTATATAGACCAATGACTAACATCTCTGTCTGCCTGCTTTCATGTTTTCAAATATATGTTTGTCATCATAACAGGACATCTTATTGACTACTAGCCATCAAATAAAGCAGTGGCAGTACCATGGTTTCAAGGTATAAGGTTTCAGTATATGTGTACATGGCACAAAGTTATATTTATATATATATATATACACAGTATACTGTGATATTATTAATAAATGTGTTTTGATGACTTCTTTTAGTACACTTTTTAACCATTTTTTTCACTTTTGAAGATGTTGAAGGTTAATTATATTCTTAAGAGTCTAATACACACTACATAATAGCTTGTCAAATGAGGCTTAAGGTTTATCAGCCCTGTGAGTAATAAACCATACTGAACCATGAGATACATGTTCATAATATCTCTAACACATTCTCGATTTCTCTACAAATGTTTCTTTATTTTGTCTTAGTGCAGCATTTAGTACAGCATGTTCTCTTTCTAATTGTGTTACTTTCATCTCTGTTCATTCGGGCACTCTTATTTGTTACTGCATTGGCTGTGGTGTACAATGCTCAGGACGTTTTGCCAATTTAGAGAAACAACAAAAACTTCAAACCACAGGTCTGAATTTGATTTGCATTAAAACGATAAGATATGAGGTTATAGACATATGAATCGTGTTAGGGTTTGGGTTAGATTTTAACATAAGGAAGAGCAAACTGAAAACATTCAGTGAGTCAGTGTAGAGATTTCAAGTGTTAACTTATGCCCCCTGCTGGTGGAATAATTATATTATATTATATATTTTTTTATAGGGGTTGTAGAATGCAGCTTGTTCATTATTCTACTAGAACTAAATAAGGGTTGTATAAAAGTGTACACATGTAGTCTGAGTGAATATTCTGTTAATGGATGTTGATATAAACTGTAAGTGAAGTGACTGTCTCTGTTGTTGCTGGTAGCTGAGACAGAACATGCGCAGAGGGTCCCGGACGCAGATTCGGCCCAGCAAATGAGGCTGAGAGAGAGACAACGATTCTTTGAGGAGGTGTTTCAACACGATGTGGATGTCTACCTTTCCTCTGCACACCTGCAGATAGATTATAAGAGACGTGAGTTTAAACACACACACATACATGGGTGGGACTCTTTTCATCTAAAAATAATATATATATATATATATATATATATATATATGTTATAACAATTTAACTGTGCTAAAATATTACATTTTGACAGAAGTTCTGTATTTTACCAAACAGTCTTTTAAAACTATTATAAACTATTGATACATACATATATATCTGTTTACATGAATGTACATATATGTGCATATACACATGTTGTTTTATTTAAACCGCTCCACGGAGGATGCCATCTCACACCTCCTCCACACCACAACAAGTCACCTGGACTGCAGAAAAGGGAATTATGTAAAAATGCTGTTTGTGGACTACAGTTCAGCGTTTAACACCATAATTCCCTCCACACTCACCTCCAAGTTGGAGGTCCTTGGTCTCAGCACATCCTTGTGCCAATGGATCTCCAGCTTCCTGAAGGACAGACAGCAAGCCGTACGGATGGGTAAACACACCTCATCCTCCATCACCCTAAGCACTGGAGCCCCTCAAGGTTGTGTTCTGAGCCCCCTGCTGTACTCACTGTACACTTATGGCTGCGTGGCCACTTCCAACTCCACCACCATCATTAAGTTTGCTGATGACACTGCTGTGTTGGGCCTGATCTCAGACAACGACGAGACGGCCTACATACAGGAGATTAAGAACCTGGAGAGTTGGTGCCAGTTGAATAGTCTACACCTGAACATCAGCAAAACTAAGGAGCTGATAGTGGACTTCAGTACGAAGCAGGAGCGGTCATACCAGCCGATCACGATCAACGGGACTCCAGTGGAGAGAGTGGACAGCTTCAGATGCCTGGGTGTTCACATCACGCAGGACTTGACTTGGTCCTGTCATACCAGCACCCTGGTGAAGAAGGCCAGGCAGCGTCTGTACCATCTGAGACGCTTAAAGGACTTTAGACTTCCCTCTCGGGTGCTTAAGACTTTTTACACCTGCACCATTGAGAGCGTCCTGACGGGCAGCATCACTTCCTGGTTCGGGAACTGCACTATGCAGGACAGACGAGCCCTCCAGAGGGTGGTGCGTTCAGCGGAACGTACCATTCACACCGAGCTCCCTGACCTGCAGGACATCTACAGCAAGCGGTGCCTGACCAGGGCCAGGAAGATAGTGAAGGACCTGCAGGACATCTACAGCAAGCGGTGCCTGACCAGGGCCAGGAAGATAGTGAAGGACCTCAGCCATCCCAACAATGGACTCTTTTCTCTGCTGCGTTCAGGGAGGCGCTTCCGCTCCATGAAGGCGAACACAGAGAGAATGAGGAGGAGCTTCTTCCCGCAGGCCATTCGGAGTCTTAACCACTCTCCACTATAATCACATCACCCCACACTTCCACTTTGCACATTTTTCAAGTACAATCTGCACTAATTTGTAAAAGGTTACGTAAGGATAAATGAGTGGGACTTACATACCATTTGTCTTTGTCTTTAGTATTCCTTTTACTCACTTATACACTTTACTGCACTGCACAGCACACGGACACTTTATCACTGACATACACTTTACTTTTTATAGAATCTATATAGAATCATATTCTATTTTTTATTCTTCATATCTATTTTTATTCTCATATCTATTTGTTATTTTATTTTATTGCTAGTTTATTTCTGTATATATGTTTACTGTACTTTTTCTATTTGTATTTTTGTAAACTTGAGGTTTTTCTTAATTTTGTTGGACAATTTGTTGGACAGTCGTACAATACATTTCACTACATGTCGTACTACGTATGTATATGTATGTGACAAATAAAATTTGAATTTGAATTTGAATTTGATTTATTAAATTCACTTTTTTTTCAAAGACCATGATCTTTATTCTAAGACATGTGATGAAACAAACAAACATACACAAGACTATAAGTAGCCAAATACAGCATATTCACCTCTAATAACTGTCTTTGTATCTCATGTCTGACTCTCCTATTGCAGCTCCCTTGGGAAGTATTTCATCAATGGAGGTGAATGTCGATATGCTAGAACAGATGGACCTGATGGACATCTCTGATCAGGAGGCTTTGGATGTCTTCTTCAGTGCCAGTGGAGAGGAAGGATCACTGACCTCCCCTCTTCCAGGTACATACTCCAAACCAGTTTAAATAGCTGTCAACAGGTTTCTATATTTCTATAGGTTGCTGGTTGGTGTTCTTGCTTGACTGCAGTATCCAACAATAGTATCAGGTGGTAGTGGATAGGATCCACTGTCTGCATAACCTCATGGTATTTGTAGTAGAACTTCATAGCATTGCTGACAGTCTCCATTGCTCATGTCACTTTTTGTTGAAAATTGCCGGCAGTAGAAAAATATACATTGTTTTCAAACCATGCACAAGGTGTCCTAAAAGGTTTCCTGTAGTATGCAAAGTAGTACTTTTTTTTATCCTCACTGAAAGCAAAGTACTGCTGGAAGTGATAAAGTTAGATAATCTGATCTCGTGAAAAAAATCAGCAGTTTTCAAGTTGGCACTTTTGTATGATGATTCATGCAATGTAGTTTGTACAAAAACGTACGGTTTTCAAAAGAAAAGCAAACTTGAAGGTCCAATTATTCGCAAGTATGAAGCCATGTGAATTAGCCACCATTTGCCAAAATGGAACATAGTGTGGTGTTATGTTGAACTTGAAGTGAAGTGAAGTGACATACTTCCAAGTATGGTGACCCATACTCGGAATTCGTGCTCAGCATTTAACCCATCCAACGTGCACACACACAGCAGTGAACACACACACAGCAGTGAACACACACACAGCAGTGAACACACACACAGCAGTGAACACACACCCGGAGCAGTGGGCAGCCATTTATGCTGCGGCGCCCGGGGAGCAGTTGGGGGTTCGGTGCCTTGCTCAAGGGCACCTCAGTCGTGGTATTGAGGGTGGAGAGAGTACTGGACATTCACTCCCCCCACCTACAATCCCTGCCGGCCCGAGACTCGAACCCGCAACCTTTGGATTACGAGTCGACTCTCTAACCATTAGGCCACGACTTTGTATCCGGAGATAAACAATGACACAGCATACGTAGCCATCTTGGATATGTTCTTGCATGCCGGCCACAAAGTAGTTATTTTCTGGCAAAATAAGTAATACTATGTGATTTGACTATTGATAAGGTTGACAAGAGTTTGACTTCATGCAAATGAACAGTGGTGAGATGCAGTACAGTGCTGAAATGGAGACAATGATCTGCCTGATACACCTAGATACCATAGTCAAGCTAAAACGCTAGCTAGCATTCATTTTTTTCCTGAAACCAGATAATCCCACAGCCAATTTCATTAGTCAGCTCATTCATGAACTCACCTGGCAAGGGAAGTTTTAGAAGGTTAGTATAGTTTTAACATTGTGCAGAGTTTGACATGACCAGGGTTTGAAATTAACACCCACAAACCTGCCAAATATGAGTGCAAACCCTGTGACGGTAAAACATATCAACTCACCAGTCAGTTTGGTGGGTTATGGTTCATAAATGACGTACTCCAACCAGGAGCCTAGAACAACAAAACATTAAGAGTGTTATGCATTTGGACAAAATGTGCCATGTTTTAAAATACATATATTTTTTTTTAAATGACAAAAACAAAGCACACTGATGAATGCAGCTAGCCGAAACGCTTATCTTTTTATCTCCTGCTTTGATCCCAATAACAGATTTAAAGAGTGCAGACCAATCTAATTACAAAAACAAGCAAATAAAAATGATTTTTAACTATTTTTATTGTATCTACAGACAATGATTGACTGAAAGCTTTCAATTCGATGATTCTGAATCAGATTTAATAATAAATATATTTAAATATAAATCTAAACCAGTGATTTTTGTTGATTATCGAGTTTATTCCTAGTATTTTTGGTATTTTGCTTGTAGAAGTTCTGAATAGCTGGTAATAGCCAAATTGGCTGGTGAGTGAAAAAGGTAATTACATGATCAATGAAATATTTAGAATTGTTTGCTGTGCGTGGTTTGTGTTTAACTGTTTTAAGGGATTAAGACACACACACACACACACACTTGTTTCTGTAAAACTTTCCGAGACTTCTATTTTCTATTCCCTAACCCTAAACCCACCTCTTACAGAAGACCTGTTTGTATTGTTAAACTTTCAGATAAACATAATTTACTATTTTTAATACTTTTTTTCCCTTGTGGGGACCTCAGGACCTCCACAATTTCAAAAATTTCAGGACATTTGTTCCCCACAATGTAACAAACAAGTACAGACACACACACACACACACACACACACTACTACTAGTAATAGTGCAAAGAGCAAGGATTGGTTTGGCTGATTAAAATGGCCCTATTAATATCTGGTGGTATCGATTCCATTAATAGCTATTTAAACGTCACTATGTATTCTGAAGAATGTTTTTTTTTTTTTTTTCTCACAAGAAACATAACAAATATTTCATTATTGTATGTCTGAGCATTTAAACATTTACATTTACTCATTTTGCAGACACTTTTATCCAAAGTGACTTATTGGGGAAATCATCAAGCGATTCATCAGAGGCAAACAGACACAGGAAGTGCTCGTAATACGACGTTTCAGGCGTTGTTCAAATAAATACAAGCTAAAAAGGGAAGGAATAAAGAGAAGACAATTTTTAACATTTTATTTAGGATAAAGTCAAATAGTGTCGAAAGAGATGAGTTTTCAGCTGTCACTTGAAAATGGTCAGGGAATAAAAAAAATAAATAAAAAAAAACCCTGGTTCCCTTTAGCAATTACATCAGATAATGAACTGCCATTGAGATGAACTGGTAAACAGCCATTTCTTTTCCAGCTCTTGGTCACACTGATGTAGAAGAGGATGGATTGAGGAGAAATGACGTGTCCTTGAGAATTTCTGACCCTTGTGAGATCAAATCCCGTATGTTGTCCACTTCCTCCAACTCCACCTGTGACAGTCAGGCCTCCAATGAGGACGGATCAAACACTCCCGTCGTCCAATCAGATGATGAAGACGTGCATGAAGATAGCCTGTTACGAACAGGAGCAGCCACAGCCAACGATGCCACAAAAGAGCAGTCTGCTCTCTCAGTATAAATTGCCTTCTCATTAATTACTGACGATTTGGGAAGTGTAACATGTCTAGGTTGAGACTTGTTTCATGGATGGGTTGACTGGTTTTAGCCATAAATCAATCTACCAAAGACCTATATGAACGCTTGTGAAATTCAACTCATTAAAGGCCCCTATTATGTTACACTGGGAGTGTCATTATTTTGACAGGCCTGCATTTTTGTATTGCCACTTGCGTCTTACCAACATTTTACTATATCTTTTGCATTGGGAATATAGGTTTATAAATATACACCTCACCAATATTTTGCAATGCTCTTTACAAAGACCGATACTGCTCCGTAGAGAGACTAAATGCATCACCATTTTGAATGAAGGTGGTGAGTTTCATGAAAACATTTCCAAAAGAAAAGAAAAAAATTATAAAAATATATTTTATATTTAAATAAAATGAAACTTCTTCTGTACAACATTAAAGGGAAAGTTCACCCCAAAAAAGAAAATTGTTATCATTTACTCATCCTCATGTGGTTCTAAACAAGACTTTCATTCATCTTACTAACACAAATGTAGATATTTTGGTAACACTTTATTCTAAGGTGACCATAATACAGAGTATTTACAGAGTTGAGTACTTAGTAGTAGCTGTTGTACTTACATGAAACAAAATGTACTTACCATGTAACCAAGTTATGGAACAACCTGTAATTACAGTTTGTAATTATGTAGATGTAATAGACAGCTACTGTTACACATATGTTACAGACCGAGTCTGTTACACAGCTACTTATGTAAGCAAAAGATTGTTACATATGTGTTGCAGACCTTATAAAACTTAATTATAAATGTAAGTACACAGACATAAGCTACTTAAAATAAAGTGTATCAAGATTGTACTTAAGTGTACTTCATGTATATCAATACTGTACACCTTATCCAGCTCCACCTTAGTTTGATTAAACCCACGAGTACACAGCTAAAATACACGTAATATATATCTAATTACATTACAATTACATAATATTACACAAACATAAGCTACTTAAAATAAAGTGTATCAAGATTGTACTTAAGTGTACTTCATGTATATCAATACTGTACACCTTATCCAGCTCCACCTTAGTTTGATTAAACCCACGAGTACACAGCTAAAATATACGTAATATATATCTAATTACATTACAATTACATAATATTACACAAACATAAGCTATACTTAAAATAAAGTGTATCAAGATTGTACTTAAGCGTACTAGTAGCTGTTACAGACTCGGTCTGTTACATATGTGTAACAGTAGCTGCCTATTACATCTACATAATTACAACTGTAATTACAGGCTGTTCCATAACTTGGTTACATGGTAAGTGCATTTTGTTTCATGCAAGTACAACGGCTACTACTAAGTACATAAGTAGGTAATTACTATGTATTATGATACCTTAAAATAAACTGTTACTGATATTTTTAATGAAACCTAAGATATAAGAAGTCCATGCAAAAGTCTGAAAATAAAAAAGGTCATAAAGGCATCGTAAAACTAATATGAATTGAGCAGTTTAATTCAAGTCACAATTGCTTTATATGATAAACAGATTTAATTTAGGTGTTAACTTTATCAGTTGATTTTTTATTGTCAATGTCCACAGAGCACATCAAATATGGGAAACAAGGAAGCTGAGATGTGAACCAACCGCATTGGTTCTTGACTGTCACATGCACATTTACGTATCTGGGATTGTCATATTGGATTTGCTTTATGTATTTGTGTCAGCCATTGTTTACATAAAAAGTGGTTGCATCCCTTCAAAAAACTTGGATTAAATGGTTAATTTCAAATGGACTAGTTTCATGAAACATTTATGACCTTGTAGATTTGTGTATTTTGTGTTGTGAAGATGAATGAAAGACTTATGGGTTCAGAAGGACATGTGGGTGAGTGGATGGAGAAAGAATTTGAATTTTTAGATGAGCTAACTATTTAAGTTTATTTGCATCTTTACATGATTTTACATTTATTTTTTGGGGAATTTTCTTTTGTAACTTAATGGTGATTTTTATTAGATTATTAGATTTTTTTATTTATTTAAAACAACATAGAAGGCAATACAACAAATACTAGCTTGCTTACTATTTTTATTACAGTAATGAGAATTTGAGAGGAATATGTGCTTAACTGTTTTGAAAATTGTTACAATAAAAATATAAAAACAATCCTGATGAGAATTAGTTTTCTTGTACTTCTTCGCCTTTATCAGGACAATAGACTATAAAGTAGGGGTGCGATGTTGGGCAATTAAACCTGGGTGTTCTTTGACGCGTCTTGACTTTTGAGCATTTGCACAACCCACTGTTTCACAGATTGATTTGGGGTGAAATATGACCCACTCTTGACAGTTTTTCTGAGGTTGACCCTAAAACTGGTTGTGTCAGGTTTGTTTTTACAGAACGTTGGATCTGTACTATTCTTCTTTTTTTTTTGACCATGTGTTGGGAATGTGTCCTCACTTCTGATGTCTACAGAATCTTTTGCTTTGATTTCCAAATAAAGCCAAATGCCACCAAAGAGTTATGGGTGAAAATGAAATTATATATTTCCAAAATTTTAGTGAATGAGAAAAGTTCTGATGCACCTTCTCTTTCCTTATGATTATGTTCTACGTTTCAGTAAAGTAGTGAAGTCATCAAAATTTTAAAAAATGCAGTTACAGTAACAATTAAAATGTTTATGTAGCATTGGTCATTTGTCCTGCAATAGGTTTTGATTAGTTTTCACATCACAACATAAGAAACTGCATATAATTCCTTAGTAGTTTTCTGGGAGGCACAACAAAGTAGCAGTTAGCTAGAGGGTTAATGAATGTTTTATTACTTATAAATTTGTTAATGACAGTAACTAGAATAGCAAGAAAGTTGTTGGTTCAAAATGTTCTTCACAAATTCAGTCAGTGGTGTCCAAACATTTTGCATGGCCTGGAGGTATTTTTCTTTGTGACTTGAAATGCATTATATTTTTGCAACATGCAACCCACTTAACAAATACCAAACATTTCCACTTTAAACTCAGACTAGCCCTTGGGTACTTGTAAAAAGTGACGGTACATTCCTGAACAGCAGTCTGTTAATGCGATCGCACTTTGCTGCCTTGACCAAAACCCTCATAACAGGAATGTAGTGCGGTGTCATTCAAGCAAATGTTATTCAAAGGCAAACAAAAGAGAAAAGGCTAAAAATATTACTGAGCTGTCAAAATGGTACTTTTGACAAGTTATAGTTGATTATATAAAGGCTTGGGCTTTTCATGTCAGTCAGTGACACACATGGAAGGCTAGGAGTGCCTCTTGTAAAGGATCCAATCAACAATTTATGCATCTTATAAAATCATTAATTGTGGGATATAAAAAGTAGAAATGTAATTTGCATCCATTTATGGTTTCATAAATTGGGCACTGAACAGGCATGACTTCAAAGTACTTGGATATCTATATGCTTTTCATGATGCCTTTTTTGGAGCTTGACAGGTATGGTCTCTATTTGCTGTTGAATTTAATTTGTGTGTGAACTACCTGCAATTGAAGTGAAATAAGGTTGGTCACCTCGTGGTCAGGATTGCTGGTAATGAAGATTTTGTAGGTGTGACCGCAGGTATGTGTGACCTTTGAACTGGTGATTGACTGACACCTGGTTGGGCTTGAGTTACTGCTTCTGCAGTTTAGGAATTTTGGGTTTGGATGTAATTTGAATCCATGTTGATGGCTAACAATGGGTAAATGCAGTAAAAAACAACAAAAACTGAATTCTCTGAACAATATAGCTTTGTTTTTTGTATTTCTTTTTACAGTAATGTTTTCTTCTTAACCTAACAACATTTTTATGAGGTTTATACTTAAAACAAGAGTGGGATAGAAATATAAGCTTATTTTTTTAAAGGTATATTTCCTTTTTTTTTTTTTTGGTGGTGGTGGTATAATTCTCCTTTAATCTGCTCTTTCCTCCTATAGAAACATATGTAATGTCTCTCTCTCTATAATGTCTTCATGTGTACACTGCATATTGTTACCGTATAACTAACACTGCCCCAGGGTGTAGTTATCTGTACTTCTGCACTACATTGGTGTGCTTGTGCTCTCAGTTCAAGGCAGAAGCAGGTCTGAGCGTGAGACTTCATGAGATTCCAGTGTTAAAGCTTTCTACCTCATATTATGAACTGAAATGATCATGGCTACAATGATGTTCAGCTACTTGGTGCTTGTGGTGAGTACAGTTTGTATTGCTGTCACAGTCATTCAATAGGTTCATTCAAGATTCAGTGACATTTGAAATCAAAAATGTATTTTTATTCTGTTGCCTGTTTGCTGTAATTTACTTTTTACATTGTTTTGCAAAGGAAAGTAATGGTAAAAATGTAATTTTGTTACCTTAAGGAGTTATTTCTACCTTAACCTAATTCTAAATCCTTTCTACATTACCTAATTCAGTAATATTGATAAAAAAAGAATTAAAATGTAACTAAATTTAGTCAAAACAATTTATTCATTGTTGATTTCTCTGTATTTGTTCTGATATTGTGATTATTGGGACCTCAAACATAATCTGTGCAGTAGAATTAATAATATAGGTATTAGCAATTGAATAATATTTTAATTATTATTATAAGACATTTTATGAAAGTCTGTGCTTTTATAAGTGTATTCCTGTAACATGAGTGCCTATCAAGTTCTTTTCTGGAGGTCAGCTGAGAAAAACAGCAACAAAGGAGGGTCCAGTATAAAGCCTTTCCCAAACCTGTTTCACAGCTTTGAATTCTCTCATGTAAACAGACATTGCAAGTTCAAAAAATCTTAAAAAGTACGCAAAAAAATATGTCCTTTGACTCTGCCTTCATGGCAGAAATGATTAAAAATGATCCGAATGTTAATGACTGAGTGGCATTTTTAGTGGTAAAGCAAATCTGTTGCATAATGTTCACATTATCTAGGTGAGATGCATTTGAAACAGTTCTCTTAGCTTTAGGTTTTTTCTGCTCTTAATTCATGTAACATATTTAAAGCCATACAGTAAATAACACCCACTGTTTCTGTTGAAAGGGAACGATCTGTCTGTGCAGCACAGAGCCTCTCAGACGCCATAAAAGATCCTGGATTATAGACTCGTTTGACATTGTGGAGGAACACCCGGGGCCTTTCCCTTACGATCTGGGGCAGGTAAATATCATTTCTCTCAAATAATGCATTGCGGGTATTAAATAATGAAATAATGCAAAACAATTTGATTGGAGTGGTATATCATTTTGGTTAAAGATCTGGGTTTGTTGCAAATGCATGTATGTGAATTTGAAATAAATTAGCCACAAACCAGAAGATGTTGAAATGGAATTTGAATTGGAATGACAGAAAGACAAATTTATTTATTAAGTATAAATTTACATTGTGCTTTTTTCTTTGTTTGTTTGTTTCTTTCTTTTTCTTTCTCTCTTTTTATACATTTATACTTTTATTGTGGTAATGTATGCCTTAAAATGATCAAAAAATAGAGTAACAAATTCTACATTGTTGCAAAAATGTGTATATATATATATACCAGAAAAAAATAAACCATTTTCAAACATTTCTTGAACACCAAATCGGCATATTAGAATGATTTCTGAAGGATCATGTGACACTGAAGGCTACATGAAATTCCTTGCATAAAAAAGTATCAGTTTAATGACAAATGATCAAGTATCGCAAACATGTATGGACATGCCATCCTTACAAAATGTATTTGCCCACATTCTAGATTAAACTGGACCGTGGCTATTTAGTGGAGTTCAGGTTAAAAGGAAAAGGTGTGGATGAAGACCCAAAGGGTGTCCTGTCTATTGATCCGCTCACAGGGGTCATTAAAGTCCACCGGAAAGTCGACTATGAGCAGTGCAGTGTTCTGATGGTAAGTGGAATCAGATTTTTCAGTAGATATAGGCAATATAAAGGCCTCATATCTCACGAAGAGGATTAAGTAAATAATATTAAGAGCATAGGTTGGAACTAATTTCATCATCCTTTCAAAGCTGACCTTCCAAGCAAGAAATAAGTCCAACTTGGCCATAGATACACAACTAGGCATGGAGGTCAACATACTGGACATCAACGACAACCCGCCGGTATTCCAGAGGAGGGTTTATGATATCACTGTACACGAAGCAGCAAAACAAGGTCAGTATCATTGCCGAACTGTTGAATTTTCATCAACTGTAATTAGGTGTATTTCAGGTTTGATTTACTGCAAATTAATATGTAAACCCTATCCACCTTATTTTTACCATAAGAGCGGAAAAATGTAATGTTTCTGGCTTCCGGTGTCATTTGCTTCCAGCTATATTTAGCTGCACAAAACCACTCGTTTTGCTGCTTGATATTGCAAACTCTTACCATTGCATTTTAATGTATTATCTTAATTTTGAACACACTGGTTTGTAGTGCAAACAGTTTTACCGTTTTTTGCGCTTTATTATTCTTCTCGTTATTTCCCTACAGCGGCTAATGAACCGGAAGTCTTGCACATTCACGGAAAACGGCTTACTTCCATGTTGAAAAATAAGGTTTCTTCAATTATAGACATGTCTGGTCTTAACTTTTAGAAGTTAAACTCCCTTAAAACAGAGTTATTGCTTTTTTAACATTATGACTAGTTTAATGTGTCTGCCAGCTTCACTGCCGTTTTAGTCATTTTTCGGAGCCGGAATATGATTTACATATTTTAAGATTATGAGTCTAAGTCTATTCATTAAATTGATCTGAAATTTCTACGATTATTTTTTTTTTTAATCTGAAACTATAATTATTATATTAATCTTCATGAAAAAATACTCCTATTGTTGAAGAAACAGGATAAAAATAAATTGTGCTTTTATGAATAAGCTTTTGTTTATAAGCCCTCAAAATATGAATTAGTAATGGCAAAAATGTGATATGTTTACTGAGATTTTAAAGAGAAAAATGTATTGCTCGCTCACATTTATGTCATTTCAAACCCTTACAACTTACTTTACACAACATTTTAAACAAACTGGTTGCTTTTTTCCATACAATTACAATAAATGTTTTTTTTTTTAAAAAAGAGAACCATAAAAGTAATATTAAGGTGGTCTTTATGACTTGTGTGCTATATTTCAGGTTTTTTTGATGCCATACAATCTTTGTGTGATAAAACTTTAATTTGTTATTCATTGAAAATCATGATATCCCAAAAATAATTAACAGTGTCTGATTTTAAGGCTTCGGATCTTTTAATTGCTTGATCCACTTGACTATGAAATTACTATTTCATTGATTCAGTTGCATTGATTTATAATGGCTTATAAAAATCTTCAAATCCATGACCTTGTTGCTTGTACTACTGTTTGGGATACAGGAAAGTTATTTTGCATAATTTTGAAGCATAATTAGTTCCTATATAAAAAGTTATATGGAAGTGGAACAACATGATGATGAGCAAATAATATTTTAATTTTCAGAATAAATATTCTTCCAAGAAATGAACTCATGTTCTTTATATTGTCTGTTTTCAGGTGGTTTTATTGTAGGTGTTTTAGCAATAGATAAAGACGCACCTGGAACTCCGAACTCCACCATTGATTACAAAATCATTTCTGTCACTCCAACAACTAAAAATGTGGAATTCTACATCCAAGAAAGTGGTGCAATATCTTTCAAAGGATGCTTTGATTATGAGGTAAAATAAAAGCCCAGGGAATGCATAATTTTCAAGTACAGAAATAATTACATTGTTGTTACTTGCACAATGCATAACATACAGTACTATAGCCTATAGTATATGCATGCCTTTAAAGCCAGTGTGTCATGCTAGGATTGGGATAATGCAGCAAAAAGACATGAGCTATCATGTTTGTGCCTGACAGACCAACAGGCATCACAGTCCAGGTTCACTCTTCATGTAACATGTGAAAACATGTCTTTAAAATATCTTGACATTTGCTAGGTTATTTCAAGTTTGCGTGTGAATTTTTAGAGTATGTATATGAAGAGTCTAACTGGTGTTCTTTTCAGGTGGCTAATAAATACGCTATAACAGTTGAAGCAAAGGACCGTGGAGTTGTAAAGCTGTCAAGCACAGCGACAATAATTGTCAACATTCAGGATGGCAACAATCATTTACCAGTTATCACAGGGCAAACGGTTAGTGTTAAGGGGATAGTTCACCCCCCCCCCCCCCCCCCCCCCAAAATCAATTCTGTCATCGTTTACTCAAAGACTTTCTTTCTTCTGTTGAAGAACAGATTTTTTGAAGAATGCTTTTAACCAAACAGTTGCTTAGTCACTGAATTCCATTGATATATTTTTTCTCCATGCAGTTGAAGTCAATGGCTACCAGCAACTGTTTGTTTACCACCATTCTTCCAAATATATTATGAAATGTTACTTGAATTTTAATTTTTGGGTCAACTGTTTTTACATTTTCCCACTTTGTTAGGGTTCAGCTAATGTCGTGGAAGACACAAATGGTACATCACCTCTCAAAATACATACAGCTGATACTGACACGTATCTCACTGCTGCATGGAGGGTCAGATACTCCATAAAAGGGGATGAAGGTGGCCACTTTGCCATCCACACTGATCCAGACACCAATGATGGAATCCTCACAGTGGTTAAGGTATGTTTGCACACTCTAGGCGTCTATTCTGTAAATGTCATGCTATGTTCACTAATCTCATTACAAAGCAGAAATAAATTATTCAGGGATATTGACTCATTTATAGGTCATTAATAGGGTAAGATGTGGTAAAATACACAACAATTGCCCCGTTGGGCATCTTACTGCATCTTATACTCTCCGCCTTGTTTTTGTCTTGACCACAGATTACACAACAAAGACAAAATTTCAGTCACTTTTCGGATTGTTAAATCTTTATTAATGTAAATAGAATGTGCATTGATTTGTTCTTGGCGGACTAGATCTGCTACGCTGCTGCTGCCGAGACAGTAGACTTGCTTCTGCTAAATCCTCGGATCATAAAATTAAAAGGAAACCAAACTATAAAAATGCTCTGAAGACAACAAGACGCTGTGCAGTGGTGAGCAATGGAAAAACTGTGTTAGCGTTACCTTCCCTCTGATCCCAACGTTAGGAAAGAGTGAATTAACTTTATTTCAATGGATATTTAATGATCCAGACCATGTAAGTAAGAACTTGGTCCTTTTTTCACTTCATTTTACCATGGGCAGGGCGGACTGGGACAAAATTTCAGGCTGGGAAATAACTCATCCAGGCCATCCCATATACCCACAACAAATTCTGAAACACGGACAACCCTATTAGCCTATTTGTATGACTATCACATAAAAGGGTCTAAATCAGCGGTCTCAAACTCAATTCCTGGAGGGCCACAGCTCTGCAGAGTTTAGCTCCAACCAGCTCCAAATCTCACCTGCTTGGAAGTTTCTAGTAATCCTGAAGAGCTTGATTAACAGGATCAGATGTGTTTGACTAGGGTTGGAGATAAACTGTGCAGAGCTGTGGCCCTCCAGGAAC
The DNA here is from genome assembly GCF_936440315.1 of Barbus barbus. Taxonomy (NCBI): domain Eukaryota; kingdom Metazoa; phylum Chordata; class Actinopteri; order Cypriniformes; family Cyprinidae; genus Barbus; species Barbus barbus. The sequence goes on along the minus strand of NC_136715.1, from coordinate 22,168,814 downwards.
TGAGTTTGAGACCAATGGTCTAAATCTTTAGTTGGGGCCATGGAAAATAAACGTTCTCTCTTGAACAGCACTAGTGTTGTTTTTGGCGGCCTGTTTTAGTCTTTGTGTGAAGCTGACATTTTAGTTTTTATTAGTTTTAGTCACGTTCATACTCTTTTTAGTCTAGTCTTGTTTTAGTCGACGAAAACTGATGACTATTTTCGTCTAGTTTTAGTCGACGAAAACTGATGACTATTTTCGTCTAGTTTTAGTTGACGAAAACTGATGATACTTAGTCTAGTTTTCATCAATGAAAATTGTACTTTAGACTCTTTTAGTAATACAATTATATTTAACTCAGTCAATATAGTATAAGTACCTAGTAGTATAGACAAATCCAAAATTTTCTTTTAGCCAAACCCATTTCAAACAAGGTTATCTTATTATATTATTGTTACCTTATAGATTCAAGACTACATCCATTCCAGACACGGAAGACGCTCTGATTTGAATTTACAACATTTATTTTACCAACCAAACATGTTAGAAGTACACACACATCTCCCAAAGACGAACCCTGGCTGGCCGGCCATCGGTCCCTTTCTCTGTGTCAGATTTAACTTTGTTGTCGTCTTCTAAACAATGCCGCGAGTGGAGCTTGAGGAAGTGATGTCGCCTGCGTCTGCGCAGTGCGACCTGAAGTGAGACACCGGAAACAGAAATACTGCAAAATAATAATAATAACGCGACTAAACGAGATGAAATAACGTTATAACATTTCGTTTCATCTCGTTTTAGTCAACGAAAATAAAGAGACATTTTAGCATAGTTTTTATTTTGTAAACCACATTTATTCTCGTTTTTATTCGTCAACAATATTGCATTATATATTTAATTATTGTCATCGTCACATGACCAGGATTTACGTTTCGTCTCGTCTCGTTTTCGTCACGTGATAAAGGTTCGTTGACGACGATATTTAGTCATAATTTTCGTTGATGAAAGCAACACTAAACAGCACCTTCACTTCCCTTTTCCTTTTCTTCATTTTCTCCAATATCCCTTTTTTTCTTGTACCTGTCACTTCTCTACCAGCAGGTCTACTGTTATAAACAGAACTGGGCCCACCTTGTTGCAAATCAACTACCTCACTGAAAACATAATGTCGTTATTTCTCTTAAAATGACTTAAATACCCAAGATTTAACAAACCTATAATTCATACAAATATATTAAAACAAATTTTCTAAAGTGCCTCAATTCCTAAATTAGTACATTATAAAATCCTAATAGGCCTACTGAACACATAATTAAATTTTTGGGCTGACTCATACTTTTGTGTTGCTGTCTGCTCTAGCTTCATACAATAAATCCATGTGAATATCTGTCTGCTGAAATCGATAGTGATAATGGGTTGTTCCTGACAGCCTAAAAGGTGCTATCAGTTTAATATTCAATTAGGTTAATAAAGACAAAACTACAGTAGCGTATTACAGATGAAACTAACCTGCACTTGAAGCCCTGAACAGGTTTGTAGTTTCGCAACATTAACTGCTTCTTCTGGCCGCTTCCTCTTCTTCCTTGAGTCCCACACATCGACCGTTTGACTGAAGCGCTGAACAGACGTGAAACGCGGTGCTGCCAGTCAAGATTTATGATTTGTTATCAATTTATTAGCAAATGACAAAATCGGAAATAATCACATTGGTACATTGGGAAAGCAAAAAAAAAAGAAAAACAGGGCAGCGGGCCAAATCAGCCGCCAGGCCACCGGGATTCGTCCCACGGTGCTCCACACTCCGCTCCTGACCATGGATTCGTTTACAAACAGGACAAACAGGAATTCGATGCAGGATTTTCAAAAAGATTGAAATTAAAAGACAATGCTGTGCAGACTATATTGGATCTGACAGTAATGTTGCACTACACAAATGTAATTGTTTCATTACGTGGTCACTATTGTTTTGTCTCTTGTTCTTAGAGATCGTTTGATATGTATTGAGTTATGCATTTTTGACCTAAATCACAGCAGTGTCCATCTATGAGCAATTTACGCTGTCAAACATATACAACTATTAGCCAATCATAGCAGTGGGCATTCACTTTCGAATCTACAATCCGCCACGCCTATTCAAACAGAGCGTTCTGATGAGGGGGGTCAAAAACAGGACAGAAAATAGCTAATCAAATAGCTCATATATATATATATATATTTTTTTTTTTTTTATTATTATTATTTTTTACGAAGTGAGGGTGAGGGCCCGGGCAGCATGTTGGTACTAGTGTTATTACATTCACATTTAATCCTTACTGAAATTCATGGTGTTATTATTCAGTAATTCCACAAGTTAGATGAACATTTCAGATGTCTTTGCTACTCATTAAAATCTATACTAATTAGGTGAAATCATTCGGTTAGAATTCACAGTCTTACTATTATGACATACGTTCAGTAAAAATGCCAGTAAGTCATGGAATAAATCTACCTGCTATATTGATATTGTGTGTATTGTTTTTATGCAATTCTTTGCCAGCCTTTAGACTATGAAGAGAGCGCAGAACAAAAACTCACCATCTTTGTAGAGAACGAAGAGCCATATTTCTCTTGTGAGATAAAAGAGAGATCTGCAGATGGGCTCTGGACAATCAACAGAAATCCACCAAAACCGTCCTCTAGGAATATTACCATTACTGTAGAAGACGCCAATGACCCTCCATTCTTCCCAGATCCAGTAAGAAAAGTAATTTTGGAAGAAAATGGTGCTGTTGGAGCTTTTGTAGACAAAGTGACAGCAGTTGATCCTGACATGGGACGTCCCCACAAACTGGAGTATGTATTCAATCAGAATCACTTGGCTCCAAAATATATCTGGACAATAAAGCCATAGATAAAATGTGTCCTGTAATGTGTAATTGTGTATAAAATACCAAACCATGGGGCATGACCATGATATGCTTGATATTTTTATCTAATATAGTGACATGTCTAAACGTGTCCAAATACTTTTGTTGCCACTCCATATGAAGAATCCAGACAGTATGTTTGTTAATAATAAACAATTTATTTTCTCCCCCACCAGGTATTCTATTGAACAAGATCCTGCAGGCTGGTTCAGAGTAGACAAAACAACTGGGGAAATCTCTGTAAAAGAGTCATTGGACAGAGAGTCAAGTCATGTGACCAATGGGACTTATACAGTCACTGTCCTTGTGACAGAGAAGGGTAATACAATATAACTGTTTTGCATGTGGCTTGCAAATAACTGGTAACGACTACATCTATCCATCCATCCATCTATGATCAAAACCACTTGTCTTATGTAGAGTCTCACAGATGCTGGAGCCTATTCCAGCGTATCGGGCTATAGAAAGAGACAAAACCTACATAGTTTACTAAAACTGTGATCATCTCTATAGAAGTATTATTTTAAAATTTACTCTGATTTTTCACACCAGATGACCATCCTCCAATGACAAGCACTGCTACCATTCAGATCCACATTGAAGACAAAAACGACAATGTCCCTATTTTAAAGGAGAACATGGTTTCTGTCTGTCAGTCTGATGAAAAGTCAAGTACAGAGATCACAGCCTATGACCTTGATGGAGATCCATACAGCGGTCCGTTCAGTTTTGAAATTATGGGAGATCATAAAGAAGAATGGAGCTTTGACCCCAGTCATGGTAAATAATAGTATATATATATATATGAGCAATATCACATGAGTAGAAGTGAGACATGGCTGTATATCGCTATGGCTGTGATTCGGCCGTAGGGAATCACAGCCGTGCCGATATACAGCCATATCTCACGTCTACGAGTGTGATATTGCGTTTATACAACAGTTCAATGGCGCGAGTGTGTAAATAATTTAGAAACAACAACGGAGCATCTTTAAAAGCCCTCTTTTGTGCAGAACTACTTTCTTCAGCCACGGATTTAAATCTAAAGTTGACAGTAACAGCTGAGCCCAAGCCTCCGTTACTAATTCCACAACGTCACTTTAGAACTAGTAACGAAGGAACTTTGAGTTGCTTCATTGAAAACATATTGTATTACTGTAGTAAAAGCTTGCTGTATTATGTAAAATAAGCATTATGAGAGCGAGATGGACTGAGCGACTGTGATTACCAGCATCTGATACAGGCATCTCATTCTCCTAACGTTACTTACAAGTAATTTTAAATGTGCACTGAGGAAAGCGATATCTTTGTCTTAACGTCAATATCCTTTCATTGATTTCTGATGACAGCGCTCCTCAGTGCATTTGTTAGCTGCTTCAAGCTGTTGTTGTAAGTAATCTAAAGGCGGAATTAGATTCGCCATCTAAAGGCGGAACAATGTAACTAAAATCACAATCACGAACACAAGCACCATGTCTCAGTACTAAACACTATTGAATACTATTATTATTTATGCAAAATACTAATAATTGAAGAATCATATTTAATAAACAACAACAGCCATCATAAACGTTGCTAGGCAATTCAGTCAACCGTAAGCAAAGGTGCCACGATATACAGCATTGAATTTACATGATAAACTTTTGCCAAAACTATTTGCTCTGGAACAAATAATAATTTAATGAGACCAAAGACTGGCCGTTAGATTTACCCAACACTAATTATATCTCGTGTTTAACCAGTGTAGAGACATTAGAGCCAGCGGTAAATTCCAGAAGATCTGGCCGCGGTGAGGTGCTCTCTGCGCTGAACTGCCGCTGAACCGCTGGAGATCCTGTCTCCGAAAACGCTGAAGCAAATTTTCAAATAGACCTTATCTTTACTAAGAAACCGCATCTTTTAAGTCCAAGCAAGCACATTCTCACCTAAAAAATCCTTAAAATTGCATTCCCTGACACAAAACAGTATTATTTTAAAATTATAGTGGATTTGATGACACTAGGGTTTAGACTAAGCCAGGATTAGGCCATTGTTCAATTAGGAAATTTAAGTAATTTGTATTAACATGCCTTAGAAAAAACATTACTGGTGTGCATCTTAAGACAAAACAAAGGCATTGATATATTTTAAGATCAGTCAGTGCAATTTTCTTTCAGTTAAAACAGCTCAGATTTACACTTTACTCTGGGACTAGGCTTAAGCCTTGTCTGTGAAACCGGGGGTAGATCGACAAAAACGTAGATAGACCCGGCTAACAAACGGAGTGATACATCATTGTGAAAGGGCGTTCCTGTAGCGATACCAGTACAAGATCTCACGGTTCTCAACCAACCAGATTTGAGAACCAGAACAAACTGCTTTATATATACTATATATATATATATATATATATATAAACAACAACAACATTGTGTTTTATATAGTGCATAATATAGAACCATAGTGTTCTCAGCATTAGGTTATATTTTACGAAGCTCTGATGTAAAAGAGATGGTCATCACCTTTCATCTTTTTTGCTTTGTCTTTTAGGTAACACAGTGCATTTGGTGAAGGATAAAAGTGTTCATGCCAGTCTGTACACACTGATTGTGAAAATCTCTGATAAACAGGGCAAGTTTGTCCTACAGAATCTCTCTGTTGCTGCGTGTGATTGTGCGGTTTCACCAAACTGTCTGATGCAGCGCAACACACAGCAAAAAGCAGGAAGTGGCATGGCAGGAATTACCATCTTTGCCGCGCTGATGATTTTGGGTGAGCACAGGATTCTGTTAAATTCCCAATTAAATCATTTGATAAATGCATTTCCGATCCTGTGTCCTACTATTATTGGGGCGGGAGGATAGCTAAGTAACATCGTTTGTAAAAAAAAACTCAAATTTCACAAATTAAGTTATTTTGATGTGACCAAATGAAGTAGTTGCATAATGATTTTGTGTGGTTTCATGACAACTTCAAACAGTTTTTGTTAAATGTTTGAATTATGGCCAACTGTTAGCAAGATTGATTGAACTGGTTCTAAATCTCCATCAACATAACCGAACATTAAACACTACCAAGTCTCAATTGTTTCTCATCTTGTTAAAAACATAAAAAATAATACTAAAATAAGCACTCCCTGTGAAGTTTAACTCTCAATTAAGGTCCTGCAAAGCATGAACTATTCTTTTTAAAACGTGCATCATGTTTTTATGTTATGTAATAGCAAAAAATTAACTACCAAAAAAAAAAAATATATATATATATATATATATATATTTCTTTAGTCTATTCTTTTGGGAGTGTTGTTTGCTTTTTTAATCCAAACTGAATGAAACAGGTTTACACTTGAAATTATGATTTTCCATTAGAACAGTACACAAATATATGTGCACTAAGTTGTAATATTTTCATTTTGTTTTTAAGAAGTAAAGTAACTTGAATCTGAAAGCTGTTTTTTTCTTCTTTCAGCATGTCTGTTACTGGTTCTTACTTGCTCTTGTGGGCCTGTGAAGTCTCTGGTGCAAGTAGACAATGTCTTAGAAGATGCCCTTCTGCCTTCTAACATCGAGAAACCTGGCACTGATTGTGTGGTAATACATTAAATTAAGATTTCTTATGAAAAGCTAAATGGCACTTTCACAGTGACGTTAAATATAACAAATGAATGTTCCACTCTATTATATACATTCATAAAGGTCCCGACTGTTCTATTAAAGAAGGCATCTGTTAGTCACTCACAGGAAGCAACTTTTATTGATAACAGGGTTCAACAGACAGCAGACATTCAGAGGGTATGCTAAATTTCTATTTCTATTTGTTTCAAAATGAGATCTTGGAAACACTAAGAAATCTTATAGAGCAATTGTCATTCTTTACACTGTAAAGCATTGCATTCCTTTTTTTTTTTTATAGGTCTCTAACAAATATATAGGTACTCATAGTCTCCCAGTTCAAATGGATGAGCGCTGGTCTAGAGACATATCACAGTGTTATTCCAGTGAGGTAATACAGCAGTTCAACAGTGCATGTATGAAATTGTCCAAATAAAATTTTGTTTGAAAGTAAAGTTGAAAGTTCTGTTTTTAAAAAAGCAGACGTGGACGTGGAGACAGTATCAGAGTGACAACCGCTACCAGGTAAACCTTAATCATTTTATGAAACGTCTGAACTTGTTACTGTTCAGTGAAACTCATTAAATCTTAAAATCAGTAATATACAGGGTTTTCTTACACCCTTAGGGTTCAACATTTAGTAGGAGGAGCTCACAAAGAAGACAGGGTGCCTATTCCATCAGCTGCTCGACATTACAAAGCTTGCTCTCTCAAGTACGTTTGCCAGATTAATTCAACATTCATTCATTCATTCATTGACTAAACATATTTCTTTCTCAACTTTCAGAGGCTGCATTCAATACAGTGCCTAGAAAATGAATTGCTTGATTATGAACCTCAGCTTTACGCCCTTGAGGACAACTCTGATTTGAAATGTGTATACCTGGACCCCATAGACCTGCCTATAAATGAGTTTGATCCTGAGCTGCTCTCAGACCTTGGACCAGCATTTAAGCATCTGGCTTCTATCTGTAACCCAGGGAGACTGTCAAAACCTTAAGTGATCAAGAATGGGATCAGATAGTCTAGTGATCAAGAGGAAGAAGATGTTTCACCTTCTTATTCGGGACTGGTCACTTTGCTACCAAAAAGAAAGAAAGAATATATCTTAGTATCTTTTTGTTCACAATGTATGTTCTGCCTTAAATAGGTTGGTATGGTAGCATTGTTTCTTTTGTAATTTCTGAAAAATGGCAATTATTCAAACATGCCAACATTCACACATTGAGTCAAACATTAGGTCAGAGAACGTTGAGTGCATATTTTTACAACCTATATTTATCAATTTGTCAATCTTGCCATTGGCAAGTGAAATTCACACTTTGATTTTTGAGATATATTTTAAGTGCAATGAAAAGCACCTGCAAAGACAAGTTATTACTACCTCAATTTGAATGAACTACAATGATCTGTATTTCATTCATGTTTACATATCTTATAATGCAGGCAAACACATTGTACTCAGTGTTACATATAATTAATCTGTTCTGTACCGTCTGTTTTGTGAGATGATTGTATACCTTAATATTTGACATTTAAATGCCTTTTTATCCTTACAAAGTAAAATCTACAAAACAGTAGACTCTACAAAAACTTAAAAAAAAAAAAAAAAAATTATGATTGGTCTGTACCAATGTATTTTTGCATTTGAACCAATGCTTGAAGTGGAAAAACATCGGTGCCGGTTTCTTACTTTTTCTTAAATTTCGTAATTAAAATGTTTATTTAGTGAATGTTTTCTTCTGAGATCTCTATAAGCACACAACTGTCCTGCCATTCCAGTTGTCATGCATTCTTTTAATTTGTGAAAATAAAGATGATTTTTCATGACCACACTGAATGTGGAGTAATATTAAATATCCGTAGCTTACTGGCCCACTTGTCTAAAATAAAACAGCAGCCTCTACATTTTGCCAAATGAATGTCAACAAAGACAGGAATAGGTAAAGATTTTTGTAATTTTGTAATCAGTCCTTTACCTCAGTTTTGTGTTAGACAAAATAGATAATTCCTCCGGTCATTTTATGTTGATGTTGTGACCTTATGGATGAAAGGATGAGACTAATACAAAAACATTTATTTTTAATTTTTTAAGTGTATATAATACAGAAAATGCAGAGTGCAACTGGGGTGGTAGATTGTTGGTCCTGGAAATTGAGGTTTAGATTTTTAGCAGATAACTAAAAGAGTCTCTGTTAAGGGTAGATAAAGACCTAAACTTAAAAGCTTTATGGGAATGGAGAAAAAAAGAGAGAAAAAAAGGCTGTTCCATTAAGTAGAGTATTCTAGATTTCAAGGTCAGCATGGATAGGCCCAGCAGAGGATGTACTTCCTGCGGCAGCTGAGGAAAGCCAAGCTGCCAGTCCAGATGATGGTGCAGTTCTATACGGCCATCATTGAGTCCATCCTCACCTCTTCCATCACTGTGTGGTATGCTGGGGCCACTGCCAGGGACAAACAGAGACTGCAGCGCATTGTGCACTCTGCTGAGAAGGTAATCGGCTGCAGCCTTCCATCTCTCAAGGACCTGTACGTCTCCAGGACTGGGGGGCGAGCAGGCCGGATAGCAGCTGACTCTTCTCACCCTGGACATGGACTATTTGAGCCACTTCCCTCTGGCAGAAGGTTACGGTCCATTTGGACCAGAACCTCTCGCCATAAGAACAGTTTTTTCCCCTCTGCCGTTGGTCTCATGAACACTTTATAACAATTGTTGAGCTGGACACTACATAACATCTGTACTGAGCTGGACATTTTATAACATTTGCATCAGTTGGTCACTTTTATAACATTAGTCACTTTAAATAAGTCATTTTTTACATTTTTTATATGCTTTTTAAAATAGGAAAATTTTTACTTCGTAAATTATTATTATTATTATTATTCAGTGTTTTTATGTTGCACTCTGTCACCGAAGCAAGTTCCTAGTTTGTGAATTGTGTTTGCAGACAATGGCAATAAAGTTTCTGATTCTGATTCTGATTCTGATAGACAATATGTAATGTTGCCTGATGAGAATAGATTATAGGTGCAGACAGAAATTCCATAAAGACAGTATAAGTGGGCATGTTTAGAACAGTTTTAGGCTATGGATGTGTTTTCTTCAGATTTCTTCCAGGACAATCTTGTGGCTTGATTCATGTGCCCTTCACACAGATGAATGTGACCGATTCCAGCCTTGCTGAAGTATCCTCAGATCATCACGATCCTCCACCAAATTTCACAGTGGGTCTCTCCAGGTCTCCATATAACCATTAGACGACAAGGTGTTGGGCAAAGTTGACATCTTACTCCAGTCCTCTACAGTCCAATTTTAACAATCTTTTACAAACCTCAGTCTGGCTCTTCTTTGCTTCTCATTCTTGAAGGGGCTGTTTGTCGTTCTTTTTGTCTAATTTTCTTGTCTGAGTCTCTTGTTTTATTATGCTTTAGCTTGTTAAGTATATAGCAGGTAAATATATAAGAGAGTCATTGTTATTAAATTCATTTTATTTTTAGGACATATTCATTTAGTTTACAGTACTCATAACTGTTGGTTTCTAAACTTAAATTAATTGAGGAAATCCGTTTCCTCCACTGAAATGATTTAAAGTCATTGGATTTTACAGTGTACTAGCGGAGGGAGTTTTTGATTATTTTATGCTTTAGGCCTACTCCAGGGATCTGCAATGGACTTCAATAAAGTTGAATTGCCCCAAACTAGACAATCATTCTCTGCCATAACCACATCTAAGAGGGGCTTTAACACAAGATTTACCACATCTCCATGCAACTCCAAATAGCCAAAGAATATGGGATGGACTTTACAAATACTAATCAATTTAAAAAAAGGCCCTGATGGTCTCATGAAAATGCATATATATAGTACTCCAAATAAAAACGATTGTCAAATTGATTTGTCAATTGATTGTCAATTAATTTTGATTGACTACACACACACACACAGACATGTTTGTTTTTGTGAAAAGCGGGGACATCCCATAGGCGTAATGGTTTTTATACTGAACAAACTGTATGTGCTATTGCCCTACACCTAAACTTAGCCCTCACAGGAGACTGTGCATTTCAACTTTCCCAAAAAAAACTCACTCTGTATAATTTCTAAGCGTTTTGAAAAGTGGGGACATGGGTCAATGTCCTGAAAAGTCACCTTCACCGTGTAATACCTGTGTCATACCTGTGTTATTATAAAAATATATGTCCTCATTTGTCACAAAAATGCACGAACACATACACAAATAAAATAGTCGTGGACTTGATTTGAAAAAGCTAAATGGCCATAAAAAGGCACACTTGTGTTGTTCATGGTCAAAAATGACCGCCATTGGAAATGAATGGGAAATACGCAAAAACACGAAAATACAGATAATTATTTTTGTGTGTACAATCCCCCCCCCCCCCCCCCCCCACAGACACACATATATGAACTAGTGTGACTGTAACACAAAGCAAGGAAGGGGTTACACACTAAAACATCAAGAGTACAAAACAGACACACACACGCAAACACACACTCACTTAGACACAATCACTCTCACACACACACACAACACATTATTATACACACAAACAAATTAACTGGTGTGGCTGTAACAATACTGCAAAATTGAGCCAGAAGACACAAATAAGAGGTTAAAATCAGATTGATTAATCTCTGATACAGCATTCCTGTTCATTTTTGTTACATTTTTGTTGAATTTTGATGTTATATGTAACAAAATGCCTTTCTCTGTGTTTAGGTTTGACTGTAGTAAAATGAATGCAAAAACTAACATTTCAAACCAAAAAAAATAAATAAAAAAATTCTAAACCTTTACAAAAATTTGTCTTTGAGAATGTCTAAATATCCAGATCCTCAACCTAATAAAAATAAGTCTTTAAGCCTAAAAACCACTAGAGAGTTTGGCTAAAACCATGGAATTGCAGATGTTTTTTTTTTTTGTTTTTTGCTTTTTTCATCTGATCGTGGTTGTATCTCTCTATTAGCGCTACTGGATCCTAGCACCGCGTTTGACGCTATCGACCACAACATTCTTTTAAATAGACTAGAAAATTATGTTGGCATTAGAGGAAGTGCATTGGCATGGTTCAAATCGTACTTATCTGACCGCCATCAATTTGTGGCAGTAAATTAAGAGGTATCATACCAATCACAAGTGCAGTATGGAGTACCTCAAGGCTCAGTACTTGGCCCCTTACTTTTCATGCTTTACATGTTACCCTTGGGAGATATCATTAGGAAACATGGTGTTAGCTTTCACTGTTATGCTGATGATACCCAGCTCTATATTTCTTCGCAACCTGATGAAACTTACCAATTTGCAAAACTAACGGAATGTATAGTTGATATCAAAAACTGGATGACTAGCAATTTCTTACTGCTAAATTCAGAAAAAAATGAGGTATTGGACCAAAAACTTTTGCATGTAAGAACCTAGATCACTGTCTAATACTTGACGGCTGCTCTGTAAATTTTTCTTCATCAGCTAGGAACCTAGGCGTAATTAATCGCGATTAAACACATCCAAAGTAAAAGTTTTTATTTACTTAATATGTGTGTACTGTGTATATTTATTATGTATATATAAATACACACACATACAGTATATATTTTGAAAATATTTACATGTACAAATTTGTATTCATATAATTTATATTATATATAAATATATTTAATCTATAAACATAACATATATTTCTTAAATATATACATGCATGTGTGTATTTATATATACATAATGCATATACACAGTTTGACAGCACTAATTAGTAATCATGTCTATTATAATGTCAAGTTATGAGAGGAAAAAGAAGCATGTTTCCAGCATGTTGTTAATAAATCTATATACAGCATATACTAACCGAAATTACACATATAACATGATAATTATGTGGAAACCTTGGAGTAACTTAACAGTTACTCTAAAGTTACTTTAAATAATACCACAGTACTAATATTTTTCACGTCTAAAATGTTCATGTCACAAACATAGTAACACCAAGTATTTTCCCCCCAAAGAAATATGACTTGAAAACTGTCATAAGAGTTATGTAACTCATACAACTTAGAGTTGCTGACCATGGCATGTTTCTGTAATGTTACAGCTGCATTTATTTATTTATTTTTTATTAATTATAAAGAATTCCAAGCACCACAAAACTGCTAGTCCCCACAGCCATGTACAGTGGGAAAGTGCTTTATTTTGAGGTTTTTTTCTACCATTTAAAATACATTAATGTATTCATAACTATCAAATATATTATATAATTGGATTATAAAACAAAATGCTAAATAAATACTATAAAATATATAATGAAAACAGTGGTCCCTGGAGTTGTGTCATTGGTGTTACCGTTTAATAAAAATCTGTTATTTTGAAATGGACTTCCTCCCTATTTTCTAAGCATCCATGAAAAAAGGCCCATGTTATGTCCACTGTTTCTTTTCAGTTATGAGAATTTTTCTCATTTATCTCATGATTTCATATGAAGCTTTTAGTTGACGTCACTGGTATGACCTATTTATTGTTAGGCAATTGTAAAAAAAACAAAAAAAACCAAAAAAAAAACTTATAATACAAATGGATTAAGCTACTTAATTTAGTGAGTATACCATGATTGACAACATGTGGTTTGATAACTTGCAGCAGACATTTTGTAAAATGCATTTTTCATGAAAATAGTCACTGGTTTTACCTTCCTTATGGATAACAACAGTGAAGATCAGTATATCAGGTCTTATGTATGTCACCGGTGTTACTGTGTTACTGTACTTTTTTTTTCTGTCACATTAAATAAATAAAACATAATCTCCTTATTTCGTGCATTTTCATTATTTTTATGTAACTCTGACAACATGTGCTGAAAAAAATTGAGAAATAATATTTCATAAAAACTTTTAATATTGCTAAAGAAGTTAACACGAGTAACAAAAAAAATAATAATAAATAAAAAAAAAATATATATATATAGTACATGCGGTCTTGAAATAATTGTACAAAAAAGCTAAAAAAAATTAAGCTGACATTTATATGAAATCATATAGTCAAAAGGTAATGTAATAATGCGGTCTAAGTTTAAATGTTAGAAAAATAAATACATTTTAAGACATCTTGCCATACCAAAAGTTGACGTTTCTGTAGAATGACCCAAAATCACTACGGTCGCAAGTCCCGTCATTACCAATAGAGTTCAATGGAACTAACACCTATAGTATTTTTATATTTTTTTTTACGACGATTTTGGAAAACGCAAGCAAGAGCCGTTGGTACGTTACTGCTGTATGGAGTCTCCAGACGACCTGCCCACGGACCCTATATTGAAGAATGTTGGTAACAAAACAGTTTTAGTTACCATTGACTTGCAAATTTTTTAAATTAAGTGTTTTAGCTTAATAAGGGGATATAAAGAGACATTTACAAGTACAATTATTTAATTGATCAGAATACAGAAAGTAAACAAGGTTTTTAAATAATTTTGCTTCAGACACTATTGTATGTATGTAGTATGTACATTAGGTATGTGACGGTATCAAATATTGTTTTTTTTTTGTTGTTTTTTTTAATCACAATATATAATTTCTAAGTGAAAAAAAGTGTTGTTCTCCAAATAGGTTAAATAACTTTATTAATGAACATTTACTAAAAGACTTTATTAAAAAATACACACAAATATAAAGTAAACGAGTGTTTCAAGATTAGAGTGCAAAAGATTGTTATCATTCTGGCCATTGCTTCTCGGTCTACTCTTAGTATCTTGGGCTTGACTGTGACCTGAATTCGTCCAGAAGACTCCCCATCAGGTTGGAAGGGTACTGGTCTTTTGTAATAATTGGAAATATTCAACCCACTCTTCCCTATGCATTAAAAATTATTTTGAGTTTCAACTACTGAGTACAAAACCGATTCCAAAAAAGTTGGGACACTGTACAAATTGTGAGTAAAAACAGAATGCAATGATGTGGAAGTTTCAAATTTCAATATTTTATTCAGAATACAACATAGATGACATATCAAATGTTTAAACTCAGAAAATGTATCATTTTAAGGGAAAAATAAGTGTATTTTAAATTTCATGGCATCAACACATCTCAAAAAAGTTGGGACAAGGCCATGTTTACCACTGTGTGGCATCCCCTCTTCTTTTTATAACAGTCTGCAAACGTCTGGGGACTGAGGAGACAAGTTGCTCAAGTTTAGGAATAGGAAGGTTGCCCCATTCTTGTCTAATACAGGCTTCTAGTTGCTCAACTGTCTTAGGTCTTCTTTGTCGCATCTTCCTCTTTATGATGCGCCAAATGTTTTATATGGGTGAAAGATCTGGACTGCAGGCTGGCCATTTCAGTACCCGGATCCTCCTTCTACGCAGCCATGATGTTGTAATTGATGCAGTATGTGGTCTGGCATTGTCATGTTGGAAAATGCAAGGTCTTCCCTGAAAGAGACAACGTCTGGATGGGAGCATATGTTGTTCTAGAACTTGGATATACCTTTCAGCATCGATGGCGCCTTTCCAGATGTGTAAGCTGCCCATGCCACACGCACTCATGCAACCCCATACCATCAGAGATGCAGGCTTCTGAACTGAGCGCTGATAACAACTTGGGTTGTCCTTGTCCTCTCTAGTCCGGATGACATGGCGTCCCAATTTTCCAAAAAGAACTTCAAATTTTGATTTGTCTGACCACAGAACAGTTTTCCACTTTGCCACAGTCCATTTTAAATAAGCCTTGGCCCAGAGAAAACGTCTGCACTTCTGGATCATGTTTAGATATGGCTTCTTTTTTGACCTATAGAGTTTTAGCCGGCAACGGCGAATGGCACGGTGGATTGTGTTCACCGACAATGTTTTCTGGAAGTATTCCTGAGCCCATGTTGTGATTTCCATTACAGTAGCATTCCTGTATGTGATGCAGTGCCGTCTAAGGACCCAAAGATCATGGGCATCCAGTATGGTTTTCCGGCCATAACCCTTACGCACAGAGATTGTTCCAGATTCTCTGAATCTTTGGATGATATTATGCACTGTAGATGATGATAACTTCAAACTCTTTGCAATTTTTCTCTGAGAAACTCCTTTCTGATATTGCTCCACTATTTTTCGCCGCAGCATTGGTGATCCTCTTGCCATCTTGACTTCTGAGAGACACTGCCACTCTGAGAGGCTCTTTTTATACCCAATCATGTTGCCAATTGACCTAATAAGTTGCAAATTGGTCCTCCAGCTGTTCCTTATATGTACATTTAACTTTTCCGGCCTCTTATTGCTACCTGTCCCAACTTTTTTGGAATGTGTAGCTCTCATGAAATCCAAAATGAGCTAATATTTGGCATGACATTTCAAAATGTCTCACTTTCAACATTTGATATGTTATCTATATTCTATTGTGAATAAAATATAAGTTTATGAGATTTGTAAATTATTGCATTCCTTTTTTATTCGTAATTTGTACAGTGTCCCAACTTTTTTGGAATCGGGTTTGTAGTTAAACTCCATATTGTAATGATTTATCACCTTCCTGGTCATTTATAATATTTTATAGAGGAGCTGTTTGGGCTGCTGTCCTCATGCTGTCCCCATGGCAGTCCACTTGTAGTCTTTGTTGACTTTGAAATCCATCTGGAGAAGCCTTACACTGCAGACTTCCACTTCCACTCCTAGCTTCATTCAATCTCAAAAGCACCACAGCTGTACCACAGACAACATTTGGTAAAACCTCTACACATCTCTGCTCATTTCTTTATTATATTTAACCTAGATATTATTACCTGTGTGCCACCAATTCCTCTACCAGTTACTTTTAGGCAAAACTTACACTCCCTTTCACCCTTCCACCTTTTCCCTGTAGTGTAATCCTCTCTTCCCTCACCCACCTATTTCTCATCTCTGGATGTAAATAAAGCAAGTGGCACTTTATGATCCACTTTAACTTCTTTGAGCAAGTGAGGCAAAGCAAACGCACACCTATAGAGGTGAAGTTGAAGGAAAAAATATGATCTAGTTGAAAGAGAACAAAGGCACACTCACTTAAGCATAGGCTATTTATTATGCTTAATTGAGTGTGCAGTTGTTCTCTTTCAATTAGTCCACTTTAACTTCATGTCAAGACAATATCTGTCTAGACAGGCCATTGCATAATACCACTTCTAACCTAAAAAGTTGCCCCATGCATCATCATCTTTACTGTATTTTTGCTGAGCAGTCTTTTGGGTGGCTCACCAATGTAATACATTTCTCTAATATAAAAAATTAAGTATGCTTGACCAAAATATTTTGGGGAGAAGAATTTATTGAAGATGGTAGTGTAGCAGTTCTTCAATAGCGATGTTAGCATGTCTTCCTTCAAACAATCTTAACCCTTGTATGAATCCTAGCTTCTCCCAAAGTTCTGCCTGTGGGATATAATTTCATACCTGAAGACAAAGGGGCTAAACAATACTGCTAGGACCTTCCCGCTGGAGATCCTGCAATCTACGAGATATTCCTGAGGAATGCTGTTCCTTTGTTATTCTAATTGAATGGACCATTTGGTTCACACCTTTATAGACACAGTTACATTTTTTTTCACAGAATGACCAGCTGAAATTTAACCAATCAGGTTTCAGCAGCTGCCATGCAACTGAGACTGCTTTGCTGTCGGTCACTGTAGCCCTGCAGTTAGAGAAAGCTGATTCCAAGTCATCAGTTCTTATTCTGCTGGATCTATCTGCCACTTTTGACACTGTGAATCATCAGATTATCCTGTCTACCATCACAGAATCTGCACGCCACTGAAATGAATATTATCTAACAGGTAGGTCTTTCAGGGTTTCCTGGGGAGGAAAGGTATACAAATAACATCAACTGGCCACAGGGTCTCCTCAGGGATCAGTTCTTCACCATATACACTACATCACTGGGACCCATTATACAACCACATGGTTTCTCCTACCATATTGTACCATTGATAACACACACAATCCAATCCAGACAATCCAATAGTAGCTGCATGGATCTCAGGCTGCCTGACTAACATCTCAGCATGGATGAAAGAACATCATCTGCAGCTCAACCTGGCAAAGACTGAGCCTCTCGTTTTCCCTGCCACTCCGACTCTACAGCATGATTTCATCATCCTGCTTAACACAGTCTCATCCCAACTCGTCACATATTGACGCTTGGTTTTTGCGTCGCTTTTTGACGCTCAAGGTACCCCTTTAGCGTCACTTTTCGACGTGATTAATCATTTTGAAATAAATTATGCCAGTACTTGCATCTGCCTCCTATATCTTGCGTTTTCTTCACAGATGGTAGGTTTAGGGGCAGGGGTTGGGTAAGTCACTATTTTGACTGTTTACATTCAAAAATCACACCCCTACATATATGCAATAATGGCAACCTTATTATGACGATAAAATTCCCAATAGCGTGTTAGCATATCGATGCCGAAAAGTTACGCTTCCCTTCACGTCGAAAAGTGACGCTAAAGGGGTACCTTGAGCGTCAAAAAGCGACGCAAAAACCAAGCGTCAATATGTGACGACTTGGGATGAGACCGGGTTGTCCTGCTAGGTTCATCAAAAATTATTCTTTGGTGACCAACTGACCTTCAAGGACCATATTATAAAGACAGCTCTATCATGCATGTTTGCATTGCACAACATCAGGAGGATCAGGCCCTTCCGAACAGAGCATGCTGAACAACTTCTTGCCCAGACGGATGGCAGCTCGCGTAAGTGTTTTGAATACTTGGTCGCAGTTCTGTTGTTTAAATTATTTATTTGCTGCTAGGAAGGAATAATTCGTTTCCTACCTATTTCTACTCTGCATTTTCGTTGGGGTTTTTATGTTTGATTGCACTTACTGGTAATTAGAATAATTTGCGCCTCAGCTGAGAACGAGCCTGTGTGATTGTGCAAAGTGTTAGTTTCGTCTTGAGCTATTAGCAGTCCTACCTTATTGGCTGGGGTGATCAGAAGCCGGCCACAGCTGTTTTCACTCTAGTTTCTTAGACTGTATTTATTTGATGTCAGAGCGCTGACTTGTCTGAAGACCAACGAGTGTAAAGACTTTTCCCTGCGCGACTTTGACCGAGCAACGACACCGAGCACACACTTAAGTATGGTTTTTATCTTCCCTCACACTTTCCTATCCTCTATCCTTCCACATCTATCATGTGTTTCCAAACCATTCCGGTTCTCTCTCAACCTCGCTCTAAAAACACACGCAGAAGGTTACATAACCCTGCGCCCTATCTCTACATCTTCCACTGCACCTCTTTCTTTCTCTGTAGGTCTTTGGAATTGCCAGTCAGCTGTCAACAATGCAGACTTCATTTCTGCTTTTTCCTTAAATTCCACACTCAGCATCCTGGGCTTGACTGAGACCTGGATTCGTCCAGAAGACTCTGCAACCCCAGCTGCTCTCTCTCACAATTTCTCTTTCTCTCACACCCCTAGGCAAGTTGGCCGGGGTGGGGGCACTGGTTTGCTAATTTCTAACAATTGGAAATACTCTACCCACTCTCCCCTAGGCAATCTCAACTCATTTGAATCTCATGCTGTTACTGTAACAGCTCCTATAAGACTGCAGATTGTGTAATCTACCGTCCCCCTGGCCAAATTCTACCAACCTTCCTAGATGAGCTGGATGGACTGCTGTCCTCTTTCATGGAGGATGGCACTCCACTCTTAGTCTTCTGCGATTTCAACATTCACCTAGACAGGCCTTATGCTACAGACTTCCAGTCACTCCTAGCTTCATTCGATCTCAAAGTAGGTATCAGTCTTTGCTTTCATCTTTCTCTACTGAAGTCCACACTGCCAAATCCTCACATTTCCACAACAAGATCAACAGCGCTCCAGAAATGCGTAATCTCTTCAGAACATTTAATTCTCTCCTCCTCCCCCTCCTCCACCTCCCACCACTTTGATAACCGCTGACGACTTTGCCTCTTTTTTCACAGACAAAACTAGAACAACCAGTAACCAGTTCTCAACTCCACAGGACCTCCAATCAACCACATCCACTGCTCTAACTCCCATCTTCTCCTTCTGTCCCCTCACCGAGGCAGAAGTATCCAAACTTCTCCTCTCCAGCCATCCTACAACATGTCCTCTCGACCCAATCCCCTCACACCTTCTCCAAACAATCTCTCCAACACTCACACACATTATCAACACATCTCTCCTCACAGGCATCTTCCCCAAAGCATTCAAGCAGGCACGGGTAACCCCACTGATCAAAAAACCTACATTAAACACTTCTCTTTTAGAAAACTACAGACCTGTCTCTCTCCTTCTATTCGTAGGGAAAACACTCGAACGAGTTGTCTTCAACCAGCTCTCACGGTTTCTTTCACAGTACAACAAACTGGATGCTAAACAGTCAGGTTTCAGGAGTGGCCATTCAACAGAGACTGAGCTACTCCCTGCGAACTGCAAAGGCCGATTCCAAATCATCAGTCCTCACTCTGCTGGATCTTTCTGCTGCTTTTGACACTGTCAATCATCAGATTCTCCTGTCTACCCTCTCATCACTGGGCATCACTGGGATTCCACTTCGCTGGTTTGAATCTTATCTCACCGGTAGATCTTTCAGGGTGGTCTGGGGAGGGGAGGTATCCAAACCACATCAACTGGTCACTGGAGTTCCTCAGGGATCGGTTCTTGGACCCCTCCTCTTCTCCACATACACTACATCGCTGGGTCCCATCATACATGCACATGGCTTCTCCTATCACTGCTACGCCGATGACACACAGCTCTATCTCTCTTTTCAACCAGATGATCCAACGGTAGCTGCACGGATCTCAGGCTGCCTGGCGGACATCTCGGCATGGATGAAAGAACATCACCTACAGCTCAACCTGGCAAAGACGGAACTTCTTGTCTTCCCTGCCACTCCGACTCTACAGCATGAATGATTAAAATGATTTTCATTAGGGTAAACTAACCCTAAAATTAGCCAATTTAAAGCATGTGAATTATATTATAAATGTACTAAATTCATATTATATGTTTATCAGTACTGGGCAATTATATGGAAGTGAAAATAAGAATTTGATCAGATTGTTTAAATACTTTTGTGTGTCTTTGTAAAAAAATATTTCATATAGGTTACAGCAGCATATCTCGTGTCACAGTTTTCCAGTATATGATTCTGTCTGCTCATTTGACAAATAGGGACAGCAGATGAAATTTAGCTCTGTTGCTAATTCTGGGGCTGTTTTCTGACTGTCTATTGTCCCTGTCTGTTACGAGGCATGAGTCATGGGGATCCATTTGCAAGCTTTTATTGGTAAACATTGTCAGTTCACAGGCTGGGTCAAACAACAGCAGACAGGATTGGCACAGGCAAGACACAAGGGTATTCCTAGGGCAAGCGTGGGTCGACGACCGGTGTACAGTATCCAAAGGGGCTAGACAGAGGGTTAATCCAGGTACGAGAGCAATAATCCAATCGAGGAGCAAACAAAGTCCGAACGGCAAGGCAAAGTGGTAGATCCAGGAAACACGGGCAGGTATCAAAACACAAGTAAACAGGCAAGGCTAGACTAAAACAAGAAACTGGGAAAGGCTTGGTAAAGTAGCTATCAGCAGAGACTGTGATAAATGCTAAACAATACTCAGCAGTGACAGAGCGGAAGTCAAAGGCTTATAAAGTGTTTGGGTGATAGTTCTCAGCTGTGAGCGTGATTAGTGTAATCAGCTGTGTGTGTGTCGTCAGTGCAATGGATGATGGGAAATGTAGTCCAGTGTGTTGTGTAGTGTGAAAGTCTGTGGTGAGAGGGTGACCTCTGGTGGTGAACGAATGGAAGTTCATGGCCAGGAATCGTGACACTGTCAAATAATGAATAAAAAAAAAAAATAGCAGTTGATTTTGATTAAATGTAAGTGGAGGAGGCGAAAAGCAAAATGAAAAACCAATGCCAACAGACAAGTATTTGGCAGATTCTGTTACAAATAGGTGCATGGAAATATATTTTGGTTTTACGTTCAAAAAAAAAAAAAAGGCAGTGGGACACCTATTTTTTATCTTTATATTTTAAACTCAAGTAAAAAAGCATTTTTCTTCTGACACAACCATTTTTCTTGGGACATGGGACTTTTAACATTAATACTTAATAAATAAGTTATAACAAAGTGTAAACCCCCCCCCCCCCCCCCCCCAAAAAAAAATGCAATAACTAAATGTAAAATAAATAAATAATGCAGCAACTTTAAAACTATTTGCTCTACAAAACAAGTGTATTAAATATCATGTCAATGAATTAATGTGCAGTGTTGGGGAGTAACTAGTTACATGTAACAGAATTATGTAATTTAATTACAAAATAAAAGTAATTGTAATTAGTTACAGTTACTAAGAACAAAATGTGTAATTAAATTACAGTTACTTATGGAAATGTTAAAGATTACAAAGGGGTTTACATCTGATTTTTTTTTTTCACACACACTCCCACATACAGATTTAATTGATTTTCTGCAGTGACTGCTCTAAAATGTGAAACACCAATGACTCCCACGAGTTATTATGTTATGGCCAGGACAAAACTAGCCTAAATGAACCAAATATATCCCCTCCCGGTCGCAGTAAATGCTTCGTTTGACTTTTCGGAGTTCATCTCTTCCCTGTGGATGACCTCTGACCTACTTTCTTTACGATCTGATTTTCTGCGCTTTGAATTTTAAATATTGAATTTGATGTTCCGAATTTCTTCTTTATCTTGAAAACTTGAAGCTGTATTTTTTAAAACTGGATATTTGCATTCAAAGAATTCAGAACAAAAAATCTGCTGTTTGAAAATACATGTCCATAAAAAAAACTGCCATAAAAAAAATTCAGTTGTCTAATTTCAAATGTTCATTATTCAAGTTTTAAAAAAATCTAATTCAGAACTATGTTAAATGCCACATAATATTCGGTTTTGTTAAATGACACTTGTCAGTAATTCAAATTTACACAATTCAAATTCAAATAGTTTTGTCATATTATAAGCTCCATAGAGACAGACCACTTGGGTAAAACGATATCAGAAGTGGCCTCACATACTCATGTCATGCTCATGATCTTTACTCAAGGGCCAGTAGATGGCGCCAGTATACTTCATAGGTCATTAGCCCATCTTTCAACAGAAGCCACCACAACCTTCTATCTGAAATAGAGAATAATGAAAGGCCAGTTGATGCACTGTGGCTGATGTAGTTTTAATATAAAACCATAACATTCTGTACAACTATTATAATGGGTGTATCCTTACAAAAAGTGATTGAAAAGGATCTGTTACTGTCTTTACCTCTCATAAAGGGACTTTATAACTCAAAAAGTCTTATGTCATAGAATAGTTGTGTGATAAACAGACAGAAATGCCATCGCAGTGAGATATTAACCATGGCAAATGAATCACAGGGTTGAACACAACCAGATAAATGAATCGTGAATACAATATTTAGATCGTTGTTGTGAACTCAACTGATTAAAGGAATTGTTCATTCATCAATCAGATTTCACTGCTTATATATTGAGACTTGAATGATTTGATTATATACTGCAGTTATCATTTTCCGCAGTGCTCCTCCATTGATGGATTTTAAAGTTTAAAATGATGCAACCACTTTAAAAAAATTTTTTTTTTAAGTTTGTTCATAGGCACATGCAAATTATGACCGCACATCATTTATCACAAAAAAAAATAAAAAATCACTTACCTTTGTTTTCCATCATAAATATGTCCCCTGCGATGAGTGTTATGTATAGGCCTAATCACAACCCCGGAATAATTTCTGGATGCCTAAAACCCATGTGGCTCCTGTCATCCCTCAAGATATTTACATAGATGAGTGTAGCACTAATCTAATGAGAGCACACATTTATTGTGGCGCATTGCACATATTGGTCTGGATTCATCTGTCAGACAGGACACAGTTCACACAGATTCCTTATGAGAACGTGTT
The DNA here is from genome assembly GCF_936440315.1 of Barbus barbus. Lineage (NCBI taxonomy): Eukaryota > Metazoa > Chordata > Actinopteri > Cypriniformes > Cyprinidae > Barbus > Barbus barbus. The sequence goes on along the minus strand of NC_136715.1, from coordinate 22,145,408 downwards.
TCTAATTGTGTGGGTGCAGAGGAGGCTGGCAGGTGCCTGGTCTCAGATCAGATTTGAGGCTCTGACAGCTGCTCGAGTCCCCCAGATGGCACAGAGGCAGAGCCTCTCATTAAGGAAAGTAACTGCATGTGTGCATAAGAGCGAGAGAGAAAGAAAAAAGTGGCGACACATTCACTGAGAGTCTCATTGATTCAGGTGTCAATTAGAAATCGTCTACAAGGACAAGTCACGGTTCGAATTAGCAGGTTGAAGGCTGTGATCCTCACATGGTTTTAAATCTAAGATATGACAGCTCAATTTCTCATTCAAATTAAGAAATAATGAAAAGTTACAAGTAGTGTAAAGGGCAAATATCTAACAGCAGGTCAGACCTGGCCCTTTAATTTGAAGAGCAAGTTCTTTTACAATATGACATGATGACACATTACTGTGGACAACAACAGTTGTGATTGGAAATGTCCACTGATTACAGTATCATTAGGAGCTTCACAAAGTTGTATTGCATGCATCATTTATCTTAATGCTCTCTTTTTTAGTTGTTGTTTTGGGACATTTTAAGACATTATTCTTTGGATAGTGAAAAGACTGAACTGGCAGGTTGAAATCACTAATCAGGCGTCGAAATGAAGAAAATCAGAGCTAAATATAAACATTACTGGACAGAAAAGTAAGCTTTTAAAAGAGAGTAGACACCTCGGCAACAATATGATTGAATTAGTTACTTGATTCTGATTGGTCAGTCGCAGCTTTCAGGGATCGTCCATGGAAATGCTGTATCAGTCCGCTCATCAGGTTAACTAAAACTGTGTCCCATTCAGAGAATCAGAATCAGAAAGAGCTTTATTGCCAAGCTTGCTTACACACACAAGGAATGTGTCTTGGTGAGAAGCTTCCAGTGCACAGACAAGATGACAGTGACAAGACACAGATATCAAAATAGAAATAAGTGAGTAAAAATAAATGTGTGAAAACAATACACAATATACAAAAAGACAATAGACAGTATATGTACAGATAGCCCATGCAAATTATGTAAGGGAATGTGGATAGCTATGATATAAGTATAATACATATGAGCATAGATCGTGTTGGTATTGTAATTGTTTGTATTGCACAGTGGTGAGAACATTTAACTGTTCATGAGGCAGATGGCCTGAGGGAAGAAACGTTTCCTACGTCTGGCTGTTCTGATGCTCTGTAGTGCCGACCAGACGGCAACAGTTCAAAGAGGAAGTGTTGTCTGGACTATCCGCTGTAGTCTACTGAGGTCAGTTTTGGTAGCTGAGCTACCAAAGGACACGGGATTTAAAGGCCACACCTTGTTAAATGAGACGGTCTAGCCTCCAGAGGCCTGTTAACATGCGGCAGTAAAGTTTGTACTGATTTTTTTCAAAGTCTGAAGACAGTGTTCACAACCTGTTCAAATATGTTTGCCATGGACCATTTATGTACAAATAAAAAAAGTATAAACTGTCTATAAAATTGCATCTTAGAAAGGTATAATTCAAACCACTGAAAAGTGTATATATTTAGGTGGAAATCCAATACTTAAAAGTGTAATCTGGCATTATCTCTCTCTACCGGTGCGCTATGAATCTATGTGACCCTGGACCACAAAACCAGTCTTAAGTCATTGGGGTATATTTGTAGCAATAGCCAAAAATACACTGTATGGGTCAAAATTATTGATTTTTATTTTATGCCAAAAATCATTAGGATATTAAGTAAAGATCATGTTCCATGAAGATATTTTGTAAATTTCCTACTGTAAATATATCAAAATTTCATTTTTAATTAGTAATATGCATTGCTAAGAACTTCATTTGAACAACTTTAAAGGTGATTTTCTCAATATTTTGATTTTTTTTGCACCCTCTGATTCCAGATTTTCAAATAGTTGTATCTCAGCCAAATATTGTCTGATCCTAACAAACCATACATCAATGGAAAGCTTATTTATATACATTTCGAACAATTGTGTCCAGGTTTTGTGGTCCAGAGTCACACAAAAAAAACCAATAACTGGTTTCGTGGTCCAGAGTCACATATTGTATAGACAGATCAGCCAACCTGCTGGTTTCATTTCTTTTTATTATTTTTTAATTAATTAATTCATTCATTCATTCTGGGCATGTCTTAATCATCAGTGTATTACACTGAATTAAAACTTTCGAGCTTTGATCAATGAACTAAGCATTTAAATATCATCTATATATTGTTGGAGATATAGGGTGACTGATTTCCATATGCATTTTACATATGCTATGTTGTTATAAAGATCTCATTGATTTACATTACAAGCCATCTAACCTTTGGCCATATAAATATCAGCAACTGTACCAATTTGCATATTTTCGCTCTGTTTGGGTCTCTGAATAAAATTGATATTTAATACTCCGCGAGTATAATCTTATATGGTTTGTCTAAAATAAACTATTCCATTTAATGTTCCATGTTTATTATTTCTTCTGTCAGGCTTTAAAGTGTTAATAAATGTTAAGGTTTAAGCTTTTGCTTACTTTATTAAGGTAAACATCTTTGGCACTTTATGTCCAATGCAAAATGAGGGTCCTGAAGCATCACTCCCATGGAACAAAGCATAGTATTTATATTCATTATTTTCATTATTCCCTCCATATTTTCTCTCTTCTTTTCCTCCACATGTTCTTTTTAGTCAGTGACATATTTGTTAATGAAACTGAACTGAAAGCGCCTTGAAAATATTACTCACTCATTGCCTCAAAATAGTCTGATGCGTTTCTGAATGTGACTCTTGTTGTCTCCTGAAGCTCTAATTTATCTGGTTCTCTTCATTATCTGTGAAGTGTCACAAGTTTCCTGCATGACTCAACAGCAGCGGAGAACAGCAGGTCACCACATTAAGGGCCACAGTCTCGCAGTGAACGTGATAATGGTGGAAACCTTTCAACATACAGTCCACCAGCAGCTATAAATACACATACTCTACAAAGTGCACGGACAAGAGTTTGTAAAAGACTTCATTTTTTATTCTTATTTAGTTAAGGCATTTCAATACAAAGCATTTCACAACCCACCATATGACAAAGATCATGTACAATAGAATTTGTTGGGAGCAAACATGCAAAACAAATGATAATAATAACAATAAAATGCTAAAAATGGTCTATTGTATGTTGCATTAATGAAAATAATTTTTTAAAGAACATTATTTTTGTGATTTATACTGTATGTATATTACAAGTTGGATTTTTAACAAATTAATAATAATAATGGTTATGATATGCTGGTTGGCTGCCAATGCCTCAGGTGAAAATAAATTATGATTATTAAAATATATTGTAATATACTGTATATATATATAAAACATCCCAACATAACTACAGAAATAGCAAGAGAAAACAATCCCAATCAGTCCACTAAATTTCAGGCCATACATGCACAAGTATTCCAATGAAAACAGTCTCTACAGTATTTTACATGTGAACAGCACTCGGTGTATTTGTTACAGGTCCTGCGTCACACACTTCCTGTAATACAGGTACAAACGTCTTATGAAGCGATTCAATCCTCACGAACGCTGGTCATTTTCTTTGCTGAACACTGTATTTAATGGCTTATCGTACATTCCAGGCAGGAACAATAATAAATCCATTTTCTCACAACATCATCTCAAGAAAGGGAAACAAACAGATGTTTATTTAAAGCAGGCCTATGACATTGCAATAAAGTGCTCCCTTAATGTTTCAGAGAAATGTGAATTGCTTACGAAAAACAGTAGACTGTAAACATTTGTAGGTCCATGCTGGAAAACAGATCATAGCAGTATGCTCTCAATTCCCATGCACCACTGCAGTGCTGACTGTATTTTTGCTTTAAAAACACGTTGTAGCTGTTTTTATCTATGTAAACATGCACTGGTTAAATGGACATGTTTGACCTTTGCGGCACATTTTTTTAAAATCTTGTGAAGTTAAAAGAAGTTCAGCTTTTAAAATCTTGCCGCAAGACCCTGCTTTTTCTTTCTTTCTTTTTTGCCATTTTGTGTGCAGCCTAACTTTTTCTTTTAACGCAAAGGCGTTCTGCGTGAATGGGCAGCATTTATTTCAGCAAACAGTTTGGTAGTTTTTCAAATTTAATGCTGATCACAATGCTGTTGGGTTTTGTACAAGCAATTTTTCATAGAGTTTTTGCTTCCTCCTGTTTTCAGTTCTTTTGAGCCACATTAAGTACAGTAAAAAAATTTGCATATAGTGCAGGAATAATAAATTTGCCCCCGGTTTCGCAGACAAGGCTTAAACCTAGTCCCAGACTAAAGTGTAAGTCTGAGCTGTTTTAACTGAAAGAAACTTGCATTGAATGATCTTAAAATATATCAGTGCCTTGGTTTTGTCTCGAGATGCACACCAGTAATATTTTTTTTTTTCTAAGGCATGTTAATAAAAATTACTTAAATTTCCCCATTGAACAATCCTGGCTTAGTCTAAGCCCTGTCTATGAAACCGGGCCTTGGACTTAAACCTGTGTTGTGGAGAAACAATTTTATGGTCCAATAAAATCGGATACTCAAATGGATAGTGATGCGATCATCAAAATCACTCAAAAATGTACAAAAGCTGCTGGGGCTGTACCTTTTCAAAAGATACACCCTTGTACCTTATTTACTCCTAAAGGGTGCACATTGGTACCTATTAGTACTTAAATGGTACATACGTATACCTTTTGAAAAGGTTACACCTTTTCAAGTGACAACTTTTGTAACTTTTTTTTTTTTTTTTTTGCTGAGAGTGTACATGAAGTATACTGTAAATATGCCCTATATCTTCAGAAGTATTAGCTTTGGACAGCAGTGATGATGTTTGCATCGCTATCGAATCTCTCACTATGAAATATGCAAAAAGCTTGAATCTCCTTTGTGTGCTTTTCTAGATAAACACACAAAAAAACTAGATAGAATAGATTTTTTTTTAAACTGACTTCGCAGAACTGATGAACAGATGAACAGACTGAATAGTGTGGGGTTGCTACTGCGAAAAGGTCATTCATTCAAAGGCATTGAAATGGACGGATACAATTACTGTCGCAACATCCTATTCATCCGACGTCAATGGCTCCCAAGATGATCGCTGGACCTTCTTTGGGGAAACTGCAGCAGTGTAAACATTGACACTTTGATTGTGGGTAATTTCAGTTATAACGTTTTGTTGTTTTTCAAACCCAAAATGAGGCAGTTAAACGCTGTGGTAAGTGTAAAGCTGTTTTGTAATATAAAGTATTAGTGTTGCATTAAAATATCCTAAAACGCTAGATTTAGAAAACGTTCCCCACATTGGATTGATTCTGTAATGACAGTTGACCAAGCCTCTGTGTAGTAAAATCATTTGATGATATGCATAGTTAAACTAGTTTCCTGGCATTTTCATGGAATCATTTGGGATAAAGGTTTATTAGGTGTTTTTCATGTTTTTATTTTTTAATTTGCAACAATCTTTCCAGTGATTATCTTGAGGGTAGGATATTTATTAATGTGGCATACGGTGTGTAAAAATCCTATAATTTATTTAATAATGTACTAAAAACAGAATTAAAAAGCAGTAATTGTCTCTGCAATAAATACAAATCAGTTCAACAAAAGAAAATCAACAGATTTATATCTGAATTAAGCATTATTTAGAATTGTAAATTTAGGTGGACAAACACACACATAGAATAAAATGTATTAATGACATGCAGTTTTTCTAGGAGAAAATAAAAAAATATATATTATTTTTATTAATGTGGTATTAGATGTGTAAAATCCAAAAATTTATTCAGAACATAAAATAAAATAATAAAAATAAAAATAAAATATATTATAATAATAAAAAAACAATTATATGGTCTGAAATACAAATTGATTAAACTGAAGAAAGTCAACTGATTTAAACCTCAAGAAAAAAAACTAGGTGGATAAACACACAAATCTACAGAATGAAATGTGTTAATGACATGAAAAAGGACAAAAGTAGTGTTAATATAGTATATGGTGTGTAACAATCTCATAATTTATTTTAAAAACAAATAGAATAATTGACTTAAATCGTGAAAATTAAAAAATTTAAAAGAGCAATAATATTGTGTGCAATAAATACATATCAAATAATCAACTCATTTGAATTGAAAAAAAAAAAAAACATTTTGAATTTTAAAATAGATAGAATAAAATACATTAATGACATCTGGGGGATGAAAAGCCTCTGATGCTTTGATGCTCTGTCAAAGGTTTATGGGTTGGCAGAAATACATCTGGAGATAATGAACACCGTCACAGGGCTAAATGCCCTTGGTTATTATACCCAGACAGGACTGTAATGTGCTCAGTTACACAAGCTCCTCCATTCAGCCCTATACTGGCAGAGTACAGATACATCAGGCACTCTTATTTGATTAAAAGCCTCTTGACAAAATTGCATTGGTGAATGAACTGTGGTTGAGTGGGTGACACCATTCTGAACACACTCCGGGCCTCATTTCTGCCTGAGAGGGAGAGAGGACCCATATCGGCTGTGCTGCACTTACGCAGGGTCGGCCAAAATGCCCCTATGCATTCCTACAAAAGCACATGAGCAAGAGCAATGCTGATTATTGATGAAGTTGTGCTTCTACAGTCACTTTAGGCAGGTGAAATTGTGGGAAAATAGTACATCTCTCATCACACCATTCATGAATAAAAATTATTCATTTCGCCTCTCCTCACACATGCATGCTTTCCTAAATCATAATGGATAAAGACGGAGTATCAAATAACATTTTTGCACAAGCAATACTTAACGTAATAAACCCAAATGGGCACAGGCCTGATCTGATACGAAATGAAAGTGATACAAATCTAAAAACGTCACCGTAAAGCGCACACTCTAGTATACCGATGTGGAGTAAGGTCAAATGTCAGATTAGGGCACACTTGTCCTGGTACACTGAAACAGTCACAGACAGGCACAAGTTGAAACCACAAACATCCTCCTCCTCCTGCTCTTCATCCTCTTGTCAACTGATCCACAAAATAAGAAACAGTCACAGGCCAAGATATAGATATTTTTAAACAAAACAAACATAAAAGCTGCCCTTGGGTCAGATTCGTGGATCACACCATCCTTCCGAGGAAAAAAAAGAATTTAACAAATGGGCAGAAAATATAAATGGCACAAACAGAAACGCCACTGTACCTCAGAGTGTCTCGGAGAGTTCAAACACACGGTAACACTGGGAGCTAAACCCTAAAAGAAAAGCTCCAGTACAGCTATCCCATGACTCCAGGGAGAGGAGCTGTTGTGTTAAAGCAGGTTTGGGAGCGTGTGCTCAGATCTGTGTGTGGTGTGTGTGTCCTGGCGGTGTGTACGGAGGCGGCGCCGGATTGGGTTTGATTCCCCGGCTCTTCATGTAAGAAATGAACTGGTCAGGAATCTCAGCCAAAACGTCTTTGGCCAGTCGTGCCATACTCAACACGTGGTTTCCCGTCCGGTCCATGTAATCCCGGAATGGCACAAACTGTAAGGAGCAGGAAGCAACGTGCACATTTATTCATCCTTCCACTTATATAGGGCTTCTTAACCTCTTTAATTCAAATCCCCATGTTGTCCAACACAAAATTCAAAGGCCCTCCAATATAAGGTCTAATATGCCGAGCTGGTGCTCAATTATTCATTTAAATATTATGATCTTATTATTATGAATGTTGAAAACAGTTTTTGCTGCTTATTTTACATTACATTTAGTTGTTGTTGTTGTTTTTGTGGAAACTGTGATACATTCTTTGATGAATGGAATGTTCAAAAGAATAACATTTACTTGAAATCTTACAAATAAATGTCTTGGCTGTCACCCTTGATCAATTAATTAATTATTATTTTTTTTTTTTTTTACATATTCCAAACTTTTGTCCGATAGATTATATTTTCTTATACTTATTACGTTAAGATTAAAATTAAAAGTATATATTAATACACTACACTATATTCGTTAATAAATAATTTTAAGTCATCTTGCGGCCCATCTAAGTCTACTTTCCATTCCAGAGAAGTTCATTCCTTCCGCAGTTTTTGCTCCCTCATCCATGCCTCTATTTGTATCCCTCCATTGATCCCACATTTTTTATCTTCAAACCAGCCATGGGGAAGGAAGGTGCATTGATGAGATATGAATGAATAACAATCATATTTATATCATCAATGAACCAATTCATTCATCTAACCCCAATTTATTCATCCATCCACCAATATAATCCAACTGGTATGCAACCTTTAATCCAAACCACATTCATTCATTCATTCATTCATTCATGCATTCATTCATGCATTCATTCATTCATTCTTTAATTCATTCATTCTTTCATTCATTCATTCATCCACCTAATGCATTCTTCCTTATCCAACCATCCCTTAATTTTTGGCCTATCATCCATCCATCCACCCAATGTATTCTTGCCCATCCATCCACCCACCCACCCAATGCATTATTCCCCATCCATCCACCCAATGCATTCTTCAACACCCATCCATTCCTTAATTTTTGGTCTTTCATCCAGCCATTCATCCATCTTATCCATCCATCTAATGCATTCTTACCCACACATCCATCCACCTAAGGCATTCTTCCCCATCCATCTATCCCTTAATTGTTGGCCTTTCATCCAGCCATTCATCCATCTTATCCATCAATCTAATGCATTCTTACCCATCCATCCATCCATCCATCTATCAACCTAATGCATTCTTATCCATCCCTTAATTTTTGGCCTTTCATCCATCCATCCAATGCATTATTACTAGTGCTGTCAAATGATTAATCGTGATTAATCAAATCCCAAATAAAGGTTTTTGTTATGTGTGTGTGTACTGTGTATATTTATTATGTATATATAAATACACACACAAAGTATATATTTTGAAAATATTTACATCTATTTATATTCATATAATTTATATTATATATACATATTTTTTTTAAATATAAACAACTTTTTTTTCTTAAATATACACATGCATGTGTGAATATTATATATATATATACATATACATATATATAAACAGTACACTCATATATGTTATGTAAACAAAAACTTTTATTTTGGATGTGATTAATCGCGATTAATCGTTTGATAGCACTAATAATAATAACCCATCAATCCAGCCAACACCCCCCCCCCCCCACCCAATGAATCCATCCATCCTTCTAATGCCTTTTTCCCCATCCATGCATCCATCCATCCATCCACCCAATGCATTCTTGCATTATTCCCCATCCATCCTCCATTTATTTATCCATCCCTCCAATAATACATCCTTTCCATATCAATTCATCCATCTATCACCTATGTATTACATCCATCCATCCCTTAATTTTTGGCCTTTCATCCAGCCATCCGTCCATCCATCCACCCACTCAGTGCATCCATCCATCCACCCAATGCATTCTTGCATTCTTCCCCATTCATCCTCCATTTTTTTATCCATCCCTCCAATAATACATCCTTTCCATATCAATTCATCCATCTATCACCTATGTATTAAGTCAACCACTGATCCATTCATTCAAGCATCTATTCAAACATTCATTACACTCCAAAACATTCCCATTCGTGCATCCACAAATCCATTAATTTATGGGAAAGACAACAACATTCCAAAATATTCTTATCCTTTCTTCCTGATTAAAACAAATTATACACTGCCCCAAGAGTGAGTTTTCTTCACTTTGCTCGCTGTCATGACTCAGTAGCCTGAGATATTCTTATTACTACTAATGACAGGTTGCATTCATAGGGGACCTGCATAATGAATTGCTTTATAATAATGTGGGTTATGGTGTGGAGCTGTTACACAAGGGTTTGATTCCACGGTGACTGAATTAGTAATTACAATTCTCATGCTTAATGGATTTGATTGCTGTAAGAAAGAGACTTGGGGTGACAAGTCACAGCTATTTAAAACCTGAATGTTAACTTAGCATACTTGTGGTTTAAACAAGCTTTGAAAGAGCATCACTTGTGCATGCTACTACTGATGTCACCTGGACAATGTCTCGCTCCGCTAATTTTCCTCTTGAGGAAATCCTGATGTCATCACCATCCAACTCAACCATAGCTGTGGGAAAAGACAGGAAGTACATTTAAATCATTGGAGCTGTGCCTATACATTTATTTAAATAACAACTAAATATTAAACTTCATTTTTGTTTTAACGAATACAGTTTTAAAATTATATAAAGGCGTGTAAATAATGTAAATAATAACATCTTTTGAACTACTACTTTTATTGTATGCACAGTGATACATTCAGTTGAAAAAGTTATTTTGGGTCTCAAAACTATTGCTTTGGTACCAACTGAATATAATTGGGCTCTGTAACTAGAATGCACATAGAGAATTCTATTACAGTGTTCTAAAACAATAGGCCCTCTCCTCATGACTTGCTCACCTCATCCGACAGGAGCTCATCTTCCACCTCTGTGCATGTGAGGCATGTTGTTATTCTAGGAGGAAGCTTTATTTCAATATCGATCAAAGTCTCTCTTAACTGCCCAAGTTGTCTGACAGATAGTATGTGCTTAATAATACCCACGCAATGTAGCTGATTATTACTTCTCGCTGTGTTATTAGCCCAAACCAGGTCTCCTTAAATGATCTCTAGATAACCTGTACTGCACACACAGCCGAGAAAAAAAACAACCCTGTTTATTGCTATTAAAGCACTTCTTTGACTAATTGCTATACACAGCTGCAGGGGCACTAAGCTGGTATTAAGGGTATATCGTAAAACTTGAAGCCTTTAAAAGATGAATATGAGACAAAACTACAGAATCTCACATTTTATTATTAGATGTTTCAACACATACATGTTTTACCAAATAAAAGGAACAGCACTTTTAGAGTTCATCCCACTCATTGATGTGAGCATAAGTATTGGGACAGTTGAACATAAGGCAGATATAAAATATTAAAAGCTATTATTTAGTTGCAGATCCCTTGCACACAATCACAGCAGTGAGTCTGTGACCCATAGACATCACCAGACTCTTGCTCTCATCCTTTGAAATACTTTTCCCAGCCTTTAATGTACCCAATTCAAATTGTTGCTTGTTTTGGGGAGTTTCTGCCTTTACTCTCCTCTCCAGCTGGTGAAATTCATGTTCAATCTGATTTAAATCTGGAGATTGACTTGGGCAATCTAAGACTTTCCATTTCTTTGCTCTTATAAATTCCTTGACTGAACTGGCAGGGTGTTTTGGGTCATTGTCCGGATGCAATATGAAGCACTTCCCAATGAATCTGGTGGCATTTTCTTGAATATTGGTGGGCAAGATGGTTTTGTATCCTTCCAAATTCATTCTGCTACTGTCATCATACATTAAGTCATCAGTAAAGTTGAGAGGGCCTGTTCCAGAGACAGCCATGCATGCCCATGCCATGACACCACCTCCACCATGCTTTACAGATGAGGCTGTATGCTTGGGACTATTGCAGTTCCCTTTTTTTCTCTACATTTTTGCTTTCCCATCACTTAGATAAAGGTTCATCTTTGTCTCATCGGTCCATAAACACAGTTCCAAAACTCTTCTGGCTCACCTTTGTGCTTTTCTGCAAACTCTAATCTTGTCTTTCTATTTTTGGTGCTGGTCAGAGGTTTGCATCTTGCTGTGTAGCATCTGTAATTCTGTGTCAAAGTCTCCTGAGGACAGTAGATTGTCAGAGCATCACCCCAGCTTTCTGGAAGTTGTTGGTGATTTTACAGACACGTCTTTTAGGGTTCATTTTCACAGCTTTTATGATTTGTCTGTCATCAACTACTGTTGTTTTCTCAGCCGATCAGGTAGTTGTTGGTTGCTGGTGTCGCTGGTGGTTTCCAAACTCTTGATTTCTCCATGCCCTTTGTTTTTGCTAGAGCTCTAATTGACTTCCTCTTTTCTTTTAGCATCCAAATTGCTTGCTTTTCTCTCAAAGTCAGCTCCCTCGTCTTCATCCTGGTTTGTGTGTGTCATCATAGAATAGAGATAGAGGGATGAAACTCTAAAAGTGCTGAACTTCTTAGCTGGTAAAACATCTATATGTTGAATCACCCAATAATAAAACGTGGCATTCTGTGGTTTTGTCTCATATTCATCTTTTAATCATATTTGTAAATGTCTTGACTCCACAGCCAACAGAGCAATTTTGTCTTTTGCACAGTATATGCATGACTTGTTTCAGATAAAGGTAGTTTGCACTTTTGAAATGCGCAGTTTGAAACACATTTTCAAAAGTTTGCATTTTCAGGTGCTCAAAATGCTGTTGTTATGTAAATGAATGCCCAAAATGCATAAAAAGTTTTGGTCACAATTTATATTAGGTGGCCTTAACTACTATGTACTTACATCAAAAAAATAAGAACAATGTACTTATTGTATTGCAAAACACTTTTGCTGCTATTGAGGTGGGATACGGGTAAGGTTAGGGACAGGTTTGGTGGTACGGGTAGGTTTAAGGGTGGGTTAAGGTGTAAGGGATGGGTCAACAGAGTAATTATAAATGTAATTACATAAATTAATTACAGATGTAACTACATATAGGTATTTTCAAAAATATATGTATAATGTAAAAACATGTATGTACACAATAAGTGCATTGTATCAAATTATTAATTTAAATGTAAGTACAGAGTAGTTAAGGCCACCTAATATAAAGTGGGACCAAAGTTTAGCTGAAAAAAGTTTAAAAATATTTATATATTACATGATAGTGTGGATTTTATTCTATAAAGTAAAAGTTGAAGTTCTCCAATAAGTAAATAAATAAACAAATAAATTATGAACTTTGATTAAATTAAAAGAATATAATGCAAATAAATAATATTCATCTTTAATATATCAAATTGACAGCCCTTAAAAAAAACTTACCATCAAATTCAGCCTGTCCAACTCCAACAATAATGATGGACATGGGAAGCTTGGCAGCCTGATGGCAGAACAATATTTATGTTCTCAAAGCACAAATTTATGTTGTTTTGTTGTTGTTATATATATGAAACACAGACAGAATGTATACATGTTTATGAATGTATTGAAGTACATTCATACAACAGTTCATTCAATAAGAGAGACATACAGACAGACAGACAGACATACAGACAGATAGATAGATAGATAGATAGACAGACAGACAGACAGACAGACAGATATATAGATAGATAGATAGATAGATAGATAGATAGATAGATAGATAGATAGATAGATAGATAGATAGATAGACAGACAGACAGACAGACAGACAGACAGACAGACAGACAGACAGACAGATAGATAGATAGATAGATAGATAGTTAGATAGATAGATAGACAGACAGACAGACAGACAGACAGACAGACAGACAGACAGATAGAATAACAGGAACTACCAAAACACAATTTAATTTCCATTAACACTGAATGCAACAGTTGGTATTGGTATGCATATCTCATATGTCCAGTACAGAGGTGTTTAGCTACTTATAGTGATGGAACAGAACACTCTTAAGGGTTCTAGAGGGTGTTCTAGAGGGTGAGCAAAGGGAGAGAGTGGCGGGGCCAGTATGATCACCACGACACCCGCTTCTCTAGCAGCCCTCCCACCGACTCCCCCTCCAGATATCTGAAAATTACAACCAAACATTCCTCCTCTCATGTACAGTACACTCATATACCATAAAATCAATTTTACATCATTTATGTGCCCTGCTAAATTAAAGGCTAGTAGATTCAGAGTGACTATTTGAACAGTGGTCTAAATAGCACAGGCCACACAGCACCGCTATTTACACCACAACAGCCAAACAAAATAAGAAAATCACATCTGACCCCATGATAACCTTATGTGCAGAAAAAAAAAAAACCCACCAGAAAGGCAGCAGTAAACAAATTAATGTTAATTACAGTATCCAGTTAAATGCAAGTTTGCTAGCATGGCCTAATATAGATTGACTTAGCATACCTTAGGCAGAATGTGTGCTAACTATTACAGAAGAGTGCTAGTTATCTTGAGAAATAATGGAGAAATGTGGAGTCCAAACACTATTACTGTAGAATTGAATCCTGAATACACCTGAATGCAAATAAAAGACTAAAAAATGTTATCATACTTGAGTGCATAAATTGCACTTTAGACCATAGTACAAAGAGAACAGAATAATTTAAAATATCAGTGCCTCTGATACTGATTTTGTATTGGGAGGAGCCATACTTAACGCTGAAATCCGTAAGTTTTGCCTCTTTGTCACCATCTATGTTTGAAAACCCGGAATTGCAATTATCTTGCTTGCGTGGGGTTGTACTCCGGCACGGCTCCAGCGCGGATGAATCTAATGTTTTGAGGTGAATGTGTGGCAGTCAGTCACCACACCGGTGTGGATATTTACTGTACTTCGCAATCACAGATTAGTCTACATCTTGGAATATGCGACCCAAATAAGAATTTTCACTGTATATTGTCATCTGATCAAGTAAGTTACAAGTCAGTCATGTTTGTTCTGACCAACTGAGGAATAAAGCATTACCATAAATCGCGCTACCATTGGTGATTTAATCTAAAGATCAGTTAGCTCATATCACATCAAACAGTGCAAATTATTATTATTGTTATACTTTATTCTCGAATTAACAACATCAGCATTGTGTGACTATGAGTATAGTGTGTATTAGCATGTAGATTTCAATTTCTGTACAGTCTAATATCTAATTGTCATAGCATTCAAATTTCATAATAAGAAATGATTTTAACCCAAAAAGCAAATTATGCTCCCTTCGAACTGGTTTTCTTTAAAATACAGATCGTGTGTAAACTCAGGCTATCTACAATCAGAAGCACATTTAAAAATGGAATATAATTTAATTTCATTCACATGTGTTTCATAAACACATAATGCTTTCATAATTCACATTTACTTACATAATACTAATTACAATCCGCCATCAAAATGATGCATTTAATTATTCTAGCTGCTGTGAGAAAAGGCTATAAATGATCTGCCACCTGCAGGATCCTCACATGCTGTAGCCTACTAGCCGGGACAACTTCTTTATGTTTACAGACGTGACGTAATGAAGCAGAACCATGCTCGAATTTCCCGTGAAAACCTACCGTACCACTCAAATGAGAAAGCATTATTATAAGCTAACCGCTGTGAATCGGGCTGAAGTAAGGCGATAGTTTTGAACACTAACCGGTTATGAATTTGCACAAATATTGATTTTGGATAATTTTTAACCAAAACAAAGTTACGGACTGCAGATTTAGTAGTTATCTTATCATAATCTGATGAGGATGAGAAGCTTCTTTAAAACATTAAAAACTGTACTGATCCCAAACTTTTGAACTGCACTTGTGTATACGTATGTGTGTATATGTTTAGAAAAGTTTGAAAGATTTAAATGTCTGATGGTAAAGAAGGCTTGCAAGTTTCAATGTTTCAATGTTTATTCAGTAGATATTTGGAACATGTTTGTTTTGAATCATTTTACAGTTAATTTTACAGATCAACTGGCAAGTAAATTTACTTGTTTCCTTTTTCAAAACTTAATTTCGACTTGCATATGGTACTTGCAGAGCGTTTGATTGTTATGTGTAAGTACAAATGAATAATACCCCACAAAAGCATCAATTTCAAGCTCTACTTCCTGTGATAGCAGCCCAAAATAATAACGCCATTCCCCCTTTGAGATGTTCTGTAATAAAAACTTTCCTGTTGCTCTTCTGACAGCTTCAGAGACCAAATCTTCATTTTTCGCTCCAAGACCATAACAACAAATCAACTGTTACTGACAGGGGCTGTAAGGTGTTTCTCATTTCCACAATCTTAAATTATCAGTGCAGAGATTATGACAGTCCTGTCAAGCCTGTATGTCATAAAGAGAGGCAGGGCACTATGAATAATTGAAGTCGATTGCCCCATTTGTGCCATCGTCTTCTGTCATGACTGACAGGACAGATTTGAAGAAATGAGAAAACAAAACAGTCTGTTAGTTCACCATAGTTTCCTTGACAACAGCTCTTCAACGTCACGCATGCAGTCCTGAACCCCCACGCCAACATATATGAATGCAGAAGCACGCGAACATTAGGAACAAAATGGGAGGAAAAAACTTGATTCTAAGAACCCACAAATTACCTGCACCGTGTTTCTTTATAACAAAAGCTGCACGCTCACATGCTTACAGCATTATTATTTGGTCTGGGGAGAATGCTAATGTAATGTCATCAGCACCCAGCTGCTGTAGGAAATTATCATTACGCTGCTAAAGGAAAGACATGGTTTGGAAAATTCAATTGGCTTTTGGACATTAAAGGAACAGTTTGGCCAAACATGACAATTCTATCATTATTTATTAACCCTCTTGTAATTTCAGAACCTCATGTTGTTATTTTCAGAGGCGACAGCGGCAAGGAACCAAAACTCCCTCTGTGACAGAATGGAGAAAAATGTCTCATCTGTGTCAGCATAGCATCATTTTGGAGAATATCCGCTGGACGCAAATAGCATATGCTGTTCTGTGTCAGCTGCACCAAACGTATACGTTTTCAACGTTTGTTTACGCTTTGATTTGAATGAAAACAGCATATCCTTGTGGAAATACTAGTAACTTATATACAGTTAATTAATGCAAATTGCAGATGAATTTGGGCTGAGAAATTAAAAGACCAAAAGACTATTTAAAGTCATTGTGTTAAATGAGAAAGGCATCGAATAGATGTTACAGAACAGTAACTTTAGAAAGAAATATTTTGATTTAACATGGAAATGAATAATGAATATATATATATATTATTGTTAAAATATATGTACTTATTGGCACCATTTTGCCCATTAATGACCTTGTATTGCATGGCTTCAGAAAACTTTTTGCTCTTTTTGGAGCTTGATGTTCACTAGGAGCTGTTGTTCTGGCCAAACAATTATTTTAAGCAGAGCTTCCAGGTCTTCTGTACGAGCATGTACTGTAAGTGAGGAAACTGCACTGTACAGATTTCTACTTGGAGCCATGACAGACAGTTTGGGGCTAAACTAATGATGCCCATGCTCTAACGAAGGGTAGAAAACGTAGGATGGAGTCAGACATGGCATGAAATACTGTCAGTGTGTGACTGAGGACAGGAACTTCTATTAAGCCTATCATCAGTCACACAGCGAGCGGGCGGTTCAATCTGACAAAGAGCTGTCTAATTGATTAATCCCGCCGTCCTTCATGTTGCACGTCATATCTGATTGGCGGATGACGGACCTCTGCTAGCGCTCGAGCATCCTGACTGGCTTATCATTGCAGGCCTGCCCACGTCCAACATGACAAATGAATGCGCTCGTAATGTTGTTGTTTCTCATTATCATCCTCCGATTAGCCCTCACCCGTGCTTATTGTTATTCGTAATTACCATGTCAAATAAAAAAAGGCTGCATGTCTTCAGCTGACAGATGGGAGGATTCCAGCTTTCAATGCTAATTATCTAAGACAGAAAATAAATGTACGTGGCTCATTGGAGTCTGCCAGAGCCCAACACAGAACACAGCATTTGATAACACATAAAGGAATAATTCAATCAAAACTGATTTTCAAACTTGTATGCTGCTATTTTTTTTGTGAACTATCCCTTTACACATTTCTGACACATTTTCCTCAACACGGCACAGCTGGACAAAAGATTACTTCAAAATGTACCATTCACAGAGACCTCTCACGATTGATTGTGAATGACAATTTATTTAAAATTCTGCTTAAAGGGATAGTTCACCCAAAAATGTCACGATTTACTCGTTCTCATGCCAATCCAAATGTGTATAATGTCTTTTTTTTATGGATTTGTGGTGAACAATTTCTTTAAAAGACTGCAGTAATGTAAGCTCCACATAGATAGATAGATAGATAGATAGATAGATAGATAGATAGATAGATAGATAGATAGATAGATAGATAGATAGATAGATAGATAGATAGATAGATAGATAGATAGATAGATAGATAGATAGATAGATAGATAGATAGATAGATAGATAGATGTGTTACTTTGTAATTAATTGTGAAATTTACTAGCCATTTTAGCATGGAAACTGTTTTCAACACTGAATTTTTCAGTGCATGTACGGTTTGAGAAACATTATAGACATCTGTAGAGGAAGCCATATTGCAAACCCTAAATATAGCCGACATTTGATGTGCAACTGACAAATAAAAAAGACAATGAAGACAATGTACTTTTTCCCTCAAACCCTACTTTGTAAATATATTGCTATATACGCATATGCCACACCACATGTCTACATTCACATCTATGCTGAAACTGTAATGAGACAGCTTAGCAGCAGGATGCTGTCAGTTGTTGTGGAACGTGAAGAGATGTTGTCGAAACACCCTTAGATCGAAAAGGCCTTGCGTGGGCGAATGTCCATTCCTCTAAGCCCTGTTTTTAAATGAACAAGAAGGATGAGATGCAAACAGCTGCTTAGAGTAACAGCTTTACTCATGAATGATACATGCATCTGTCCTACTGAATCAGAGCAGAGGAGAGAAGTAGGTCAGTGTTCCTCTAAGATTTTCTGTGAACACTTTACACACTGTTATGAAACTAATGCAACATATGTGTGCCACTCAGGACAACCCAGCACAAGAGTAGGACACCTGGTCCACCTGGACAAATTAACAGACCTCCTACGTTGAATTTCCGAGTAGCATTATGGTGAGCTTTAGAGTTGAATTAGCACTTATGAACATTGTTCACCATCATACTGTGCTTGAGAGCAAAAGCAGATTGTATTAGCACTTCAGATACAGCTTTCATTACTGACACATTTCCCTCAGCACGGCGCAGCTGGAAAAAAGATTACTTCAAATTGTACCATTCACACAGAGACCTCTCATGATTTATTGTGAATGGCACTTTCTTTCAAATTCTGCTTAAAGTGATAGTTCATAAGCTTAGTGGGCTGAAAGCATAAGATAACTCTGGCTAAAAGAATGATAGTAGAAAGAAAGTCAGTCAAAGAGGTTTTGAATGTTGGAAGAGGGTGAATATATGATGACAGGTTTTTTTTTTTTTTGGATGAACTTTCCCTTTATAGATTCCAAATGATAAAATAGTTAACAATTTCCATATTTCAGTATAGTAATTATTGAATTGATGCACACATGGCAAATAAATTACCAAGACCACATGACCTTTTCATTTGATTAAGAGATGCAGCCCCGTTCTTGATTACATTAGTTGGTTTCTATGCTGATATCTCTCGTTTCTGATTTAAACCTCCTGAAATCATTAATCAGATCTGCAATGCAGTGGAACATTCTTTATCTTTAATTCATTACGTTTTGATGAAAATGTCTGTTTTAAATTCAAACACCCAAATTTAGATTCAAAAAATTTAAAAGTCCTTTGAACACACAAATGAAAATCATAGGTTTGCACCATAGGTCACCATTTTTACCTTGCAGGTTCAGGTCTTAAATGTCACACGTGGACGGAAATGTGAGGCTTCTTGGCAGACGCAGGCCGCTGGGGAAAGAGCAGCAGGCAAGATCTTAAAAGGAAGGTGTGGCTGTTCTACAAATCTGAGTAACAGTCGCAAATTCCCTTTAAATCCAGTCTGCTGTGAAATCGGGCCAGTTCATAGGCTAGATGAATGGCATGCACCACTGGAGATGAGATTGACCTTTTAAGTGTAAATTATGACCGCAATACACTGCAAGTCATCCATTTTGCATTTATTATGCACCCTAAATAGATTATAACAATATATATCATCTATAAAAACCCATACCAACCACAAGAGAAGGGTTAGTTCAGTGCAGGCTGAAGATGAAGACCAGGGATTTTGCACAAATTATAAAATCTCTGTTCTGAAACTTATATAGGTGCCTTTGCAGACCACATTTTAAGGCATAATAGGTGTGCTGCCTCCTAAGATGCTTCATTTTGGCTACATTTTAAGGAAGCATTTCGTGTAGTAATCGCAATGGTGGACGTTGAGATTAATTGAATATTTATCCAACACTGGATGTTTGGTGTGTAATGTGCTTTTTGAAGTTCTGTGCCTTTAGCTTAGCAACATGCCAATGCAAAATCAATTGAGAGTTGAATCTGTTGTGCACTTTTTGTGAACAGATCTATTTTCTATGATGTGCTTGGAGTTGCAGCCTTTTCACTTATGAGGTTTCATTTCAGTTAGGATGCAGCCTGAAAAGGAAGTAAAGTGGAACAGAGCAGCAATCTGGAGCCTCTCCAGCCTGTCCTGTTGGGACACTTGTCCTCTTTTAGTGGTCATACTCACATTCACGATGGCCTCTTTGGTCTGTGACATATCTGATATAACCCCATCTGTGATGATGAGGAGCACGAAATACTGCGAGCCATCCTGGACAGCAGCTGCATAACTTCAGAGACAAGAAAAACAAAAACAATGCATACTTCAAGACATCTGATTTTTCTTTACATTACACATTTTACTCACTACATTCTTATTTTCCTGGTTTTCAAATGCCATGTTAACATCAGCCATGTTTTGCTTTGTATGTTTAAATAAATCTTTGCCGTCGCCAACTCTGAGCCAGAGCCTGAGGAGGTGTATCATGCTTCAATTTAGAAAGTCTAATTCAAATCTGTGGAAGATGGCATTTTTAATTACCACAGTGTAATCAGATGGAAAATTATTTGGTTGTGTGATGCCGTGACATAAGGGAGGGGGTGGAGATGTCTTTAGACAATTACTTTGTCTCCTTTTTCTGGAAACACCCACTATCCTTTCAAATGATGATTAAAAAATAGCTGCAGTCAGTACTGAGTCAGTCTGTTATGACACCTATGCTGTGAGCTTTACAATAGGATAACAAGCTTGCTCCATGTCAGCATCTTTCTTGTATCAGTTATTGGACTAATACAAACAGTATATGGGTTCAAAAGCCAAGTGTTTGGCCTTCGTGGTCAGACATCTTTGATGGAACATCATCAGAGAGTCGAACAAACTGAAGCCAAGGAAATCATCTCGAGTGTCTTCAAAGAGACAGTCCATAGACGAGATGCTTAGCCAAGCAGTTTGAGATGCCAGGCTTATTCTGTTCATATGCTACGCACTCAAAAATTTAAACAAAGATCAATTTCACTATTCATGGAGAAAATAACATTTGCATTGCATTCCACTAAATCTGGGCAATCTATCATTTGCATGCAATGTGCAAACAGGCTGACATTTTACATGGAAACAAAAACAAGCTGAATAGCTTGAAATGGAAATTTAATGGAGTCAATTTTGAAATGATGCAAGAGTGGGCAAAGCAAGGTTAGATAGAGGAGGAGTGTTAAATAAATATCAATTTATGCTGTGTTTAGATTAGCTTTTACTCAAAACTGTGACCGCATATTCATAAGGTAAAAACAAATGACTTTACTTCTCCATTTACTTCCTGTCTAAACATCAGTGTTGTTATTGTTAACTAAAAGTAAAGCCATTCAAAATCAATTTTATGAATTGAAATAAAACTGAAATCAAAAATATTTGCTGAAATCAAATATACCATATGTAAAGAAAAAAATAATAAAATTACTAAAACAAATAAAAATACATTCAAAAAGACAGCACACAACAACATTACTAAATCTTAAATCTTGAAATAATAATAATAAAAAGGCCAAATTCAAAATAATTCTACTACTACTAATAATAAAATACTTTTTAATGTTTTCGAACCTGCCTTCAAACCAGAAATCACTTACTTTCAGTTACCATAAATAAATAAATAGTTCATGTGGACTGTGTTTATTATAAATTTATATTATAAGTTGATTATAAAACTGATATTGAATTTTTTTTTCAAATGGAAAAACCTACCTGGCCACGTGATTTACAACAGGGGCAAAGTTAGTAGGTCCGTATAGTTGGACGGTCTTTAGACTCTGATGGTATGCCTCTAATATCCCCTCAATACCATTACAGTAAGGATTTTCAATATTGCCGTTCTGAAAGACAGAAATCAATGGTTCACGTGTGTCTTCATTTAAGCCAACTAAAGTTCAACAGAAAAACAATGCTGAAGAGAGAAAACATGGATTGGATCAATCAATATGACAGCAGGGGTTGCCAATTATAGATGTCTCTCATACAGTCTCATCTCAGAATCATTAAACCACTTCCAGAGCACTAATGCCTAGCATCGCATACTTTCAAGTTTACGACTGAGAAAGTGAGAAAAATTGAAGGACATTGATACTCTTGGCATCAACAAACTCTTTTGGACTAATCTCAGGGATTTTCAGGAAGTTCAAGACAACAGGAAGATGAACATCAGCTCACTCACTAGGGGGAACTCATGAGACACCCGTCCATCGGGGGGCAGCTTGGCTCCAAATCCCAGTGCAGGGAACATCTTGTCACTGTCGTAGTCCTGGATGATTTCCCCCACAGCCTTCAGTGCCAGGGCGTAGGCGTTCATCTGGTACGGGTTCATGTAATGGAGAGAAGTGGACTGGGATGGATTTCCTGAAAATGTAACAGCAAACAAAAAGTTTCTAGTAATACAAACATATTAGGACACCAATTTAAGAGACAATGTTAAAAAAAGGGAAAATGACGTGACGTGGACATGACGTGTGGCCAAGTATGGTGACCCCTACTCGGAATTTGTGCTCTGCATTTAACCCATCCAAGTGCACACACACAGCAGTGAACATACATCTGGAGCAGTGAGCAGCCATTTATGCTGTGGCGCCCGGGGAGCAGTTGGGGTTTCGGTGCCTTGCTCAAGGGTCTCACCTCAATCGTTGTATTGAAGGTGGAGAGAGCGCTGAACATTCACTCCCCCCACCTACAATCCCTGCCAGACCTGAGACTGCCGGACTCTCTATCCATTAGGCCACAACTATAATGCCATCCATAATGCCCCATATGTATTTGGTCTTAGTGGACTAGATCTTCTACTTGTGGGATACTTGCTGCTGAGCAAGTATAGACTTGCAACTGCCAACAGACACACTTCTGTGAGCTTGTGAGATATGCAGCTGCTGCATGAATGGGCATACATGAATCATATAACAGGTTTACACAGGTGGAGCTGGAAGAGGTGGAAGGTTTAAGAGGAGCTCTGATAGCATGCTGCAGTACCAGCTTACAAAGAACACTGAACCAGACTGTTTAAATGTTGAGAAAGCAAGCTTACTGGCTATAGATTGAGATCAATCAGCTTGTGCTGTCCAGTAAATGATGTGATTGCTAGCAGACTGCACAAATCTGCCTACACCATCTTTCATGACTAAGCTAGATACAATGACAACATTGTCTACAATGACAAAACTTTGTCCTGTGTACGTGCAAAAAAGTGTTTATTGTAAACAGGTATTTATTAAATCACTTTATTTAGTGAAGTGTAACCCTCATAGAAAGAATGTGTGTATTATTTGGTTACTAAATAATGTATTTGCAGTCAGTGCATTTCATTTTGAAAGATACATTTTGTGTAGTAAATTCATCAAATGCCTCCAACGGAGTATACTCTAGAAAGAAAAAAAAACTGTTTAATTAATTACTGAGTAATGAAATTGAAATATTTGAAAATATTAAATTTGTTGCGTATGTGTATATCATCTTACTTAGCCCTGTTATTATTTAGTCGTGGAAAAAGTGGTGAAAATGTGTTTTATTAAACTGAACGTTGAAGGGGGTTGGGTGGGGGGGTTTGAGCACCCACCGGCAGAAACATAAATTGGCACCTATGCCTCTGGTCCTGTTTGCCAAGCTACATCCAGTCCTGTTCATCACTGACTATAACAGTTTAGATTTACATCTGATGCATGCCACTGCTCACATCCGAAGTTGACATGGTCTTATCAATGCAATTCAGTGGGTTTTTAAACACCCACTGTGTCTACCAGAGCAATTCAAGAAGTAAATTTAAGACACACAAACAAGCACTCCAAGTTTGTTGTTAAGCTATTGATGTTGTTCTGGGATCCAAACAGTCGGGATCCAAACATTTCTTGAGCTATGGTTGCATTGTTTCCAAACTAACTCTGTAATTCAGCTCTCTTGCACTGCAGGCAGCCACCTTCAATAAATCTCTGCCTTCTATTCCCATCTTCTCGCTACCCCCGTTCAGAACAAATCTTGTTAATTTGCTGAATAATTCAAAGATGTTTGGAAGCAGTTTCTTGTGACAGAACAGTAATTATTTGAACACTTGCAGCAAGTGTGGTGTCGAAAACAACGGGGAGTAGCTGCCGGCTGGTGTAGCTGGGCCGTTTTAGACTGTTTTATCCAACCGATTCACCTCTCAGCGTGACTTAAACCCTTACACAGCTGCCCGTTCAGCCCCGCAGCACAGGGGGCCACCCAGCTACGACTAATAGGAGTGTATTGAGCGACACAAGCAGTAGAGAAAGGCCAACGATTGGGTTTGGATTCCCCAACCTTTGAAGAGGTCACACACCGTTCTCTCCACTTAATTACTTACCGTTAGAGGCGGTGAAATCAATGGCCACAGTGAAATTGATCTGGGTCCTGGGAAAAGAAGCAGAAATGAGAAAACAAAACAGTAAGCAAAAATGCTCTCTGCAGTGATTTGGTAGCTTCCATAGAGACGGGTCTGTGTGGGCACATGTTAACACGCACACATGAGCATGAACACGAACATGGCTAAATGATGGCTAATGTGAGTAGTCAACCCCAACTGCATGGTCTAATTGGGATAAACAGGAGGAGCCATTACTTTGAGCTCACATTACTAGTTGTACTGCACTCAAACAGCAGGGCAGTGCAGCCTCCACAGGCCCATCTGCATCCCTGCCTTTAGCGCATCCCTTCATTTCCTACTGCTCTGGTTTCCCATCGGCCACAAAACCACATTGCGCCGCATGTTAGCAATACCTACTAAATGAGTCCCACAAGCACCTTAAAGGATGACTTGCTTTCTAGCAGAAGATGCAGTGAATAGAAACAGTTTAACTTTGGTCAATGCTAATTAACCGAGGCTAATATGTTAGACTTTTAAAGGTACTGTATAATTTAATAAATACACGTCCAACTGACCAGACAGAAGTTATTATTGCCAAATCTGTTTTATAAAAGTACCATATTCGAAATTAACATACCACAACATTAGCATAAAACAGATACACATAAAGCAAAGCAATTAAAATGATGGCGCACTTAAAAAGGAAATAATAAGAATTTAATTTTCATGATAAAAACGTGTCGCAGACAGCAAAAGACAGCATTCAATCCCATCCCCAAAAAGTCAAACACGACAGCCCATTAGGGATTCAGTGGGTCACAAGAAAAAAATGAAGAGAGAGAGAGAGAGAAAAATCGATAAAACCATAATAAAAGAAGAAAATTACATTAACCTTCAGAATTCCATGCTAATACATGACTCATGCCCCTGTGTAGCTCAGTGAGTAATTATCCTCTTTATTAATTCATTAAAAGCCATTTACTCTCGGGTCCCAGCGTATGCATCTCTGCATCAAAAAACAATTCTCTCATTTTGGGAAACTAGGTGACCGAAGCTGTGGAAAATAAGCCCTTCTAAACTACCCTGGATTATTACTGTTAAATTATACATTTATGAGGAGTAAAAATGAAACTGAGGAATATTATTTTTGGTTTTCTCTTGTCTGCTCATGAATGTGCCATTCCAAATTAGAGCAAATCCTGAGCTACTTTCAGCAATGCTGTTGTTCTGCCAGCCATTTCAGCCTGTGGCACTAGGGCATTTCCACGGCCCAGAAACTTAATAGGCTGTAAAAAGGATGCCCTGTATTAGGGGTTAGTATAGTACAACAGACGTCTCCTGGGATGGGGTAAACAGAAGGACAAGAGGAATCGATTTCTGGAGACATGCATGTCACTATGTGTCTCCCTCTCATTTGTCAGCTGCAGTGCTCTCTGCATTGCTGTTGGGAGGCAGGGAAGCCCTGCATAGTGATAGAAACCCCACCTGTATCTAATGGAATGGACAGCACAGCACAGATAATGCTGTTTTTATGTAGCATGATCCATTATGATCCATTATGACCCAGTGACATCATTAATGGTTTCCAAATGCAGTCACATAAATGTAACACTACTTTTTGTAGCATAGTGGCCTTGGGCCCCCAACAGTCAGGGGTCCACAGTATCGTCACCACCTTCCTCCCCGCTAGCGACAGCCTTGTCTGTTCTACATATTGAAATCAACATTTTTTTTCTGCACAATAGACTCTTACCCTGGCCAGCACAATCCCATCCACCTTAATAGAAATGTCAAAACTGGTCCTGCGTGGGATGCACAGGCTGGTCGGAGATTTGGAGCACATTATAACGGGTTATCTGCCACTCAGCCATGTGCACTTCCATGCAGTTCCAAGGTCAGCGCTTAATCAGGTGCATGCATTCACAGCAATGAATGCCGAACTCAGCATAGCAGATACATTCTTCATTGGCAAGGGCCAAAATATCTTCAACTGTCTCATGATTAATAAGTTACTGTTTTTTTTTGGCAAAAAAGATAACTAAATCTTCAGAATATGACATTCTATAAAAGATACATTTACATGAGAAGCACATCTGCATGAGATTTTGAGGCTAGTTTACAAAAATACAACTGAAATGTATTTGTCTTAACTCTCTGACAAATGGTTTTCTCTTGTTTTAAGCCTTGGTTTTAAATTCGTACTTTTATTCAGTGATGCTACATTAAATTAATCAAAATTACACTTATAGATGCATTTAATGTTACAAAAGATTTCTGTTTCAAATAAAGGCTGTTATTTTAACCTTTCTATTCATTAAAACATCCTGAAAAAAAGACTGAAAATTATGTGTTTCCTTCACAGGAAAAATGATAAAATATAAAATATTGAAAAACACAAAAAAGCAATTGTAATAATGTTTCACAATGTGTCTGTTTGTACCGTATTTTTGACCAACAGTGAATACATAGTAGTGTATATAATTTTTATTAATGCATTTTGCCTTTATCTTTTGTTTTGTTTTGTTTTTGGGGTGTGCCGAATATGTTATCTGAGCCATAATTGATTTCTCTCAGTAAACATAGCGCTGTCTGGTCATGTCATCAAGCTTTGGCGAGGTCTTAGATTTGATTGGCTCTCCTCGTGGCTGATCTAATACCAAACTGGAGCAGCTCGGGTGTGATGTGCTCCAATTCCCTCCTTCTTCTATCCATCATCTCTATTGCTGTTCCCAACTCAGTCACTTAGAGAGTAATATTTGTCAATAATGCAGAGGGTTCTTCTTCTAAGTGGCAATTTCCTGTTTTCATTTAGACGAGGACTTAATCAATTTATGGTCTGTCAGACCAATAAGCAATCCCACATGCTGCGTGTGCTCTGAAACACAATGTTGCAGCTCCATGAATACACATGCGCGCACAAACGCGCCCACGCACGCTGTTGTTTTCTCCACATTTCATTGTGTTGCCTCCATGTGAGCATGAACCTGCAGGCTGTCTCCTGATGCTTACACAACCCAACGGCAGTAAACCCTCTAACCCTATCAGGGCTGCCCGTGCTGGGGCAGTCAGTCGAAACGGACAGGGATTCACCTAAATGTCATTTTGCATTAGGCTCAAAACTTCCGCCCCACTCTTTTCTTCAGCTCATGGTCATTACACTATTTGTCTTTGACAGCAGTGGCTTATATTGAACCCCAGTAGGAAATCTATTGTTACCTTAATTCAAGCTAAATGAAACAAAATATTTCTTGACCATCTGCTCTGAATCCAGAATCTTTACAAAGGAAGATGGCCACATTTACAAAATTAAATACAATTCACTGCAGTTTCCAGCTGAATGAACGAGGGATGTCCCGATCAGGGACTACCAATGTAAACTTCTTTTATTTTATATATACAATAAGCAGAAAAATTGCAACATATAAAAGCGGAGATAAGGTTAGAACACCAGTCTCTCAGTTAAATCCGAAGCAAGATGCAACCCATTGCAGCACATTATGGCAACAATGTCTCAGATACTCTGACGGCAGATAAAAGTAAATAAAATGAATGAGTGATCGTTACAAAATTGCACATCAAATACATTGAACACAGAAGCTCAAACGTGTGTTGCGCACTAGAACAGATCTCGCTGGTTCTTGCACATCACACGCACATTTGTTGTTCTTTTGGTTTTAATGGCGGTTGAACGCGTACATTTGAGCATCTTCTTTTCAATGGCGGTTGGCAAATCTACTTGAAGGTGAATACTGCTACCTACTGCATGTCACCGGCATGACAGCTGACATAATATAAGGATCAGGCTTAGGAGAGCCGATACCGATCAGTTTAAAAAAAAAATGTTTTATCGGATGTGATCTTGATCCTTGAGATCAGCTCGAGACATCTGTAGAATGAACACTCGTGGCAGTAAAACACCAACAACTTTTATTCCTTTTCACACAAATTATGATAATAAAGGCAGATTATATCCTTCTACGTTATAATCTCAAAATACAATTATATGATTTGTAAACCATTCATACAGGTTTGGAACAACATTTTCATTTTTGGGTGAACTATCCCCTTAACCTTTCAGTGACACATTTAATTTCCAAACTCTCGTCATATGTACAACAACCATCGCTATAAAACATTTCCAGATTCACATTCATCTGGACGTTCACGGAACTAAACATACTTTTAGTGCTAGTCACTGGACATTTCATCTGGAAAGTGTCACAAAACGTGCAGAAAGCAACATAATATTGCAGAAATGAGCCTGACAGAGTTGAAATTCACTCTGATTTGAAAGGTAGTAAATTATTTACAGTAGGTTGGGGCAAAGTCAGGACTACGTTTGTTCTAGGATCAACAAAATATTATTGAGGAAATGCATCCTACTTGACAAAATCATATAGCTGCACTAAACCACATGCAAAAATACAATGTATACAGTCAAATCCAAAATGCCTGTCTGTTGCTATTATACATGTGCTATATGTAATGGAACAGAAGTTATGATGAAATTGGTCTATTGCTGAAACACTTTCTTCAAGGGCAAAAGTTGAAAAAGGGTGAGAATTCTAGCTGTGTGAAATGATAACATAGCTAGTGCTTAGAAAAACCCACTGCAATCTCAAACATATTCATCACACAATCTCCAAGGTCGAGAGCTATATCTATAAATCTGATTTTGATGGAACGTGTGACATTCAGTCAAACAGCCTTGGAGAGCTTCAAGCAGATGGATGCAAAGAGACGACTCTGTCCTTTTTGTAAAATGCCAGATAGTTTAAGAGAACGGCCAATCACTGCATACTCCAGTGTAGTGATCACAGCTCTGGCTGTCAGATTACTGAGCCCTTCAGATGTTCCTTTCTAAAATAATGTTTGGTTTGGTTTATTTATTTATATAGCACTACTAAAAGAACCCCAGGGGTTGCCCACAGTGCTTTACATAAAAGCAAACAACCAAAACACCTTCACACACATATGGACAATATGACAATTACATATAATCTACTATGCAGTTTAACTCACATAAAATGCAACCCCAAAGTGAGCTTTCAGAAGTTTCTTAAACATTGACAGAGATTTAGCAGACCGGATATGTAGCGGCAACTCATTCC
Source organism: Barbus barbus (assembly GCF_936440315.1). Classification (NCBI taxonomy): domain Eukaryota; kingdom Metazoa; phylum Chordata; class Actinopteri; order Cypriniformes; family Cyprinidae; genus Barbus; species Barbus barbus. The sequence goes on along the minus strand of NC_136715.1, from coordinate 22,115,853 downwards.
ATAATCTCGGCCCCATTACTGAAAAAGCTCTATCGCCTTTTTGATGACGAATTGTCCTAGGCACTACCAGAAGTTTATAATTTTCTGAGCGCAAGGCTCTAGGGGGTTATAAGGTGTCAAGAGGTTTGTGAGGTACAATCTAAAACACACAGGGAGACAGCGCAAGTTTGCAAGTACCAAAATAGAGTCAAATTTCTTTACCCTCTTTAGAAGCCTCGCCGCCGCATTCCGGACTGATTGTAATCGAGCCAAGGATGCAGCGGAGATTCCCCATACAGTGAATTACAAAAATACAGACGTGACAAAACAAATGTATGAATAACTCTTTCAAAGTAGGCATTTGACAAAAAAAAAATTGGTTTTAGCTATGAGGCGCAGATTATAAAAGTAAGCACATACCACAGAATTTATTTGCTTTTCCATTTTTAAATTATCATCAATTTGAAAACCTAAATCTCTTTCCAATGTTTTAAAATATGGTGCCAATGGGCTTACGTCTAAAAGTGATTTAGGATTAGTCTTTTGGCTGTCCGAAAACAATAAAGTCAGTTTTTTCTTCATTTAGCATTAGGAAGTTTTTTGCCATCCAATTTTTTATATAGTCTAAACACGCTAAGAGCCAGATAAGACACCAAAGATTTCGTGGGGTGTTTCAGTGGCAAGTAGAGTTGGGTCTCATCCGCAAAGCAATGGAATGATACAGTGTAGGAGAGAGAACTCATCCCTTGTGGGACCCTCCAGTAGTCTTTTCTTTGAAATTGCATCCCCATAATTAACTGAGAATGATGATGTTCTAAAATGACGTTATACACCACAAAACAAGGGTAAAAGGGTAAAATAAAAACGCAAAATTTTGAGCAAAAAGCTGAGGTAAATCATATTTTTGTCAAAGACTACATCTGAATCGGATTCAGATACATGATCAGAACATAGATGGAGTCAATCGCTTCCATCAACACCCCCAAAGCTTGCACAATATCACTTTCCGGGTCGACGTCAGGCAGTTTTGATTTATATGGTGTTTGATGATTACATTATTTTACATATGCATCTGCTTACACATGCTATCGCTTGTTTCTGCTTCTGCTTCATCTCCGAGAACCTGACTTGGACTACACACATCCAAACACAGGTTAAGAAAGCCAGGCAAAGACTGTACCATCTGCAACAGCTGAGGAAATTCAGGGTCTCACAACCAATCCTGAAAACTTTCTATTCAGGGACCATAGAAAGTGTATTGACTCAGTGCATCTCAGTGTGGTATGGAAACAGCTCCAATCAGGACTGCAAAGCACTACAGAGAGTTGTGCGCTTAGCTGAGCGCATCTCAGGGTCTGCTCTCCCCTCTCTGCAGGACATCTACCTCAAACGCTGCAAAAATAGAGCTGTCAAAATCATCAAGGACTCAAATCACCCTGGTAACCATCTATTCACTTTGCTGCCATCTGGTAAGCGCTTCCGTAGCCTGATGGCAAAAACTGAGAGACTTAGGAGGAGCTTCTTCCCCCAGGCCATCAGGCTCCTAAACTCTAACTCTCTGTCATAACATCACTTGACTCCATGTATATATCACTATATCAATAAGCTATTCAGAATTTTTTCTACCTCATATTGCTGCTATTTAAATACCCTGTACAACTTTTTTGCACATTATTTTGCACATTCCTCCTATATTACTATTTAAGTCAACAACATACTGACCTGCACATTTATATTTATATTTTTTATATTTTATTTTATTCTTTTATTTTTTTTCTACTTTTCTTTTTCTTAATATTTGTATACTATACAATTGCACTGTCCTTGGAACGGACCTGACCTACATTTAACTGCTGGTTATATGCTGTATAATTGTGTATGTGACGAATAAAAATCTTGAATCTTGAATCTGTGTTTTGATCTAGAGATTCTGTACTCTTTCAGAAGATGCGTAATAGTGCTCCCTACCATTTAAAATTCTGTCAAAGGCGGAGTTAAGCTTTCTCTGCTAATCTGTGATAAAGTGTGCCTCACATGTCCTGAAAAGTGAAGCCAAAACATTTTGATCATCCAATGAAAGGTTTGATTTTTATGATTTTTTTTAAATAAAAGATCAAAAGGATTAACAATGCAGATTAATTTTCACAGCCTTCTTTGATCATATTTACCAAGGGTGCCAATATTTTTGGCCATGACTGTAAGTTTGCTTTTAGTTAGTTATTTGATACTATAAAATTGGGGTGTGGCATCATTACTGTGAGGTTGTGATTGGGTATGTGGGAGTTTGGACGGGACTTTTATATTGTGGCTCCACCTCACGATCACTACCGCGATGGCTCAGGCTCCTAATGATGCCATTTTCACAAGATAACAGCAGCCATAAAATTAATACAATTATTAAAGATCATTTTGGTTAACTGAAATAAAACTGGAATAAATTCAAGCTGAAACACTAAAATGGCTAAAACTAAAATGTAATTAATTAATTAGTAATTAGGTTAGTTTAAACAGAACTGAAACAGAAATGACAAAACCACCTAAAAACATAATTAATAAAACTAACATTAAAATGAAAACCGATCATATAAAAACAAAACCTAATTGAAAATTATATATCCTATAATAGAATATAAATAATACTAAAATAACACTGGTCCTTGTAACAGCAAGAAATCAGTTTGTGTGTAATTATGACCCACCCTTCTATTGTCAGAGCATCAATGCACAGTAATATGTGTGCTTCATAGCACCTGTGTAAAAGCGTTTGTCTCTCTACTTACCCTCCTTTGATGTAATCGAGGAAAGTCGACTCTGATTCCACTGAGAATGACAGCAGTGTCACCTGCATCAAAAACAGATCAAAAGAGACAACTGAATCTACAACAAGAGAAAAAATATGATGCCACATGATGCGATTCAGTCATGTTAGAAATTGTCCTAATACAGCTTGTTTCAGATGAGGCAGTGAATGATGCAGGCGAAGTGTTGGACCCTCTGGGAAGCGACGCTCTCAGACTGATCTCGTAATATAGAACAATAAGGCGACTTTGGCACAGCCATCAATCAAAGCATGATGCTCATATCAGATTATCTCTGCTGCGCTACAAATTCCTGCTTTCATATTCACTTCCATGATCTCTATCCACCCACACTCCCTTTTTCTTAAACACATACACACATACAGATGTTCAGTGTGGTGTGACATTTGGTTTAATGCACATGTCTTGGCTGGGCTATTTTCCCCATTTTAAAGTCAGCTTCCACTATTTGTTGATTACAATGAGCCACACGCACAAGCGCTTAAACAGAATGCTTTATAAGGACCCATCAAAGGAAAATAAGCAAAGCGCTTTCTTGTTTTTGCCACTTCTTTTAATTAGCATGGGTGTAAAAGGGATACTCATTAATGCGGGAAGACATTTGAAAGCTACTGTGCATGTCGTTCCCTTTCCCATCACATAATTGAACACAGGAAACGTCTGTAATTAAAGGCTTTGTCTTTGTGCGCATACATGCGTGTTTGAGCGTATGCTCTGATACACATTTGCATACACGCTCACAGTGGTGAAATTTGTTTCATAAGTTAATCTCTGAGCCACCACTCACCGTGCCGGAATTTACATATTTCTTCTTCTTCATCTTCTTCTTTGGATTCACGACCTAAGAGCCATTGGAAAACAAATCAGAAATCAAAATAAATTCAGAGAGATGAGATTGGGCGGAAGTGGGATTTAGATTCATTAAACAGATAACAAACTGCCTTTTCTCTCACAGGATGGTGCCTCAAAAACAAATCAATTATATTTCCTTGGAAAATGCCACCACCTGCGGAAGATGTGGGAAACGCTGAAAATGAAAGTCTTGCGCTGAGGTAAATGTGATTTCACATTGAATTATCTTACTTCTAAGCCTTAAAATGTATCACATTTTTAAAAGAAAATATCAGTGGCATTTGGATATTTTGGTATATTTTAGATCCGGCTGCACCAAACTAAAACTTGCACTAAGAACAGTTGACCCAAAATTGCTGTCATTTTTTGGGTTGTTACTGTTAATGTTGCTTTGGACCTCAATGAATTGACACTATATTGATAAAACAGATATATATATTTTTTTGTATGTTTCACAGAATAAAGAAAGTTACAGGTTCTGAACAACATGAATAAATGATGACAGAAAATTTATTTGGCGTGAACTATTCCTTTAAGAACAAATGGTGCAACCAAATAACAAAACATGAAGAGTTAACTATAATATAATATGTTATATAATACAAATTGGGAGATATGTCAGTAGCACTGAAGTGTAAGCAGCAGTAATAGTGTTGCTTGCCTTCTTAACTTCATGTGGTTCTTTCATTTCCGAACTATGCAAGCAATAATTCTTAACTATATATTACATCCCACATATATTTTGATAAGAAACATGAAGGAATTAATGATATCCATTTTATTGACAAATTGGAGCTGAGGAGATGGATTTGGTCTAGATTATTGTCTCTAGACGAAGGAATTTAAAAGAGAGAGAGGCAGAGTGAGAAAGAATAAGACAGATAATGATGCTGAAAAGCACACAAATAAAAGTAGAACCATCCAGGTGACCTCTTAGCTGTAAGGGGTGAAGTACAGAAGAAAGGGCTGGCAACCCCTGGTCATCCTCCATTCATCTCCAAACACAAAGTAATCAATAGCTCAAATAGACTCTTTGTGCTCAGATGGATGCAAGGATCTGGACATGAAAAGACTTTTTGAACATGTTCGCTGTAGACTCGTGACCCATCACCCCTTCAGGTTCACAAAAACCTGAGAGGTGAGATTACAGAGAGGAAATTTATAAGATGTAAATCTAAAGACTCTTTGATGTATGAAAAGGTCATTTGCTGTAATAAAACATGTTATTACACTGTAATAACTGCTTTATTACACTGTAATTACATAATTTCCAACAAATGCTGCAGGGAAAACAACCTCTTACGTTCAGTAATATCTGAACCCTAAAGAAAACAGCGGAAGTCATTCCAAGGACAATAAACCAACTTGACACTTTTGTTTAAGCCTCGCTAGCTCCCAAAGAGACACTATGAATGTTTTATCAGCTCTGAATGCACAGCTCCAAACAACATTTTCACAGGCCACCTGAATCACTGCTTCATCTGCCATGAGATATTTTATAATGTGTTGGTGATGTGTTGGTATCAACACATTAGAAGGTAGGAGTGCTGGGAATGTTTGCGGTATTAGACACAATCCTTTGGAGAGGAGATGGTAAATCACTGTAATAATTCAGAATCCCGGGAACGCTCTTGTAGTAATCCCCATTTGCATGCTTCCCAAGGGCTTTGATGACTGTACCATCCAAGCAATTACCAGAGAAAAACAAAGAGGAGCTTTCTAGATACCTGCGACACTGAATGTGGATGGGGGTGGCTGGAGAAGGAGTGTGAAATATCCATAAAAAGAATCTTATTTTAGAGTTAGAAACTAAAAAAAAAAGAAAATACAAATAAAAAACATAGGATTCATGCATAGAACATTTGTACAGTGTCTTCCAGATTGAGGAATCAGTTTTAAATTGAGAATGAATATATTTGAGGGTAAAGAGAGAAGACCACCGGCTTTCATGGGTGATTTATGTGTCAGCTGAAAAATTAAAAGCATCCGTTTGGCTTGGAATATTTAATTTGCTACATCATTTTGAGTGGTTTTTATCTATTAACACATTTTGAATTTTATGCACTGCATAAAAAAGTAAAGTCTGCTTTCTAATGGTGCAATTATTATCTTTCTAACAATGTTTTTGATATACAAGCCATTGGCCTCTAATGTTAATGTGTGTATATTCTGTGTGGTCGACATCTCACCTCATATATGTTGAACTGGCTCTGACCTCGGGCTAACTCCCTGTAGCTGGTGGTGAATTCACCGATGAAATCATGGCTAAAAACATGAGAAGATTCACATTCACTCAAGCAAAATAGCATTTCAACTCTTCCTTTGTTTTCACATCAAAAACCATTCATCAGCTTACCTGCCATCACGATCCCAGTCATATACTTCCACTTTGATTGTTCTGGAAAACAGAAAAAGCACGGGCACTCTGAGAAGGGAATTCACTAGGAATTTGCATGCAATGCCTAACATTGTTTTAGCTCCTGCCAAACACTGAAAGCTGAATTTAATTTGAACATCATAATTTCTGTGATCTCTGTGATTTTTAGCCTACCTCCACCAGCCACCTGAATCAGCTTTATTAAAATGCTTAAAGTGCATCGACTTCACTGTGTATTTGTCCAGTTACAGTATAATGCTCTTCTCCATTACTTAATAAATTACTGCAGCCATGATCAAAGGAAAATGTAAACATGCAATAACACAATAATATGCTTTTCCCTTTTTTCTTTCTTTCTTTTTTTTTTACAACATAGTTTACTACTTGCTTTTCATGCAGGAATAATGCAACATTAATTGCAACAAAACTTAAATTGTAACAGAGATGAGTTTAGCATGCACACAGGGTGATGATGCATTACCCAACATATGGACTATAAATAAATGGATACATTTGTCAATGTTAGAGCTAAAAAAAAATAAAAAAATAAATAAAAACCTAATCATATGTCATATCTTCTAAAATGGTTAGAATTTTATCAAATAATATAATCCTGTGATTAAAATTGTATTAATTTAATTTAAACAAATTAACATAAAAAAATCTAAATCCAGCACAATATAAATTCACAGATTGGTAAAATCATTTAAGATCAAAACTGTTGGAATAAATATCGCATGCTGATGTTAAAAGTTTTTTTTTTTTTATGTAGCTATATGTCATCTTAACACATTTAATATTAATTAGCATTAATATTTATGATCAGAAAGGTGATTAAAAATTAAAGTGGGTCATTGTAACATATTTAACACTCTTAAGTACAATAGATATAAGTGACAAAATCAGTCTGTTCCAGGAAAATAGTGAAGATTATGCTGTGCTGATTTAGGGGGATTCCACGGCTAATCAATTTATAATCCTGTGCAAGACTGAACTTCTTTCACCATGCTTTGATTGGTCTCTTGCTGCTTAGGCCTAAATTGAGTCATCAGTCACAATTAAACAAAACGAGTGCAGGTTGGTGAATGCATCCTGTGGCAGGTGTTCGCTCAATGGCTTACATCAACAAGATTTTCTGAAAAAATAAAGCTAGCTGCCCATATTAATGAGAGTCTCTTAAAGCTTGCTCATTAGCATGACTGAGAGGCATTACAGAAAACTCTATAGACCGGCAAAAAAAAATCTGTTCCTGTTTACTTCCTGTCTGCAAACAATCCAGAACTCCCACGCAAATCATTACAGCCATTTATGGAGAAAGTGATTAATTCTTATGATTACACTGAGTCGGTGTCAAGGGGGCACAGTGCTTCTGGAATAAAAGCACAAATGAATGGCATGGGGCGGCTCGCTCAGTTCTGCTGAGTTGTCTTGATGTTTACTTTGGGGTAAACAAATGAGTGGGCTAATATGTCCCTCAATGTCCGTAAATTCGAAAAAGCATGCCATGAGCAGTTAATATATTTCATGTTGTTCCAAACCTGCAAGACTTTTTTTTTTTTTGCTTTGGACTACTTTCATTGTTCACTCTCAGAAAAAAAGTTGGGGTGGTACGTTTTCAAAAGGTACACCTTTTGAAGAAAGAAAGAAAGAAAGAAAGAAAGAAAGAAAGAAAGAAAGAAAGAAAGAAAGAAAGAAAGAAAGAAAGAAAGAAAGAAAGTTATATTTTTGGCAACTATAAAGGCTCTTTTACACCAAAAGTGAGATTAATTAGTCTCAGCCAGAAGTAAGTGCCTCTGCCTCTTCACCTCACTCCCAATTTCTCTCAACACAGGCACAGGAGTTGTCTGTGAATAAATGGGAAAACAAAGTAACTTGCATTACTTATTTGAAAAAGTAACTCAGATGTTTTCTTGTAAATTTAAAAGTAATGAATTACTTTGCTAGTTACTTAAAAAGTAATCTGATTACTTAACTCACATCGCTTGTAATGTGCTAGCCCCAACACTGCACCTTTGTACCTTCTTTACCATATATATTTACCATATATATATTGGTACCTTAAAAGGTGCCTATTGGTACCTAAATGGCACATATTTGTACCTTTTGAAAAGCTTCTGCCCCAGTCCCAGTTTTTGTACCTTTTTTTCCGTGAATGTATATAGACAAAACATTATTTAAAATGTCGTCTTTTGTGTTTCACACGCAGGTTTGGAATGACATGAGAAGGAAAACAGAATTTTCATTTTTGAGAACCTCCAACTAGGGAACCATCCTTTTCAGAGGGTAACCGCTATACTGACGAAGAGAAACTCTATCTGAAAAACTTTTCACCTCAACATTGCCATTTGACTTTTAGGCAAAAGTTTTGCACACCTCACCAGTAAGGCAAAGCGAACGCAATATATCAGAGGATCTCCTGTAGTCGAGGAAGCAACAAAAACACGCTCCCTCCATGGAATTGTGGGCGGTAGCGTCCTTTGACGTTCGTTATCTTCAAAGTAGTGAGTCAGCACCTCTCTGAGCATCTGTCACCTGAGCGTCATGTTCCCTGACAGCAAGAGAGTGCAGCCGCCAAGACGGCTCCCTAGGCAGCTGTCTATCAAGCCTCACAACAGAAGAGAAGAAAATAGATAGCGCTCTAAGCCCAAACAGCGAGGACGGGAGGCGGGGTAGGAGCTGTGCAGAAGACATTGAAGGCTGAAGGTACAATCCAGAGCTGTTTTTAATTCCCATGCACTGACCTCAAACCAAATCGTCGATCCGAGCTTCTCATCGCTTCAGGCATCGTGTTTATAAAGCGTTGTGTGGGATTGGAAAGCCACATCGGATGTCAACACCAGTGTTTATTGTAAAACTGTGGTAGTCTCTTGATGAAACATTCATATATTTTGAGATGCATTTTCAAATTCTGTTTGACATTAGTCATTTTCTAGTGAAAATTTGATTCCTCTGGAAATTTCGAAAAACTTAGCATAAGGTTTTCATAGATAAAACAAGGCATATATCCTCCCCAAGGTTTATTCTTAGTCTAAAGTAGAACATCTGTGATTCATTTCATTACCATCTCAAATTAATTGAGATCAGAATTAAACCATGGAGACGTGTGGGGGATGTTTCGTATCTATACTCTTTTGAAGCTTGGAATAGAATGGATGCACACTGACATCTATTTTAATGGGCTCTGGAGCTATAATTTGTTACCGTCGACATAAATGGTATGGGTGATGCATTGACGTCGTCCTCTTTGGGAACTTCATTCACACAGATCGGCACAGTTCCCCAGGAGACAACCGCCTGTGGTGGCACTGCAACATCATGTAATTTATGTTCCATATATATTCACTGTCCTGGTTTATTTTCCCACTGTTAACACTCTTTCATGATGTGTATGGCCTGTCAAAGATGCGGCCATGCCTGATAGGTGGAGTGCCAGGGCTCTGCAGTATGATGAGCCAGAGAAGACAGCTGGATACAGAAAGATATGTGCTGAAAGCATTTTTATATTAATAAATGAAACAAATCTCAGGATTTGTAGCACAGTTAAAGGCATAGTTCACACAAAAATTAAAATTCTGCCATCAGTGACATCAAAGTACCACAAGAGCTGTAGAGACCAGATGGCTCCTTATGCTTTTGAATCGCTTTAACGGTACTTTGATGTCATAAACCGTTCGGTTTGTGCAGTGCCGCTTAAAGTCGAAGACACCAAATATGTATACGTATTTGCCTCACTTTGTCCATTCTCTGTAGGTCCCACCTTCTTACGCGCCACGATTGGCCATTTATGTACAATGCCTGCATGTTATTGGTCAAACTACTTTTCAATCATTACCTTCAGCAAGTAAAGTATGAAAACAGGAAAATCATTACGAAAGGCAATTTGCAAAGATTCCCTTCTGGTTTTGAAGCTGGATCACAAACAATTGGTACCGAGCCATCCTTCAGAAACAACCTGCTTTGTGTTGACGCTAAGCACACTAGTAAGCACACTACAATATCATGATTTTATTTTCTGTTCGATTAGTGTTCATTACAAAATTGTGGGGGGACAGATAATATAATGACGTTCATCATTGTAAAATAGTGATTTGAAATAGAGTGCAATAAAGCAGGAAAATTAATTTTCAAATTAATTTTTAAATTAATTAATCAGTTTAAAAGGCTATTATTCACCTCCTGCATGTGCTTTAAGTATTCGAAGTAGACCGCATTTTAATCGTTGTTTTGCATAAATTACAGCTGATTCATGTGAAATATTCACTCCTGTACATCCTTTAGAAACTCATCAGACGATCTCGTGTCGGTGGACAGACTTTAAAGCTGCAAGATGTGTGAGCACAAAAGATGGTGCTAATGAACAACTTTAGTTTGTGATCTAGTCAGAAGACGATGCTGTGCTGCTTTAATGCACTACAGGCTCGTGACTCAGAATGCAAAACGGAATGTAGCTTTTGGTCGCACTACAACGCTACTTGCTGGAAAAAGTAGTAAGCTACTGGAAAATCTATACTGTTTTAAAAGTAGCTGAGCTATCGTCACGCCAAAAAATGTAGTTACGTTAATAGCGTCGCTACTTGTAGCTAGCTACTCCCCAACACTGCAGTTTACAGCTCATTCAGGGCAACTTTCATGGGAGGGGCCTGTGCAAAGTGACGTCAGTTTGCCCAGAATCTGCTCTGAGAAAGTGCTTGTGATTTGTGGGGATTTTTTTAAAAAAAGCACTGGGTGGATTTTTATCATTATAGGGTGGTTGTGTAAACACACTGCCAAGACACATTTCAGTTCAAACACCATGTAAAAGTCAATAAATATCCCCTTTAAAATATTATTTTTATTTATGTTTTAGAATAGAATATAACTTAAAACTATATTGAGCTTGTTTTAACAACAGACCTTATATGAGGTATTTGAACAAAAAGAAAAAAAAAAAACATTGGCTTTCGTTTTTACCACCGACCATTGTTGAAGATATTTGATACTCATTTTTGAATAAAAACACAATGAAATTTCGGCAAAATGCCTCACTTCCTGATTTGGCGTGGCATGTAGCCGTACTGCAGGGTGGTGCCTGTCATGAAAGATTAACCCTGGAAAGCAGCTAGAGCACACACAGGCAAGAACATAATTTTTTGACATGCAGTTTTGGTTCCCCAAGCTGAATGGTCGGGACAGGGTGGTGACCCTCGCTGTGTCAAATGTGTGAGAAGCGGGCAGAGCATGTACTACTGTAGCTACTCAGGCATGTCACACCTATGCTATCTCTACAGTATCTCTCTTTTTGAACTGATGTATGATAAATTTATAATGCTTATAGCATTCTCGAGCAAATACATGGTGGCAAGGGTCAACTTCAACAGTTATTTTGTGGTAACCATGGAGACGATCTGCTGGCATCTCTAAAACAGCTTTGTAAAAGCAGTTATTATGATCTTATTTAACACACTGTACATATTTTAGTTACATTATACATCATTATATCTGATGTTCAGTCATCTTTGTATGCAAACACTCCTGAGCAAGCTTTTCAAAGGCAAATATTGGTTGGCCTATTTTTCACGTCACATTTATATGGTCCTGTATGTCAAATATGCAACACTTTTCATGCCATTAAAAATCAATGAATGAATAAAAAAAGCATGCAAGGGCATACAATACAAAATAAACAAGATGATAAGCCAATAATGTTATTGTTAACTAAAGCTCATTATATATATATATATATATATATATATATATATATATAATGAGTTTTAGATATGAGTTTTAGTTAACAATAACATTATTGGCTTATCATCTATATATACATACATGCAACTGCAAACAAGAACACATATACATTTTACTTTGCATCTACAAGTCTTTGAGCCTCACAGGACTTGTACCCGAGCACTCTGCATTGCAAGTGCAATGCTGTACCAGGTGAGCAACCGAGCTAGTTTACTACAACAGAAAATCCACACATATGAAGCTGGTTATGTGATGCAAACATCAAAATGCTTTACTTTATAAATTATGTACTATGGTAATAGTTCATATGTGTTAGTGTTTATGTAGGTAGAGGCATGTTTTTCCAATGAGCCTACGTTGACACGTCTCATATTTCATATTTCATCTCAAGCTCTTCTTCTGCTGTCTCCTTGGTAACCAACTACACTTTTCTTTTAAAAAAATAGACAGACAGACAGACAGACAGACAGATAGACAGATAGATAGATAGATAGATAGCTAGATAGATAGATAGATAGATAGATAGATAGATAGATAGATAGATAGATAGATAGATAGATAGATAGATAGATAGATAGATAGATAGATAGATAGATAGATTTTGACGAAAACAACTTTAGGTCACTCTTGATATGTTCAATAATAAGAATAAAAAAAAATAATAAATATATTCATTGACTCCTTTTAGGGGAGTTAAAGGGTTAAGAGACCTAATGGTGTTATGTAAGAAAGCCAGTGCTGGTCTTTGTGCCTTACCTGTCATAGTCTCCATTACAGAGAGCTCTGACTGGAATAGTGAACGGCTGCCAAACAGGGTTGAGTGTGTTCTTCACCACCTCAGTCTTATGGCAGATCGTAAACCTTCATGTTGAGAGAACAAACAGAAACACAAAGATGTGAAGGCACTGCGTAGCCTCTGAGGAAACTTGAACATGACTAACATCAGCCACCTGCTGTGTTTATCTCATGGTGGTTAAAGCTGATAAACCACATAACATCAGTTATACATATCACATTGTTTTCGGGGTGTTTTTTAGACTTTGGAAATTATATATGTCATGTACATAATATGGTTTCCAAAAGTATATGAAATTGCATTGTAGCGTAATTATCAAACTATAAAAAGTAACATCCTTCCATTTTATAACAGATATTATTTAACATTTGATAATTAGCCCCTTCATCCTAAACCTGTTAAAGCACAATCTGACTCCTCTGAGCCTCTGCACAGCTATTTTAGCTGCTCTGTTGAGTATTTTTGCTCTAAAAGACAAAATGGGCAAACTACATCACGGCTCTTGAAAACATGAAACCAACACTGCTGAAAAAAATACGTAAAGCAAAACTAGAATTAAATGAAATTATTAATAAAAAAACCCAATTCTTAGCACAAAGACTTCGCTGGCAAGAATTTGAATATGGTAACAAATCAGGTCAATTCCTAGCGAACCAGTTAAAAATAAATAAAGAAAAAACAACTATATGTGCTGTTAAAGATTTAACTGGGGATACAGTATATGACCCTGAAAGAATAAACAACACTTTCAGGGACTTTTACAAATCTTTATATTCTCCACAGATAAACCCATCTAAAGACGAAATTGACCAATTTCTTGACAATATAACTCTTCCGAAATTATCAGAAAATCAAGCGATGACATTGGATTCTCCACTGACATCAGATGAACTTCAGGAAGCCTTGAACAGTATGCCCAATAAAAAGGCTCCAGGTCCAGATGGCTTTCCAGCAGAATTCTATAAAGAATTCTGGGTAATTCTGTCACCAACATTCTACAGAATGTTGCAGGAAACCAAGGAAAATGGTAGACTTCCACCAAATATGAATTCTGCCAACATTAGTCTCTTGCTAAAACCAGGCAAAGACCCTGTATTGCCTACCAGCTATCGTCCAATATCCCTTATTAATGTGGACACTAAAATAATCTGCAAAGCTATCTCAAAAAGAATAGAGAAGATAACCCCTCTCATAATTCATTCCGACCAAACTGGTTTCATAAAAGGGAGGCACTCCTCAACAAATACACATAGGTTACTTAACTTGATAGACTATTCATGCAATAGAAACCTTCAAATTACAATATTGTCTCTAGATGCAGAAAAAGCTTTTGATAGGGTTAACTGGAATTTTCTATTTGCAACTTTACACAAATTTGGTTTTGGAAACTCTTTCATAAACTGGTTAAAAATATTATATAACTCTCCAACAGCATGTGTCAGGACAAATGGCCAAACATCCTCTAGCTTCTATCTTAAGAGGGGCACCAGGCAGGGATGCCCCCTCTCCCCCTCACTGTTTGCAGTTTTTATTGAACCACTAGCAGCAGCAATTAGACAGGCTACAGTGATTAAAGGCATTAAATGCAAGAATGTAGAACATAAAGTTAGTCTTTACGCAGATGATGTGTTACTTTTTCTTCAGCATTCACAAACCACTCTCTCTGAGGTAATTACATTAATAAACTCTTTCTCAAGAGTCTCAGATTATTCAATAAACTGGTTAAAATCAACAGTTCTTCCAATTAATTGCTCCTTCCAGAATTCCTCCACTCCACTGCAATCTGGAAATATTAAATATTTAGGTATTAATGTTTCTCCTAGGCTGACAGATTTGATTAAATTAAACCACATCCCACTTTTAAAGACGGTAGAAGATGATCTAACCAGATGGAAGTCTCTACCCATATCACTCATGGGAAGAGTCGCCTCAATAAAAATGATGGTTTTGCCAAGAATTAATTATTTATTTGCAATGATCCCGAGCAAACCATCACCTGACTGGTTTAGATCTCTGGACTCCTCCATCTCTAAATTCCTTTGGAAAGGTAAACCCCCGCGTATTAGCTTAAAAACGCTACAAAAGACCAAGGATAAAGGAGGACTAGATCTACCTAACTTTCACCACTATTTCTTAGCCAACAGGCTTCAACACATTTCAGGGTGGTTAAAACACACCCTCTTAGATGAGCCTTGGCTAGATGTAGAACAGGCATTATGCAATAATATAGAGATTTCGGATCTGCCATTCATTAGCTTGATCATCAAACGACACGTATGCTTCAAAAGCATCAGTATCAGCTCTTCTCTGACAGCATGGTGGGAGTTTCTAAAAATGACTGAGTCTTCACTAATCCCATGCAAACGTACCCCCATCTGGAACAATCCTGACATATTACTAAACAATAATATGATGAACCTCACAGATTGGAGTTGTAAAGGTATTAAATACCTGGAACATATATTAGAAGGGACAGACTTTATTCCCTTTGACAAATTAGTTAAACAATATGGGATTAACAAAAACAGATTTTTAGAATATCAACAAATTAAATCTATTGTAAAAGGGAAATTTAAATCTAATCATATCAAATTACAAATACCACCAAGTGTGGCAGATTTTCTTAATCTCAAAACCCCCAAATTAATGTCTAAAATATACAGGACACTTTCCAAAATAGATGAATCAGTATCACTTCCTATTGCAAAATGGGAGGCAGATCTAGCAGTAAACTGGGACCATAATTTCTGGTCTCAGATATGTTTAAAAACCTTTGAACTGATTAGAAATCCTGGTTTACAATTAATACAATACAAAATCCTGCATAGAGTGCACTACACAGGTCATCGGATGTTCAGGATGGGTCTTACAGCTTCTAACAACTGCTCACACTGTCAAGGCAATACACCTGACAATTACATCCACGCTCTATGGTTCTGTCCACCTGTTCAGAGGTACTGGTACAGGATTTGTGAAGATTTATCAAAGTGTCTTAAATGCTCTATTCCAGCCTCTCCTTCAGTCTGCTTGTTGGGCGACCTAGATGGTGTCACTACAGAAGGTAACACAATCCACATGGCTTTCACTGCCCTATGCATTGCTAAGAAGACTGTCCTCATGAACTGGAAAAATAAAAATAATCTTAATATCAACCAATATAGAAATTATTTGTGGGATTATATTAGTCTTGACACAGCTTTTGCTGCCACATTAGATCAATCTCTCTGGACTCCTTTGATCAGCTCCATCACCTAGTGTGAGTGGGGGTCCTGATTCTGTCCGGCTGTGGTTTTTGCTGTTGGGGTGGCCATATGGGCTTGGGGCATCTGGGAGTTCCCTGGGGGTGGGTTTCTTGGGGGGTTCGGCGCTGGGGCTGCGATCTTGGCCTGGATGGGGTATTGGTGACTCTTGGGTGCTGTTTTTCTGGCGGCTGCATGCGGCGCTACTGGGGATGCCTGTGCCGGCGGACGTAGGTTGCCGGCCTGGCGGCTGTACTATTCCAGGGTTGGTCCGGGGGGGGCTTGGGGTTCTGGGGGCGCTCTGCCTCCCGGTTGGGGTTACGGCTGGGCCTGGGGGGCTTGGGTCCTGGTTGGTGTGCCGCCGGGAGCATGGGTTGGTGCATGCGCTTGGGCCCGGCCCTGGTGTGGGGGTCTTCGATGCATCGGTGCCTCCGCGGGGGGGATCCAATAGAGGCAGGGAAAACGGGCCTAACCTGGGTGTCTTATTGTCTTATGTAGTCTGGGAGTTGAATGAGTGATGGGGTGGGGTAGTTTTTCCTCTGCTGTGGGGTCTGGTGGGCCGCCCCGGGCTGCCATGGGCCCTGGTCTGGATGGGCCTGGGCCCCCCGCCCTGGGCAGATTTGGGGTAACGGGGGTGCCTATGGGGGTCAGCGGGGGAGCTGGCTCCGAAGGGGGGGGTATTTTGCCCCCTCTGATGCTTTCCTCCCCATCCCTAAGGCTTCACTTCTCCCGCTCCATCACACCAACACATAGGTAGGGTTTTGAGGTGCGGGTGTGTCGCTGGGATGCGGGGGAGGTGGTACTCCTCTGTCTCCTCGTGGCCACCTGCATCTCAATCACACATTACAGCTTAGACATTCTCATTACTTACTGTCACATGACACATACATATAGGGCCTTGGGGGTGGGCACACTGAATGGCATCCGGAGGGCGGTCTGTTCATTCAGCCTTCCCTCTGGTGCCAGTGCCCACTTCTCAATTTTAAGTTGCACATAGACATTGAGGGCTCTAGGGAGGGGACGAGCTGACACAAGCTTGTGGAGGGTGCCCCTCCCCTGTTTTAAAGCACCCCTGTTTTAAAGCACCTTAGAACAACACACACCAACACTACATTTGAGCGGGTGAGGTGAAGCATGGGGTCTCTTTTTTTTTTTATTTTTTTATTTTTTTCTCACACCCCTGTTCTCTGTTCTCTGTCCGGGGCCGGGGGCTGCGAGGATGAGCTGGCCGCCCGGTCGGGGTCTGGGCTGGTGGTCTTCTCTGCTGCTGCGGGGACCGGGGTGGTCTTCCTGTCCCCACGCCAGAGCGAAGGGGGTTCAGCTCCGGGATCGGGCGCTGATTACCCCTCTGGGGGTGGTGGTGCCTGGATCTAGGAGTATAGAGTGCATATAGGGAGTGTGAGTGTGGGTACCATGTCCATTTTTGTGTGTCTACATGTGGGGCGAGGGTGAGAATATTCGTTGCGTGCATGAGGGTGGGAACGTATGCTTGTGTATATGTGTGCTTGTTCGTCTACGTCTATGTGTCAGGTCGGGCCTTAGACTCCACCTCACTCATCATCTCAGTCGACCCCCACCCCACCACCATGCCCTGCCGGTGGAGGATGCCGCCGGTGCATTGGTGGTTTCTCGCGCCGGGGCAGGATGCTCGGGTGAGCGCTGGCCCACTCTCGGCGGTCGCTTGGCGGGGCCTGGCCCTACTGGCCTTGCTGGGCCCCGGTTGGGGGGTGGGGGGCCCTTGGATCTCCGGGCCCAGGGCTCGGTCTGCCCTGGTGTGGTCGGCTGCCGGCGGAGCCTGCGGGCTTGCCGCCACGGCACCCTGGGGTGTCTACACTGTGGCTGTCGGATGTCCCACCTTCGGGCTCTCCTCTGCCCTTTTCTGGGTGGGGGCCGCAGTTGTCCCTGCGGTGGTTCCCCTGGGGGTCCCGTGCCCTGGGGGGCCTCCGGATGTTTGGGGCCTGGGTCTCTTCCATGCCTGCTTCATGCCTTGCGGGATGGGGCTGTTGTTCCCCACACACACACTATTAAACATTTACATGGAGGAACCTTATGAACACAAGCGCGCTCACACACACAGGTGTACACTCAAGCATTCACATTGGTGTAAAAACGGGTGCTCACAGACACACATTGTTCTGATCTGCTGTTGCTTCAAAACTTATTTTGTAATATTAGTTATGCGTGTTGCTCAATAACATTTAACATTTAGAATTTATTGTGATTCATACAGATGTTGGTTGTTGCTGCAGTTTCTCTGATGTTGTGTCTTCTGTTGTGTCTTCTGTTGTTTTCTCTTTTTGTCAGCAGGTATCGAAGCAAATTGTCTGTTTTTTTTTTTTTTTGTTTTGTTTTTTCCTCTCTCTCTCTATCCCCCATTCTTTTTTTTTTCCTCTCTCTCTCTCCACCTTCTCTGTTGACTTTATCCACAATTTTTTTTTTTTTTTTTTTTTTTTTTTTTCTAATTCCTTTTTTTTTTTTTTTTTTTTTTTTTTTTTTATTATTATTATTTTTATTATTATCATTATAATTATAATTATTATTTTTTTTATTATTATTATTATTTTTTATTTATTTTTTTTTTCTCTCTCTTGTTTTCTCTGTCCCCTGGTCTTGTCGGTCATAGTATGGTTAAATAAAAGGGTATATAAAATTTAATTAATTAATTAATAAAAAAAAATAATAAAAAAAAAAAAAAAAAAAAAAAGGCTGTGAATGATGATAGCATAACTACACATACGTACTGTCATGTGTTATCTGTGTTACTGACAGGCCAAAGAAAAAAAAAAAAAAAAAAAAAAAAAAAAAAAAAAAAAAAAAAAAAAAAAAGAAAACATGAAACCACGGTCACTTAAGTAAAGAGGCTTTGATGGAAAACTGGTTACACCAGGATAGAAGGCCTTTTCCTGTTCCTCTGTACACACACAGAGAGTCATTTTCAGCCGATAAATTTCCCACAGAGCAGCGAAATGTTTTGCCAGTCTCATAGTACAAGGGTGTGGGGGGGAGCTGGGTATCATGGGAGATGTTGCTTTCACAGTACCTATGATTAAAATACAGCTGTGGTGTTTTAAATCAAGGTAGGACACTTACGTGCCATCTTCGTTACTTCTGTAGAAGACCATGAAGGGATCGGATTTCCCGAAAAAATCCTTCTTGTCCAATTTGTTGGCACAGAACTGCATGGTTGCACTGTCCTATAGAGAGAGAGAGTAGAGAGGTAGAAACTTTTAAAATTTTTAAAAGTTGTATAAATTCACTAATTTAAAATGACCCAAACTTTATATTCCCTATTCCCTGAGTATTATTATTATTATTATTAATGAATGAATGAATGATGCATTTATATTGCGCTTTGTGTATTGCTGTACACCCAAAGTTCTTTACAATCATGTGTGTGTGTGTGTGGGGGGGGGGGGTCTCTCCTCAACCACTACAGGTATATGCCATAAACGCTACTGCAATATAGTTCAAGTTCAAGTTCAAGTTTAAGTTGAGCTTTATTCATTCCGCTACATGTGGGGACATACAGGTTCTAGGACAGACTAGCCTGGCTCTGGTCACCACTATGGTCTCCTCGTGGTGAGTCTTCTTTTATGCAATACTTTTGTACAATCACAGTAGTATATCAAGATTGTACTTATAAAACCTTCCTGTACATGCTTCTTTTAAAAATTAACAAGAGAATGTTTCTCTTGCAGGCTACTAAGAAGACAGAAACGTGTTGACCGAGACATGCTGCTGCAGGGTACTGCACTACCCAAACAATTATATTTGGCCAAGGAGTCACTTCCTGAAGTGTGCACACTTCCAGCTGCTCCTGCACAGCATGGAACGAAATGTCGTGCCTCGCAGGACCATATATAGTTGTATATCTATCTATCTATCTAGGCATGTGTTGAATTGATAGCAACAACACAGAGTCTGCATTGATTACAAAGCAGAGAGAATAGAACCAAAACACTTTCATCTAATTCATCTGGGAGAACGGGAGGCTCATTAGAGCCAGATCTGTGATCTCGTTGAAGTGAACACACAGAAATGAATTAAGTCTATGAAGCTTTGGAATTTGAGCTCTATTCAGTCATGAAGAATGCTGGTCTGTGATCAGCTTCTGCTTCACCTGTCATTATGATTATGACCATGACTACCATGTAGAAACAACTCTAGATCAGCAGTTTCATGCTATGATAATTCTGGATGCGAATCAACTCATGCTTATAATTTTTGGATTGGCCCTTGAGATCAAAGGTAAAGCACATTCAGTGCAGAAGATGTATCTACTTCAACTAGAATGAAGCCATTTGAGAAATTATTCTATCCGGTTATTAAATTACACTGCAAGTTCCGAAGGTCTGAACGTTTCATAGAGACATTACATAAAGACATTTAGTTGTATAAACACTGACTGAATATCTAATGACTGCTGTTTGCAGGGGCGTTTTCTCAGAAGAGACATAAGAGTGCTTCCTCAAAAAACCTGGATGAGAAAATAATCAACAGTACAAAAATAATGCAGTGGTTTTTTTTTTTTTTCTAAAGCATGTTCTCTAAAGAGCCAATATCTTTTTTAATAATGCTGCCTCTCAACCTCGCAAAATGTAAAAAAAAAAACAGCTTAATATTTTTATTTTTTTTTGTGAAAACTGGGATACACAGATTTTTCAGGACTCTTTGCTGAATAGACAGTTCAAAAGATCTGCATTTATTTAAAATATACATTTTTATAACATTATAAATGCTGTTACGGTCGCTTTTGATTAATTCAATGCATCCTTTAAAATAAAAATAAATCAGTCAATTGTAACAGAAGTGGTCTGGACACAGAGGAATATATGGCAGTACGATGGTTAGTAGAGACTTGAGACTGTAGGTGAAGCAGAAAGGATATACTGATGGATGTTGTATCTTGCCAGGAACTCATGGAGGACTTGAGGCAGCACACACCCCAGACGGATGATGGAGACAATGGAGGATGATCGCTGGAGGAAGACGGAGGAGGGAGACACGGAGGAACCATGAAGGAGAGGAGCAGGAGATAAGTACGTTGGCAGGTAGGTATCAGGTGAGTAACAGCGAAGAGCTGAGAGAGTCCACTTCGAATTGTCGAGATCGGACAATGAACTGGCGTGGAGTGTGTGCTTATGTAGTGCAGAGATGATTGGGTGCTGATGAGGTGCAGGTGAGTGTGATTTAGAACTCAGGTGACAGAGATCGCTGTGATGGGTTGGTGATGGAGCCCGTTCGATCTGTGACATTACCCCCCTGACGACAACGTGGTGGTCTACCTCTGGGTCTGGGTTCTGGTCGATCGAGGAAATTAGTGTGGAAGTCAGTGATGAGTGCTGGATCCAGGATGTTGTTTTTAGGAACCCACAACCTCTCCTCTGGGCCGTACCCCTCCCAATCCACAAGGTATTCCAGTCGACCACCACGGCATCGGGAATCCAGGATTGTTCTGACCTCGTAGATGGCTCCGTCCTCCAGAATCAGCGGGAGAGGGGGTTCCGCACTCGGACCGGGCTCTGTGGAGACAGGAGAGTGATACGGTTTCAGGAGGGAGACATGGAAGGTGGAATTAATTCTGTAAGGTGGAGGTAAGTTCAACTGAAAGGTGACCGGATTAATCTGTCTCCGAATTGCGAAGGGGCCAATGAATCTGGGAGCGAGCTTTCTGCAAGGCAGGCGCATCTTGATGTCCCTCGTGGATAGCCAGACCTTCTGTCCTGGATGGTAGGGAGGGGCATTGGACCTACGAAGGTCTGCTGTCACCTTGTGCCTGCAGATAGCTCATTGCAGATGGTGGTGTGCATCATCCCAGACCCTCTCGCTTTCTCGGAACCAGTAATCCACCGCCAGGGCATCCGAGGGTTCCCCGGACCAGGGGAACATGGGTGGCTGGAAGCCGAGCATGCACTGGAAGGGAGTGAGTCCAGTAGCAGACTGACGAAGGGAGTTTTGGGCATACTTGGCCCAGCCAAGGAACTGGTTCCAAGTGTCCTGGTGACCATGGCAGAAGGTTCGCAGGAAGCGTCTGATTTCTTGGATCTTCCTCTCCATCTGCCGTTACGGTCACACCTAGGAGTTTAAAGATGCTATTCCATACTCGGGAGATAAATTGGGGGCCTCTGTCTGACACTATGTCTTTGGGGAGGCCGAAATACCTGAAGACATGGTTAAACATCAGTTCAGCTGTTTCCATTGCCGTGGGCAAACCTCTAAGAGGAATCAGTCGGCAGGACTTGGAGATTCGATTCACGACCACCAGGATGCATGTGTTACCATTAGAGGCTGGCAACTCAGTGATAAAATCAACCCCTAGGTAACCCCATGGGTCGGTTGGGAACGGGCAGTGGGAGGAGCTTGCCTGCTGGAAGATGGCGAGACTTTTGGAGATGGCACACTCTTCACAACCCTGCACGAACCTTCTCACATCCCTAGCCATATTGGGCCACCAATAGCGGCCCTTTAGCAGCGAGAGGGTAGCGTTGGCCCCAGGGTGGCCAGTGCCCAGTGATGAGTGCACAGAGTGAATGAGGGGAGTGCACTGAGTCCGTGTGACATACTGTGCATCTGGAGGACAGCCCGGCGGAGTGACAGTGAGGCATTGGAAGAGGGAGCGGATTCAGGATTCCACTGGATGGGACTGACAAACATACTTTCTGGGATGATGGGTTCCGTGACTTCTTCATTCTCTTCGGGAGCAAAGAGGCGTGACAGGGCATCCGCTTTGGTGTTCTTGGGTCCTGGGTGATACGAGCCTGACGTGGATTGAGCCTCTTTGCTTCCCTCAGATACTGCAGATTCTTGTGATCAGTAAATACGGTAAAAGGATGTTGGGTCCCCTCCAACCAATGTCTCCATTCTTCCAAGGTGAGTTTGATGGCAAGGAGTTCTCTGTTGCCGATTTACATTTACATTTACGCATTTAGCAGACGCTTTTATTCAAAGCGACTTACATTGCATTCAAGTTACAGTTTTTACATTCAGCTCTTGCTTTCCCTGGGAATCGAACCCATGATCTTGGTGTTGCTAGCGCCTTGCTCTACTACTTGAGCTACAGGAAAGCTGCCGATATTGTAGTTGCGTCCCGCTGGGCTGAGTTTCCATGAAAAGAAGGCACATGGATGGAGTTTTGCGGGGTTCCCCTGCTGCTGGCATAATATAGCTCCTACCCCCGTTGTAGAAGCATCTACTTAAACTGTGAACGGTTTCTGGGGATCAGGATGTACGAGGATAGGAGCTTGGGTGAAGGCTTCCTCCAAGCTTGCGAATGCTTCGTCGGGTGCTGGAGACCAGGACAGAGACTTGGGCTTGAGGAGGTTGGTAAGTGGACTGGTGAGGGTACTGTAGTTTTGAATGAATCAACGATAGAAATTGGAAAAGCCTAGGAATCTTTGGAGTTCTTTTATGGTGGTTGGTGTGGGCCAGGACTTGATGGCTTCCACCTTCCCCTCGTTCATCCGGATGCCACTGCTGTCAATATGATACCCCAGGAACTGTACAGAAGTGTGGTGGAATGAGAATTTCTCGGCTTTGAGGCAGAGTTGGAACTGTCGAAGACGTTGGAGGACCTCCGCTACTTGGTGGCGATGTTCGGCCAGGCTCCGAGAGTAGATGAGGATATCGTCGATGTAAACGAGGACGAAGTGGTGGAGATAGTCTCGGAGCACCTCATGCATGAAGTCTTGGAATATGGAGGGGGTGTTGACTAGGCCATACGGCATCACCAAATATTCATATTGTAGGGGTCACAAATGCTGTTTTCCATTCGTCCCCCTCACGTATCCGGATGAGGTCAAGTTTGATGAAGATGGCACCACGGAGATGTTCCAAGGCTGCTGGAACGAGAGGAAGGGGATAACGGAACTTGACTGTTATGTTGTTAAGGGCCCGGTAGTCTTTGCAAGGCCGCAAGCCTCCATCCTTTTTGGCGACAAAAAAGAAGCTGGAAGCAGCAGGGGACATGGAAAGGTGGATATAGCCTTGCTTAAGAGCCTCTTCAATATACTCCTTCATGGCCTTCTGCTCTGGGAGTGATAACGAGTAGATCTTCCCTTTGAGCACTGACTCACCCGGTAACAGATCTATCGTGCAGTCCCATGGCCGGTGAGGTGGCAATTGTGAGGCCTTCTTCGGGGAAAAGACGTCACTGAAGTGGGAGTATCAGCTCCGGATGTCCACGGATTGTTTTTCGATGGGGCTTTCAATGGACGTGGAATTAAGGGACAGAGTCTGATCATCTCGTCGGGGAGGTTGAGTTAGGTGAGGGAAACAGGCCAGAAAGCACTGGTTACCCCACTTCAGGACGTCTCGAGAGCGCCAGGATATTTGGGGTTCGTGAAGTGCAAACCAGGGTCTGCCGAGGATGATATCCATGGTGGCTTCCTCCAGAACCAGCAAATGCAGATCCTCTTCGTGCAGGAGACCCACTCTTAGGTGTACGGGACCGGCCAGGAATCTGACGTTGTGCCGACTGAGAGGTTTTCCGGTTACCGAGTGGACCTGGTAGACTTTGGAGTTATGGGTTGTAGGGACCTTGAGCTGGTGGCAGAGGCTCCCGGATATGAAGTTTCCGGCAGAACCTGAGTCGAGAAGGGCATGGACTGGAATGGAGATGTTGGGTGCAATAAGCTTTACCACTATAATGAGGGGTTTCATATTTTGTGGGACTGGTTCAATGGCACTCACCAACAATCGTGGAGGTCGAGTGGGGCATGTGGAGATCATATGCCCTGAATTTCCACAGTATAGGCAGAGTCCTCTCATGAGTCGCCTCTGCCGCTCAGCGGATGACAGTCGCATATTGTCGGTCAACATGGGTTCTGGGACTGGTTCTGGAGGATGGTTGGTCTCTGGGTGACGTAGTGAGGGAGTGCAACGGTTCAGCATGGCTTGTTCCTCGAAACATGATTGCATGCGTTTGGAGCAGCGAATAGAGAGTTGAATCAGACTTTCCAGGCAATAGGTGTCATCATAACCAGCAAGTTGTAGACGTAATCTGGGCTCCAAACCTTGACGGTATGTGATTATCAATGATCACTTATTCCATCCACTGGCAGCGGGAAGGGTTCGAAATTTTAAGGCATACTCATTGGTGGACAGGGACCCTTGTCGGAGATGGTACAGTTGGTCACTAATGGAGGTATTACCAGAGGGCCTTCTGAAAACTTCTCTGAAATGAGTGACAAAGTTATCAAATGTGTGGGTAACATTACCCGATTGAGCCCAGATCGTCTCAGCCCACTGAAGCACCTTGCCGGAAAGGAGAGAGACGATGAACGCGATCTTGGATTTTTCTGTGGGATATAAGTAAGGTGGGACTGGCGATTACCGGTGGTGAAGTGGCGGTGGTGGATACGGAAGTGACCGGTGGTGATGGAGGAGGTACAGGAGTGAGAACTCATCGGAGATGATCCACGAGTTCCTGGAAAGGGTCCGGTTGGCTAATGCTGAATCACTCTGTTGTGGGTCCGATCTTCTGTAACAGAAGTGGTCTGGACACAGAGGATTAGTAAATAATGCAGGATGTTTATTGATTCAGCAGAGGAATATATGGCAGTATGATGGTGAGTAGAGACTGTAGGTGAAAAGTCTAGAAAGGATATACTGATGGATGTTGTATCTTGCCAGGAACTCGTGGAGAACTTGAGGCAGCACACACATCAGACGGACGATGGAGACAATGGAGGCTGATCGCTAGTATTTCACAATAGTATTTAGTATTGGGGAAACAGTGTGCGTGTTCATGATTTTGATTAGTTTTATTGTTCCGCCATTAGATGGCAACAATAAACTGTTTCTATGAGTGAGTCAGCAGTAAAGACTTTTATATTGAAAGAGACTGAAACACTGTTTTGTAAACAAAACAGCTTGTAAGACGCAGCCAACAAATGCAATGAGCAGCACTGTCATCACCCTTAAAGTTCCTGCTATTCTGGGTAATAATAGGTTCATATTTTGGTTTTGGGAGTCCCCAACAACAGACTGACATGCATGCAAGGCCAAAAAAAAAAAAAATACAAGGTCTTATAATATGCATTTATTTTCACCTTACTTGCTCAACGGCTCCCAAACGATTCGCTCAACGATTCATTTTTCCAAACCCCTCCTTTGTGTGATGCTAATCTGCGGTGATTGGTCCGATTGGTCTCATTTTCACTTCATCATGCCTGTAATGTCTGATAAAGCAGCATTTGAGAGCGCAGTGCTGCTTTCTGTACAGCGTTACTGGGGAAGCTGCTATTTTTACCGCTCCAAAAGCGGCACCTAGTGGCAAAGAATGAATTTGCCTTTTCATTCAGACCAACAAGAAAAGACCAACAAGTGGCTGGGAAATATGCTAATGTTGAATATTGACGTCAACATGAAACGGCTTGGGATTCGTTTTAAAAATTACTCTTTTCAATGATTCAGAGTCAACTCTTTCTTTTGAGAGACAGTAACTTTATACATGATGCACACTTTGCAGGATGTTTTCATTCACTTATAGCTGTGTTACACACTGTATGAAAAGTAATTTTCAAAAATCCATAACACACTTTAACAGATGAAAGGATATTACGACAGTGTGTAACACAGCCTATCGCTTTCCTCAGTGGACATTCAAATTAATGTTTTATTATAATATTTTATTGTTATTGTTTCATTAAACTGAGGAAGGAATGCTGTATCATATGCAGGTAATCACACTCGTATCACGGTTCAGGGTGCCTTCTCGGCTCCTCGTGCTGTCTGTGTTGTCCTGTCATGTTCGGCAGCTTGTGGTCTGGGCAATCAGTGCTGATCGTGCAGCGGGAGGGCACAGATCACGAGCTGACTCTCCCCCACCTGTCGCTCATTCCCCCACTCCCATATATGTCCCTGTTTTTCCGTTCCTCGTTGTGAGTAGATGTCCGTACTCGTGTTGTGTGTATGAGAATCTCACTTCTCAATTTCTGACTCTCTGTTACCTTGTGCTACAGGACTCGTAGCACGGAGATCCAGCAGCAGCTTGTGTGGTCCGCTGACGCTGCCGGCCAGCTCTGGAATCTCCGCTTCCCTAAGCCGCCGTTATATACAGTATTGTTTATGTTATTTTGTGTTTTGGTGGCGAAAATACCTCATCGTTGCTTCGTTACTAGTTCTAAAGTGACACTTTCGAAATAGAAACGGAGGCTTGGGCTCAGCTGTTAAACTGTCAACTTGAGATCTGAATTTGTCAACTTAAGATCTACACATTTGTGCCCTCAAACTGTTGTATAAATGCAATATCACACAAGTAGCAGTGCATTCTGGCTGTATATCGGCACACTGTGATTATCTGCGACTGAATCACAGCCGTGCCAATATAAAGCCATATCACACTGCTGATTGTGTGATATTGCTCATATAAATTATATATAATTTTTTTATATATAAATATAAACATAAAACATATTAGCATTGAAATAGTATAGTATTATATATTATAGCAGTAGTTTCTGAACCCCAAAAGCTGTGTAAACATCAAATTAATCATGAAATTTGTGATTATACATCTATGATTACTCATACATACACACACAAAACCAGAGAGAGGATACCGCCTTCTCATTTTAAAAGCCCGCAACACGCCACTGGCAGTTTGGTCTCAGCAGTAAGGCGCTTACAAAACATTTTACAGTTTAAATGCTCCCCTGTGTATAACACATCTCCGATATAAATTGCAGCTCTTTCTCCCTACCACAGTGCTGCTGCTCATTCTGACCTAGAGGCATGGCACTGCGGTTAGACGCGTTACTGACTGAGCATGAATGCCATGTGACTTCATGCTAAAACCAATATGCAATATCTCCTGCTTTTGAAAGTGATGACCACTATAAAATGCATTAAAATGTCAAATGCGTTTCTACTGAAATAAACAAATAAACAGTGTTTTCCTTTGATTTCTCAGAGTGGATGTTCTAATGTGTTCATTTTCTCCTCATCGACCCCAGAAGACAAAATACTCAACACATCATAATAGCTTCCCTTGTTTTTCTTGACTTTTATAGCAAAAGTGCCTTGTTGTCATTGTAGGCAAACAACAATGTCTTTAATTGAGTCATACTCTAGCTTCCCATTCATTTAAAATAACTCAGTAAAGCCTCTTCGTTTGACAGCAGCGGTCAGACTCTTGCTGCTGTTTTTGATGATTGACACTGTTCAAATGGAAACGTCTGGATCGTCTCATTCTCAGCTGAGCGCCCACAGAGCTCCCTGGAAACCAATTTTCACTTTCCCTGGTAGTCTAAGTCTTAGTAATTTCTCTGAGTTTTAAGAAAACTTAAATAATGTTGATTTAAGATTGTAATTTGTCATTGATTCCTGTATATTAACACTGTTATTAAATATTGTGTAAATTAGCTCCAGATATTACCACAACTGAGCAAGAGACTTTACCATTTTATCTTCAGTGCACACTCACAAATGAGTCAAAGAGCCTTCTAGACTTCTGCAGTAAGTGGAATCGAGAGAAACCGTGGTCAATAAAGCAACACCCACAACAGAGAAAATGAAACAAGAAACACAAATAAACGGCTTTCAAACTGGTTAAAGCATAAAATGGCTTTCATAGCAAAGTACATTTTAAAACAAACTTCTGTCTGAGTCAGAATATTCAGTGGGAAACATATGGTAGAGCTTAATTTCATTCACTGGAATCGGATGTTTTTATTCCTGGTTAATATGTATCATATAATAGTGGGTAAAAGAAACACACACACACACACACAAAACACTCAATACAGGTATACTGAGGCACAATTAATAATTAATATATGAATTATAATATAATTATTATTACATATATATGTATAATATGTAGCATTTTAAATTTGTAGCCATCACAAGAATAAATTATATAAAAAATGTGGAAAAAAAAATAAGAAAATAATCTAGATGGCACAATCAGATTGGCCTGTGCTGATTTTGTAGCCAATGAGTTGCTTTCTCAACATTTAAATAGTCTGGTTCAGTGTTTGCTGTAAGCTGGCAGTGGATCTAACAGAGTTCCTCTGAAACCCTCCACCTCCCCCAGCTCCACCCATCTAGATCTCATGTGGGATTTATGTATGCGCACTCATGCAGCAGCTGCATTTCTTATATGATCATAGAAGAGTGTCTCGGAATCTGTTGGCAGAAGCAAGTCCATACCTGCAGTAGCTACAGCTTGCATACATTGCATACCAAATACATCAACATTGTCATATCCATTAACATGCTAAAATTATTTCAGCAGTCGTAATGATATATATATATATATATATATATATATATATATATATATATATATATATATATATATATATATATATACATATATATATATATATACATACATATATATATACATATATATATATATATACATACATATATATATATATATACATATATATATATATACATATATATATATATATACATATATATATATATATATATATATATATATATATGAAGAGTTTATTTGCAGAAACCGATAAACGCCACTTTAAAAAAAACCGAACTGATCGCTGTACATTATTCTTCACATATAGTGCAATCCGAATCCACGTTTTGTCAAAAAAGCTGGTATTGTCCACTTCCAAGGCATCACGAGATCACGTTTTACTGCAGAAGCTGACAAGCGTCCTTGTTGTTTGTGAACAGAAGCCGATAAGTCCATTTCAGCGAATCAGCGCACTGTATTCAGGTCAGGTGACAAGGCTACCTTCACTTTGAAAAGACGTGCTAGCTGAGAGAAGTTTTGTCAAAGCTGACTAAAAGTGATCGAGGATGGATCATTTCGATGAACTTGATGAAAATGTGATATCTTCTTCAGGGAGAAAAATAAAAATAAATGCTGAAACATTTTCATGGAACCTTGCAAAAGCAGCGCGTTACAATGGTGAGCGAAAAGCTCTGTGTATTGCGTGTAATAACATCCATACAGTTTATGATCACAACAACCATAACATTTGTCAGGCATCTACGTTGTCATCTGAGGAGTGGGTTTTTTTTACGAGTGGGTTTTTTTTTACTCTAAAACATGAAATGTGGAGTTATCTGCTTTTGCCAAGAAACAACTGTTGGAGTTATCTGCTTTTGCTATAAAACAAACTTTTAATGTGTAAAAAAACATACTTTCAATGAACTTTAAATTTGTAAATTACCTGTATTTGATAAAAACAACCCCACTGCAGTTTGATTGATATTATTTAGAATGAAAAAAACGTGATTTCTGAGAACAAAAAAAAAAAAATGGAGTTATCGGTTTTTGCAAATGAACTCTTCATATCATATATATATATATATATATATATATATTCTGCAGAGGAAAGAAAGTCATACAGGTTTGGAAGGACATGAGGATGAATAAATGAGGACACAATTTTAATTTTTGAGTGAACTTTTTCTTTAGCATTCAGGCAATATGTTTTCCAAGTGGATAACACAACAAATCAAAACCAAGCTCTTAAAAGTACAGCATGTTTTGCAAACTGCATGCTCCTGCGTGAGCGATTGAAGGGCCGAACTAATGGCTAATCTGGAAGCAGATGTTGAACAGCCCTGTTATCTGCACAGAGCACTAGATCGCTCTTAGTAAACAAACTTTGTTGTTGCAAGCTCTGTGACCTGCAGAATACTGATGACATGCTAATAGACATTTACTGCTGATGAGTGCGGTTTCACGTTTATCATACTCGAAGATGCTCTGCTTAGAGAGCAATTAAACATGGGGTTGCTCTAAAGGCTAATTCCTAGACTGCTATATCAACATATTCTGAGGCTGTTTTGAAAGCCCTTTCCTCCTTCCCCTCTGTAATCGCTTGTTACTGTCCTCCAAAGTCACTCGCCCTTGTTGCAACACCCCAGCCCTCGTGTTTCCAGCTGTCCAGACAGCATGGCATGGCAGATGAGAGCTATCATATCCCTTCTATCGCCTTCCCATAAAAAGCCCAGCGGAAAATGATGCCTTGGTGCCTTTTCACATGACAACCTTCAGGAATCTGCCAGCTATAGAGGGACATAACACTTTAAGAGCGGCTTTAGGGTTCTCACTAGAAAGCATCAGTGACACACACTGAAATGAGGCAGTATGAATATCTGCCTGAAGCGCAGACACCTAAATAGGACACTTTATGAGAGGGAGATAAGGGTGGAAAGTTCAGCATGCATTTGGATTCAAATGCAGTCTTCACCCACACACCCCTTTGCAGCTACAAAATAATGCCACTCGGTCTTTGTAATGCCCCAAAGCCTCATATATATATATATATATATTTTTTTTTTTTTTGTCTGCTAGAATACATTTAGAAGATACTTAACATGATAAAGTATGTATTTTTTCTCTGTATAATTTATCTTCTTTTCTTCTTCTTCTTCTTCTTCTTTTATTATTATTATTATGTATATAATGATCTTTTTTATTTTAAAGGCCTAAAATATAAATCATCAGACTACTGTTTATAGTTTATGATTTATTAACAACAAAACAGAACATGCATGTTGATTTAGTTTTTGTTTTGTTTTTTTGAAGAAGAATTACATTTTGAATCATAAATAAAACACAAAGCAATTAATATCAGTTTCTTTCATTTCTTCTTTAGAAATAAAATCACTAGTTAAAATCCATTAGGTCAATATATGATGAATTCAAAAACGTATAAAATAAATAACACACCAGTGCAACTTAATCATAATTGTACATGATTTGATTAGATGCATTTTATAATTGCTCCCCTCTCAGATCATCAGAACATAAATGCAAGTATAAGAAGCACAGAGGGTCAAGAACAGGAAAGGTTCCTGAACATATTTTGTAATTTTTGTCATTTTCCTACTCCTTAACCACACACTATTTGATATGTAATAAAATTTAGCTTAGTAGATCATAGCTCAAGCTTCAACCTCAAACCTAAGCCTTTGTCCAACCCTAAAATCTCATTGGTTGGTATAGAAACAAGCCCAATTTAATGTGGGGTAGATGTACGTGTGTCTGTACAGCATGAGGTTTCACAGTATAAAACAAGCCTGTGAAATAGCCTGTGGTCTTAGTGTTTAAAATTGTGATGACCAGAACAGAACTGGGAAGTGTGCCTGAATAATATCTCCAAAAGAAGAGATTTCTCTGGCTCAAAATGAAACTGACTTACATTCTGCTCTTGAGAAGCAGTCAAATCAAATTTAGAGCTGAAACAAGGAGTCAATTTGGCATGAAAGCCAGGATAATGCATAAGCAAATGATGTATGTGTGAAGTCAGCTATCAATCCTCAGCAGTCGGCTTTCAGGGGTCAGTGTGAAAGAGAGGTTATCTGCTAATATTCTCAATCATCTTTGGGCTTTGGTGCTTTTATATGCTGAATTCTCAGTAGAGACGGGCTATGGCAATCCCAACATGCCTGAGAGTGTTAAAGAATCAATATGATCAATATTGACAATGTCCAATTCTATTCTCTATTCAACACAGATAATACTGTGCAATACTGCTGAAAGACAAACATGGGTCGTCGAAATCGGACACAGTCTTACATTTTCCACTTCATACCCTCAGAAGCCACTTAAACAGATGCTGCAGATGTTTATGCTGGTATTTTCTTGTGGCATTGTCCAACTGCTACTTACTTAAAGGGACAGTTCACCCAAAATCACATTTCTGCTTTCATTTACTCCCCTTATGTCACTGTGAATCTACAACTTTATTCCTAAAACACAATGGAAGTCAGTGGGCTCCAATATTGCTTGGTTCCCAAAATCCTTAAACATATCTTCTTTTGTGTTGCACAAAATAAACTCTTACAGGTTTGAAACAATATGAGGGGCAAGTACTGTGAATCATGACAGAACTGTCATTTGTGTGGAGTGTTTCTTTAACTACATATCTCAATAGTTCTTTTTGGTTAGTTGTTTTAATATTGGATTGATAAAAATGTTGAAGCAAATATTTGCCAATACCTAAGCATAACACCACAAGTGTAACAAGGTGGACATAACACCCCAAAAAAGCACAAAAATTCATGTTTTTAGGAAGTTCCCATCCCTTGTCTGAGCAAAGTCAGTTCAGTAAGTTTTAGCCTAATGTGATCACATTAACTAGCATTTCAGGGAAAAGAAAATCCTCTCTGCTTGAATATGACCGGAACACAACATGAGCTTTATAAATTATATGTAGTACATAATGTTAAATTTGATAAACAATTACTTCCTTATTTAAATTTAATTTACAGTAGTTAGCTACAATATCTACACTTTGGAGCAACTTCAATGTATTTGAATGACTTCATATCGATTGCAACTTGGCCAACTACAGTTTCAAATAGCTTGCTAACCTAATCAAACTCATCATGCTGGACTGAATTCAAGTTTTAGGTTGAGTTTGCTCTCTTGAATGATTCTTGTCAGCCTACAAGAGGAATTAGCAAAAATCATTAGTAAAGAATTCATGATTGATTTTCCCACACGCTGATGGCACAAAACCAAGGTTTTCCCATCTCTCACTCTTAGTGCACTGCATAAAAAAACAGCCCTGAGTGTATCCAGTCCTTAGATGCTTCTAGAGAACAAAGTCTCAGTTACATGAAGCATATTTAAATATAAATGTGTCCAGCAGTTTTGGGAGGCTTGAATCGATATTTTTTTTTTTTACTAATTAATCAAACAATAATAATTCACAATTAATCATAAATATATTTACACACTAAATTACTAAATGAACGTAGACTCAACATACAGGAAGTATAGTTCAAATAATATTTGCACAATATATTAAATAATATTGTTTACACATTTTATGAAATCAACCTATGAATAGCTTACTCAAGATAGCTGTCTCAAGTTTTTTTAGCATTTAGGGGAAAGGGAAGTGGTGTGTGGCCAAGTATGGTGACCCATACTCTGAATTTGTGCTCTGCATTTAACCCATCCAAGTGCACACACGCAGTAGTGAACACACACCCGTAGCAGTGGGCAGCCAATGCTGCAGTGCCCGGGGAGCAGTTGGGGGTTCGGTGCCTTGCTCAAGGGTCTCACCTCAGTCGTGGTATTGAGGGTGGAGAGAGTGTTGCTTATACACTCCCCCACCTACAATCTGAGGTGCCTACAACCTGAGACTCGAACCCACGACCTTCAGGTTACAAGTCCAACTCTCTATCCATTAGGCCAAGACTGCCCCATGATTTAACCATAACACATCTGCACAATGGTACAGAAATCTGAAACCATTGGGTGAAAATTATTTCATGAGCCCTTTCGATTAGTATTTACAATTTATTTTAATTTAAAGCTCCATTATTATACTTCTTCACACTTTAATGAGGACGGGAATAGCCTTTATTGAGCTGGATACTGATTTCATAGCACGCATGTGACTTAAATCACAGAGGAGGGATCTGGGTCAGATGCATAATAAGAGTCCACTCCACTGGATTCACGTTACCTTGAGCTCAAATTAAAGCTTTTGGTGTGTAAAATACAGGCAGTGGAGCAAAAAGATCTAAAATGAACTCCGCTATTGATAAAAATAGCAGGGAGGCAGTAGAAAATCCTTTTGAAATTGTAATGAAGGTGCTTCACAGGAGCATTGTCCAGTCACAGTCCTAACAAGAGCACAGTGCGCATGATGTGGAACGCTTTAGTATCACAAACGCTTTACAATGAACCCACAGCCACATCGCTAGACATTTCCCCCTGAAATGCACGTTACAATAGCGGTGAGATACACTTTTTATTGTTAACATTATGCTATAGTGTCTAAAGTCACAAGATGCTCCGGGTGTGTGTGCACGGTGTGTGTGTGTGTGTGTTCACGGTGTGTGTGTGTTCACTGCTGTGTGTGTGCACGTTGGATGGGTTAAATGCAGAGCTCGGATTCCGAGTATGGGTCATCATACTTGGCAGTATGTCACTTCACTCACTCAAGATGAGGTGAATTTATTACTGCAAAACAGGGATTCCTGAGATTTAGATTAATATTTCAATAATTAAACAATGCATTCATGCGTTCAAACAAAGGGAGAAACTGGGTCATGGGGAGCACATGGGGACAGAAAACACAACAAAACAGGTCCAGGGGTGTGACACTAATAAGATTACCGTTGTGAATCAGGCTAAGGTTAGGAGATAGTTTTGAACACTGGCTAGTTATGTACTTGCTCATAAATTGATTTCATATCATTTTTATCCAAAAAAAGTTACGGACACCAGCTTTAACATAAACCAACAATTAAAATACTTTTTGAAATAAAGCTCCTAACGCCAAGGCACTCAAAAATATAATGAACAAATAAAAATCCTTTAATCTCACATGGCTTTCCATTAAAAACAACAAGTGCACCGATGCATTGTGGCTAACAAGCCTTCATCAGGGTGTCAAACTACAAACACACTCAGAGTCCATTTTTACTTTTTGAAATACTACTTAAATCAAAATGGACCTGAGCTAACATCAACTAACAATGAACAGTTGTATTTTTATTAACCAATTTTAATAAAGAAAAAATATATACTGTAACAAATGCATTGATCACTTTTGTTTAATATTAGTATTAACTAACGTTAACTAATGGGACCTTATTGTAAACTGCTATCAAAAACTGCTTAATAAAACCAACTTCCATGAAGTTCACTGTGACTTCTGAGAAGTAAAATTTTACTTTTAACTGTGTAAAACTCTTTGCGTTAATGTACACTGTAATGCCATTTATTTACTGCATACAAAATGCTTTTACAGTATATTTTGACTGAAATGACCTTTTCCAATGAGGGTGATGTTCTAAACTGGCAGCCTCTGCCTTAATAAGGTCTCTGTTTATTACATATTGGACACTGATGATGTGGACTACATTCGACACAGCAGTTCCCTGCATCCATCTGCGCACGCCTCTTTGAGAGGATCCACT
The DNA here is from genome assembly GCF_936440315.1 of Barbus barbus. Taxonomy (NCBI): domain Eukaryota; kingdom Metazoa; phylum Chordata; class Actinopteri; order Cypriniformes; family Cyprinidae; genus Barbus; species Barbus barbus. The sequence continues at coordinate 22,080,186 of NC_136715.1, read as the reverse complement.
GCCCCCACACTGACCCGACGGCACAAAAAAAAAATTAAACAATCGATTGGCTTTTTTGTCTTGCAGTTTATCATGCTCTGTTGAGAAATGCTCACACTTCTCCATGACCTTTTAAATAAAGTAGTATTTTTCTATTTTAAAGATCCTCACGGTCAAGACAAGAGTCACTATTTTTTTGGTTTGCATGGATGAATTCATAAACTAGGAAGCTGTTTTCTATCTGCACAGCAGCACTCTGGGCTTTAATGAGACCGAGGGTTTTTAATTGAAGATCACAGAGTAAATTGCAGGCATCTGCTTAAAACTCTTTCTGCCTGTCCTTGAAAAGAGAAAACAATGAATGCAACACTATGTGTGTAAAGACACACTGACACACTCACCCTGCAGTTCCCCAGTTCTTCAGCAGATAAGATGATAGTGCCGCAGTTCTTTCCTGATATGCCCCTGAAATAGACAATAAAGATGACATTAAATTATCAGATGTTGAACTCATTGATTACTCAACAGCAGCAATTAAATAAATCCAAGTAAAACACCATAAGGAGGTCTAGGTCAATGAGAACTATTCGACATGCGTGGTTTTCTATGCTAGTTTCAGGCATAAGAATTCCCAGAGCTAGTGAATGAACATTCTGATGGTTTTAAACATGGTTAAAAAAAATAGCAAAACAAAATTAATTAGCAGTGAAGCACTTTTGTTAAAATATTATAAAAAGATAAAAACTTTTCTTCACAAACTCAAAGTCATGTGGTGCAACTAAAACAGAATAATAATAATAATAATTAATATATATATATATATATATATGTGTGTGTGTGTGTGTGTGTGTGTGTGTGTGTGTGGAAATGATATCAGAGAGTAAAGGTCAACAATTTTCATTATATTAAAATAATTTGATCTATTTGTGACAAGGTAGGGTTAGCTCATGATGTAAACTGTCATGTGGTGCAACTCCACAAAAAATAGAATAATATTTACAACACCATAATGCATGATATTTGTATTAAAATGTCTTTAAACATATTTTCAATGTAAACATTATTTTAGAAAATGTTTTATGCTATGCCACATCACGTTTTGTTTAGTTGAAAAACATATTTTAAACTATATATATAGTATGTATGTATGTATATGCATGTATTTTCAAAAGCATTTGAAACCACTTTGAATACAATTTTGGAACTAAAACATACATTTGAAGCAATTTAAAAATATATACATACATATTTTGGACATAATCATTTATCATTGGCCCAGGGAAGTATATGCAATCTCTTGTTATACCAATAAACCATTATAAGACTATTTCTCTTTACCAATAATGTCAGGATTGACAACATTTTCTGATATAATTGCTAGGCATGTGATATTTATGGGCACACATGTAAAATTTATGGCCTGTGGATAAATCTCACTCCAAGCAGCTGATGGCAGTTGGCAACTACAGAATGCAGAAGGGGGTTGTGGAATTGGGCTTTAAAAGACCCATCATCTGCACATCCCTGCATTCAGATTCTGGACACTTTCTCAGCCTCCCATTAACACAGAAAGCACAAACACAGTCCCTAAAATGCATAAACAGTTTCATTAGCACTGATGTTGCCCATATGGCTAAGTTCTCCTTCAGGATTCTTCATTTGCAATAGAGACAGATGCGTGCTGTCTGTGTTAGCGCTTTAGCCATGTGTTCACAACTGAAAACCATTTTGCTAGACATGTTTTTCTCTAGCTGAAAACCATAATGGCTCCACATGACTTCTGTCAGCAAACATCCTGCTCTGTAGGATAACATCTCCATAAAACAAAGTTACATCATCACCAGATGGACAGCTTGCTTTTTATCTCTAAACCTGTGGGTTGTGCCAGTGAAAGAAGAAAAAAATAATAATTCACCAAAACAACTGGTTTCTCAGAACACGTTTGACCAAGTTTGTTACAACAACATCACACTTGCGTTTGAGGTTGAGCGGATCTGATTTATTTCTACTTTCACACAACGCCACTGTGGAAAGACATATTGGGTGTATTACAGGTCAAATATTTCCCTGGATGAACCTGTGGTTAACCATAATGTTACCAGTCAAAAACCTTAACCACTGACTATGCCATACTACACAAATTTGCATGAACCTACAACCCCCATAATTTAACAATAATTTTATTTTTTTATTTTTTCTACAATAAAACTATTCTTTTTAAACAGCAGTCCTCTACATTACAGGATACAAACAGAAATAATGTCAGTAAATTCATTAAATCTATCTTATACGAGGAAGCATCTTTTAAATTATATAATTATCAGATTATATGATTCATTAAAAAAAAAAAAAGTGTTGTTTATCTGGCTCAGAAACAACAAAGACATCAACTAGGATGGCAGTATTACATTTGGTATAGCAGTTCACAAAAATGTATCCTTAACACTATAACTACACAGCATCCTAGTTTATAAGTAATTACAAAGCAGTATTTAACTACAGGTGCATCTCAATAAATTAGAATGTTGTGAAAAAGTTCATTTTTTCTTGTAAGTTATTTCAAAAAGTGAAACTTTCATATATTTTAGATTCATTGCATGTAAAGTAAAACATTTCAAAAGGTTTTTTTTTTTTTTTGATGATTAGAGCTTACAGCTGATGAAAGTCAAAAGTCAGTATCTCAAAATATTAGAATATTTACATTTGAGTTTCAATTAATGACCATCACTACAGTATAAATTCCGGTATCTGTTCTTTGAAACCACAATAATGGGGAACACTGCTGACTTGGCAATGATCCAGAAGACAAACATTGACGCCCTCCACAAAGAGGGTAAGTCACAGAGGGTCATTACTGAAAGGTGTGGCTGTTTACAGAGTGCTGTATCAAAGCATATTAAATGCAAAGTTGACTGGAGGGAAGAATTTGGGTAGGAAAAGGTGCACAAGCAACAGGGATGACCACAAGCTTGAGAATATTGTCAAGCAAAGCTGATTCAAACACTTGGGAGAGCTTCCCAAGGAGTGGACTGAAGCTGGAGTCAGTGCATCAAGAGTCACCACGCTCAGACGTCTTCAGGAAAAGGGCTACCAAGCCACTTCTGAAGTAGAGACAACGTCAGAAGCGTCTTACCTGGGCTGTGGAGAAAAAGAACTGGACTGTTGCTCAGTGGTCCAAAGTCCTCTTTTCAGATGAAAGTCAATTTTGCATTTCATTTGTAAATCAAGGTCCCAGAGTCTGGAGGAAGAGTGGAGAGGCACAGAATCCATGTTGCTTGAAGTCCAGTTTGAAGTTTCCACAGTCAGTGATGATTTGGGCTGGTATGTCATCTGCTGGTGTTGGTCCACTGTGTTTTCTGAAGTCCACAGTCAACGCAGCCATCTACCGGGAAATTTTAGAAGGAAGCATGAAATTTCATGCTTCCTTCTGCTGACAAGCTTTATGGAGATGCTGATTTCATTTTCCAGCAGGACTTGGCACCTGCCCACACTGCCAAAGCTACCAAAAGCTGGTTCAATGACCATGGTGTTACTGTGCTTGACTGCCCAGCAAACTCGCCTGACCTGAACCCCATAGAGAATCTACGGGGTATTGTCAAGAGGAAGACGAGAGACACCAGACCCAACATTGCAGATGACCTGAAGGCCACCATCAAAGCAACCTGGGCTTCCATTACACCTCAGCAGTGCCACAAACTGGTCATCTCCATGCCATGCATAATTGAGGCAGTAATTAAAACAAAAGGAGCCCCTACCAAGTATTGAGTACATATACAGTAAATGAACATTCTTTCCAGAAGGCCAACAATTCACTAAAAATGTTTTTTTTTATTGGTCTTATGAAGTATTCTAATTTGTTGAGATAGTGAATTGGTGTTTTTTTTTGTTAAACGTGAGCCTAAATCATCACAATTAAAAGAACCAAAGACTTAAACTACTTCAGTCTGTGTACATTTAATTTATTTAATACACGAGTTGAACAATTTGAGTTGAATTACTGAAATAAATGAACTTTTCCACAACATTCTAATTTATTGAGATGCACCTGTAAATATTGATTTCTTAAAAAAGGAGTAATGATTCAAATAATTCATTTTTGAACAAGTTCATGTTATTGAATCATCCATATGAACCGGCTCCATGGAGAAACAAATCATATTTCCCAACAGAATTTACACTGGACATCATGTGTTGACATAAGACAGTTCCAGAAGTATTAAAAAAACATACATTAAAATGTATTCATATCACCATGTATTGCACAGACCCATTATGTAAATTTAGTTGCATTTCATTTATATATATATATAGACTTTAATTATCAGTTGTAAATAGCATAATTCCATAATTTTTAGTTTAACAAGGATGAACACTCCAGAACATTCTCGTTCACCATTCCTGGCTGGTGGAATAATCTTCCCACCCCTATCCGGAACGCCGGATCCCTGGCAATCTTCAAGCAACAACTGTAAACTCATCTCTTTCGGAAGTACTTGACTTCATCCTAAACTCAAAAAAAAAAACCCTTTCCCTCTATCTTTCTCTCCGCTTACTAGCTTGTACTTATTTGAACAATGACTGAGACTTGGTGTTACGAGCACTTCCTCTGTCTGATTGCCTCTTCAAGATTAATCGCTTTTTGTATTCCCCAATTGTAAGTCGCTTTGGATAAAAGCGTCTGCCAAATGACTAAATGTAAATGTAAATGTGAACAATGTCTGCACTTATGAAAAAGCTGAAGAATAATGTGCTTTTTTTTTAGATGAAACTCTGAAATGTATCCCAACAACTTCAGTAACCTTCTGTGTCATGCTGTGTCAAGTGTGCAGACTGCATTGTGTTTTGTTATGGTTTTAAACTCTAGGCTTTACGAGTAAGAGAATGCCATTTCATCTGCTCTGTTTGGACTGAGATCCCACAGGTGCTGGCTCACACTCCAGTGTTTGCTAATTGGTTCATTTCTCTTCTTTACGTCCCCCTAGAACAACGGGAGTACTAATTTGTATTGTTGTATTATTACAAAAGGGGCCTTGTACAAAACAGCTACAAAAGGCTTGTCTAGAGAAACGAAAAGGACAGTCTTTCGTGTTGACACCCTCCAGTGAACTAAAGGTTGTATTTTTAATGTGAAAGGCTTTTTCTGTTGCCAAACTGAACACTCAAATCACAAACGGCTGAAAGTATCACCATTACTACTCTCCACTGAACTAACCGTTTGACTGAGACAGTATTACTGACAAAACATCTACAATGTGGTAGTTTTCTCATTTTTTGAACCAAAAAGATCCATTGGAAATCCCCTAAAAAAAAGTGAAAATACATAAGATACATAAATATACAAAACCATTTGGCAACGCTTTACAATAAGCTGTCATTTGTTATCATTAGTTAATGTATTAACTCACATGAACACACAATGACCGATACATTTATTTCACTATTTATTCATCTTTGAGATTTTAATAATTAGTAATTAGTAAATGCTGAAATTAACATTAACTAAGATTAATAAATGCTGTGGAAGTACTGTTAATTCTTAGTTCATGTTAACTAATGTTAACTAATAAACCTTATTGTAAAGTGTTACCAGAATTATGTATATTAATATCATACACATTATATATTTTAATCATTATATATACAATTCAAATATATGACGTTAAAATATAATTATTTAATTGAAATTGATTTCTATATACTCTAAATATTTTAATTTTATTACTCTGTTATTTCTATATACTAAATATTATTTCTATATTCTATATACTCTGTATGCACATAATCTTTTTTATTTTTTGCAGGTATGTGTGTTGTCAAGACAATGACCACACACCTTGTTTTCTGCTTGATGTGTGTGTGTGTGTGTGTGTGTGTGTGTGTTTATTTATTTATTATTCCAAAATGATTCAGGTGGAACCAATTCGAGGTCCAGATTTGGGCCGTGATCCATTATTTGAGATTCCAAAACAGGTTGATGCTTACCGAACACAGTAAATCAATATATAAAACTAAAAAACAGCTCTTAGGGTAAAGCGGTTTAATTAACGTGTGTTTGAAATGCCGAAAACATCTTGCAAAAGCCAAGAAGCCAATCTGTGCAGCAGTGTGGTTCTGAATGCTGATATTTTTCCATAATTATGCCATCCAGAGTCTAAAGAAGGGATGAGCAGGCAATATATATGAGCCAGTTTAACGTGTGTTTGCCTATTTAAAGCTTTGCAAATATATAACGAAGCCACATTAAAGTTTCATTCCTTTATCCAAGGTTTATGTGGTGTAAACTTTAACTGGCATTGATACAGTTCACGACGAATGACAAATGATTTCAGGATACATGGCACAAGACTGGGAGCCCTTCTGTCTGTGAAGTTAGTTTTCAACAATCTGCTCATATTAATAAGTCATGCTAGAGGTGTCTTTGGTTGCTTCATTTAACCCAAAGGGCATTACAAATTTGGTTTGGCTTTAGCTCTGCAGTATCTGTCTGCATTTACACCTACACCCTGATCATCCCCAGTAGCTCCTGGATTATTTTTTTTTTTTTTTTTTGAGATCTAGATTTGTTTCTGCTCATGAGTATAAATCTACCATTACTTCAGGGTGTGTTACTTATTAGTAACCTGCCAGCTGAGTACATGTACATTAATAAAATACATCATTCATTGCAAAGTCACCATGTGGCTTTGCACATAAAGCTCCGGAGACCCAGAAGGGCTGAGATGCTTTGTGCACCCCAGCCATATTAAAATCTGAGCTTGACTTATATATTCACTAAGCTCCACTCTGGGACATGGACCGAGTTCTAATCAAACGCTTGTGGACTTCTATACTTCCTCGAAACCCCAGAGCGTTCACTCACTGTTTGGATCATGACTCCCTGCTTTAATGCTTTTGTTCTCTACTGCAACCAGAGCTCATAATTACAAACCCAACAGAGAGAAAACTAACAAAAGGAGAACTGTAATAATGAAGGCTGCACTTTACATATTCATCTCATATTTGCCTTGGGAATTGGGGAGATTTGTGTGGGGGTGTGAGCACTGAAAATTTCTTCAGGCGGTGCACAAAGAGATTATTTGAGATTCCCGTTGTTATCGACGCTTTTCATCAGCTTTTTATCTGGATATACATATGGTGTAATGTAGAATATGGCAGTTGATGGTGTAGTGAAGACAATAAGCTAGGCACACTCCTGTCTTGACTGATAATAATTACCAGCAGGAAAAAAGTATGAAAGCGGCAGAAAGATACTGCCTAAGCTTCAAGTAAATAGTGAAAAACAACTGGGTCAGTGGCTAAAACTGTAAACATGGCATGGTTGTTGGTACCAAACGGCTGGTCTGAGTATCTCAGAAACTGATGATCTACTGGGATTTTCACACACAACCATCTCTAGGCTTTCAAAATATCCAGTAAGTGGCAGTTCTATGAACAAAATGCCTTGTTGAGGTCAGAGGAGAATGGCCAGACTGGTTCAAGCTGATGTAAGGCAGCAGTAACTCAAATAACCACTCGTTACAACTGAAGTTTGCAGAAGAGCATCTCTGAACACACAACATGTTGAACCTTGAAGCAGATGAGATACAGCAGCAAAAGAGCACACCGTGTGCCAATCCTGTCAGCTAAGAACTGAGGCTACAGTTTGCACAGTTTCACCAAAATTGGATAATAGAGGATTGGAAAAGGTTTCCTGGTCTGAAGTCTTGAATTCTGCTGTGACATTCAGATGGTAGGGTCTGAATTTGGCATACTTACTGGGGTACCTATTTAAAAGGGTTTTCTTCTCAGTTTCATTTTTAAATGTTTCATTTATTTATTTTTCCTTCATTATTATATCAGGACAGCTATACCACACGGACGTTTTTTACTTTATGTCTGAAAAAAATAGCAAAATTAACTAAAAAATAAGAAGCATGTTCATTATAGAAGATGTGTCTTCTAATAATTATATCAAAGTGATTTCTGGTAGCCAATGTTGACATTTGAAATCACCAAAACAAACACACCCCTACCCTAAAAGGGTCTCGTCCATTTTTTGATAGCTCCGCCCCACACATACATACGGCAACGATTAGTTCTGTGAAACAAAGCATAACCAATGTTACTCACCTATCGAGAAGCAACAAAGCAACCTCGGCGCCCAATCGCAGGCCTTCCCACTCCACAGCTGATCCGATATTTACACAGGTCCTTCTTCTTGCCTTATCGTAACTGTGTCTACACTGGAAGCAAGCGGCACAGCGCGGCGCAACAAAATACTATAGAACTCACTATAATCAGTGATGCTCTCTACACTGGATGCTGCACCGCGACACGACAAATCCCTGATAGTAAGCTGCTGCTGCTTTCTATTTATGACATATTGACACAAATTTCAAATGATTTTCAATGCAGTGCGGTGTAGGCATGGTGTAAGCCTTCTTTTGTTCCGCAGACATTTTCCTCTTTTGTTTTTTTGTCGTCACTCGGCTCGGCTAATGTCCATCATGTGCACTGATGAACACTTTCTCCTCCACATCATCACGCCCCTTACTGCTGATTGGCTACAAGTTTGTTTTGGAACTGGCCCAACTAAGCGTTTTTGAAAAAATGCATACCCCCACCTTTAATTAAGTGCATTTTAATATATTTTTGTATACATTACTCAATTCAGGAGAAAAAAAAATAGCATTTTTGTCACTAACCCAACTGGCTGTTGTATAAAAGCTCTTCAGGCACTGCATTTTTCACTGCAGAAAGTCTTGAGCATTGTTGTACGAGCAGCTGTCTTCTCTTTGCCAGTTAGTACTTCACAGCAGCGACTACAGCCTCTCAAGGCATTAAAACATGCAATAAGTCACAGTAATGGGTTTCTAATGTTGTGCTGCGCCTGCTCTGTTGGCTAGCTTGCCACATAGCGAATAACGCCGAAGCCTACTTCTGCTGGCAGTTACGAGGTGAAGTTATCAGCTGTAATCTGATCTTTAACTTCTGCAGTCTTCAGGCTGAGGGCTTGACATCTTAGCAGACGGCACCCTGGTGGTTGTACATCTACACAGCAGGCCCGCATCCATCTGAAAGGCTCGAGAGCAGCTTTTTCAAACTCGCAGGAGTAGGTGAGGCATCATTCATGGAAACAGCAAAAGGAAACAGCAGAGGTCTAGAAACGGCTTTTATCAATTTATGGATTTAAAGATGAATGAATCTCTGTCGCTCTTGTGCACCTGTGCAAAGCAAGCATGTTTGTGTGGGTACAAACACAATGGACAACAGGGAAGTGGTTCACTGAGTGGTACTTCCCACACAAATAGTATCATTCAGATTATCGACCCATGAATCCAACTACAAACGCAGCCCAAAGCAATTAAGTCAGCATGACTTGTCGCTGCCATACCGAGAACATGACCTCTGCATTATTCTAGATACAATAGTTGCATGGAAGAGGGTGTGACAAAAGTAGCGAGACATACAATCAGGAGGGCAATCGGAAAAGGTGATTATCATGCACCATGTTCCTGAGGTCCAAAAGGAAACCTGTTTGTGAGCACCTAATTTCACGGGTATCTGCGTAATAATTTGCATCAATGTACACTCGCGCTGACATGATTGGATTAGCCAGTACATTTAATGAGATGTCTTGGCAGTGGCCGTAGAGTCAGCAGTCATTTGTATTGACGGCCATTGAGCAGTGACGACTGTCCCTCTTTTCAGAAGCATTAGCCCGGTAACACGCAGCATTCATAGCTGACTGCAAGGTTAAAAACTTGCGTAAGGCATTGCGTCTACACCTACTGACTAAAGTTCATTGTCACATTTATTTAAAGACTAAATGTGCTCAGTAAATGGTACAGTAAACATTCACATAGAGAGCTCATCGTGACTTACTAATGGGTTGCAGGTGTTTCCTTACTTTTTCTGTTATGTACCCCATCCACCTCACTCAAATAACAGCTAAAACCAGCCTAAGTTTGATTACTGGTCTACATTGGTCTTCTAGAACGGTCAAGCTAGTCTGTGGGCTGGTTTAAAAGTGTGCACTTTTTTGAGTAATGAAAAACCTAAACAAACCACCTAAGGACAGCAAACCAGCTTTGGCTGGTTAAAGCTATTTTTTGTTTTGCAGTAGTTGAACACAGCAGAATATCATTACCATTTAGATTTTTAAAATTGTCATTACAATAATTCACTTTCATACAAGAACAGTCGCAGTGATTTTTTAATATTGAAAAAACTTTTTCTGTGGTGTGAAAAAAATAAATAAAAAACTACATGAAGTTCATTAAATCTCTTAAAATATCAGATTATCAGAATTTTATGACTAGACAAGGTTAGTTTTAATTGTAAAATTTATTTTGGTGCAGCTCCCCCATAAATCACATTCAACCACATCTTGAACTAAACTCTAATGCCTCTAAGGCCAGTAAATTATTACTGGTGTGCATCTTCACAAAACAAAGGCACTGATATATTTTAAGATTAATCAGTGCACGTTTCTTTCAGTTGAAACAGCTCAGATTTACATTTTAGTCTGGGACTAGTTTTAAGCCTTGTCTGTGAAAACGGAGAGTTTAAAAACTGTTTCTCTTTTTTTAAAAAGTAATTTGTTAACACATTGCTATATAAGGACTTCAAAAGAAAAAAACTGTGAAGCTGTTTAAGCACCCCCTGGGTTACAAATACCACTGGTTGAGAATCACCAGTGTCACTTACGTGATTAATCTCCTAATGAAGCTCAAAAGAAAGAAGTTTACTTTTCCAATTAGCAGGGTGTGAGGAGCAGGTTTTTGTGCAGTCATCTATTATGGAGACAGCAGGTCTCAGAGCTGCAGTGGCATCGTTCAGACGCTGGGATTAATGAGTTGCTGTTGAATTAGGCTGCCGAGAAAATCTGCTAAAAACCTGTTCTCAAAAGAGCCAAAGGAAATTCCTTCACGGCTCAACAGGACATCCAACCCACGCTCTATTTACACACACACATAGGGGTGAGACTGCTCAGACGTTGAGGGGTATGTATCAGCAATGTTGGCACCCACCAAGAAGTTACTCTTATGTACATAGTCCCTTTCAAGGAGAGTCTGTTCACTCGGCGGCCATATTTGCAACGCATACGGAATCCTGAAATCTCAAAAACAGCTTGCTGAAGTCGCAATTAAATTGCATATTTCAAATCAGCAACAAAATCTGAAATGAACTGCCCCATGAATGTTGTTTCATATGCTCAAATAGTGTTAAAAAGCTTATTTTTCAGGCTAGACAAGCCAATGCGCATGCGCAGTTATATCGCGCTTATGACTGCGCATGCGCATTGGCTGGTCTAGCCTCAGGTTTCTATGGGAACCGGAGCTTCTAACAGCCGCTGTAGTGATGGATTGACATTACCAATCAGCGATTGGCTCTTTCATTTAGAAGGCGGAACTATTCCGCCATATTACACAGTTTCTCCCATTCATAAGTATAGGAGTGAAAAGTCTTTGTATTTTCATAGTCTTTGATATGAATAAATCCCTAAAACTGTTTTTGCTGAAGACGTGACAAAGGTTAATGCCGGGGTTAAAATTGTACCTTTGAAAGATGGCTTTTTGTGTGCGTTGTACACTCAATGACTACTTTCATTTGCAGAGTGGTTTGAAGTGGAAGTCACAATTAGTGATATGTCATATGCGTTCTTTTGAATGAATCTTTTAAGTGAATGACTCGCTCTCGTTTACTTTCATACACTGACTAATTTTTCTTTCTATTTTGAAGCGTCACTTCTAGTATGAGTCAATAGTATCCGAATGTGGGCTGTGAAGGAGCATTTCATTGGGCTGGACTTACTGAAGGAATATGCCCAGCGTTGACGAATCAGTTTATCAAGCATTTCACATTCACAAAGTTCTGCTGATGATTGTCAATACTGCAAATGCTCTGACGATGAGAAGTAAAAATATTCAAGTACTCCAGAGTGCAATCTGGACGATTGCCCCCATTTCCATTGGTTTATAACACAGCAAACCTTATTGGTGTAGACCCGAGCATGCGTATTCCTTTGTGTACGATTTTGTAATTGATCTGGCCATATTACAGAAATATTATGTGCTAACTCTAGAATCATAGGCCTATCTTGATTATTATCTTGATTATATAGTCAGATGAAGTCACTGTTTACAACTCTTGATGACAGCACCTCCGGGTACTTCAGGCTGAATAGCGCTTCATTCATATTTCCTTGAGGATCAGCACTAAATTGGGATTTTATACGCAAATGATGATAATTTACTGTATTTTAGGGATGGACAAACACAAACATAAGCGGCTGATTTTACATTTTAAAGCACAACCGTTTGTTGTTGTTGTTTAAAGAGAGGAGTTATAGCCTATGTTGCTCAATGCGTCACAAACTTCTAGGTTATAAAGAGCTAATAAAATGTTTTCATGGCAAGCTCAATGTTTCCTTGTTTATATCTTAATAAAATATTTGTGTCTATTGATTCTGCTACAGTTTTTAAAGGTTCCTATAGTAAATAAGTGTCCGTGACATCAGATATTAAAAATCCATTTATGTATCCACACCCTCATTGTGTGTGCGTGTTCTAATCTGTGTACGGGATTCATTTAGATTCAGTTATTAACACTCGATCATTGTAGCCATATAGACTTGCATAGCCATCGAATATTAAATCAAAATGCTCATGGCCTTTTTGAACCTTTTCAGTCAGGATTTTGTTCATCACATAGCACTGAAACTGCTCTTCTTTGTGTGGTTAATGACATTCTTCTGTCCTTGGACTCTGGGTTAATAAACATGTTGATTCTTCTCGATCTAAGCGCTGCATTTGACACAGTCTGCCGTGAAATACTCATCTCTCGTCTCTCTGATATCGGTATCACTGGCTCAGCTCTTTCCTTGCTCATTTCCTACATTAGCGATAGAAAATATTATATCACCATACAGGGGTATAAATCTGCCACTGCTCCAGTTTCACAGGGTGTTCCTCAAGGTTCAGTTCTTGGCCCACTTCTGTTTATCATTTGCAGTACATATATCCACTTGGTGACATCATACGCAAGCATGGACTTCAATTTCATTGCTATGCTGATTACATTCAAATTTACCTATCCACCAGCTCTGATAGGTTATCACTGCCTGGCTCACTTACTGCATGCATCAGGGATATCAAGTATTGGTTGTCCTTGAATTTCCTTAAGCTAAATAATAACAAAACTGAACTTTTGATGATTGGCTCTGCTGCCACAGTCAAAAGGATGGACCTGTCCTTTGAAATTGACGGGGTTCATGTTAAGCCTTATTCATCTGTCCGTAATCTTGGTGTCTTATTTGATTAATCTCTATCTTTTGCCTCTCACATTTCTTCTGTTGTTAAAACCTCTTTTTTCCATCTTCGTAATATTGCATGTCTTCGATCTTCTCTGACTCCAGCTGATGCTGAAATCTTAGTTCATGCATTAATCACATCACGTCTGGATTATTGTAATGCTCTATTTCTTGGTCTGCCTAAAAAACTTATTGCAAGGTTAAAGTATGTTCAATACTCAGCAGCACGACTTCTTACCTCCACCAGGCATTCTGCTCATATTACTCCTCTACTGCATGATCTTCACTGGCTACCTGTGGCATCTCGTATACATTTTAAGATATTACTTCTCACATTTAAGGCATTAAACGGTCTTGCACCTCCATATCTGTCTGACCTACTGTACTCCTACTCTCCACTCCGGTCCCTCAGATCATCTGAGCTTGGTTTTTTGTCTATTCCTCGTTATCGGCTGTCCACTGTAGATGGTAGGTCATTCAGTGTCAACGCTCCGAAATTATGGAATTCACTACCCCTTACACTTCGGAACTTATCTTCTTTGTCTACCTTCAAGACTCAGCTAAAAACGTATCTGTTTAATTTGCATTTTGGATAATGTGGCTTTATTTTGCTTATATGTTTGTATTGTCTTTTGGGTATGTACATGTTTTGTATAGCTCTATGTAAAGTGACCTTGAGCAATGGAAAGGCACTATATAAATAAAACTTCTTCTTCTTCTTCTTCGAATATTAAATCACTCAGAGCTGTAAATCTGTGCAATAGGTACGTGAGCACTTTTAATTAGTAAAAGAGACCTCCTCTGTGATTAATATTTTTTTTATTTATTAAAGACTAGAATAAATAGCCTACTAAAAATCTAAAATCAATATAATACAGTGATTCCTGGTTCTTTTTAAAGGATTGAGCCACAAAACCAGTAATTTAATTTGTGTATATATATATATAAAAGTATAAATAAAAATGTTGCAGAGAAAATATATGAACATTAATATGCTTAAATACGCACTAAAGCACATTAATAATAATATTTGCTGTAGGTCAGATTTAATAACAGTTGTTTTAGTAAACAAAAACATTTAAAATAAGCCTATATGCAAAAAAATTTATTTGGTATTATTGTCTTATTTGTCACCACAGTTGTTCTTTAAAATAAAACCATTTGCGGGTTTGTCCTATGTCTTACTGAACTACAGTGAATTATCGTCATATCTAAATTTTTGCTAATCCACCGATCCTAAAATAAAGAATATGGCTACATATAAATATACATTATACAAAACAGCTAAATCTCAAACAGTGGATCAGTTTTATCAACATCGCCCAGCTAAAACTGCCCATTGTTAAAGTATGTCTGTTTCGTGTAATGTGAAAAGTGCAATAATGTCTGACTTCATTTAAGGTGCTATAGCATAGGTAGGACTATATCATGGCCACAAATTAAGAATTTGTTCCCCAGACTTAATTCGTGAGCCATGCATATTAGCTCTGTTCTGTCCGAAGTACTCGGAGATGCCGCCACCAAGCGTTTGATAGGAACTTAATCCTAACTAATTAGTCATAAGTTTAAAAAAAACACATATGCTAATTGATTCTCACTGAAATCGCTGTTGTTAGCACTTAATATTTCTGTACTACAGCCAAACAGCATAGATCATTCATAAAAACGTATATAAAAGAATGCTCATGCGCAAACATCTACACACCAATAAGCTCTGCTATATTATAAACCAATGAAATTGGGGATGGGCGGAGCGACACGTGTCGCCCCACCTTAATGTGTCGCCCGGCCCCATCATGCAGAGTGCACTCTGGGGCTACTCAAAATATTGGACATGCAAATAATGCAATTATATTTGTTTGTCGGTGTTCTCTCTGTAAAGAAATATCATTTTTAATGGTGAATCATGTTATAAACTTTTTATTTTGTACCCAATTCTGTGTAGGAGTGTCTATAGTGTGATATCAAAACAATTTCAGGATTCTTTGATGTATAGAAAATTCAAAGGTATAACATTTATTTAAAATAAACTATTTAGTTAATTTATAATTTCATATACATATATGTAAAAAATACATAGTTTAAAATCAAACTTCTAAGTGTAATGGAAAATGCATAAAAAAATTGACTTTGACAAACCACGTTGTGTGGCTGATGTTGCAAACTCCTTTTCACCTCTGCACACATAAAAAATGGAAATAGACTTGTTTCCTCTTAATACAGCAACAGCCTCAGTGAATTCTCCATAAAAGCTTTACTAAACATCAATGAATTCTCCTGTGAGTCACGCTGAATAATGCGAGCGATGGTTGGAGTGATTGGTTGGCTTGCTTTAAGTTCCTAAATATATGTTTAGGAGTTTAAAGTTTAAAAAATTACACACTTGGTTACATTTCGGTGAGTGTGTGATATAAACAGATAAAGTGGCATCAGTGCACAATATAAATATTTTGATGAAACTATTCTTGCAGCAACTCTCCCGTGGCAAGCTGACTCATTGGCACAGCTGTGGGAAAAACACTTTCATCTTCTGTGTTTCATCTTCCTTGATTATCCTTCCCTTTTTTTCCCAAAAAAAGGCTTGTGAATTCTCACCGCCAAAGGTTTAATATTTATCCACACAATGTACAATAACAGTGAGATATTATTAGTGGAAGATTTGTTTTTTATTCTCATATTTAAATATTTGCAGCTCTCAGAGCTCTTTTTTGTAGTTGAAGATGGAAGATGAATGTTATGTTTTAGAGCAGATGAACATGTTCTACATCTAAAATTAGCATCACATATTTACAGTTCTTGAGATTTAATCACTTCGCTTCTGTATATTAGAAAGATGACTGCCATATGGATAGAGAAAAAATAATCAAATAATAGTCTTCCTGAGAGCCTTCTGTTGTGAGATTTAGCTGACAAACTATTAGATATGAGCTGCATTGTAGGGTAAAGCATAGAAAATATCACATCAAACTGCTACTACTTCAGGCAAAGTCTCAAAGTTGCCACTAAACAGGGTTGCGTTTCCAAAAAGCATCGTAAGCTTAAGTTGATCGTAGCTCCACTGGTTTCAATGGGTCTACGATGTACTTAAGTTTACGATGCTTTTGGGAAACGCAGCCCAGGACTGTTTTTGTGACATGTCTGTATTTTCCCCTGTGACCTAGTTTTTCCGATTCTGTTTAATTAGTCATTGTGTTCACCTGTCGAGCTCTCGTTAGCTTCCCTATATTAGTTCCTGTCCTTTGAGTTTGAGTTTGTCGGTTATTATTTCATATCTACGTGTTTGTGCAGATTGACTCCTGAGACTCCATGTATCTTCTTCTTGGATTGTATATTAAAAGACTGATTAATTCCTATTCTCCTTCGTCGTGCGCCTTACTCAGCGCACTGCACGTAACAGAATAACTGACCAAAACAGAAAAATATAGCAACGTGTTTCCCCTCGTTTTATTTCCCTTTTTTGTCAGTTTTTGTTTTTAGTTATGTGTGATCCTGCTGTTCTCGTCCTCCTGCTGGAGCAGGGGGACCGCTCTCTCGAGGACCACACCGAGGATTTCGTGTTCCTGGCGAATTACACGCGCTACCCGGACAGCTGCCTCTGCTCGTTTTATCAAGCTGGACTGAACACCTCCACACGAGCGCAGTTGTCCGGGGACGGTCTTTGAGAGAGCCTCGCCGCATTCATCGAGTGGGTGCTGGTGTCCTGCAAATCGAAACTCACCGTGGACATCGTGGATAATGACATCAGCCCCACTCGGGACCCAGAGCCCAGTCATCTACCACACCGCAGCGCGGAGCTGCCCGAGCCCACCGCAGACGGAGAGCCAGAGCCAGAGCCTGCCGCGGTCATTGCGCCATCGCCATCAGGAGTCTGACCAGGTGCAAGAGCCGACAGTACAAGCGACGGTGTATACAGCTGTGGAGATCGCGGGGGCTACGGAAAGCCCCACCCACGGCACCACCGCTGGGGGTGAGCATAAACTGGACCTGGGAGACCTCATAGACTTCCACTCGGATACACTCGTCCTTCAGCTATCTCCTGAATTGTATGCCTGGGAATATATCCCACCCAACCTCCCTCTCCCACCTCCTCTCATAGACCGGTTCCCCTTGTCAACACCATCTTCGCTGGATTTTGTCAGCCTCTCTGCTCACCCTCAGCTCACCATCTGTGGCGTGGGCTCGCCGCTGATCTGCCGATCTCCAGGTCCGTTGGCGTTGAGTCTGGAGGATCCCTCGACTCCGCCTTCAGCCTCCGAGACCCAGACTCTGCCTCGGTCCTGCAACCCAGCGGCTCCACCATGGCTTCCAACTCCCTCGTCTCCACCAGAGCCCGTTAGTCCACCAGCTCCACCAGGCTTCCTCATCCCTCCGGCTCCGCCTTGGCCCTCCGAATCCTTGGCTTCACCCCAGCTCTTCGGCTCGCTGTCACCGCCTCAGGCTCCACCACCACCTGCTCAGCCGCCGTTGGTCGGCCCCATGGAGTCGGCGGTCACTCCTCCACCATGGCTCCTCCCTCCGTCGGCTCCTCCGTGGGTCACCATCGTGACTGTGGCCTGGGTCTTCATCTGGCTCCTCCTGCTTCTGGTTTCCCCATGGTTCCTCCCACCCTCCACTCCTCCATGGACTTTAATTTTGTTCTATTTTTGGTTTGTCCTCTCTCCTGCTCCACTTCCTCCTCCAGAGCCCCCACCCTCCCTCCTCAGTTGGATTGTTACGGCGCAAGGACTCACCTTTCCGGGAGGGGGCAAACTGTGACATGTCTGTATTTTCCCTTGTGACCTAGTTTTTCCCATTCTGTTTAATTAGTCATTGTGTTCACCTGTCGAGCCCTCGTTAGCTTCCCTATATTAGTTCCTGTCCTTTGAGTTTGAGTTTGTCGGTTAGTATTTCATGTCTACGTGTTTGTGCAGATTGACTCCTGAGACTCCATGTATCTTCTTCTTGGATTGTATATTAAAAGACTGATTAATTCCTATTCTCCTTTGTTGTGCACCTTACTCAGCACCGCACGTAACAGTTTTCACTAGAAAAACTTTTTAGGATGTCACATTTTAGAGAGAGAGGGAGAGAGAGAGAAATTTGTGCTTTTCTTCCGAAAATTTAACATTTGGAGTAAAATGTCTACAAAACAATATGCTTTAAACTGACACCGTTTAATGACAAAAAAAGAGTGTCAATTATAGAGAAAAGGAAAACTCTTGGTAACACTTTATAACTTTTATTAAAAAATCATTAAATATTATATAATGTGTAACAGATCATTAGTTAATATATATATATATATATATATATATTCACATAGCCAGAAATATGATTTAATGTAATGTTTACTAATCAATAGCAACTTAGTAAACATTACCTAATGATTAACAGATCATTATTTCATGTAAATTAAACTCTACAAATGTCACTCAACTTTGTGGTCATGCACTTTTTGACGTTCCAATAGTTTTGAACACTGGCTGGTTATCTACTTGCTCAAATATTGATTTCGGATCATTTTTAACCAAAAAAACTTACGGACTGCAGCTTTAAGTTGGTAACACTTTACAATACAGTAGCATTAATTCATGCACAGATAATCATTGGTTAATATTTAACTAATTTAGAACTAAACCATTTATTAATAATTACTGCATCAGCAACAAATGAACATTCTATATGATTCATAGATTAAGTAATCAATACATTGTAATTGGTTAAATGTGTCATAATGTATTACTGTATTCCCTAAATAACATAGTATATTAACTAATAGTGTGAATTCATGTGCTACCACAATTACCACAATGGGTCGACGCCATGCATTTCAACTTCCAGTTGTCTGCTTTAATTAATTATTAGCTAAAGATTTGCAACAATATCATTATGTTATGACTTTACTTGTTGAGGCACATGACTAACTAACTAATTCAAAATCCATAACCACAATGACATATTACCTAACAATTAGTTAATAGTTATGTGGCTCAACAAGTAAAGTCATAACATAATGATACATTTGCAAATCATTAGCTAATGATTAATTAAAGCAGACAACTGGAAGTTATAGTACATAGCTTTGACCACTGAGGTATCTAACATATGAATTTACATCATTAGTTAATATAATGTTATTAGGGAACTAATACATTATGACACATTTAACTAATAACAATTTATTTATTATGAATCCTATAGAATGTTCATTAGTTGCTGATGCAGTAATCATTAAAAAAAATGTTTTGTTTCTTCATGAGTTAACTTGTGATTATCTGTGCATTAGTTAAGCATGAATTAATGCATATTTGTGCACCCATATTGTAAAGTGTTACCGTTAATTTTATCTAAATGCTTGTTAAAGCCATAACACACATTGTAATTTGGGTGCAAAACATGTTTTTACTGCCTCAATATTAGTATCCTAATGTATATCATTAAACAGGATATTCCTTAATCGTACATCAACAGGAAAAAAAAAAACAAATTCAAGACATTACTTTATTTAGCATTTATCAAAACAATGTAATATAAACAGATTGAACCATGTTCGCTTTCAGTTATGAAATGGACTCCGCACTGTTGTCCCCATACTACCAAACCTGTCCCTAACCTTAACCTCACTGTATCACATCTGTTCAAATCATTTGTAGATTTTAAAGAATTGCATGATCATATGCAGTAAAAGTTTAATTACATTTATAAGCATTTTAATTTACATGAAATAATTATCTGTTCATCATTAGGTAATGTTTAATAAGTTTATTAGTAAACATTAAAGACCAGCATGCCCATGAGCGCACAAATGGGTGCAAATGCATTTGCTATTTAAACAACGTGGCGCAGGATGTGAAAATAATAACTGCGTCGGGCTGAAACTAGCAAAAAGTACTTGCGTCGCGCCTGGTGCCGCATTGCGCCGCGTATATGAAAGGGCCCATACTCTTTGTAGTCAGGTTGGTTTAATTTGGTTTGTACAGTATTATTCAATGGAAGATTACATTTAATGACTCAAAGAAACGCCATGCAGTTTAACCATCAAGTAAAAATGTATACTTTTGTTACACACACACACACACACACACACACACACAAACACAAACTTGTACATGTGTATTTTCAATCTGTTTTAAAACTATATCATTATCATCATATGGTAAATATTAAGAATTTCTCATTTAAAGTTTTTATTTTATTCTATTTATTTATTTATTTACTTTTTGTAGGGCATAATATCCAAAATATCAGGGGGGTACAACTACATGCCACCCTTTATGCCCTCTAAACATATCTAAATGATTTTTAATGACAAATTAAAATCGTCATACTGATCATAGAAGAGGTGTTTTCAAACATAATAGTATCACGCCTTTAACCCAGTGGCTTCTGCAAATGCAAATACCATTGCTAAACAACCTTGGAGCTCATAGTAGGTCTCTCTTTTGCGAGATTTATACAGTCAATTTCTCTATGAAGAAAATGAACAAGTGGTTTTTTTTTTTGGTTTTTTTTATCTTTAGGATCCCCATTTTTGCATGTTTATTGAAGCTGTTCCCATTCAGTCACGTCAGATGACAGACGAAATTGGGATCTCGCCAGAGAGACCAATCCACTTCGAGTGTAACTAAACAAGACAATGGACATTGGCATGCGATCATTGCAGCAGGTGCACGGCATTAATTCATCCTTTCGCTTCGGAGCCGAGCGGTAGTGGTGAAGCTACTGCTCTCCCCTTCCAGAGAGTGTTCTGCGAACGAGTGCGGGCGTTACGGCGCGGCAGCGGTGGTCACGTCGGACGGGAGAGAAAGATCGTCTTCCTGCTGACAGCCACACTTGGAGTGTGCGGTGGCCAGCTCCCCTGCGTGCTTCAGCACTAAAAAAGCATTTCTCTGAAAGAGCAATTTCTCTAAAAGAGTAAACACGGGTGATCGCGTCTTTTTAAAGATGTCTTATCACCCGTGTGTTTCTGGGTGTGGTCGTTTCCTGGTGCCTCAGGACGGTCATGATTTGAGGATCACGGTGAGGGCTTCCCCAAGTGGAGCTCCTCACCCCTCAAACACTCCGTAGCCGGTGGAGCTGCCCGAAGGAGCGTGCTGGGCCCTCTGCTGGACTGGGTGCACCAAGCGTTTCCTTCGGTGCCCCCTCTGACGACCAGATATCGATCGCTGCATCAGCTCTCTCTCTGGGGATGATGACTCGGCTGCGTTGCCCCCTTGGGGTGTGGTAGCGTTGTCCGAGCCAGACCCAGAGATGACGGCTATGCTTTCCCGGGCCGCCGAGAATGTCAGGCTCGTGTGGAATCCTCCACCGTGTCCCGATCCTTCGAGGTTGGATGAGTGGTTTCTCGGGGGGGGGGGATGCCCGCGTACCCCAATGCCCGCGTCTTGGGGTACGCGGGCATCCCCTCGGTGGAGCGGTCTGTTGCCATGAAACTGTGTCCAACAGCTGCTACCACCTGTCTCCCCTCACGGGGCTGTAAGTATTCGTCAGGTCTAACTGGCAGTGCTTACAGAGCCTGTGGGGAGGCGGCTTCTGCCCTCCATGCCATGGCATTACTGCAGGTCCACCAGGCCGAAGTCTTGTAGAACCGCCAGGTCGTGACCACCCTCGTACAGGTCTTTCAGGGCTTTGGCCTGGTGGACGAAGGTCTCTGGGCACAGTCTCTGGGTCGTGCGATGTCCACGCTAGTGGTCCAGGAGCGCCATCTCTGGCTGTGTCTCACTGACATGAAGGAGCAGGAGAATGAATGCTCCCGTGTCACAGACCGGCCTCTTCGGCGACGCTGTCGAGAGCTTTGCCCAGCAGTTCTCAGCGGCACAGAAGCAGACTGAGGCGATTAAGCACATCATGCGCCGGAGGAAACCTGCTGCTTCCACCTCGCTTCCCCTCCGCGGATACGTCGGTGGCCCCGGTGGCACGGTCTCTCGGAGCCTGGCTAGCGCTCCCCAGTCCGTCTCGGTGGCTCCTGCAGACCATCAGACTCGGCTACGAGATTCAGTTCGCCCGGCATCCCCACAAGTTCAGGGGCATGCGGTTCATTTCAGTCAAGGCTGTCGATGCCCCTGTCTTGCGTGCGGAAATCGCAGTCCTGCTGGCGAAGGAACGCGCTAGAGCTGGTCCCTCCAGCCAATATGAGGTCGGGGTTTACAGCCCTTACTTCATTGTGCCCAAGAAAAGCAGTGGGTTACGACCGATCTTGCATCTGCGAGTTTTGAACCGTGCACTTCACAAGATGTGAAGTGCACGGTTTTTTACAAAAGATTTTACAAAAGATGGCGCCGGTGAGATCGGCTGCCGTCACGACTGCTCCGACCAAACTTTGTCTTTTTTTGTTATTTTTTCTTATTGTTAACTATAAACACCGGTTTCTTTTTGTAAGATGGCCATTCTTACATACGACAGGGCCACTCTTATTTCTATTGGTGCACAATGCACTAACCTTTCGCCGATTTTGAACCCGGACCCATCCTGGCCAAGCGAGATCCTGAGGAGGAACAAAGGACGCGACCCGTACCGGCGTCCTCGAGGGAAACGAGCCGGCGTCAGGAACAGGCTGAGGGCTCGCGCACACCGCGCTCCCTTACCAAGTGTCCTGCTCGCCAATGTCCAGTCGCTGGATAACAAACTCGATGACCTCAGGGCAAGAGTCAGGTTCCAGAGGGACATTCGGGACTGCAACCTTCTCTGCTTCACCGAGACATGGCTGAACCCAGCGGTACCAGACCACGCCATCCAGCCGGCCGAGTTCTTCTCGGTTTACCGCATGGACAGAACGCTGGACTCGGGGAAGACTAGGGGAGGTGGAGTATGTCTGATGGTGAACGAACACTGGTGCGACAGCGCGAGCATTGTTCCCCTCTCACGCTCCTGCACACCGAATCTTGAACTTCTGACCATCAAATGTCGCCCTTTTTATCTCCCTCGGGAATTTAGCTCGGTCATCGTCAGTGCCGTTTATATTCCACCTCAAGCGGACACGGACACTGCGATATGGGATTTACATGAAACACTACACCTTCACCAGACACAGCACCGGGACGCCGCATTCATTGTTTTGGGAGATTTCAACAGTGCCAACCTCAAGCGTGCACTGCCGAACTTCCATCAGCACATCAGCTGCCCCACCAGTGGCGAAAGGACATTAGATCACTGTTACACCCCATATAAGAACGGCTACAAGGCACAGTCACAACCACCGTTTGGGAAATCGGACCACGCCGCCATCTTCCTCATGCCTGTTTACAAACAGAGGCTGAAACAGGAAGCCCCGGTGCAGAGGGAGGTCCAACGCTGGACGGACCAATCGGTGGCCGCTCTGCAGGACGCGCTAGATGACGCAGACTGGGACATGTTCCGGCGCAGCTCTGATGACGTCAGCTTGTTTACGGAAGCGGTTGTGGGATTTATAGAGAAACTAATGGATGATACGGTGCAGAAAACCATCATCAGGACGTTTCCCAACCAGAAGCCGTGGGTGGATAAAACCATCCGCGACGCCCTGAGATCCCGCTCCGCTGCCTACAACACAGGGCTCATCACCGGGAACATGGATGATTACAAGGCTGCATCTTACAGCGTGCGCAGATCGGTGAAGGAGGCGAAGCAGCGCTACGGGAGGAAACTAGAGTCGCAATTCCAACATGGCGACTCTAGGAGCCTGTGGCAGGGACTTAGAACCATCACGGACTATAAAACACCACCCTCCAGATCGGGGAATGCGGACGCCTCTCTGGCTGACGAGCTGAACACTTTTTATGCTCGCTTCGAGGCTGCAGCTAATCTCGCTAACGGCGCTAGCAGTGCTAACTGCATGCACGCTGAGGAAGCCGGTGAGGACAACGTATTCACCATCACGGAGCATGACGTGAGGAGGGCATTCAAGAGAGTGAACATCAGGAAGGCAGCAGGACCAGATGGCATCACAGGTCGGGTTCTGAAGGCCTGCGCTGACCAGCTAGCACCGGTGTTCACCGAGATCTTCAACCTCTCCCTGGAACAGTCCATAGTCCCCTCATGCTTTAAGCAGTCCACCATTGTTCCTGTCCCCAAGAAACCGCAGCCCACCTGCCTAAACGACTATCGCCCTGTAGCCCTCACATCAGTGGTGATGAAGTGCTTTGAGAGACTGGTCAGAGACTTCATCATTGCATCACTACCAGACACACTGGATCCACTACAGTTTGCATACAGACATAACCGCTCCACGGAGGATGCCATCTCACACCTCCTCCACACCACAACAAGTCACCTGGACTGCAGAAAAGGGAATTATGTAAAAATGCTGTTTGTGGACTACAGTTCAGCGTTTAACACCATAATTCCCTCCACACTCACCTCCAAGTTGGAGGTCCTTGGTCTCAGCACATCCTTGTGCCAATGGATCTCCAGCTTCCTGAAGGACAGACAGCAAGCCGTACGGATGGGTAAACACACCTCATCCTCCATCACTCTAAGCACCGGAGCCCCTCAAGGTTGTGTTCTGAGCCCCCTGCTGTACTCACTGTACACTTATGACTGTGTGGCCACTTCCAACTCCACCACCATCATTAAGTTTGCTGATGACACTGTTGTGTTGGGCCTGATCTCAGACAACGACGAGACGGCCTACATACAGGAGATTAAGAACCTGGAGAGTTGGTGCCAGGTGAATAGTCTACACCTGAACATCAGCAAAACTAAGGAGCTGATAGTGGACTTCAGTACGAAGCAGGAGCGGTCATACCAGCCGATCACGATCAGCGGGACTCCAGTGGAGAGAGTGGACAGCTTCAGATACCTGGGTGTTCACATCACGCAGGACTTGACTTGGTCCTGTCATACCAGCACCCTGGTGAAGAAGGCCAGGCAGCGTCTGTACCATCTGAGACGCTTAAAGGACTTTAGACTTCCCTCTCGGGTGCTTAAGACTTTTTACACCTGCACCATCGAGAGCGTCCTGACGGGCAGCATCACTTCCTGGTTCGGGAACTGCACTATGCAGGACAGACGAGCCCTCCAGAGGGTGGTGCGTTCAGCGGAACGTACCATTCACACCGAGCTCCCTAACCTGCAGGACATCTACAGCAAGCGGTGCCTGACCAGGGCCAGGAAGATAGTGAAGGACCTCAGCCATCCCAACAATGGACTCTTTTCTCTGCTGCGTTCAGGGAGACGCTTCCGCTCCATGAAGGCGAACACAGAGAGAATGAGGAGGAGCTTCTTCCCGCAGGCCATTCGGAGTCTAAACCACTCTCCACTCTAATCACATCACCCCACACTTCCACTTTGCACATTTTTCAAGTACAATCTGCACTAATTTGTAGAAGGTTACGAAAGGATAAATGAGTGGGACTTACATACCATTTGTCTTTGTCTTTAGTATCCTTTTACTCACTTATACACTTTACTGCACTGCAGAGCACAGCACAGCACACGGACACTTTATCACTGACATACACTTTACTTTTTATAGAATCTATATAGAATCATATTCTATTTTTTATTCTCATATCTATTTGTTATTTTATTTTATTGCTAGTTTATTCTGTATATATGTTTACTGTACTTTTTCTATTTGTATTTTTGTAAACTTGAGGTTTTTCTTAATTTTGTTGGACAATTTGTTGGACAGTCGTACAATACATTTCACTACATGTCGTACTACGTATGTATGTATGTGACAAATAAAATTTGAATTTGAATTTGGAATTTGAATTTGGAAGATGCCATTCAAGATGTTGATACAGAAACGCATTTTTGGGTGCGTCCGTCCCCTAGATTGGTTTGCAGCGATCGACCTGAAGGACGCGTACTTTCATGTATTGATTCTCCTGCAACACAGGCCATTCGCCTTCGAGGGTCGGGCATATTAGTTTAAGGTCCTGCACTTCGGGCTGTCCCTTTCTTTCACCAAAGTCGCAGAGGCAGCCCTTGTTCCCCTGAGAGAACGGGATGTGCGCATCCTCAACTATCTCGACGACTGGCTCATACTTGCACAGTCTCGAGAGCAGTTGTGCGCACACAGGGACCTGGTGCTCAGGCACCTCAGCCAGTTGGGCCTTCGGGTCAATTGGGAAAAGAGCAAACTGGTGCCAACGCAGGGGATCTCTTTTCTCGGCATGGAGTTGGATTCGGTCAACCAGACAGCATGTGCTGAACTGCCTCAAGACTTTATCAGGCAGGACGGCGGTCCCACTGAAACGCTTTAGAGGCTCCTGGGGCATATGGCTGCAGCTGTGGCCATAGTACCGCTCGGTCTGCTCCATATGAGACCACTTCAGCACTGGCTCCATGGCCGAATCCCGAGGTGGGCGTGGAAACGTGGTACTCACCAGGTTCAGATTACACCAGCCTGCAGCAAAACCTTCAGCCCGTGGTCAGATCCCTCGTTCCTTCGGGCAGGATTGCCCCTGGAGCAGGTATCCAGGCATGCTGTGGTATTCACAGATACCGGCTGGGGAGCCACGTACAATGGGCACGCAGTGTCAGGGGTATGGACGGGTCCCCAACTGCGTTGGCATATCAATTGCCTCGATCTGCTGGCAGTACGCCTTGCCTTGAGCCGCCTCAGAGGGCGCCCTCAGGGCAAGGACGTTCTGGTCCGTACGGACAACACTGCGACCGTTGCGTATATCAACCAGCAAGGCAGTTTACGCTCCCGTCGCAACTCGCCCGCCACCTCCTCCTCTGGAGTCAGAAACATCTGAGGTCCCTTCGTGCCATCCACATCCCAGGAGTGTTCAGTCTCGAGCAGCACTTCCAGGGGAGTGGAGACTCCATCCCCAGACGGTCCAACTGATTTGGAGTCGGTTCGGAGTTGCTCAGGTAGACCTGTTTGCATCTCCGGAAACCACCCACTGCCAGTGGTTCTACTCCCTAACCGAGGCAACGCTCGGCACGGATGCACTGGCACATAGCTGGCACCAGGGCTTGCGCAAATATGCGTTACCCTCAGTGAGCCTACTAGCACAGACACTGTGCAAGATCAGGGAGGACGAGGAGCAGGTCTTGTTAGTGGCTCCATATTGGCCCAACAGGACCTGGTTCCCTGAACTCATGCTGCTCGCGACAGCCCCTCCCTGGCCGATTCCTCTAAGGAAGGATCTGCTTTCTCAGAGATGGGGCACCCTCTGGCAACCGCTAGGTTCTAAGTGACCTACCCCAGGAGGCAGCACTCACTATCGCTTCAGCACGTGCACCGTCCACAAGACGGGCCTATGCTCTGAAGTGGAACCTGTTTGTCGAATGGTGTTCCTCTCACCATGAGGACCCCCGGAGATGTTCAATCAGAGCAATGCTTTCCTTTTTGCAACAAGGGTTGGAGAGTAGGCTGTCCCCCTCCACCCTTAAGGTTTATGTTGCTGCCATTTCCGCTTACCACGACCCTGTAGAGGGGAAGTCAGTGGGGAAGCACGATCTGGTTGTCAGGTTTCTTAGGGGGGCCAGGAGGTTAAATCCTCCTAGGCCTCCCTCCCTACCCTCTTGGGATTTGGCATTGGTGCTAAGAGCCCTATAAACTGCCCCCTTTGAGCCTTTGCAGTCAGTCGAGTTTCTGTCTATGAAAACCCTACTCCTGACTGCATTGGCCTCGATCAAGGGACCTGCAGACATTTTCCTGCAAGGTTCCTACCACTCCCTTCAGGGACCAGGTAGTGAACTTGCAAGCGCTGCCCCTGGAGGAGGCAGACCCAGCCCTAGCTTTGCTCTGTCCTGTATGCGCACTGCGACAGTACGTGGATAGAACTCAGAGCTTCAGGACCTCAGAACAGTTCTTTGTCTGTTACGGAGGACAGCAGAAGGGGAAGGCTGTCTCCAAGCAGAGGATGGCCCACTGGATAGTGGATGCCATCACCTTGGCCTATGAAGCACAAGGTGTGCCCTGCCCGCTCAGGTTGCGTGCTCACTCCACTAGGGGTGTCGCATTGTCCTGGGCGCTGGCTCGTGGTGCCTCGCTAGCAGACATCTGTAGAGCTGCGGGTTGGGCGACTCCCAACACGTTCACTAGGTTTTATAGCCTATGTGTTGAACCGGTTTCCTCCAGTGTTCACACCTCAAATGGTTAGTGGCACTGAGAGGCCCGGCTCAGAGTCGGCTTGCGGCGTCCTTACGCCTAATTCTCCAGAGAGTTCCTTAACCAGGCAAACCCTGTCGAGTCCTCCAGCACTCCGTCATCCGGACGTGGCGGAGCGTCCGGCGCCAGGCCTTTCAGCCAATGAATTCTTGAAATCTGGTGTGAGGCTAGTGCTCATATGAGAGACCCTGCCGGGATCCCATATGTGTATTCCTGTGCTGTGTTTTCCCTGGCAGACCACGCTCTGCCATCTCTAATGTTGCAGCCTAAGCCATCTCAGAGACTTCCATGTGCTATAGGGCCCTGCGGGTTACTTCACATGTCTAAATGTCACTTAACCCCCTCTGGGAGCGGAAGGGCACGCTTCCCAGTGTTATCCAAGTCCTACTGTTTGGGTTGCTCAAGGAACGACAGTAGTTGACCTCCTCTGTGTAGAGCCCGGTCCTATCGTCTGCCTTATAGGAAGGATCAGGAAGCCTACACAGGGCACTGGAAGGGGCAGCTCCTGTGGCGCTTTGGTAGGGATCCCAATTTCGTCAGTCATCTTATGTGACTTGGAGTGACCGACTGAATGGCAACATCTCGGTTACATATGTAACCCTCAATCCCTGAAGGAGGGAACGGAGACGTCACATCCCGTCGCCAGTCGCTGTACCACCGCTGAGCTGCTGGGTCACCGGCTCGGCTCCTCAGCGAAAGCATGAATTAATGCGGTGCACCTGCTACCTCTTATACTCACGCTGTGATCAGCGGCAGCTGGATGCAATGATCGCATGCCAATGTCCATTGGCTTGTTTAGTTACACTCGAAGTGGATTGGTCTGTCTGGCGAGATCCAAATTTTGTCGGCCATCCGACGTGACGTCTCCGTTCCCTCCTTCAGGGATCGAGGGTTACATACGTAACCGAGACGTTCTTGACCACCAATTTAACACTGCGGGTCGTACAGCCCCATTTCTAATAATTAGAAAAGCTTGTTCGCTGTTTTCATTGCTCAACAACTCATCTGCACTGCAATTTAAAAGGCAACAGCTGCAACAATCAACAGAAAGAAAAAAAAACAGCAAAAACGACATCAAGCACCTCACAAGTGGATAAAACAACAGCATTCAGCTTCTCAACAGACAAGATTTTTTTCCAAGCACAAAAAAACTCAGTGGACCTCCTTACCACACTCATGAATGGGACAACAAGAAACCATTCATCACAAAGGTACTTACAAAAGGAGAAAAGCAAGAAAAAAGTGTGTTAATTAAAGTAGGAAAAAGAGCCCCAAAGATCTAATTACACAGATTATCATTATTCGTCTTCTGCACTCTGCAGCAAGAGAACATTACAGTCCTGTCTCAGCCTCATCAGGCCTGTCATCATACCTTTGCAGCAGGACAATCAAGAAGCCGAGTGATGGAAATCATATACTTCATCACACTACAGAGAAAAGCTCAGCACTCGCTCCCTGAGCACTGCTGCAAGTGCTGATGGGAACACGGAGACAGAAGAGTATGTGATGTCTTCATCAAGACACACGCGAGCAGGTTACATGCCCACTGTCTCAGCTGAAAGGCTCAAAGGCCAGCAGGAGGGACAT
The DNA here is from genome assembly GCF_936440315.1 of Barbus barbus. Classification (NCBI taxonomy): domain Eukaryota; kingdom Metazoa; phylum Chordata; class Actinopteri; order Cypriniformes; family Cyprinidae; genus Barbus; species Barbus barbus. The sequence continues at coordinate 22,050,298 of NC_136715.1, read as the reverse complement.
CCACAATCTATAGGGGGGCATCATCACTTCTGCAGGTGTGCAGGTGTGCAGGAACCCCCCCCCCCCCCCCGCCCCGCCACTTCTGCTGTTGTTTCTGTCTCTCCTACAAAGTTTGAAGGCTTTCATATGGAAAAATAACTGTCACGTTAAACAACGGATGAAAGCACTGAGAGAAATCAACATGTCATTTTTGTAGCTGTGTTTCCAGCAGAGGAAAATATTATTGCTCTTTCATAGCTTGAGAGATTTTGTCAGTAATTTAATTTAAAGAAATAGTTCACCCTATTCTTTTCTAGAATTAACACCAAAGGAGATTTTAAGCACAATATGCAAACTGCTCTTTTCCGTACAATGAAACGGGATGGATACTGAAAAGCTCTGAAGTCTTTAAAACTATGCTACTATTAAAATGTTTGGGATAAGTCATTTTAACAATATTTATTCAGCAGGGATGCATTAAAGGCATAGTTCATCTATTTACTCATCCTCAGGTTGTTCAAGTTCAAGTTCAAGTTCAAGTTGAGCTTTATTGTCATTCCGCTACATGTGGGGACATGCAGTGGAACGAAATGTCGTGTCTCGCAGGACCACGGTGCTACATAAATACAGACATTACAACAATGAAGTAAAAAACACTATAAACCTATACACTACTAACAGATTTAACTATAAGTATACTATATATAAGTATTTACCCTATACAAACTAAAAGGATAAAAAATACAACTATACGAATGCTTCACATAAATATTACCCTATACAAACTAAAAAATAGAAGATAAAAAATACAAACTATACGAATGCTTCACAAATACTGTACATGTGCAAAGAGAGACATTTGAGTCAGCAGCTGGTTGGGGAACAGTGCAGGATGATTTGTAGTGCATGAGCATGTAAACATACATATATTGCTGAGTTTTTTGTGAGATTGTGCACACGCAGCAGTGTGTGTAAGTGTCCATAGTGCACATAGTGTAAAGTGTAAGTGTCCATAGTGCACATAGTGTAGAGTGTGAGTGTCCATAGGGTAAAGTGTCCATAGTGCACATAGTGTAGAGTGTGAGTGTCCATAGTGTGAAGTGTCCATAGTGCACACAGAGGAGAGTGATCATAGTGTAAAGAAAAATAAGAATAAAATAAATAAAAAAATAATTAAAGTTCCATACAGTTTTTCTTTGGTGTGGTAAGGTTTGGGGTGGGGGGTGGTCCATGTTCAGGAGGTAGGGGTTTGCATGGGGTTTCAGAGGGGGGCGGGGTGGTTTGAGTTCAGGGCTCTCACAGCCTGGGGGAAAAAGCTGTTGAGCAGTCTGGCGGAGCGGGCTCTGATGCTCCGGTACCGTCTTCCTGATGGTAGGAGCTGGAAGAGACTGTGGGAGGGATGGGTGGAGTCCTTCACGATGCTGTTGGTTTTGCTGGAGCATCGTGTAAGGAAGATGTCCAGGATGGAGGGGAGAGGGGCACCGATGATCTTTGCAGCTGTGTTCACTGTCCGCTGGAGGGTCTTGCGGTCAGCAGCACTGCAGTTCCCGTACCAGACAGTGATGCAGCTGGTCAGCACACTCTCAATGGTGCCTCTGTAGAATGTGGTGAGGATGGGTGGAGGGAGACTTGCTCTTTTCAGCCGGCGGAGAAAGTGTAGGCGCTGTTGTGCCTTTTTGGAGAGTGACATGGTGTTGGTGGTCCAGGTGAGATCCTCTGTGATGTGCACCCCCAGGAATTTAGTGCTGCTGACTCTCTCCACAGTCGAGCTGTCGATGGTCAGTGGGGGGTGGTCAACGGAGTTTCTCCTGAAGTCCATCACAACCTCCTTTGTCTTCTCCACATTGAGGGACAGATTGTTTGTGCCACACCATTCAGCCAGCTGTGCCACTTCCTCTCTGTAGTGCGTTTCATCGTTGTTGCTGATGAGACCTACCACTGTTGTGTCATCAGCAAACTTGATGATGTGGTTGGAGCTGAACTTGGCAGTGCAGTCGTGGGTCAGCAATGTGAAGAGCAGCGGGCTGAGCACACAGCCTTGTGGGGCACCTGTGCTCAGTGTTGTAGTGCTCGAGGTGTTGTTGCCGACACGGACTGACTGAGGTCTTCCAGTTAGAAAGTCCAGGATCCAGTTACAGAGGGAATTGTTAAGGCCCAGCAGGTTTAGCTTATTTATGAGCTGTTGTGGGATTATTGTGTTGAATGCCGAGCTGAAGTCAATGAACAGCATTCTAACATAGGAGTCTTTATTTTCTAGGTGGGTAAGAGCCAGGTGGAGGGTGGAGGAAATTGCATCGTCCGTAGAGCGGTTTGGACGGTATGCAAACTGGAGCGGGTCGAGTGTGTTGGGGAGGCTGGTTTTGATGTTATGCATGACTAGCCTCTCAAAGCACTTCATCGTGATTGGAGTCAGTGCTATGGGACGGTAGTCATTGAGACAGGACACAGGTGATTTCTTTGGTACCGGTATGATTGTTGTGGATTTGAAACACGTGGGGACGACTGCCTGACTCAGCGAGGTGTTGAAGATATCTGTTAGGACATCTGTCAGCTGTGCAGCACAGTCTCTCAGAACACGGCCAGGTATGTTGTCAGGACCCGCAGCCTTGCGTGGGTTAATCCTAGATAGGGTCTTCCTTACGTCGGCTGGAGACAGACAGAGCGCCCGGTCGTTGGGAGGTGTGGGCAGTTTTTGTGCAGGTGTGTCATTCTGCATTTCAAACCGTGAATAAAAGTGGTTGAGTGCATCGGGGAGGGATGTGTCCTCATCACAGGCCTGTGGCGGGGGCTTGTAGTCTGTGATGGTCTGAATGGCTTGCCACAGGCTCCGTGTGTCTCTGCTGTCTGTGAAGTGGTTGTTGATTTTTTGGGCATATGACCGTTTTGCTTTTTTGATGCCACAGGACAGATTGGCTCTTGCTGTTTTGAGGGCTGCTTTATCTCCTGATCTGAATGCTTCATCTCTGGTCTTTAGCAGCCCACGAACCTCTGCTGTCATCCATGGCTTCTGGTTTGCACGTGTGGTGATGGTCTTGGTGACTGTCACATCATCAGTGCACTTTTTGATGTAAGCAGTCACAGTTTCAGTGTACTCATTCAGGTCTGTGTGGTTGTTGTAGGTGGCTGCCTCTTTAAACATATTCCAGTCTGTGTCCTGGAAGCAGTCCTGCAGTGCTGAGGTGGCATTGTCTGGCCATACTGTGATCTGCTTTTCAACCGGTTTGGTGAGTTTGAGAAGTGGTCTATATGCTGGGATTAGCATAACAGTGATGTGGTCGGAGTACCCGAGGTGGGGGCGGGGTTCAGCCTTGTAAGAGTTCTTAACTGTTGTGTAAACAAAGTCCAGTGTGTTGTTTTCCCTTGTTGCAAAGTTCACATGTTGGTAGAACTGTGGCAAAACTGTCTTTAAGTTTGCGTGGTTGAAGTCACCGGCTATGATGAAAAAGGCGTCGGGGTTTTTTGTTTGTTGTTCACTGATGGCGCTATACAGTTCACGAAGCGCGTCCTTAGCGTTTGCACACGGGGGGATGTAAACCGCAACGATAACAATGGCCGTGAACTCCCGCGGCAGATAGAACGGTCGACACTTCTCTGGCACCAGGCTTTACAGCTTCTGCGCATGCGCTGATTTGTGACTACGTGTTTTGAGTTTGAGCTCTGTCAAGTTGATTCTTTATCGTCTATTTTTTTATCTTAAAACTATTTTATACACTATCTTTTTCGTTTTTATAACGTGTGAATATATCCACAATAGCATTCTAAAACAAAAACAATCGGAGCGCCTTGTTATCACTAGTTTTATTTTGATTTCTCGTGTTTGCTATTAGCTTATAGCCCGTTAGCATAGGCAGCGTGCCTGCCGCTAATCTAGCTTACACTGCTAATACTCTATTCACACACATTGCCTTTGTCTCACTCTTATTTGCTTAAATGGCGGATTTGTCCTTCACAGATGTCCTTCACTCCGGCGCCGGGACGCCACGGACCCTGGGTGCAACAACAGCAGCGGAAGACGCGAGCCAGGCCCTGGGGGACAACCTCGCCGCCTCCGGTCTTCGAGATCTCCACCCGGAACCGCTTCGCTCCCCTCCGCGAGACGGAACGCGACGCTGTGATCGTCGGAAGCTCCATCGTCCGGCACGTCCGTGCTACGCTAGCTGAAGGTAAAGTGCACACACACTGTTTACCCGGTGCTCGTGTTCTCGATGTTTCTGCGCAGATACCCGCGATCCTGAAGGGCGATGAGAGCATCGGGGCTGTCGTGCTGCACGTGGGGACTAACGACATCAAGCTGCGGCAGACGGAGACACTGAAGAGGGACTACAGGAGCCTGATCGAGACGGTACGCAGCACATCGCCCGCGGCGAAGATCATCGTGTCAGGTCCACTTCCGACGTATCGACGAGGACACGAAAGGTTCAGTAGACTGTTTGCTTTAAACGAATGGTTATTGTCATGGTGTAAAGAACAGAAACTGCTCTTTGTAAATAATTGGAATCTTTTCTGGGAGCGTCCTAGGCTTTTCCGTGCTGATGGCCTGCACCCCAGCAGAGTCGGAGCGGAACTCCTGTCGGACAACATCTCCAGGACGCTACGCTCCATCTGACTAGTAAGCCAATTCTCAAATGACTTTTGTTCTACCCACCTAAATGATAGAAGTACCCGCGTTGTCCAATCTATACAGACTGTGTCTGTCCCCCGAATAGCGAGGTCAAAATATAAATTTAATGCAGGATCTAGAAAAAATCTGATCGTGATTAAACCAGAAAAACACAAAATAAATGAACAAAAACAATTTTTGAAGCTTGGGCTCCTAAATATTAGATCACTTGCACCCAAAGCAGTTATTGTAAATGAAATGATCACAGATAATAATTTTGATGTACTCTGCCTGACTGAAACCTGGCTGAAACCAAATGAATATTTTGGTCTAAATGAGTCTACTCCACCGAGCTACTGTTATAAACATGAGCCCCGTCAGACTGGCCGTGGCGGCGGTGTGGCAACAATATATAGTGATATTCTCAATGTTACTCAGAAAACAGGATACAGGAGGTTTAAGTCATTCGAAATACTTCTGCTTAATGTTACACTGTTAGATATGCAAAATAAATCTCTCTTATCTCTTGCTCTGGCTACTGTGTATAGACCGCCAGGGCCATATACAGATTTCCTAAAAGAATTTGCAGATTTCCTCTCAGATCTATTGGTTAATGTTGATAAACTGCTAATTGTCGGAGATTTTAACATTCACGTTGATAATACAAATGATGTGCTAGGACTTGCGTTTACTGACCTAATAAACTCTTTTGGAGTCAAGCAAAACGTCACCGGGCCCACTCATCGTTTTAATCATACGCTAGATTTAATTATATCGCATGGACTTGATCTTACCGATATAGATATCATACCTCAAAGTGATGATGTTACTGATCATTTCCTTGTATCGTGCATGCTGCGTATTACTGATATTAATTATATGGCTCCGCGTTATCGTCTGGGCAGAACTATTGTTCCAGCCACCAAAGACAGATTCACAAATAACCTGCCTAATTTATCTCAACTGCTCTGTGTACCCATAAATACACATGAACTAGACGAAATAACTAGCAACATGGGCACTATCTTCTCTAATACATTAGAAGCTGTTGCCCCCCTCAAATTGAAAAAGATTAGAGAAAAATGTACTGCACCATGGTACAACAGTTATACCCATTCTCTCAAGAAAGAAACTCGTATTCTTGAGCGCAAATGGAGAAAAACTAACTTGGAAGTTTTTAGAATTGCGTGGAAAAACAGTATGTCCAGCTATAGACAGGCTCTAAAAGCTGCCAGGGTAGAGCATATCCGCAAACTCATAGATAATAACCAAAACAATCCAAGGTTCTTATTTAGCACAGTGGCTAGACTAACAAATAAACAGACACCGCCCGATCTAAATATTCCCTCACAATTTAATAGTAATGATTTTATGAATTTCTTTACTGATAAAATAGATAACATCAGAAATACAATAACAAATGTAGATTCTACTGCGTCTAGTATTTCAGCTTCATTCATCGCACCTAAAGAAAAACTGCAGTGCTTTACAACTATAGGACAGGAAGAGCTAAACAAACTTATCAGTACATCTAAACCAACAACGTGTTTATTAGATCCTGTACCCACTAAACTACTGAAAGAGTTGTTACCCGTAGCAGAAGAACCGCTTCTCAATATTATTAACTCATCGTTAGCCTTAGGTCACGTCCCAAAACCATTCAAGCTGGCGGTTATTAAGCCTCTTATTAAGAAACCACAACTAGATTCTAATGAACTGGCAAATTACAGACCCATTTCAAATCTTCCGTTTATGTCAAAAATTTTAGAAAAAGTTGTGTCTGCTCAATTGTGCTCCTTCTTGCAAAAAAATGATCTCTATGAGGAATTTCAGTCAGGTTTCAGGCCTCACCATAGCACAGAAACTGCACTTGTTAAAATTACAAATGACTTGCTTCTTGCTTCAGATCAAGGCTGCATCTCATTGCTAGTATTACTTGATCTTAGTGCTGCGTTTGACACTATAGACCATGATATACTCATAGATCGACTACAAAACCATATTGGTATTCAAGGGCAGGCTTTAAGATGGTTTAAATCATACCTGTCCGATCGCTACCACTTTGTTCATTTAAATGGAGAGTCATCACAATTATCACCAGTAAAGTATGGAGTACCACAAGGATCAGTCCTAGGTCCTCTTCTATTTTCAATATACATGTTGCCTCTTGGTAATATTATTAGAAAATACGGGATTAGTTTTCATTGCTATGCTGATGATACTCAACTATATATCTCAACAAAACCAGGTGAAACTTCTAAACTATCTAAGATAATAGATTGTGTAAAAAATTTAAAAGATTGGATGACCAATAATTTCCTCCTATTAAATTCAGATAAGACAGAGATATTACTTATTGGACCAAAAAACAATACACAGAATCTCTTGGATTACAATTTACAACTTGACGGATGCACTGTCACATCCTCTAAAGTCAAAAATCTGGGTGTTATATTAGACAGCAACTTGTCCTTTAAAAATCATATTTCCCATGTTACAAAAACAGCATTCTTCCATCTTAGAAACATTGCCAAGCTTCGAAACATGCTACCTGTTTCTGATGCAGAAAAGCTAGTTCATGCATTCATGAGCTCTAGACTGGACTATTGTAATGCACTGCTAGCTGGTTGTCCTGCATCTTCAATAAACAAGCTACAGATAGTCCAAAATGCAGCGGCTAGAGTTCTTACAAGGTCAAGAAAATATGATCATATTACCCCAATTTTACAGTCTCTGCACTGGCTACCTATTCAGTTCCGTATCATTTACAAAATATTATTACTTGCCTATAAGGCCCTAAATGGTTTAGCTCCTGCGTACCTAACTTGTCTTCTACCACGCTACAATCCAACCCGCTCCTTAAGGTCGCAAAACTCTGGACTTTTGGTAGTACCTAGGATAGCAAAGTCCACTAAAGGAGGTAGAGCTTTTTCACATTTGGCTCCCAAACTCTGGAATAGCCTTCCTGATAACGTTCGGGGTTCAGACACACTCTCTATGTTTAAATCTAGATTAAAGACACATCTCTTTAGCCAAGCATTCACATAATGCATTTTATAATCTTGTACTGTAGTATATCTGATCAAATGTACATTATTATTATTCTTTAGCTTGGGATGGAACAGCAGCTACGCTAATTATGTTTCTATTTGTCTCTGTTTCTGCCACGGGATTAACATCCCGTGGTAATTAGGAATGACAGAAGCTTCAGTCTGGATCCAACCCCTAAATGATCTGAGATGACCGAACACCTGAGAAAAGATAATGCCAACCCCTAAGAGGATGCCAACGCTCAGACAACATACAGAATTACCAAATGACCACTGGAACTAGTTGAGACTTACAATCTGACTTTGCTGCAGTTAAATTGAACTGCTGGTTTGTTGGCCAGAGGCCAATGTTTGATATTGATATTGTGATATGTTTGATATTGATATTGTGATATGTTTGATATTGTGCAGTTGCTTTGACACAATTTACATTGTTAAAAGCGCTATATAAATAAAGGTGACTTGACTTGACTTGACACTTCACAACCATAAACTCCACCAGCGATGAACAGTGTTTTGATAATACCGCAGCATTGTTACACCAGTCTTTGTTGATATAAACACACAAGCCACCTCCGCGTGTCTTACCAGACAGTGATGAATCTCTGTCCGCTCGGAAGTGGGATAGCCCGTGCAGTTGAATGGCGGAGTCCGGGATGTTGTCGTTTAGCCATGTTTCGGTGAAAACAAACACGCAACAGTCCCTTGCCTCATGCTGTGTAGATCGACCGATTTGAATTAAGTCCAGTTTGTTTTCCAGAGAGCGGACGTTTGAGAGCATGAGTGTTGGAAGAGCCGGTCTTGAGGGGTTAGCTCTTAGCCTAGCCCGTATACCTCCGCGCTTACCGCGCTTCCGTCCTCTCTCACACCGCTTGCGACGCTGCCTTGTGCGGGTAGCGTCAGTAGGCGAGGCCGCGGTCTCGAGGTCCGGCTCCAGCAGTAAACAAAGGCCTCGTAGCTTCTCAGTAGCCGCCGGCGAGAGTTGGTGTACGTAAGCGTTGCTGATATCCAAAAGACTTTGGCGATCATAGATGAATTCTGGGGTGATTTCCTTAAGAGTTAGCGGTAAACTGACACTATTTGGAGACGAACAGACGACATTAAACGACATAAAAGCACCGTCTTTGGGACCCGGAGCAGCCGCAGCGATCGATCGCGCCGCCATCTTCCTTCCAAACCTGTATGATATTCTTTCTTCCACTGAATACAAAAAAAAAATCAAACATTGGTAATAAAACTTTTGCTGGTAGCCATTGATTTCCATGATATGAAAAAAAAAATTACTATGGAAGTCAATGGCTACCAGCAGCTATTTCGTTACCAACATTCTTCAAAATATCTTCTTTTATGCTCAACAGAAAAAAGAAACTCATACAGGTTTGAAACAACATGAGGCTGAGTAAATGATGACAGAATTTTAACTTTTGGCTGAACTATCCCTTTAAAGTGACAAAAAGGAGAGTAAAGAAATTCATAATGTTTACAGTAAAACAAATTATAAGTTTTACAACTTTTTAACTTCCTCCAGTTAAAAAGTCCTTCCAACAAGAATGTCAAATTTGGACTCATCTGATTATAGAACACTTTTCCACTTTGAAACAGTCCATTTTAAATGGACTGTTTCCACAGGACACAATGGCGCTTCTGAAACATGTTCACATATGGCTTCCTTTTTGCATGATAGAGCTTTAGATGGCACGGCGGATTGTGTTTACCGACAGTGGTTTCTGGAAGTATTCCTGGGCCCATTTAGTAATGTCAATGACAGATTAATGCCGATGAAAGATGCAGTGTCCTCTGAGGACCCGAAGACAATGGTCTTCAAAGGTCTTCGGCCTTGTCCCTTAGGCACAGAGATTTCTCCAGTTTCTCTGAAACTTTTGATGATGTTATGCACTGTTGATGGTGGAATTTGCAAAGCCTTTGCAATATGACGTTGAGGAACGTTGTTTTTAAAGTATTCCACAATCTTTTGACGCACTCTTTCACAGATAGAGAGCCTCTGCCCATCTTTACTTCTGAGAGACTCTGCCTCTCAGAGACATCCCTTCTATAACTAATCATGTTACAGCCCTGATGTCAATTAACTTAATTAGTTGCTAGACGTTCTCCCAGCTGAATCTTTTCAAAAATTCTTGTTTTTTCAGCCCTTTGTTGCCCCCATGCCAGCTTTTTTGAGACCTGTAGCAGGCGTCAAATTTGAAATGAGCTCATTTAGTGGATAAAAGTGTAAAATTTAAACATTTGTTATATTATTTATGTTTTATTGTGAATAAAATATTGGCTCATGTGATTTGAAAGTCTTTTAGTTTTCATTTTATTCCAATTTAAATAACGACCCAAGATTTCCAGAATTCGGGTTGTAGATGATATGAGTAAAGCACTATTATCTTACAGGGTCTATATACAGTATATACATAAATACAGCTTTAATTTCTTTCCACATTTAAACAGCTGAAATGAGAGTGTGTAATTACACGTAGAGCCCATCATGGATCTCCCAGTGTAAAGTTAAGGAGCAAAAGAAATGGGGTGCAAACAAAATACCATCTCTTTCCTGGAGATAAAAATACTCTCCTTATCAAACCCAAGCGACAGGCTGTAAAGGGCTGTTTGGAAAGGCAGCAAGGGGAACTTATTATGCAGTTGCTTTTATACGCATATGCATACTAGAGATACACAATAACAAACCTCAAAGGACCCGCCACTATTTAGGTGAGGTTCTAAAATAGCTGGTCGCCATACCAACGACACTGTGACAGCGAGATGTGGTTTGTGATTTCTCCTGTGAAAGTCTCAAAGTTGGTGTGATTCTGGGACACATGACAAATCTAAAATATCACCTATTACACACGCATCTATCATGATCTAGAGCAAACCAATAGCTTGTTTGGCGATGCATGCTTCTAAAAGACAATCAATAGAAGTGCAGGTTATGCATTCTGATCAAACAAAGGAAGATACGGGCTTGACAAACGAACGAGACAAACGATCATTCAAAGTCTTCAGTTCCTCCGGCTTTCATTTAAGCAGCCAGGAAAATGCAGAGCAGAAATGAAGGAGGCTCGTACGGATATTACCACAGCCTCATGAAACCCAAATCAGACGGCTAATTTCAGATAAAGGTCTTGACTTATTTCCATCACTGAAATCTTGCACAGCATGCCTGGACTGTTTTGGTTCAGTTCATTATTGAGAAATATGTTTTAGAAATGGCTGCTACTGCTACTACTGCTTTATGATGGGCTGGGATTTTTCAAGAAACAAGACATTAATGTCTGATATCATAAGGAAGCATGTTCAGAAACTGTTTGGTATAGAAATTGTGCATATGGCACTGTAAACACAAATATTTCATACATAATGAAATATTTTTCATTATGTATGAAATAATGCATTTAATTGCCTTTAAAGAGGCAATCAGTCCCTGTTGACTCTTTCTGTAACTGACATAAAAAAAGGATTTGAAAATGCATGTGCATTAATGCACTTACAATGGAAGTCTAGCAGCCAGCCAACCCAAAAATTTTAAACGCATTTTGAAGAAATCTGTATTTTCGATAAAGCACTTACATTAATTCCGCTGTAAAAAAATAAAAGAATAAATAAATAATACTTGGGAGTAGGATGCAATATATCAAAAATATCAATATCATGATAAGGCTTGATAAGTGCGACCATCGAATAACTTTTAGGATGTTAAAGGATTTCCTGCAGCACATATTTATTTGTAAACCAGGTGAACCATGGCTATTATAGTTAACATGGTGCAGCATTTCTTATTTTTATTTAGTTTAGCTTGATGTACTAAAATAACTACAACAAAAATGACATAAACAATGAAAGACATTTAAGAACTATATAATAAAAATGTAAAAAAAAAAAAAAACCTTGATGATTTACAATTTGAAAATTATGAAAGACATACATTTTAGTACTGTGTAGCCTACAGTTATAAAGTAATTTAAAAACCTAATTTTCAAAATTACTATATACTGTATATGGCTTGCATTAAAAAAAAAGTCTTCAGAGAAAAATGTTTCAGCTTTTAAATTTGTTTTTCTATTCAGATGCAGTTCCTGACAAAATCATCCCAATCATTCCAGAAGGACTCATTTCTTCCATCTAGTGAAAATTAATTTTCAATCTGTCAATAAATGTTGCATATTTGTCAGCAAATATATCAATATTGTGCAGTCCAACTATGTATTAGGTGATAATGCATTACGGCCATAATTCCTGCGAGTGGAGTTGTGAAAGTAACTAGAGGTTAACTGAATTTGCATGGTCACAACATGAGCCGGCTTAAAAAAAATGGCACAGACCAGATTTTTTAAACATATTATGTTTAAGTGATATGGTCATATTTCAAACCAGTGTAATATTTGCATATATTCCATGTAAAACTGAGGGTCGAAGAGTCTCAATTTGTTTCTGTGGTAATCACCAGCAAGTCACAGATGGCATTAGTCCAAAGATCCTCTTTCTCACATTTAAATAAAATATAAATCTGGTCCTGTGGTACATTTACATAGTTTGGGATTTTGGGGAATAACTAAACACAAAGCTGAATACAAAGTGATTTTAGGGCAAAAGCCTGTATTTTCAATGAGGTTTTTTTCATAGAGCAGAGAAAAGGTGTAAAGGGAATTCACTCATTTCTGAGACCAGCAGGAAATGAGGAATTGTATTCAACAAAAAGAAGATAGGCACTCACAACTCACTGCAGCAATAATTCAGCTCGCTTTGTATCTAATTTGATTTTCCAATGAGAAACAAAAAGCCAAAACTCTTATCCCACCGCAGTGCACTAATTTGAGCTTGGTGTGTGCAATAGGTTGGAGCTTGAATTAAGAAAACTTCAGGTCAAGAGATGTTAATTGCTCTCATTTAACTGCATCCTATTACTTAGCCTGCACAACTGTCTTTGAATTTCAATTACTGTCGTTTTGTATTTGTGCCTAATTTCAGGTCATCATTAGCCACATAATGGCTACAAAACTATCTTGATTATGTTAGACAACATCTGGTTCATAAATAAAGTTCTGCTGCTTAAAGTTCTTGTGATATTTATTTATTTATTAGTTATAGCAGTGAAACATTTTACGACTGATCAATTTTATAAGATGCATCTTGAGACAGTTTTTGTTTTAGTCATGAAATGGCTTTCAAGGTACAGTTTTATTTCCTGTGCTGTTGTATTTCCTGTTGAAACAGGAAGTTAGGGCCAGACATCACGCCTACGGAACCTTGGCTAAACGTCTGATGCATATGGCACACTTAGCTGGAAACACTTCAGGACTTTCAAAGTCGTCATCGGAATGGCTGAATTATACAGGATTATCTGCTGTATCTGCATATAAATGGCTTTAAATCTAACAGACGTGAATAAAACTTGATTTTTGATTTCATGGTGAAACTGCAGAAACATTGGTTATGTTAGAAACAAAGTAGCAACTACATAAAGTCAAAACCCCCATTTCTCCCTACAACTTCTTTTTATTTATAAGTTTACCAATGGTACTCAGTCACTTACACTATTTTTAAAAGTTTGGGGAGATTTTTAAGACTCTTATGTTCACCAAGGCTGCATTTATGTGTTGAAAAATACAGTAATATTGTATGATTTAAAATAACTGTTTTCTATTGCATGCTGATCTGCTGCTCAAGAAACATTTCTGATTATTATCAGTGCTGAAAACAGTTGTACTGCTTCATATTTTTTGCAGTTAAACCTTTTTTTTCTTCAGTTCAAAATAACAGCATTTATTTTGAAATATACAGACCCTAAACTTTTAAACAGTAGTGTTTCAAATTTCCTTAAATTATCCTGCCTCCTAAACAGTCTCTTAATTTGCTGAACAGCGAACAAATCATTTACATTGCCTTTCAAGAATATAGTGGAGGGACTATAAGTCTGGGGTCTGGCTCTCAGATAATAGCATTTCATGTGAAGATGAGAGAAAGCACTTTGGTTCTTAATCTAACTATCTATTTATGTCTCAATCTCACTTCACCACAGGAGGCTTTGATCTTTCTCGCATTAGAATGCATCATGTACATCAACACACTTTTGGCTTCTCTATGGCGGAGATACTTCTTTCACACAAGCCTCTTGTAGCTACCCCACTTGAATGATGGTCAAATTACTCCTTAAACTGATGTTTCCATTAGCGTTTTATTCGTGACACTCATGTAGACACCGTAAGAGCTACAGCAAAAACAAACAATAAAAACAAACAAACACTGTCACTCCAACACATTAACCAACATCACAATAAAACGATACAATTACAAAAAAAAGATCAAACTTAGTTTACCTTATAACCCTCAAATGGGATGCACAACACTTCATGGAGGGAAGAAAACCGTCATACATTAAGCTGCGTCTTTCAAGAAAGTGTGCGCACATACACATAGCGGAAACAGAACGCGCTTTATACACATGTTGGTGCTCGTTAAGGCAGTATCATAATAAAAGTCCTTCAAAATAACTATACACATAAATCGGTACAAACCTTATAAACATCAAAAAAAAATTAGTAATCATTTACACTCCCACCAAATCATGAGTTATAATAAACAAATGATTTCAAAATTACAAATGACACTTCCAAAAGGAAAATACAAAAAGGAAAAAAAAAAAAAACTTTAACAAGTCTCCAACAATAAAACCAATTTTTGGACAGGTCGTTCAATTACAGAAAGCTTCCCTAAACGTTCTCCCTTCTTTCCAAGATTTTTGTCACCAAGATGAACCCTAACTCTCCTCACAAGTCCATCCGAATCTATGGTCGTTTCTACAATCCTACCTAACAACCATTTGTGTCTAGGTAGATCATTGTCCTTGACAATCACTAGGTCCCCTATGAGTAGACTACAAATAGAAGAATTACAAAGTCTTCCTCCCACCTTAAGCACACCATCACTATCGAGAAATGGATCAAGATTGTACAATTCATTGTGAGATGACAATTGGATACCTTTACTTACTGCTTTCAAGTCAGTTTCAAACACATGTCTTTGCAGAAGTTTGATTATGTGGAACTCAGCCTTTTCTCTTTCCTCAACTGTAGAAAGTCTGTTTGACTTATCCTTGCGAATCCGTCGTTGAATACGTGCAATTGCTCCTATTACCCGAGACCAAGACGAGAACTTTGACAGGCGATTTACAATAGTTTCCTGTTTCACTGCCTTTGTGTTAAGCGTTTGAGAACATCTGACTTCGGAATCACCTAATTGTAATTCTGTAATCTCGTTGGCAGGAAGAACCATCTCCTTACTCCATAAGAACCTCGGCCCTGTGAACCAGTCAGATGAAATCATTTCATCAACAGTGAGACCTCTTGAGACATAATCTGCAGGATTGTCCCTTGTTGGAACATACCGCCATTGCTGCGGAACTGTACTTAAATGAATCCTTTGTACTCTGTTAGCGACAAACGTATGAAATCGTCTGGCCTCATTATTGATATATCCCAGAACAACCTTGGAGTCAGTCCAGAAAAACTCTGTGATGTCAGTATACCGAAGTTCTTGCTTAAGGATTTTACTGACATTCACTGAAACGACTGCAGCAGTCAACTCCAACCTTGGAATAGTTGTAATCTTTAAAGGAGATACACGAGACTTCCCCATAACAAGAACAACATGGACATCTTTACTTTCATTCTTCAATCTCAGATATGAGCACTGTCCATAGCCACTAGTACTAGCATCTGAAAAATGATGCAGCTCTACTTCTGTTACCTTTCCAAACCCAGAAGGAGCATATGTGCGGGGAATATTCACCTTCTTCAAGTTGCCCAAGTCTCTTCTCCAGCACTCCCAACTTGGCTGCAACTCATTTCTCAGTGTGTCATCCCAACCTGTACCATGTCTGCAGACTTCCTGAAGTATTTTCTTTCCATGAAGAATGAATGGAGCTAAGAACCCTAATGGGTCATACAATGATGCAATCGTAGATAAGATTCCACGTCGAGTTGCTGGCTGTTCCTTGAGAGAAATATCAAACTTGAAACAATCACGTTCCATGTTCCACTGAATCCCCAATGTTCGCTCTGTCAAGGAATCAAATGAGAAATCAGGTTCCTTTACATTGATTGCTCGTTCTGAGGGAGGAATACTTTCCAGCACAGCATTATAGTTGGACACAAATTTGTGAAGTCTAAGGCCACCAATGGCACAAAGGTCTCGAGCTTCTTGAGCAAGTTGAATTGCATCCTCTATTGTTTGTACACTTGTAACACCATCTACATAGAAATCATTCATTATAAACTGAAATCCCAAAGGGTACTGATCCTTGTTACCTTCAGCCAAGTGTTTTAATCCATAGTTCACACATCCTGGAGATGAGGACGCTCCAAAGAGATGAACTGTCATTCTGTACTCTTGAGGTTGTTCTTTTAAGTCTCCATTTCTCCACCACAAGAAACGCAGAAAGTCTCTGTCTGCTTCAGGCACATGGAACTGATGAAACATTTTCTCAATATCACATATTAAAGCAACAGGGTGTTGACGAAATCTGAGAAGAACACCGGTCAAATTGTTCATCAAGTCAGGTCCTTGTAGAAGATGGTCATTTAAACTTCTTCCACCATACCTCGCAGAACAATCAAAAACAACTCTCAGCTTGTCCGGTTTCTTCGGGTGATAAACACCGTGATGAGGAACATACCATTTTTCACCTTGACTCCCTCCATCTTTAACTTCCTCTGCCTCTCCTCTGTCAATGACCTCCTCCATAAATTTCATATAATGCTCTTTGTACCTTTGGTCCTTTAACAATTTTCTCTTTAGATGGTTAAGTCTCACAAGAGCAAGTTGTCTGTTATCTGGCAAATTAGGTCTGTCTTTAAAGGGTAGAGGCATTTCATAGTGTCCAGAGCTATTTCTCTTTATACCACCACTTAATTTGTTCAAAAAGGCAATGTCATCTTGAGAAAGAACTTTGTCCTCATCATTAGCATCTTTAAAATCAGATTCTAAAATGCGTATGGCATCTGCTGGAGTCAATGAAGGAATTTCTTTAACAGAAAGTCTATGACAGAGACTAGTGATACCTGAAGAGTCAAGCCTGGGTAATGAAGGTCCAACAATGCTCCATCCCAAATCAGTTTTGACAGCATAAGGTTCATCATCCTCTCCTAAAATCGTTTGTCTTGGTGCCAGCGCTCTAGCACAATTATAGCCAATCAAAAGACCAGCTTCACAGTCCTTCAAAGAGGGTATCTCCTCTGCAATTGCAGAAAGATGATTCCAAAGTTTGGCTGTTTCACACGTAGGTATATGTGCAAGGTTGACTGGAATACAATCTTTAGTATAAACAGGGGGGAGTTCAATATAAGTGGCAGAACTATAACCCCTTACACGAAGTCCTGAAATCCTTTCACTCTTCACTATGGTATCCTTTCCAGTCATAGTGGTCAGTTTTAACTTGACAGGAAATTTATCTGCCTGCAAGACATTGCTCACTTCTTGGTCAATAAAGGTTGTATCACTCTGTGAATCGAGCAAGGCATAAACAAGTTTTTCCATACTCGTATTGTTACTTGATGATAACCATACTGGCACAACCATCGATGTATAAGATGATCCCTTTCCGGCCACACTCAGAGACAGAACAGCTGTTGACTCATCTTCTAACCTTGAAGCAGATGCCGTTAATGGAACTAGCCTTTCTCTTTTGGTGAAGTTATCGTCGTGAAGGCAAGTGGGATGTTTCCCTTTACACGAGTTACAGGAATGACGATAACGACAATCTCTTACACTATGGCCAGTTTTCAAACATCCATAACAAAGATTATTTTCCTTTACATATGCCCGTCGTTCTACTAGTGTCTTGGTCATTAGTTTGGAACAATCATAGAGCTGATGGTTAGGATCTTGACAAAACACACAGGGAGGTTTGACATTTTTCTTGATGATCTTTGGTCTGTTAAATCCCAAGTCAGTCTGAGTATTAAGGACATTAACCTTATTTCCTTTGGACTCTCTGAAAGTTTGTTTATTAACAGATGTTAAACTGAGAGCGTAAGATGACGTGACTGGATTACAACCAATCTCTGCTTCTAACGAAACAAATGCTGCAAAGGTCTTAAAGTCAGGAAAATCTTTATTATCTCTCAAGGTTTGTGTAACTTGTCGATTCCAACGTGAAGCAGCCCATTCAGGTAGTTTTTGAACTAACTTTTGATTTTCGTCACAATCATTTAAGATTTGTAAACCTGCAACATGAGGTATGGCGTCTTGACAGGCGTTAAGAAAATCCGAAAATTCTCTAAGTCCAATAGCATCCTTTGATTGAATTTTCGGCCAATTTGCAAGTTTCTGGCGAAAGGCACGTTGAATCACAAATGATTGACCATACCTTTGATCCAATTTACTCCAGGCATCCTTATAAGCTTTGTCATCACTCCTGTAGAAGGTACCATCCAAGGTTTTGCGTGCCGATCCACCCACATACCTTTTTAGATAATAAAGTTTGTCAGCAGCAGATATACTCTTTCGATCAATCAATGACATGAAGGAAGCCTTCCACTCAACATACTGAATGGGATCACCATTAAACACAAAGGGCTCTGGAGCTGGCAATCTGTTCAAATTTATGCTGTCTTGTAGGGCTTGAACAAGAAAAGGCAGTTCATTTTGAGATGGTGATATATCATTAACAGGTTGGCTAGAAAGGCTTGGAGGCAGGCAATGTTGTTCTCTGATAACCCGGTTTGTTGAAGGATCATCAACTTCCTGTGCTGCTATCCGATTGTAGGCCTCGAACCTTGCCTGTGCTACTTTTAAATCCTTTTCCGCCTGTAACTGCTCTAATTCACGTTTCTGAGCATCAAGGTCTCTTTCTTGTTTTTCTTGCAACTCGTGAATTTTCTCCTTCCGTTTATTTTCCTCCATTAGCATTTTGTACTCCACTTCCTTTGCCGCCAATTCTGCAGCTGCTTCAGCATGTTTTGATGCTACACATGACGATGCAGAACGATGACTTGATCGGGCACTAGACTTATGGCTAATTTGAGAAACAGTAGAGCCATAGATAGAACGAGCGTGGCTAGATTTAAGCAAATCCTTCAAGCGATGTTTTACTTGTTCTTCATCAAATTCATCAATGCCTGATATTCTTTCATAAGCAACTTTTATTATTTCTGTTGTCACGGCCTCACAAGCATCAATACGACGTCTCAGTTCAGTAGATGGTGTGACATAATTTCTAACTTCAACATAGATACGCATAACTTTCTCCCTTTCCTCTTCCAGGGTGTCAATTAGAGTTGCTAGCTGGCTCTCAGTAATATCAGACTTGAGTTGATTTCTAGCCTCACGTGCAGACATTTTCCATTGTTCGTACATGGAAATAAGCTTTTTTTCTCTCTTCTGAATTTCATCCTTTTGAAATGCAAGCATTTTTTCTGTAGGATTTCGTGGACGAACAGAACGTCGAGGACCTTGAGGATCTGCTAAATCTTGTTGAAGTTTACTTTTAAGTTCACTCAAAGTTTGTTCTTTAGTCTCAATTGTCTCTATTATCTGTTGTCTCTTTAAACTCTCTGTTGATGTTTGATATTCATGATTAAGGGTTTCAATATCATGTTGGAGACTATTAATCAGCCCTTCACATTCAACAATATCAACACAATTATTTGACTCAATCATTTTAAAATTACCAAATTAACACACAATAATATAAGATGTCCAGCGCAGTTAAAAAGTCATTTAAATTACAAAACAGTAATCATGTAGCCTCAAACATTAATATCAAGTATTTTAAATAACCCTTTTTAAAGACAAATATTTCCTTTAAAACTCGTATAAATATCCCTTCTTCAAACACAAAGGATTTGGTCTTTCAAAATACTTTAAACATTTCAACCCTTGTATTAAACTTGAAGAAAATGTCTATCGTTGGTTAAATGTTTCACCTTAATATCCTTTTACTGCTGTAGAAGTGCGTAGAGGGATAAATGTCACCTGAAGAAGAACACAGTCTTTCGCAATCCGTAGTGTATCGTTTAATCCTTGATTTCAGCCGTAGTTATCCGTAAACGAACCACATTTGACCATCGGAAATTGACCTGCCGCCCGTGAATATCCACTTCTTAAAGACCCGTCAGCATGGACACCAATCATTAACGCAGCAGAGTCAAACGACGAATGGCCAAGCTCTTACTGTAGCTACCCCACTTGAATGATGGTCAAATTACTCCTTAAACTGATGTTTCCATTAGCGTTTTATTCGTGACACTCATGTAGACACCGTAAGAGCTACAGCAAAAACAAACAATAAAAACAAACAAACACTGTCACTCCAACACATTAACCAACATCACAATAAAACGATACAATTACAAAAAAAAGATCAAACTTAGTTTACCTTATAACCCTCAAATGGGATGCACAACACTTCATGGAGGGAAGAAAACCGTCATACATTAAGCTGCGTCTTTCAAGAAAGTGTGCGCACATACACATAGCGGAAACAGAACGCGCTTTATACACATGTTGGTGCTCGTTAAGGCAGTATCATAATAAAAGTCCTTCAAAATAACTATACACATAAATCGGTACAAACCTTATAAACATCAAAAAAAAATTAGTAATCATTTACACCTCTCAAGTGCTAGGTTCTTTCTAAAAAGGTCAATTCACATACATTTTGCTGTTAATCGACACAGTCAATACATTTCGCTGAATCTAACTGGAGCAAGAAAAAATATATATATATACAGTATATATATATACTTATGGATACATATGGTATATTTACATGTAGAAAAGGATAGAATAAAAATCAAGTGGCTTTATATATTACAGAAAATATTGGAAATGCTCAAGTTTTTTTTCCACCACTACATTTAATGAATCGTTGGTTTGGCTAGTTATGGGCCCATTAACCCTGTCATAGATAACCCATCTGGCTGAAAAAAGCATCTTTCTCAACTGACTGCCATTCAAAAGTAGCTGTTTATTCTGACAAAATAAAACATTTTTTAAGCAACATATAAATCCTGAGTAAATATGCATTGGCTGCACGGCTGCCATTTAGATAAATAGGGAAGCCAGCCGAAAGCTTTCTCATTAAAACAGGTGAAATTCAAATTTTATCTCCAAATACAATCCAGTTTCATGAGGCATGATCCTCTTTGTCTCTGTACTTGTTCAGAGCTGGCTCTTCCTTATTGCTTATTACCTTCTAGCCCGTTATTCATCTGCCATTCAAGCACACACACTCTGTAGCGTTTTTTGCGCTGAATATGATCAGTGTTTTCCTCTGCTTTTTTCTCTCACGTCCCTCTTTCATCATCAAAACCCAACCTGCGACTCATAATTAATGTGAGGTCCAATTTCCTGAAGATTAAAGGCAAAACAATTAAAAGCAGCGGAGAAAGGAGGTGCAAATGGAGGAAGAATTGCAGATAAAAGCTTTTGTTTGCTTGTTAGGAGAACAGTGCTGAGGTGGTTTTGAAATGTATTATGTTGCCCAAAGAGCCATGATTGGCCACAAGAAATGAGAACGAATCAAAGGCCAGAGGAGGAATGAGAGACGGTTTTTGGTTGGAAAAATGTCAGTTTACTTTTGTTACCTCTCCAAAATATGTGCAAATGGTTGATTGGCACTTTTAATGCACATTTTAAGTCTTCACACCTCTGTATTGATCTGATCGGTTTGGTTGACAGGGGTCTGGGTTCATTTGGAACATTAACAAAATTCCAGTGAACCACTCTGAAAACCCCACAACCTTTTGATACACGGAAAAGCAGCACTTTGAAATGACTTTATTGCAGACATATTTGATTGCATTTCTATTCATTTCCTTCCATTTTTTTATTTATTTATTTACTTGTCTGTGTTTATGAAAATTATTTTATACATTTTTATACATATTTATTTTGTGTATTTCATTATTTTATATATATACAGGGTGCGATTTGTGAAAAAAAGCAGATGCTTTTGGAAAAAAAAAATCTTTCTCCATAGGTGGAAAGTAAGCGTAAGACTATAGCCTAAGTAAACTAATGTTAGTGTCATTTGTTAATAACGCACATCATAAACCCATCTTTTTAGGCAAGTATATGGGTGTCCTGTCATGAAATTTTTTTAATACGACGGAAACACAGTCTATTAAAAACATTGAATCATTTGGCCGTTTCTCAATATGCGTTCTTCAGCGATCTTGCGTCCTTGTGTTCTCGTTCTACGTCATCATCAACCGTCAAAGTTCAGTTTGACGGTGCATTCCAAACGGGATATATATATATATATCGCCCTCCGGAGGGCACTTCGGAGTGAAAACAATCATGGCCGCCATATTGAAGGGTCGTTCCAAACCGAAGTGCTCAAAACTGGCCACTTCAAAGGGCCCTTCAGAATGAAGGATTTCAAAGGGTACAACTGATGGTCACTTTGGCCCCCATGATCCTTTGCGCTGATTCTTTCCATGATGACGGCGCCTCCATGTGGGCACAGGAGGATGACGCAGAAGGGCAATTCAAGAAACAGTTGTTTGGCCCTCTACACCCTTCAACCCTTCGAAGCTCTCACTCCGGAGGGTAAACCCTTTGAAGGGATTAGGGCATAGGGGTGAGCCCTTCCGAGTTCGTTCTTCCAAGGAAGCCTTGCAAGACTGGTCTACACGAGAACACAAGTCCGTTCTCTGCGTTCTTGGAATTGAGAAACAGCCATTTGATTCAGAACGGGACTTCAAAGCACGGATCGCGAATCATTTCATTTAGATCGGGACCTCGGAGCGAGATCGCGGGATGTTTTTATCCCCACCAGGGATGAAAATAATTCAGCAGAGGCAGGGATGCATAAATCCCCCCAGGCAAATCGCACCCTATATATATTACATACAATTAATTCCATTTTTTACTTTTATAATTTTATGAATATTTTTATACTGATTACAATATTTGTAGATAAATACATAAACTATGTTTATATGAATATATTCATATTATTACATTTCAGTGTAATAGTGAAACGTATTCATAATTTTAATATATTATAATAATACTTAATATAAATCTATATTTTATATATTTATAAAGCAAAAGTGTAACATTATAATAACAACATCTTCAGGAAACATGTAACGAATTAATGCAACAATAGCATATCATCAACATAATGCACTATATTAATAGCTCATATACCATATAATAACACATTAAGACCAAAAGCCATGGCTACAACAAGTCACAATATTTGATGTGTAATTAACAGCCGGATCACAAATGATGTGGGTCGAGTTACATGCAGAAGTTTAATACTGATGTTTGTACAAATCCCTGATTCAAGCATGAGTAGTTGCAATAGCAATCTTAGAGGTAAAGAGAAAATGTGCATATGTTCATGGAGTGTCTTGACATATGTGTGGTGAGAGCGCTGGGTCCATGATGCTGGGAAATGAACACGGACACCTCAAATACCTTCACTTTTGCTTTCTCTCCATTTAATTACACACTGACATTTACATCGACTGCAACATGTAATAGACCTCATTATTGTGGGACGTTGTCTAGTACTTAAAGTTAGCTTCCTGCCATCTGCAGATGGTGCTCATGCAAAGAGAGTTAAAGTACACTAATTGCAATACTTTCGGGATGTTCAGCAGCCCACTGCTGGGCAGAGCTTGTATCAAATATTCCAAGAATATATCGCTGAAAATTTGTGGCGCTTTCCATGAGTAGGGTATGAAATAGGGCTAGAAACAATTTTAAAAAGTCTGATTTATGTCCTTTTTAAAAAAAGTTTTAGAAAGAGATAAAATGTTGTTTGTCAGCCTCAGGGTCAAACTAAATATTACTAAACTAATAGATCTAATGGGACAGTTCATGTAATGTGTGTTACCATGATGGTGTTTTGTATTTGTGTGCATGACACTGTGCACCTTCTTGTGATGAACGTTAATTCATCATGTGGTTTTCTCTTTACTACCTTTCTCTTTACCACCAAAGATTTGTATTCGAATAAAATTTTTAGCAAGACAGGTGACTTTCTTAGGGTGCTTTCACACCTGGCTCGTTGTTTCGGAACCTGGCGTGTTTTCCCCCTTAGCTCGGTTCGTTTGGGCATATGTGAACGCGGCAATCGCACTCGGATAACCGTACCAAATCAATCGGTCCGAGATCGCATGAATGAGGTGGTCTCGGCTCGGTTGAAAACAAACTCTGGAGCGGTTCGGTTGTAGTGAGAAAGCAATCCGATCCAACGGATCAATGAATCAGGCTATATCACAGTGTATGGGTAATTACATAAGTTACGTGAAAAGCAGGAGACGCCATTCAAAATCAAAGTGCATTGTATTAACAATTTTGGTCTGTTTAGAAACTTTGCCATGTGAAAGCGAACCGCACCAAGAATAAAAAGCAACATTGTAATTATTTTAATCCCTGTTTCGGAAAAAAGCAATCGATCTACAGGTCTGAAAGCACCCTTAGATACTGAAACTCTAAAATTGTTGGCTGGTGCAGTCAAACTTTTATTATTTTGCAATTTTTGGTATAGCGGTTTTTCAAAGAAATTACAAAATAAATTGCAGACTGCTCAAAATAAGTTGTGTGGGGTTATTTTGAAAGGACATCCACTGATGTTTAAGATATTAAAGAAAATTGTTCTAAAGTATTTGTTAGAATATTATGTATTTGTACATAAGTAAAGTAGTAAGTACTGTCATACATAAGTAAGGTTCACTGTCGTTCTACAAGTGTGAGTAATAATGATATATATCCTTGTAGGTTTAAGAGTGAAATAGGGGAAAAAAAATATTTTTTTATATACTAGCTCTGTTGCTTGGAATAAATTACCTGGGTGTTTCCAAGAGATACAAGTTAATAGTATTTTTAGAAGGGAAGTTAAAAAATGGTTGTTTTATCATTTATGTTTTGAAGTTTGTGTGGTGAGTTTCTGAACTTGATGTGGATTGCACTCCATTTATGATTTGTTCGTCCATTTTTTTTTTGAGTATTACCTACTCCAATGAAAGAGGAACTGTTGATTTGAATAAAAGTAACAGAACACCAAATGAATCCCTATGAAAGGAAAGTGCCAAATGATCTCTGAAAATGTGTATGAATCTCTCTATACCTGTATGAGATTCTCAGATCTTTCAACCCTTGACACGTCCGGGGCAGGCTAGGCAGACCTTAAACTTTCAGGTTTACTGATTTTAGATGCTTTTTCATCAATGTCAGGAAATCCTCCTGTGGTCAGCATCTCTTTTGATGCCTGCGGCAGGATACAGGCTTAACGCAGCTTGCACACGACAACAGCAGCACAGCAAAACTTAATTTTGCTTAGATGTGATAGAAACACACATGCTGACAGTCAATATCCTCACACTTGTTCAAACAGCCTCAGAAGCGCACTCTGTTATCCCTTTCAGATTATTAGATGGTCTACAAGCCTGAAGGAGGCAATTTAGTGTGTTTGCTGGACTTTATGAGTCCAGTTATCCCCTCGAGAAGAGTTTCTTTGAGTCAATCAATGGAAAACATGTTCACGTTCTCCCCACGCACACACACACACATACTTTAAGCTTTGAAGAGGGCCCACTGACTCAGAGGCACTCCGGGGAAATACATGCATTGTGTGTTTCATGTTTGAAAGCCTTGAATCAAAACCGGGCTAATTTCTTGAACAACATTGTCATTTGCATTAATGTAGAGCTCATGTAAACGCCTTTCCCAGCTCACAATTGATTTCAGTACTAAACAACCGCATGCGTTACTGTATTGTATTTTTTTCCCATCTAATTCCAGCTCTCATTAAAAGTTGTGTCTGCCTTGGGACTTTCTAAATACGTGATTCTGCTTTTGTAAGACATAACAAAGAACAAAAACTTATGGAGAAAAGGGAAAAAATGCATGTCTCAACATTTTTACACCAAGAAAACTATCCTCTGACAAGTTTACCCACAATGCACGGTTATAGCTAATGAGGATCGCTAGCTAAGCCTTGAAATCTGTTGATCTCACACATCAGGGTACCTCTCTAATTAAAGAGTTTCTCAGCCAGGAATACTGCGCTCCACAATCAAACTCCATCTGGATGGACCTGCTCTACCAGGGCCAATGACGGGGAAACGAAAAGACTAACAATGCTTTTGAAAAAATGGGCCACAGACGACTGCTTTTGCTAATGTGTCCTCTGCCAACACTGAAACAGCCAACAGAAACAAGCAGGGTGCAAAATTAACACTCGCCAAATGCGACTAAAAATTGGTTTTGGCATGTAAATAAAACAGAATAAACTTGCCAGTAACCTCATTAGGAAATTCAGCATTTTATATGCTTTAAACGGAAAGAAAAAATTTTAAATGCAAGTTATCACAATGACCTGTGCTGGCTGTCATAAATGTCCTTTAAAATGTAAAAATATTATATAAAACTAAAACATATATAAATAATGTATTATATTACACTTTAATTTTACACTCAGTTACACTTTATATAGTTAGAAATAATATTAAACATGCTGCCATATAAAAATTTGGGCTCAGTAAGATATTTGCATGTTTTTCAAGTCTCTTGTGCTCATCGAAGTTGCTTTAAAAAAAAATATAATAAAAATAATAATAATAATAAAGTAATATTGTGAAATATTAAATGTTTTCTGTTTTAAAATGTAATTTACTGCTGTGATCAAAGCTGAATTTTCAGCATCATTACTCCAGTCTTCAGTGTCACATGATCCTTCAGAAATCTAATATGCTGATTTTATGTTCAAGAAATATTTCTTATTATTATCAACATTTGCTATTTTGTGGAATATATTTTGGAAACCATGATACAATCTAAAAGTCAATTTATTGCATCCTTGCTAAAAAATAAAGTATACATTTATTTTTTTAAAAATCCAAATATTCTATATTTGTATATATTTATATAATAACAGTATATAAAATATTTTCATAAATATATTATATAAAAACATTTTAACACTTTAACACGTGTCCGTGTTACACGTTACATGTACTTACTATTATAATAACAATAAATTATGCATAATTACATGCAAGTAACCCTAAACCAAACTCTAATCCTAACCATATAGTAAGTACATGTAATTATGTTTAATGCATGTTAATTAATATTACTCAATACTTATATGTATAATTACACTGTAACAAGAACATTTTAAAATAAGTGTAACCAAATAATGTTAAATAAGAAACTATTAACTAGTTGCTTATTAGCATGCCTATTATTAAGATATTGGCTGTTTATTAGTACTTATAAACCACGTATTCTGCATGACCATATTCTACATCCCTAATCCTACCCAATACCTAAACTTAACAACTGCCTAACTAACTATTAATAATCAGCAAATTAGTAGTTTATTGAGGCAAAAGTCATAGTTAATGGTTTGTTAATGGTGAGAATTTGACCTTAAAATGTACTCGAAACTGGCAGGTGTGGCTAATACTTGACCCTGGAAACAAGCCAGCACAGTTCCAGTGAGCACAGTTTTGAAAACACAGCTGTGATTTGAATTCTACTTACCCAAGAGGTTTCTCTAGTCGGCTGGCCGGCGACCCAACTATTTCGCCCAGTGTGCAGAACATCTGGCCAAGAAAGTCCTAGATGGAGTGGGTAGGATCAAGCAGAAGAGGCGGTAAGAGCTTATCAAATTCAACAAATACCAACGCTCTGCCCTCTCCTTATAGAAGTGAATTGAAAGGCAAAGACGTACGTATAGTTCAAGGGGCTTCTGGGAAGGAGCACGGCCATGTTTACAACAGAGCACAGCATGTAACAGAAAGCACAAGACACAAATACAATACCAGCCACACACAGACAACAACACATACAATTTAGGGGATGATCAGACCAGAAAAGACAGTGATGATTAGTAGATCTACATGATCGCTTTGCATGCATTAAATGAGATGTGATGAGAATCACAGGAATGGGGAGGAATGTGAATAAAATATATCCAAATATATTGATTTACTTCTCGTTTTTTGCTTCTGCACACGTAAAAATGCCAGTGGCTTCAAACACTGAACTTATTTTTTAAATAACAATAGTTCGTTTTATTATCCAAGACTTAATCCTGTAGATTTTAAATGCGGATTCAAAAAGCATAATAAAAATAATTGTATATATAATATTACATGGGATCAGTTTCATGACATCACCCATCAACTAAAATAAATATTCATGTAAATATCTAATGTCATTTAAAATTGAAAGTAACAGCATCTCAATGACTTTCTCTTCAAAAAGGGGAGTGCACTTCAAAATATATTTGGACATTTTTTAAAAGAAACTGATTTGCATATTAATGTTTTCATTCATATCATATTACAGCACTACTTACGTGTTTGGAAAGATCAGGACTTTTAGAGTCAACATCATATCTAAATTAAGTAGGGGGAAAAAACACTGTTATCCAAAGTCTTCAAACATATTGAATAGCTAATTAAAAGATAAGCCATTGAAAACAAACTTTAAAAGGAAACAAGTACTTTAATAGACAAGTGCTCAAACACACACACACACACAAAATGTATTTTAAGTAAATGTGCATAACAACTTTAGGGTCAAACGTGCTTGCTGTTGACAGACATGTTTCATAAAGTAAAAAAAATGTATTTTATTATTAAAGCAATGTATCTCTGGCTGGATTCACAAAACATTCTTCTTGTTTTGCTTTAGAAAAAAAATTTAAAATTAAAAATTTACGGTAAAAAACTGGCAGCTGTGGTTGCCAGAATTCTACCGTAAAAAATACAGTAACAACAATTTAGGTTTTACAGTTTAAACTTAAAATTACAGTTAAATACCGTAATTTCATTAACTGATATAATGTTAATATACCAACCTATTAAAGTATTGAAATCTGTTTTGTACCTTGCAGGTGGTGATGAGAAAGTCACTTGATGAACCAAAGCCCATCACAAGCAGCTTTTAAATAATAACATATATAGAAGGTGCACATTGTCATTCACACAAGCACTAAACACCATCATGGTGAGACTCATTAAACTGAAATATGCAATAAACATTAATTTAACAACATTAGATGTAACATACAACCCTAATAAACATAACTGATAAGAAAAAAAAAACTAAGAAACAGTTATTTCAAAGAAAAAACATAAAATTCAAACTAAATTTGAAATGCAACGGAGGGAATTCTAGGAACGTAAGTTTATGGTTTTCCCCTGTAAATTTTACAGGAACTTACCGTTAACCATTTAACAAGTTTTACCTGTAGCAGTTTTTTACCGTTAAAATCATGGTATTTTTTTTTTAGGAATAAGTGTTCGCTATTCTAAAGTGTTAACAGAATTTTTTTCTTAAGATTTTCACGAATCCATGAATTAAATGCTTCAACTTTAAGCAAGTGTTTCAAGGAATTTATTTCAAGGTTTATTCTTTTGAATGTACTCAAGACATAAAACTTGTCTTTCTTTGAAAAGTTATTGAATTTTGTGACCCACTTTATATGAAGTGTCCTTAACTACTATACTTACATTTAAATTAATAATTTGAAACAAAAGTTGTGGCCTAATGGTTAGAGAGTCGGCCTCGTAATCCAAAGGTTGTGGGTTCGAGTCCCCGGCCGGCAGGGATTGTAGGTGGGGGGAGTGAATGTCCAGCGCTCTCTCCACCCTCAATACCACGACTGAGGTGCCCTTGAGCAAGGCACCGAACCCCCAACTGCTCCCCGGGCGCCGCAGCATAAATGGCTGCCCACTGCTCCGGGTGTGTGTTCACTGCTGTGTATGTGCATTTTGGATGGCTAAATGCACCTGTATGTCACTTCACTTCAAAGAACTTACTGTGTACATACATGTTTTTACATTGTACTTATATTTGAAAATACCGTCCTCTAATTACATCTGTAGCTACATCTATAATTAACACTGTTGACCCTACCTTTAACACTTAACCATACAACCAAACCTGTCCCTAACCTCACCAATATCCCACCTCAAGAGCAGCAAAAGTGTCTAGCAACTCAACATGAACACAATAGGTACATTTTACCTAACAATTCTTTATTTTATTATTAAATACATAGTATTTAAAGACACCTTCTATAAAGTGGGACAGAATTTTGAGTCCAGCATGCTAGATTTGTAAAGCATTCAGGAAACTAACTAAATAACTAAAAAACAATCATGCATGGTTACTTACAAAGGTTAAGATTAAGTTAGTAAGAGGGTCAAAGTAAATCATAATAAAATGGGAAATTATTTCATGCATTGGAATATTCCTGTTCAGCGACAGAGGAAACAGGAAGTGGGAGGAGGTGAGAGGGTCTTTCAAAGGAATGGAGGTGTGGATGTGGTACTTCAGGACAGGGATCAAAAGAAAGAACTCACAAATCAAAGCGCAGGCTCTGCTTCTCCTCAAAGAAGTAGTCCAGGATGTACTTCCTGACAAAGTCCGGATTTAGTGTGTTGTCAATCACCTCCGTTCTTCCAAACTAGAGAGTGGATTAGGGACAACGGAGGGAGGGACAGGGTCAGAGAGAGAGAAAAGAAGGTGAGAAAATGACAATAACAAATAACAATGAGTAATAGAGGGGGAAAAAAAACAAGAATTTGAAAAGTTTGGTACAAGACACCGCAGAGATGAGAATTAAATCTGATATTGTAATCCTCCCTGATTTCACTCTCTTTCTCCCTTGTTTCTGTCTTTTTCCTTTACTCTCCTGCTGTCCTCCAGAGACTCGTCTAAAGCTGGAGGGTTGGTTTGCTGAGGTGTGCGCTCTTGTGTGAGGACTGGAAAGGTTTAGTGAAACTTTAAGTCCTCAGTGGCAGCACTAATTACAGTGGTGTGGCTACTCGACAGCTCTGAAGATCGGTGACAATTATGTCTGCTTAATTAGAGGGGGACTTCAGCCAAACAGAGTGCTATATTTCTCTGAAGCCCAGCTAGGGCCACCTCACTCCATCATTAACCCCTTTTCCCTTAAAAAAAAAAGACTAAATAATTGGATAGGTTCCCTCCCCTCTTTGTAAGGCTAAATGTGCTACAAACGAATTGAGGCCACCTTTTGACATTTAACTGATCTGAGCCAATGTCTGTTTAGTGGCCTGCATTTCACCTACAGGCATGGGGACTTTTCATGCGATATATGTCGACCATAAATTATTCAGTGTCAGAAACGTTTACATAAGTGAATAGACAGTCTGCAAACAGAGTTTGTTTCCATGAACTAATATTTAGATGATAACAACCAACTGTTTGAGTGTTTGCATTACTCTGTGGATCATAAAGTGTTTCACACCGTTTACAGTGGTTTTCAATCAGGGGGTCAGGACAATTGAAAATGGAAAAAAAAATTAAAAATAAAAAATTCAAGATGTAAACTTAATTCTATTCCTTTTTGTGCCCTGCAAACGTCTTTTTTTTTTCACACACAACAAACAGAACCTTTAATCTTATAGAATCACAAAATGAATAGTGTTTAATTATGTTAATATATCAACACTCCCAGTTTATGTTGACAAAAAGTTGGAAAACAAGCAGTGTTGTCAAAATTACAGCATAAATATTAGAGGAAATTGTACAGTTAAAGTGATATTATAGCAAATATACAGTAAATTGTCACAAGACTCAAGTATGAGTCATATGCAAAATATTTTAAATGCTGTTAAAGGGTCAAAAGTCAAGTTTTTAATTTTAAAAATGCAGTTCAAATTGCAAAACAAAGTTTTGGCATTCACTGTAATTCCATACATTTAAAAAAAATAAATAAAATAAAATAAAATTTTGCAAAAACAAAAACTTGTTTAATGACCATTAGGGATTAATACATTTTAAAAATGTAATAGGCTTTTGGGTACATATTTTAATCATTAATTATTTTCCAAACAAACAAATAAATAAATGAAAAAAGTTTTTCCACACTGACAATGATTTTTCAAATTCGCTATGTTTTGATATTTTAAAACAAAACTGTCTCACTACTCATTTTAAGTATTAATAAAAAAATATTTATAAAATAGATAAACACACTTTTTATAACACACAGTTTAAGGACAAATCAGTGGCTAGACATATTTTAATTTAAGCCCCTCAAAAATGATTTATTTTCAGACACTCAAAACACATTCAATGAAAACATTGTTTATTCAAAAGTTAATAATATGACCATAACATCAATGGCCATAAAAAAGCAATAGTTTCTATACGGAAAATGGGGGAAAGATATTTTAAAGAACTACTGATTAACAAAAAAAAATAAAATACTAGCGTTCAAGCCAAATGCGAAACCTTGTGAAAGTCAGGAGTTCAAATTACTCATGCAACAATTAAGTAACAACTTTAATTGCAGTATCCACAAAGAGCTTTCAACCATCTAATGAATAAAACCTAATTAGCAAACAAGCACTGTGCTGCTTTGCTGGTAGAAACGAACCTTTCAGACTGCTCTGTTAATTTCAAATCAACAAGCTAAAAGCCATATTAAGAGTGTCTTAATTATTAGCAATTATTGACAAATGTGTGCAATTGCTATAATCACCCCTCGTCTAAAATAATTCACTCTGTAGACTGGATATGAATGTTATACTGTATGTTTCCTTTTGCATGGAGAAAGAACTAAACGTCCTATGTAGCTTTGCAATTACTTTGTCAGGAATGACAGCAATGAAGCCTCATAATTAAAATGTTTGCTGACAGAATATGCTACGCTGTTTCTGCCTTCACCATGCTCAATGTTCTAAACATTGTGAATTTTATTTCAGCTTGGTAAAACTGAAATGAAGCACATACAAACTTGATGAATGATCCCTACCCTAAGTTCAGCCCCCTTGATTACACTCAAAAAAATAATACATTGGATGAACTCAGTTTAATTGAGGGCAGGATTTGCATCCAATAAATATGTGTAGCCCCAACTCATAAAAAACTAATTCATGCGATGAAATGTAATTGAGTTGGGCCATATAGTTTAAATGAAATTGATACATTGATGAAGTGACTTTTTTTATGCTTGTTGAACTCAAACTAAAACATTTAACTGGAAGATAAATTATCAGACAGACATCCTTATACACTCAAAAAAAAATGATTCATTGGATTTACTTAACTTTAGGTATTAGCCAACTTGTTAGGCATAGCATAAGAGGGGCATGCCCATAGTTGTTTTTTTATTATTAAAACAAAATTGCTTCATGTTAGCAGGTCCTCAACCCAAGCACATGCTCTACACTTTACCACAATGGTAATCCCCCAAAACACTAACATACTGTCAGACATCTGGTGTGTGTGTCTTGTGTTTCCATGCCCATATTTGGTTTGTTTCCTGTCCTCGTTTGATGTCATTAGTAGTTTATTCTGTTGCAGCCGTGTTCGTCTTATTATCCCTAGTATTTAAGTCCTGTCTGTGTTGTGTTATGTCTTCTGGTCTACTGGTTACTCCCCGGTGTTCCTGTCTGTGTCTGTGTCTGTGTCTGTGTCTGTGTCTGTGTCTGTGTCTGTGTCTGTGTCTGTGTCTGTGTCTGTGTCTGTGTCTGTGTCTGCCTTGCTGTGATGTCTCCATTAAAGACATATTATTTGAGTTACATCCTCATCTCCTTGTTCCTCCCTGCTGTGTGCACCGTGACACATACCAGAAACTCGTTTAAATGCAAACACCAAAGAGCATTAAACATAAACAAGTCTCACAATTTTATCATCTAAATAAAAAATGCCTAAAATAACATTTTATTTCAAGATTTACTCTCCTTATCCAGCCCTGTGCAAAGCATGATGGGAAGGGAAAACCCACTTCCTAGTTACACAAGTAAAATAATTTGTTCTTTCAAAATGAAAATATTGAGTTGAGACAAAACTCAACTGTTTCAAGTCAGTTTAACACAATGCAATTGTATAAATGGGAAACCTAACATAACGGTGTTAAATGAAAATTATTTTTTTAAATAAACTTAGTGTTGGAGAATTTGTTTTTTTAATCGATGGCCTGGAATGGTGTGGATTACTTGTGGATCTTTGTGATGTTTTTATCATCTGTTTAGAATCTGACGGCACCCATTCACTGCAGAGGATCCATCGGTGAGCAAGTGATGTAATGATAAATTCTTCCAAATCTGTTCCGATGAAGAAACAAACTCATCTACAGTACTTGAACTTGAACAGCCTGAGGGTGAGTAAATTTCAGCCCGATCTCATGGCAATTCATACATAATTTGCGAGGTGGCTAATTCGTACAAATTCGTACGACCTCACTCATAAAAATTCATATGATTTTTGCTAAATCGTAATCGAGTTGTCAATTCAAATGAATTTATACGAACGACCTACACCTAACCCCGCCCTTAAACCTACCCGTCACTGGGGTTTAGACAAATCGTACCAGTGAGGTCGTATGAATTCGTACGAATTAGCCACCTCGTAAAATACGTACGAATTGGTCGTGAGATAGCGTTGGTAAATTTTCAACACATTTTCATTTTTAGGTTAACTATTCCTTTAAGTCCTCCTTGTGTTATTATTATAAATGACCTAGCAGCAATGTTGCACTGTATTTTAGGATAGTTTTAAATAAAAGTTATTATTATCCAACAGATTTACATAATAAAATAGCAAAACCATGTCTGATAAAATAGGATTTTTCAACAGTTCTAACAGCAGGACTAGTCTGTAACATTTTAAGACAAAGACCAATTTGTACATTGAAGTTAAAGATTAAACATTTATTAACTAATGCACCATGTTGTTATTCTTTCTAGTCCATATAAAGCCAATAAAGGACAATTATTTTTACGTAATAAACTTTTGTATGTAATTATTATTTTACATGTTAATAATGTAAAAACCAGGTTGACTAGGACAGTGGTGGTAATAGGTTAGTAAATTACACGTGTGCTGTTTAAATTGTTACACATTTTATGGCCAGTTTTTTTATTTAATTTACAGTATGTCGTTATGCATTGTGTTGTATACAATAATTGATCTGAAGTATATTTTGTGACTTTTGTAAAATAATCAAATAGGAAACTGCTGGGTCGCCGCTTGATACCAAATTAAAGACTCAAATCTGGTTCTTTATCTGGGTACATGTATTTTTAAAAGTTAATAATAATAATAATTCTATTAAATTAGCCCAAATCAAAATTTTGACATTTTTTTTTTTAAATTGTATTGTACTTTTAATTGTACAATAGATGCAACAGCTAAAATCTTTGACACTTACACTACTGTTGTGAAATCCAAACAGTAAATTCTCTTCCAGAACTTTACAACCTGAGGTGACGGTTCTGTCAGAAAGCAAGCTCTTGCGCAGAGATTGCATGGACAGTGGGCAGGATGTCATGAAAGCATTGAAGCTTATATAATAAAAAGGCCCAAAACCCCTTTTCAATACAGGAAACCAGGCAAGACACTCACAGAAATGAATTGAGGAGACCATGCTTGACAGAACAGTGGAGCACCACAGTGTATTTGTGTAATATACTGAGAGATGCAGTCACAGTGAGCAGAACCGGCACTAATCATCTCCTGTTGTTCAAATGTATTTGTATTACTGTGTTAAAAGGCAAAAGTGCCTCTCCGTCATAACCCAAGACTGAACTCTAACACAATAACATGTAGATTACGTCCTTCATGTTATTACTGAATGTTCCATAACATACCATAAAATATAAATGAAAGCTTTCTAAACAAAATCCCAAATAATAACCTTTCATTCAGATCGCTTAACTTCTTTAATGACAGTCTCTTGTGTTATTCACACTGAATACGAGCAGAGTGCTTATAAAAATAGACAGTTGAGAAATTAAGCATGCCAGGATTTATTGCTATGGTGAGCTGTCATCGCCTACGCGAAAACCTACAAATATTCTGCAGGTGTATGAGGCAGCCCTCAGCTCTCAGTTTTATATCTAACAGTCAGGGGACAGGGCCAAATCGTCTGCCACTGGATAAGAAAATTCATTTTTTAATACAAAACTTTTGTGGTTGTATTTGACATTTTTGTGAGGTGTGTGTCTGTTTGTTTTTATTTCATATCAGATCTGAAATTCAGACTGCAAAACTCCTGATTTCTTACTCAGTTGCAGTTACATTGAAGTTCATACAGAAGTTTTGATTATCTGACTACAAAATGTTACTCTCTGTTTCAGCATGTACTAAGTCTCTAACTTTAAACGAAAAGCATTATGTAAGTTCTGCACACTCATGTTGTAACGGTGCGTGGTTGTAGAGGTAAGCGCACAAAGACAGGAGTAGACGTAAAGGAGTATTTAATAGGTTTCAACACACATTGAAAATTATAAAACATTAAACCAAGACAAAAGTAAGAGGAGAAGTGAGGACTTATAAAAGGAACGGAAACAAAGGAGCAAACAAGATGATTAATACAAAACAGGTGAATGGAATAAACGATGATTAACTAATCACAGGAAACCGACCAAATATGGACAAACAGGAACTAAACTGAAACCCACACATGACACATGTGGATCAAGACCTTTATTGACTTATTGATATAAAAGTGGTCCATATGATTTGTAATGTGTTATACTGTATTTTCATCAGAAGATTTGAAATTTAAACTTTTGGCATTGTTGACACGTATTTTGACACCTAGATGTTTTACTCAAAAATATCACATGACTTCAGAAGACTTGAAATATAGAGTATGAATCATATGGACCACTTTTATAGTACATTTCTTATCATTAAGAACAGTGTGAACATTCTTCAAAATATCTTCTTTTGTGTTTCCACAGAAGAAAGTCAATTATACGGATACATGAGTGCTTTAATGCATGGAATCGGCTCATTTACATATCACAATAACGAAAAAGTGAGTGGAGTGAGGGCTTAGTGAGTGGGGCTAAAACAGATGAACGTGAATAGCAACGTTGTCGGATATTCACAGCAGTTAAGAAAATGAAATGCCACTAAAAGGTTAATGTTCTAGTGCATTTAATAATAACATAGCACTAAACCCTACCATAAACCTAGCAGATAGTATAATCATAAGCAAACATAACCTAAAAACAAGTTTTCTGAAGCAACCATGCCATTTCATCTCGGCTCTATAAGTCTGAGCTCTTTAATCATGGCTGTTGTTTCGCAGGATGCGAGTGCTTTGTATCGCAAGTGCATAGCTGTACCAGGTGAGTAACCGAGCAAGTTTACTACAGCAGAAAATCTGTACACTGTAAAAAATGATCGTGATTTTAACGGTATAAAACTGTGAAAATGCTACGGTAAAAACCTGTTACATGGTTAACGGAAAGTTCCTGTAAAATTTACAGGGAAAAAAACGTAAACTAACGTTCCCAGAATTCCCTGCGTACCATTTCAAATTCTGTTTGAATTTGACGTTTTTTTCTTTGAAATAACTATGTTTCTTCTTAGTTTTGTCTTATCAGTTATGTTTATTAGAGTTGTATGTTACATCTAATGTTGTTAAATTAATGTTTATAGCATATTTCAGTTTAATGAGTCTCACCATGATGGTGTTTAGTGCTTGTGTGAATGACACTGTGCACCTTTTGTATATGCTATTGTTTGAAACTTGCTTGTGATGGGCTTTGGTTCATCATGTGACTTTCTCATCATCACCTGCATTTGGTGGTTATCAGTGCATTTCAAAGGAACAAAACAGATTTCAGTACTTTAATAGGTTGGTCTATTAAGATTATAACAGTTAAAGAAATTACGGTATTTAACTGTAAATTTAAGTTAAAACCGTAAAACCTAAAACGTTTTTTAAGTTTGCCAGTTTTTTACCGTAAATTTTACAGAATTTTTTTACAGTGTACATATGGAGCTGGTTATTTGAGGCAAACATCAAAATGTATTAGTTTACAACTCATACACTATGGTTATACTGTTGTGAGGTTATAATCTGCCCAGATAATTATTTGAATGAAAATTAATAAAAATTGTTGGTGTTTTATTACCTCTAGTGTTCATTTCAGCTAAAAACTGCAGTGAATTACATTTATAGGTACATTTTTGCAATAGAGGAGTTGCACCACTTGGTCTTTTAATGCTATTAAAGATAGTGTTTATCATACTTATAATAACATTTAGAGGGTAAATTGAGAAAACATGTAGCAGATCTTACCATTAACCTATGAGAAAAACACCAAAGCAGATTACTGCACCACCCAGCAGGACAGTACTCTTCTGGTTCATAACCTCAAATTGGAAACTACAGAAACTGACTCATCGTTATAAAGACACCGTTGGAAAAACAACACTCGCTCAGTACAGCAGGACGAGACAGAACAGAGAGCTGTTGTGCAGGCACTGGGTGTTGCTTGTTAGTGATAAGATGCTGGATGTGTTTTGATGGCGTACAGAAGAAGAACAGACAGCGTTTTGACTGCATGCTGCTGCAGGGAGAGCCGACACGCCTGATTGGACATCAACACCAGAGATGAAACCATAGCAATGAAAGCTGGGAACATTCATGATGTGTGTGTGAGAGAGTGTGTGCACACTCACCTCTCTCCACTGCTTGGTCTCCACACCCTGAGTGTACAAGACACACACTGTGAAAAGGGACAAAAACAGCAAAAATTAGTGCTACACTCTCAAAAAAAGGTGAAACTGTGATTGGGGCGATACCCTTTCAAATAGCAATGCAAATATGAAAATTCTGGGCGAAACAGAAACCAAAACTAAAAATTAAGGATGCACTTGGCCAAAAAAACTAAATTGAATTGTACATGCATTTAAACTGCACATAAGTATATATTTTTTTAAATAACAGAATTATGTTTCTACTTCTAATTTGTTGCTGGGATATAAACACTGAAATAGAAGCTGTAATAAAATGACAAAAATATACAAATATTAAATAATGATAATTAAGTCAAATGTAATTAATATGTAATATACTACATATATTTAGCACAATGTTACTTTCTAGAGTTATCTTGACTAGTTGAATAGAGTTTATGGACAATGAATGTCTTTTCTGAGGTAAAATGTAATGTTATGATTGTTGTTCTAAAGTTCATCATATTTCTTTCTTGCTATAACTTGTAATAAAGAGAAAGAGATGTTTGAATCACATACCACTTAAACTTACAATCTGTCAAGTCACATTTAAGGAAATGGATTCATGATGTACTCGCTTATTATATAAATTTTGTACATTTTGAACACAAAAAAGTTACGGACTGCAGCTTTAAGTTCATGCATCAATAGAAAACAGCACATACTAAAAGATTGGTCTTGAGATTTAAGAATCTATCTGATTATCGATTAAAAATGAGAAATCGATATTGTTAATCCAGCACCGACAATGGACACTGACACAGTCAAAATGCACCATCGGAGAAATGCTAATTAAGCGCCACTGGTTCAATGACTATGGCCCTCCAAAACCATTTTATCTGAAACCAAAAATGACTGTTTTGTCCGAATATTTTTGTTTGCCTAAATTTCAGTGCATCCCTAATTTCAAAAGATACTAATCTGTTTACTTTAGGTGCTAATCTGCACGAGTCCATTCAAATATATTGCTTTAAAATGGAACGCATCAGTGACATCATTAATGAACAATAGGGATGGGAAATGTAACTGTTTTAATAATGATTCGGTTAAATTTGAGATAGAAGTATTTGGAAATGCCAAATGCTGAGATCATTTCAATAATAAACATTAAAAATGAAAAAAAAAATGTGGTAACATTAATTTTTTTTTACTATTAATTTCTATTTTTATATAACACCACTGGCAAATTTAATAATGTGTATCTATATAGCACTTTCATTGTGATCCATATGCATGTTCATTATGATTTCAATACATACTGTACTTAAACATTTCTCATTTCTGTTTCACCAAAGAAAGAAAATCATACTGAAATAATGTAAGGGTGAGCTGAATTTACATTTTTTGGGGTGAACTATTTCTTTATTATAATCCCTTATCTACCACTCTGGCAGATGAGAAGTAAAGAGATATTTCTTCCAGAAAGGAGAGAGATTCACTTATTTAAAACGCTGAAATTCTATCCACCTCTTTCTTTTCTCCCTCCCTCTTTTTCAGCTCAATCTGTCAGTTCTCTTCAAAGGGTCTCTATGAAACTTGCTACCATTGCTCATTTGAGTTCATGTTTCATTCAGGTTCATTGGAACCATGCAGAGCGTTGTAGATGAGAAGAACTCATCAGAATCACACTGATGTTTGATGAGAGGCGAAAGACAAGAGATTACAGAGAAAACGAGTGGGGGTCGCTAATTAATGCAGAAAGAGTATAAAATGACGATAGCTCAGTTTCATCTTCCAATGGTTGTACTCACGTGGATCAGATTTGGAGAACGTGTCTCTGTCTAAAAGATTCCTGTTGAGAAAGAAAAAAAAACAAGATCAGTATAATTCTGACAGCATGATTAAATGCTATCAGTGACACATTGACATATGAAGCTTTACTGAAGAGGCTTTTTGACAAATTCTTTAAACTGGCTTATTAGAATTGCATAAAAGCAGATATCAGGATAAAGGTTCAAAAATGTTGACTATAGGCTACAAAAATACTAAGGGGATTTTCACATTTAAATCCCGCTTAAGTAACATCGCATTTGTCATTTCAACTACTACATGGGTTATCGCTGCTCAGAAACAAAATTTCACTTTCAACATGTAAGGTAAACTTATGTCTTCTGAAACAATATGTTTCAAAAGACACAGAGCAGCTTTAGCAAAGAAAAGAAAAGGAAATGTTAATGCTAAAATTAACAACAATTGAAGAGTTCAGATGCAAAAACCAAGTGCCGTCTGAAATTTTCTTCAATAATGAGCATTTTTATCATTTATGTTTAGTTATTTCACTTTAATTGCATAGAAAAGGAGCTATACATTGCCATTAGGGAAAGGGAAGTGGTGTGTGGCCAAGTACGGTGACCCATATTCGGAATTTGTGCTCTGCATTTAACCCATCCAAGTGTACACACAGTAGTGAACATACACCAGGAGCAGTGGGCAGCCAATGCTGCGGCACCCAGGGAGCAGTTGGGGGTTTGGTGCCTTGCTCAAGGGTCTCACCTCAGTCGTGGTATTGAGGGTGGAGAGCGTGTTGGTTCTTCACTCCCCCATCTACAATCCCTGCCAGACCTGAGACTCGAACCCGCAACCTTCGGGTTACAAGTCCAACTCTCTATCCATTTGGCCACGACTGCCCCAACTTAGAGTAAAATTACTGAACCTACAAATAGGAGCCTGAAAAAAATGCTAATTTTAGAAGAAAATTTCAGATGGCACTTAGAGGCTTTTGCATCTGAACTCTTCAATTCATTTGAATTTACAAATGTTGCTTAGGTAACTCCTGAAAAAAAGTTTAAAATGAAGCACTAAAATTACTAACTGGAAATAAATAAGTTGGTAATACTTTATATTAGGTGGCCTTAACTACTATGTACTTACGTCAAAAAATAAGTACAATGTACGTATTGTGGTAATATTGGATTGCAAAACACTTTTGCTGCTATTGAGGTGGGATACGGGTAAGGTTAGGGACAGGTTTGGTGGGATGGGTAGGTTTAAGGGTGGGTTAAGGTGTAAGGGATGGGTCAACAGTTTAATTACAAATGTAATTACAGAAATTAATTACAGATGTAACTACATATAGGTATTTTTAAAAAAATAAGTACAATGTAAAAACATGTATGTACACAATAAGTACACTGTATCAAATTATTAATTTAAATGTTAGTGCATTGTAGTTAAGGCCACCTAATATAAAGTGGGACCAATAAGTTAAACTACAAGTGAAATAATATCAAGAATAAAAACTAAAATAAAATGAAAAATCCAACATATTAACAAAAACAATAATAGTATA
Organism: Barbus barbus; assembly: GCF_936440315.1. Taxonomy (NCBI): domain Eukaryota; kingdom Metazoa; phylum Chordata; class Actinopteri; order Cypriniformes; family Cyprinidae; genus Barbus; species Barbus barbus. Next base: position 22,008,879 of record NC_136715.1, on the reverse strand, counting down.
AAAAATGTAAAATGCTGTTTTCCAATCAATTCAACAACCAAGTATATTAACCTTGTAAGCATGAAAATAAGAATAGGTTTAGTTTAAAACATTGAAACCGAAACCTGTGAAAATCTGACGCTGAAATATGAAACATTGGATAATGACACTGTAATTTACTTTTAACAGTTTTAACAATTGTAATTGTAATAATTGTGAGGACATACACCAAAAATCACATGATCAATGACCAAATGACTCATATTAACCATCATGTGTACATTTGGTTTACGGGCATCTACTTCAGTTTGTTCAATATGTTTTTACCAGCTTATATATCAAGGTACCACAGTATTATATATACCATCAGACAATGCATTCTTTTGTTGCTAAGGTGTTTTCTCTCTGTCAGAGCAGTTTTATAAACATTATATTCTCTGTGGAGATTGTCCTGAAAGTTAAAGGGATAGTTCATCCAGAATTTAAAATACTGTCATCATTTAATCACTCGCATGTCATTATAAATTACTTTATTTTCTGTGAAACATATAAGCAGATATTTTGGAAAATGTTCTTGCTGTCCTTGCATACAGTGAGGTTTGGGATGGGATAAACAACCAAACTCGTGCTCTATATTCCAAGTCTTCTGAAAACATATGCTAAATTTGTGTGAGGAACACACTACAATTTAGCTTGAAAATCTTCCAATTCCTTTTACGTTCCAAATCATATGATGACATATGAGAATTTTGAAGTAAACTACTGCATAAAAGTCAAATGATTTTCTTTAAAAAGCGATCTGAAGGCACACGCTGCTCTCCAGATATGAGGACACTTGATCAGCTGCAGTAAACTCTGAACACAGATATTGATTCCAGCGCTAGAGTTTCACTTCTGTTGATATGCTGTGTGCCTCACTCCCATCGGCATGGCTGTCATCACATCTCAACGTCTAAATCAGAAATGGCATTTCTATTATGAGGATTACCCGCACGCACACACACACTCAGGATGGACTCAGGCAGAATAGATGATCAGTGGGAAATGTGTGGTTTTGCTCTCACTAACAAAGCAGCTGTGATTATAGGTTCTCTCAGCAGCCTCCAGGAAAGGCCCTCACCCTACAAGCTTCTGCTTCACCTCATCTACAGGAACCTGCTCATAATCCTCTCATTTCCCTTAATCAACTGTGTTTATGCCCACTGCAGACGATAATTACCATGTTGCCCTAAGCCATCAGGAATACAGGAACTGACAGCAGAAAAAAAAATGGACTCTCGCGTTCAATACTTTAGGGTGTTTAATTTTTGGTTATGTTTTCTTATTTATCTTTTTATAGTATAAACTGAATTGTAATATAACGTATTTTTATTATAATTGTATGTATTGCTTATTTTACACTATATAGTTAATAAAGGTGAATCCCAATTTCTCCTACTCGTACTTTTTGTTGAGTAAATTATTTTTATTTTTATTTATTTTTTTATAATTTGCAGAACAAATTTTCTAATTAAATTAAAATAACAAAATAAATGAATTGAGTAAATTAATTCAATTATTATATATAGATAAATATGATATATTAATAGATAAAAAAAAAAAAAAATGTGGAAAAAAAAAAGCTACCAGAAGTCTTTTATTTTCGATGAGAGTTGAAGATTTGAGGCAAGATGAGCGACAGTAACTGTTGGCAATGAAACAAAATTGAGCAGAGATAAAATTTATGCAAATGAGCATTTGACTACCAACACCAGTGTAGAGAGTGCTCTTCATGTGATCCACTGCCAGATACAAAAACTGGGTCAGTGACAAATCAGAATGATTACAACAAAGCAAAAGAATTAATGAGCTTAAAATGTGATAAATGCTCAGAAATGTACTCTTTGTATTCATGTTGGTTTAATATGGCGTTGAAAAACATATACCATTTTTTGAGAAAAGTTACAATCAAATGACTCTAAGCATGTAATGTGGTGCAATCAAGTAGTATATATATATATATATATATATATATATATATATATTGTGACGAGTCGGCTGCCTCCCCCCTTATCATCATCACTACCCCGTCCCGTATTCGCCGCCCTTCACCAGGCTCCCGACGGGAGTGGGTGTGTGAGAGAGGAGGGGCGCTGAAACAGCCAGGGCTGGCAGCGTGTGATGAGGCACACCTGATGTGAATAGAGCCTCATCACCGCCGCTGTTTAAATGCCGAGCGCGCCTCTCCTCGGGAGACCGGTCTCTTCCCCGTGCATGCACGCTGGTGTCCTCGTGGGTCCAGGAAGGGAGCGTTGAGAGGATTCCCGCACCGCCAAAGACGCGAGCTGCCGGACCCGCAGTCCGGATAGAGCCGAGCACCCGTGAGACGGCTGACGGGCCAGGATGCCGGGCCGTCGAATCCCCCGGAAGTGCCGTTGGCCGGACGTTGGATGAAGCCACTCAGGAGAAGCCGCCGCCACTCGCGCCCCGGCCCCGAGAGGGGAGCGCGTGCCGCCACCGGACTCCGCCCCTTACCTGGACCCTTCCCTTCCGAACACTGCCTCCCTTCACGAACCCCGCAGCACGACGAGGACACCAGATCCCCTGTTTATTTTGGACACTTTTACCCCCTTTTGGACACTTTCTTTGATTATTTTGTTTAAGAAAAACCTCTCCGAGGCCTGACGCCACACCCACTGTGTCTGTCGTTTGCTCCTCCCGCCACAATATATATATAAAGCTGCACTTTTGAGAAGGGGTTTCAAAGTGCAAGTTTTTGAAAACTATACTATTATTGTCTCTGTGTAAACTACAGAAATGTGAATTTGTGCAAACTGTCAAATGGTGCACGTGCATAATATGTGTTCAGTCTATAGCGTGAGTACTTGACAACCATAAAACAGCGTTTTTAGCTATTTTCACAGATTCTGTATGAACGGATTGTTTTGACAACGTTGTCATCTGTATGCGAAACTTTCAAAATTAGAACTTAAAAACTTTTTTTTTTAGTTGTTCTAATGTAAATATTCCTTTATTCTACTAACACTAACCACAACCTAACAATCTACTAATACTCTAATGAGAGCAGTTGCTTATACGTACTTATAGAAGAAATGTTACATAAAGTTACTTATAGTTAGAAGAATGTCTTAACTGGACTATTGAGGGGAATTTTTTTTTACAAATGAGTCACACTGCATTATGTTTTACAAGCTGGTATAACTTTACCTTGCCATGACAACAAATTATTTGATATTTTAAGAAACTTATTGAACTTGTCACACAGTCATGAGGATCTGAGGATCTTTTCTATATCACACCACACTCTCCCACTCCCTCACTGTCATAAACGCAACCTTAACCAAGTTTACATGTAAACGTGTCACCATCTCCAATTTCAACAAATTTGAGAAATAAGGAGCTTTCAATCGAGAATTTAAATAATTTTGATAATAACGTGTGAAACGTTTTGCCTGTGTCCAAAAAGCTTGTTGAAAAAGCATGAAGCAGGTGTGGATGATTATCTTCGTAAATTACGTTCTTTGCTTGGTGAGTTTAATTTCAATTACTCATCCACTTTTAAACAGCCCAAAATGTAATTAACTTTAAGTATTGTCCTCTGCATATCAAAGAGCAAATAATCAGCCTGATCTTCTCTGTCACGCTTGTTGAAAGACATTGCGAGGGCTTGCACAAAAAAGCAGTTGATTTTTCAGAAAATAACCAAACAAAACCTTCTGCTTGTTTTGCTATAAACCTCTTGCTAATTTTATCTAGCAATATGCAAGCCCTCAAGACCATGTAAAATGCATTTTTAAGTAGCATCCTCTCAAAGATGAACAGCTATACTATATCATAGTGATGGCTCAGCATGAGTACCTGCCATTCTTCATTAATTGCTAACTCTATGACAGCAAGTGCCATCATTAAACTCTATTCATGTCCTTGTCATCACACCTACTGAAAATCAGAATATCTTGTCCAAAGCTCAGCAAAGGTTCTTTTCTCTCTCTCCAGGCTCTGAGGTATCCTCCTGGAGGTTTAATTATAGCCTTTAAGAGCTGTGAGATGAAGCTGGATCTGTTATGAGTATCGCTCTGAACCCCCTGTGTCTCGACAGCAGGGAACCATTCCAACTTGTTTCCTTCTTTCCGTGTCAATCCTTCTTTCTACAGTGAAATTTATATATCCCAGTTCGATACTATGTGACCCTGAGAAATGTGCTGTTGAGGTCAACAGAGAATTCATTAAAGATTAATCAAAAATGTTGATTCATTTCGGAAAGGTTATCTGAGAGCTGTGTGGATGGGCACGGGCTACTTGGACACGTCTGGAGTAGCATGATTGTGTTACTGTGGCAATGGAAATTATTGTTTTGTTGAGTGTGACATGGTGTGATTATATCACAGTGGTATAACGGTTAAGCAGGTTCTTGCGACTTTAAAGATCAATGAACAGTTTCCTTTCTGTGGTAATGTGAAGGAAAGCCTGGGCTAAAAAGGATATTCAACATAATATATTTTCGACATACAGTCTATATGGTTGTGATGATAAACAGAGAGAACACTGTAGATCCCTGTACTGACCTTGCATTCTGTGTTTTTGTCACATGTATTGTAGATGTACAATAATACACTTGCAATGTTGGACTTGTACACTCTAAAAATGGCTGGGTTAAAAATAACTTAACTACTTGGGTGACTCATTTTAACACAACAGGCTGGGTTCCTTGTATATTATGGACCATTCGACAGTTCGATATGTATGTTGGTTTTTTAAGTCAGTTAAAGCACTGACAAGAATTTTTTTAGCAAAATATGTTATTTCAGCAGTGAAATTTTAAGAATTATCTTTTTCTAAGTGGAGAAATATCTGGTTATGAGTTACCAAAGTAAATCATATTTCAGAAGTTTGCATCATTGGTCATTTACAAAAGTAACAAAGTAACAGTTTCAGATGATCATAACATTAATAATGTTTAATTTATATAGCGCCTTTCTCAAGCTCCCAACAATTTGTGAAGTGAGTGAAGTGACATACTGCCAAGTATGGTGACCCATACTCAGAATTCGTGCTCTGCATTTAACCCATTTAACCCAACGTGCACATACACAGCAGTGAACACACACACACCGTGAACACACACCCGGAGCAGTGGGCAGCCATTTATGCTGCGGCGCCCGGGTAGCAGTTGGGGGTTCGGTGCCTTGCTCAAGGGCACCTCAGTCGTGGTATTGAGGGTGGAGAGAGCGCTGTACATTCACTCCCTCCACCTACAATCCCTGCCGGCCCGAGACTCGAACCCGCAACCTTACGAGTCCGACTCTCTTACCATTAGGCCACAACTTCCCACTCACAGTAACAGTAGTTCACAGTAACAGTAGCAAACAAACCATAATTTCATACATAATCACTTAAATGGACAGTTGGCCCAAGTCCAAGACATGAGCGACTGCAGTTGCATATCACAATAGTAGTGCAAACAACCAAATACAAACAGAAAAACATAACCATTTTTAAGAAGAATCACATTATGACAGGTAGTACTGGTTAAACAAATTGGCTTTGAGTTTAGACTTAAATTCATGCAGTGTGGATATTGTCCTTAGAGACAGTGGCAATTAGTTCCAAAGCTTAGGAGCCAAAACAGTGAAAGACCTGCCTCCCATAGATGATAGACGGAATCGCAGTACACAAAGAAGCTCACCTCCAGATAATCGAAGTGGTCAAGAGGGAATAAAAGGAGAAAGTAAGTTCGACAGATAGGAAGGAGCAAGACCATAGAGTAACATAAAGGTAAGCAGAAGATATTTGTAAATAAGACAACACAGGTAGCCAGTGAAGATTAAATAGGAGTGATATGAGCAGGCTATTTAATGTAAGTTAACATTCTCACAGCAGAGTTTTGAATATATTGCAAATGGGAGAAAGAGTACACTGGTAGTCCAGAAAAAAATAGAATTACAGTAATTGAGATGTGATAAATGCAAGTACTAATGATTCAGCATCTTCTGAACTGACATAGGACCAGACTTTGGCAATACGGAAAAGTTGAAAAACGTAGCTTAAGTTTACTAATATAAGCATCTAAGGCCAGTGAAGGGTCAAGAATGATACCTAAGTTTTTGACAGTGGCAGATGGAGTAACTGATGTAGCTTCAAGGTCAAGTCTGGGAGCATTAGTTAAATTTTTTGTGAGTTTGAGGGCCGATGAGTAAGATTTTTTAGTCAAATTAAAACTGAGAAAATTGGAGTTTAGCCAGGTCTTTAACTCATTGATACATGGCGATAGTGATGCAGGCTCGTGAATAGTGTCCGGTCAGCAAGCACTATATATCTGAATATCATCGGCATAGCAGTGGTACTGAAAACCATGGCGGCAAATAATTTGTCCAAGAGCCATAATGTAAATAATAAACAATAATGGGCTGAGAACTGAGCCTTGTGCAACACCGTTTGAGTAAGACAGTGGGGAATTTATAGTTATGCATGGTGATATAGTATTGTCTGTCTGCCGTATAAGAGGAAAACCAGGATAACGCAGCTTCTGACATGCCAAACTCTGAAAGGTGCATGAGTAATAATGACAGACAGTATCAAAAGCTGAGCTGAGATCGAGTAATAAGAGTATGGAATGATTGCTCAAATCACCAAAAAGTAGGAGGTCACTGATAACCCTTACTAAAGTAGTTTCAGTACTGTGATGCAAGCAAAAGCTAGGAATGGTTTTCAAAAAATATTATTGTTACATTTTCATTTGATCACATTTTAAAAGATTCATTAATTAAATTAATTATTTATTAATTAAACATGATTTTTGATTGCAAAAATTTATTTTAACCATTAAAACGGAATAAAAAAATAATAACAATAATTTCATAGGGCCCATACACATGCATCTGTTATATGTGTATTTTATTGTGTATTTATTCATTTTTCACAACCTGAGAAATGAGACAGCATGCAACAGCTGTGGTCCACAAACATTAGGTTTGAAAACAACGTTGAATATTCCTTTAACAAAGTCACACTCATCTCTTTGCTCCAGGACAATGCAACGATTCTTGACTTCAGCGAGGGAATGTTGAAGTGGCAATGTGATGCAAACCTGTGAGATGGCATTGGAAACAGACGACTGGCTGTTATCGAATCCCGAGAGGGTTCGTACATGAGAGTAGTAGAGTGTTGTGAGGTGGCAGTTTTGCTTTGCCACCAGAATCGTCAGGCACAGCAGAAAGACTATAAAGGAAGCGGTCTACAGGCTTCTTCCCACAAGAGAGAACATACCGACTGCTCTGGAGAAGATGCCAGCTCTATTTTCTGCAACCTTCTGCTTGATTTCACATATTTCATCTCATCAGTCTTCTCCTTCCATATTTCTCTCTCTCTTTCTCACTGTGTCTCTCTCTGTCTATGTCACTTTCTCTTTCTCTCTCTCTCTGGCATCAAACTCTGATCACTATGAACTCGAAGGCTTTGATCACTAAAAAAACAGCGCTCGCCACTCAGTAAATCAATGCCCTGGAGTCACAGTCCTGTGTGTGTGTGTCTGTCTGTGAAAAAGCAGGCACTGACACTTGAAATATAATGGAAGAGCGGCCAAAGAAGCATCAACTCTGTCATCCAGCAAATGTATTTTTAAATCACTTCTGCTTTTATTTACACTATCTAGGTTTAGGGTTGAATTTGGTGTAGAAGGTATGTCATTTTCCAACACAATAGAGCATTAAACTTTTAGCGACACTCCCCAGACATTTGAATTCTGAACCACCGCAATGCATGCCTGTACCAACATAATAAAATATGGCCACAGACACATATTGAACACATGTTTTAGTGCCACTTACTGGACAAATTCACTTCGAAACTGCTGAGAAACAAGCAGTAAGGTATGGTGTTGCAGAAACATTGGCACAAGTGTGTATTTCCAATGAGCCTTGCTTGAGTGATATGGAGATATTTTGAATTTGTTAATCACAAAAAAACAGAATTGTTTTTTTTTGTTTGTTTTTTTTGTCGAAGATCACTTGACCAAACCAGAAAACCGGTTCCATCGCATTCGCTTGTCGAAGAAAGTTTGAACAGCAGTAACTGATCGTGATATCTATGGACTTTTAGATATCAGTCTGCATATGCGATTGTCATCTTTGGTATCTCCTTTAAAGCCATTTTAAGTATAACAGCTTCATATTTACCAGGCTATTTTAGAGAAATCAATGGAGGCCCAGAAATGCCATTTAAAAATAAAATACTAGAATCAACTAGAAATGTATTAATTAAAAAAATAATAATGTAATGTAAATTAACAAATCATTTTTCAGATTGAATAATAAATAGACAAAGTTAAAACTTTAATTAATTTTTAATTTGATATTTAATTTGCTATTTTAATATGTTAAATGCAATATAAATGTGACGCTAAAATATTCATAACTAAACAAATATTTAAAAAAATGTAGTTAAATGTGACAGGTTGGCTGTACTTTCAAAATGACTAATAAATAGATATGTTAAAACTTTTTTTATATATTTACTTGACTTGTAATGATATAATAAGCATTTTTAAATTCAACTTTTACATTGAAAAATAAATTAAACTGTTTAAAATTCAAGCATTTATTGGTCAATTTATTTTTTGAATCAATATATTGTTAAATCATTACTTTACTGAAGTACCACTCATTTTTCACCGCAGTCAATAGGTTATCTGATTAAACATCTGCATCTCAAAACCAATAAACAAAAGACATATACGATAATGAAGCCTGTCACCATCCCAAATCGGTCTTCTACATCTTAAAGCAACAAAGCTTTGATGTCTTCTAGATTTAGCTGCAGGCAAACCCGTTTTCTCAAGCTGGATTAGAGGAGATGATGTAATATATTTTACAATTTCTTGATTGATGTATCAATTTGACAGCAGGATCTCTGAATAAAGGAAACCCTCAAGGGGAGCTGACACATGATGTGTTTGAGGGGTGTGAATTACCATCTAGGGACCACCTAAAAGCATCTTTATTTAGATGATGATGCAGTCTAGACTTCTGGAATCCCTGGACAGATTCATTTGCATCAAATTAAGCTCAGCGATCATTTTACATCACATTATATTACTGAAGCAAAAATAGTCAAAGTTGACATTTGTTTTTCTTGTGTTTTAACTTACTCTGAGTCTGAATATGCCTTCTTCTATATTATATAGTAAACGAAAACAGTACGCAGTATGTCCAAATTCAAAGTAATCAAATCAGTAAACATTAAAGTACCTGGATGACCAAATACTTCCAATGAGATTCTGCAGCGCACCTACAATGGACACTTTACTATCCCATGAGGCCATGGAAGATGCATTGTAAATGGCAATGGAACTATAGATATGTATAAGTAGATTCCACATTCAACCGCTCCAGACATGTCGACATGTCCGCCATCTTGGAATGGTCAAAGTGTCAGTTTTCCAATCAATAACTGTTTCAATGACCTTTCATACAGCGGCCCGAAGAAACAGCCTCTAATGAGGCATCTACGTATATACATCTATAAATGAAACGACGCAACTGATAGTGGTAGGTCATGCGCAAGTAACAACATGTGGGATGTAGTATGTCCAAATTCATTCATACTATCGATCCACCTATTATCTTTTATATAATATAAAGAATTATTTTAATGCTTTTGTATTCAATCACAAAGGTTTTGCGTTTCCCCAAAAATTGGCATTTCCTCGCAAAGGTTTTGCATTTCTTTGGGTTCAGTCATAGAAGCACTGAAATAGTTTTTGCTCTCACCTCATATTATTTCCATCAACAGTTTTGTGAACAAGCACAAAAGTTCTGCAAAATGTAGTACAAGAGATCCAAAAGAAGCCTTTATGTAATCTTCCGAAAAGTATTTAGAGAACAGTGTTTTGGTGGTGAATGACTATATGTCAGTACAGAGTGACATTTCTTTTTGAGAGTAGGCCTATTTTGCATACAAGAGCTATTGACAACTGCTGATTTCACTGGAGGGAACGTGTTATTAAAATGTTCTAAACATTGACCTTAGTATAAATGTGACACATTAACTTCAGAATAGCTGACAGCAAACACACCCACAATCTCTGGACATCACGTCTTTCGTTATGTTTTTGTGGAGTTCTGTATATGTAAGTGTGAATGCGGGGGCTAGGTGTGATAATACTTGTGATATAGACAGTTGAAACGATCTGTGGGAGGCCATGTTTTGCTCCCACTGTTTACTTCCTTTTAAAATTGCATTTTTCTGCTGCTTTTAGTCTCTGTAAAGTTCCCTTCAGGGAGCGAGTCATGTAATTAGCCATGATTAACTAGATGTCTAATGTGCAAGTAATGACACAAAATAAACAAAAAAACGACACTGAAATATTATGCGCTTAATGGGCTCCTGAAGATCGTTAAACACCATAAGAAATTTGTATTCATAATGTTATTTTGCAAGCCCTTCGGATTTGGTAACCAAATCTCGCTCTCCAGAATTTACTCCCATTATAAACTCAATTAAAAATCCCCCACTTCCACTTTGAGGTCATTTTTTGCCAGCTGATTTTTGAGGTTACTCCAGCAGTCCGGCTACACTGAAGAAGTGAGTCAGTGCCAGGGGTATAAGCGCCATAGATATGAGTGTTCCCCTTCAGGAACTCGAGCTGCGTCAAAAACGCTATGGCGTTCCCATAGCGTTTTCGACGTAGCGCCTCGTTCCCTTCGGGGAACCATGGTTACATATGTAACCTGGGACGTTTTCTCATTTCACAAGATGTCTTGTCTTTTATTGTCTTTATTAAACTAAAAATGGACAAACCACAGAAGTGTAAATCACAAGCACAACATCAACAAATCCACATAAGTAAGAACTGTCCATCTTGACTGCACTTATTTCACTCCTTCCCTAACTGAAGCCGCCTACTATCGTCTACTTTTTAAGCAAAGCGTTTGCCATTTCATATGAGCCTATGGATATGGCCTTGGTCAGTACACATGCTGGACTCTCTTGTGAATTTCTGGTGCTAGGCAAACAGCATGTGTCATCTGCACTCAGGGGGCGGTATACAACATAAAACAGGCCTATATCCTGCCCCTTTTTTCTCTCCAACAGAGGCCTCCTGTGCAACTCCCCTGGAGTTTTAACACACACACATACACCCCACAGAGAGCACACACTCTGGCGTCTGGGAATGCCCGTTCCTGCCCTTAAAGTGCCTCCAATCAGCACTGCCAGCCCCCCGCTCAACACCACCTGAGCAGCGAAGTTAGAGAGGACAAAGAGGCTTTAGCCTATTTTAGTCCCTGAGCTGGAGATAATGTCCACTGTTCAGGCCAGCTGGCTGAAAGAGAAGCTGTTGAGGGAAAGACCGGTGATATCTCAGAGATGGAGCTCTATTTATGGGGTGGGGGCAGTGATTTGACCCTGAGTGGGGCGGTGGAGGGTTGTAATATAGCGCTGATTACGATACCTTCTGAATAACGGTCACCTTCGGCCCCCTGTCTGTTGGGTCTCCAAGTCTTTCTCTACATTTTCTACCCTGTTTCCTTCTGTTCAGATGTTTTATTTCCATGTGTCAATGCGTGTGCTAGCCATGTCTGCTTTGTGAACGAATCTTTATTTTGAACTTTATTTTGAAAGAGTTTATGGTTTAAGTCAGCACAGATCTACAAGTCATTCAATCAAAGCTCATTTTTGGATGTGCCTGACAATCACTCAGACTCAAAATTAGCCAATAACCCATGTTGTCCATTTAGTCCAAGTACAATGGACCGAGTGCAGCACAGACATGTCCGATATGGGTTTCAAGGAGGCAAAATGTATGTCTCTGATGTCTTTTGTTGCAGAGCATAACAAATAAAGTGTATTGGAAATATAACACTTATAATGGTTCTCGAGTCAAGAGTCAGTTAATAGTTACAACAGAGTCACCAGGACACTGAACTGAGAAAATAGTCTGGACTCAAATTACTTAAATGAGGGGGCAAAATAGAAGATTTTTATGGTTTACGTAAAAAGATAGTTGATTAAGTCGATTCACTTCATATGCTCTAGACATGTAAATCTGCGTTTCACATCATTGCATGCTTTAATGATGAAAAATTGCATATATGTGATGTCATTGTGTGATTACGAAAACAAACTGGTGATTCAAAGTGTCCGAAAGACTGTCCGCATCACTAGCATGTATTACACCTGTGCTTTTGCATGAAATATAAATGTTCTGCTCCATTGTGCTGAGGTTTTGTTCACTACTGGTTGTAGACGTCAAGATGTTGGAGAAATGTAAAATAGAAGAAATTAAAGCACTCTAAAAGTGTTCTGAGCTTGTTACAACCCAAACTGGGAACGCGTTGTATCAGCGCTCAGTAGAAACATGGGATAATTTGACATGGGTCCTGACACACATTATGAGAGAGTTCTGCCACAGCTGGAAAATCAGTTGTTGGAACAAACGGAATTGTTAAGCAGCATGAGACAGGAAGACAAGACAGTGTGAAACATCGACAACTATATATTGAAGCTATAAACATCAGAACCTAGCGCTGAGACTGAACCAGGAGGGACCTAACAAGTCCATAATGCTGCAACGTATAACACATTCACAGCCCATCAGAATATATTTAAATTTTTATATTTAAAGATAATGTTAAAAGTATTTGCAACGTATTTTAATTTTGTAATGTGACATCCTAGGGAATGAAACACAATTTTCATTACCTAGTGTACTGAGCGTCCATGAGCTGCCATGAGCAAAGATTCAAACTGCATTCTTTTAATTAAGGCGTACTGCAATGCCATTTACATATACGGGAATGTTAATGGAAATGAACAGAATGCTAATGCTACTGTTTTATAGAAGTCCTTAGTTTGAAGTCAAATGTCTACTTTTACAGCAGTTATTTACCAGGGCATGGAGAGCTAATAATCTAATTGTTAGAAGAATTGGTGTTATTTCCATAAACAATAAAATACTACCTTAATAATTGGCAAGATTTTACAAAACAATGCCTACATAGGTTTCTGCATATTAGTTAGCATTAGCCAAAAAGTTAACATGCTAAAGTCATTTTATAGGTGTTTAATATTTGGATTAAAGCTAAACTGTAGATTTTGGCCCGGTTGGCCAAATGTGAGTTGGACTTTGGCTCCACTGTTCCGAACAGATGAATCTGATGGTTTGAGGATAAATAAACAATTCTGAAAAATGTTCTGGAAATCTAAAAAATGTCTTATATGCCACTGTTGTTTTTGGCTTGACAAAATGACAAATGACAGAAGTATGCAGTCTCCTTGCAAAATCTGTCGCAACAGCTCTAAAATATAAATAATGACTAACGGTTTACTGTAGTGATTCAGGTTAAGCCAATAACATGGTTTGGAAGATGGATTTATGATGTCCTCGCTCATTTCGATTTTGTCAGTTACAGACTGCAAACTTACTTAAAAAGAAACATTGTTTATGAACAATGTACACTGATGAACCATTCACAGTAAGTTCATGTCTTACTGTATATTAACAAGGCAAACAGGGTCCATTTTAATGTCATGTTGACTTGAAATTAGGGCTTGATGATTAATATCTAAACAAAATAATTTTCCTATGTTGGTTAATTAGTCTTTTTTTATCCTGTTAATACTTTCCCCAGGGTTGCCAGGTCAGCCAAACAAAATAAGCCTGTTTGTTATCAAATCTAGACTAAAACTAGTCCAATTGCATTTTTCCTGCAGTTTTCAGCTCCATCAAAATAGTGTTCAGGGGTTGGAGGTGATTGCTTTATTTAAAAATGGACTAAAAAAACTACCTGCGGCGGCAGCCCGAATTACCAACCCTGACTTTCTTCTTAAAACATACTACATCGTGTGTAGTCACATGACTCCATCCAGTCAGAGGCATGGAAGCAACATAGAGAAGAACTCAAACACCGAGTCATCTGAGCAACAGGAGCAGCGTAAAAATTAGCTTTTTACATATTTTTAATGTGACAATATCCTTTTTACATTAAAACTGAAATTTAAAATGCTAAATACAATGATAAAAAATCCTGCAAAACTCCTATGGTCTCCAACAAAAGCACCAGCTTCCTCAGATCAAACATCTCTCTGAGTGGTTCAACGGGTCGCCATGACAACTCTGAAACTGATGTTATCACAGGACTGTTGGATCTGTCAGACGTCAGAGCCCAAATTGAGAGGTAGAGTATGAAATCTGAGTCAAGAGAGAAAGATTCAGAAAATACAGAACAAACGCATGTGTGTCGTTTACTTCTGAAATAAAGAGACTGATTGAGTCTTCTTCTCATCTGACAAATGAAACATCAAAGTACCGAGGACAATAAAATTAAGCACCACAGAGGAGAGCTGCAAAAAGCCTGTCCGGAGAGGCCCCATCAGCGCAATTAATGCTGTCAACACCCTGTTTGTCAGTGCAGATCAAAGTCAACGTAAATAACGCCTGACTGCACCATAACACAATGCACTTTCATTGCAACACTTTCAGATGAACTCATTTAGCCGATACACCCACACGCTTAAGTTCTAGAGTTTCATCTTGGATGCAAACCACAATAGGCAACCTCCTTACAGCAGCCTTTGAGAATTTAAAATGCAAATGATGTGCATATGTAGCGGTTCGTTATATCCCGACTAGAAATACAGCAACATATGGCGATGTTTGGTTATAGCTATCGCTCGAATTATCTCTTTATGAATGCATAGATTAGAATTGATATCTGAGGCCACAGTGCATGACTGATTACGTGTCCCAAGAACAGGAGTTTTGTTGGGGCAGCCTCTTATAATGGATATTGGATGGATACAATTTGCTCCAGCAACAACAACAACAAAACCTCTCCAATCCCAGAAGCAATTATGTCCCGATTCTCAAGAGAGACCAGTGCAGTTATACGCCGTATTTCACAATATTTCAGTTAAAATGATTTTTCTCGAAGTAACCTGACTGCTTTTGTGTGTAGACAATCTTCCAGTCCAGTCATGTCCCTGCCGGTTTGGAAAACCTCTAGAGTCTGTAGGCTTTAAGTTGTGATGGCGTTTGGGAATTCGTCATCCTCTTCTGTGCATACTAATGCTGAGTTTTCTTTCTAAACATCCCAGATCAGAATGAATCAATCCCATGGTGCAGTCTGTGGTGGCTGGAGCCAGGCTGCCGTGAGGCCTAATTGGCTTTCATCCCTTTAATAAAAAAACTTGATGTGTGCCCAGCAATGGGAACCCGAGCGATGCAAACAGAGCAGGGACTCTCTGGATCGATCTGGATGCCCATGCAGTATGCTTTTCCCACCATCTATTTAATTATTCTCTCCGGCCAGCTGCCCCTCCAGGGCTTTCCATGCAGTGTGTCAGAGGTACAGATGCAGAGGCAGGCCTGCTTATTGCAGGATGTATCACTGCAGCACTGTGGCAGTGCAACTCTCTGGAGGAGGAAAGCGACACCACATCACGTACACAGAAAACAGGCTACAACATCATCTGTCTTTATTCACTCACTCATCCTCTTTCATCCATGGAACACAAAATGTCA
Source organism: Barbus barbus (assembly GCF_936440315.1). Lineage (NCBI taxonomy): Eukaryota > Metazoa > Chordata > Actinopteri > Cypriniformes > Cyprinidae > Barbus > Barbus barbus. The sequence continues at coordinate 21,993,380 of NC_136715.1, read as the reverse complement.
ATTTTTGACGCTTTTTTCGATATGATAAAAGTGAATGGAAATTGGTCTGTCAAGATGATTTGGTCATTGAATGAAGCATTATTATGGGCTGCATCTGAATCGCATTAAAGTATGTTCAATATACAGTAGTATAAATATGCATGGTATGAATGAAATCTGGACATGCATTCTTTATGCTGTCATTGTCATGTGACTCTGTCATGTGGCGTCGCTTCACTGTCATTCACAAATCCTCTCCTGTGGCCTCATAGGGTATAAATTGTCTGTCAGATGCACACTTTAGAAATAAAAGGTCATTTGTGTTTTTTGGGATACTGCTTTGAGAATAATGTGAATTCGGACATACTGCTCTCACTGTTCTGGAACTTCCGGTTAGAGTGTACACTGGCGTGTCTGACTGCCGCTGCTCCCGGCTCAATCTTTTAATTATTTTAACATTTAAACTCTATCAACATCTCTCGGCTGGGTGATCTGCCGCTGGTTGCGGTGAGGTTCTGCATGAAGTTCGACTCGCTTGTACCGGGATCTTCTGTACTCGGCTGGAAATTCTGCGCCATCCTCGATATGTCCACCGAGGATCTCGACGCAGTTTTTGTAAAGGCACACAGCTCGCCTCCCGTGACTATATTCCAGTAATTTCATCACGTCGTTCTTCGTCAAAGTCGTAATCTCGGTCTGTAAATCCACAAAATCTCTGTTCAGTTAAATTGTTATCTCCTAATGCTGAAAGTGCTGTGCGGCAGACGGTGAGGATGGCCTTGATAAATGTGAGGTCTCTATCAAACAAATCTTTCATTTTAAATGACTTTTTCATCACGAATTCGCTTGATTTTTTATTTGTGACTGAAATATGGCTGAAACTGGGCGATTTATAATCTCTTGGACTAGCTCCTCCGGATTGTGTTGCTACTGTTTTTAAAAGCAATTTTAAAAACCCAAAATTAAATACAGATGTGTACTCTAGCTTTGAGGTACAGTTAATGAGAATCGACATAGGGGGCCCTGTATTATGTGCTCTGGTTTACAGGCCTCCGAAATTCAACAAGGACTTTATTCAACAATTATCTGAATTCCTTGCTAATATTGTGTCTCGTTGTGATAGACTGTTGATTCTAGGAGAATTTAATATCCACCTTTGCTGTCCATCTAAACCTCTGGTGAAAACGTTTTTATGCCTCATTGAATCTGTCACAATTTGTTTCTAGCCCTTCTCATAAGTTGGGACACTTGCTCTCAGTCTGTAAACCACTCTCGTTTTATTCAGCCATCCACTGCCAGCTTATTTGCAGAGCACTATCAAGCAAACTTTGTGGCTACCGACTTTTCAACAATTTAGACACTGAAGAGATGGTGGAGGTTTATACTAATTCCTGGTCCATCTCCATAGATTATGTTGCTCCCCTTAAGCCAAGGAAAGTGAAGGGAAAGGGCACCACTCAGCCTTGGTTAAATGACAATACCCGTGGTCTTAGACAGGAGTGTCGTAAGGCAGATAGAAAATGGAAAAGAGACAAACTTCAAGTCTCTTATGAGTGTCTGATGGCATGCCTATCTAGCTACCAAAAGTCAGTTAAGGGGGTGGTCTGAATTCCTTTCCAAGCGTATTAATGAAAATGCGAACCGACCGAGGATGCTGTTTAAGACTATCGATTTGATATTGAACCCTTTAACTGCCCTTTCTCTTGATCCATCTCGGGAAACCTGTCAGAACGTTTTAAAATTTTTTGATAACGAAGTACTGGATATTAAGGCTTCTATTAAGCCATCAACGTTTGATCCTCCATTAAGCTGTTTACCAACAGATGTGTTAACTTGTTTTCATCCTATCTCCTCCGTACAGCTTGCTGATATTGTTTTCAAGGTTAAATCGTCCAGCTGGGAATCTGATGTCATCCCAGCTCATCTTTTTAAGGAAGTGTTTGCAACCTTGCGTCCGGCCGTAACAGCCATCATTAATAATTCTTTATCAAATGTTGAAGTTGTGCCAGCGAGTTTGTACCAGCACGTCATCCTGGTGGCGTTAGCTAACATCAGGAACAGTCTTGTATGGCCCTCGAGAGATCTGTCCCCCTGCTCTAGCAGGAGGAGGAGGAATTCGGGCCGGACGAAGGGATCCATAAGGGAAACACAACGGAAAGAAAAACACTGAGGGAAAACAGAAAACAAAACGGAGGGTACAAACGGAGGTAACGGTTTCGGTCGGATCTTCTGTCACACTTCTCAGGAAGCACGGAACAAGGAGACGAGGAATTCACAAACGAGTCTTTAATAATCCAACTGGGAGCATGGGAGGCACAGGAAACACTAGGAATGACGTTCAAGATCCGACAAAACACTAACTGAAAGGACTGGGGCTTATAAACACTGGGTAATAGGGGAAGACGATGAGACACACCTGGAGCAAATTAAAACAATCAGACTGGGGAGAAACTGGGTCACAGGGAACACATGAGGAGCAAAAACACAACAAAACAGTCCAGGATCCTGACAGGCTGCTTACTGGAACAAAAAAGAGGGATCACATTTTTCCAATTCTAGCATGTTTACATTGGCTTCCTGTAAAGTTTAGAATTTATTTTAAAATAGCTGCCTTTGTGTACAAGGCTTTATCTGGCCTTGCACCTAAATATATCAGTGACCCTCTGATTCCTTACTCTCCTCAAAGAGCACTTAGGTCTAATAATCAGCTTCTCTTAACTGTCTCTTAACTGTCTTAATCAAATAAAATCAGACAAAATCCATCTTTGTACTGCAAAGGTGGCAGAGAAGCTACATCTGAAGCGGCATGCAGATGATTTAAATGATAGATTAATTAAATGAATTAAATTATAGCTCAAATACGAAAATAAAACCACCAGTAGGTAGAAAAGACTTTTAATAAGGGAGTCACTGATTCATTTACACATTAATAAAACATTTTTTAAAAGGCTGATTCATTCTGGAACGAAGCAAGTGACTTTATGAATGGGTCACTAAATCGTTCAACAACAAAACCACTATGCTGATCAGAGATGCAAACGTTATGCTGTTTGGAACTATTTTAGTGCAAAAAATAAACGACATTGACAATAATGTATCTAAAATGTATGTCATTTAATACTAACTTAAACTTAGCATGTTTTATTTTTATTAATTGTATATCATTGGATAAAGTATTACAGTGATTATCTTAAAAGAAGGGAAAAGGAGCGCCCCCGTTCAAGGCTGGGGTGGTGTTGGGGAAAGTTACTTTTAAAAGTAATGCATTATAATATTGCATTACTCCATTAAAAAAGTAACTGTGTTACTTAGTTACTTTTTATGGAAAGTAATGCACTATGTTTAATTGTGCGTTAGTTTTTGTCACCTGTGCTGAGCTTGGTTATTCATTTTTAATAAACAAAAACCCAAAAGTTATATTTTTGGCAACTGTAAAGGCCCTTTCACACACTCCCAATTTCTCTCAACACAGACAGGAGAGCTTTCAGTGACTAAATGGGAATATCTAAGTAACTCGCGTTACTTGAAATGTGTTAACATTGGTTGTAGATGGAAATGGAATTTAAAAACCAGACTAAAACTAGACAGATGGCCACCGTATTTTGCATTCATTTTGAATCTTGAAACTAATTCATTGTAATTGCACGGAAAAGAGCACATACACATATTATAGACATATTAAAAATGTCCAATTTTGTTTTCTACAGAAGAAAGGAGGAGACATTTTGATAGAGCTGGTCATACCTGCACAGCCTTATGGGTTGCCTCACCACTGCAGCTTTGTATGCTTAAAGAATGAGGCATGGGTCGCAGAACAGAAGTGCAGCAAAGCATGTGGTGGAAACATCTCCACAACACCTGCCAAGTGCTTTCCTGCACAGTGTCTTCAAAGTGAGCTCCAGCTCTCTGTAGAATGCTTGTCTTGTCTTGTCCTCCAAGTTTTCTTTCCACGAATCTGTTTTAAGGGTCTAGCTCAAGCTCTCTGAGGTTTTTTCTATTACCCCTGCCCCCAGTTACTGTTACGACTCTTATCTCGGCTCTACAACCCTGTATTTCCCCATTTTTGCTGTCTCTGTCTTTCTGTCTCCCTCTCTCACTTACGCACTCATAAATCTATGTCACATATCTCCAACCCACGAGTCTCATTTATAAAACATCCTTGTAAACTGAAATTTCATCTTATATAAAACTCTACACAAATGCTTTTATCTGAACAATCTTTAGAGTGTGTGAACTACGCTACTGTGCTTCGGAGGTTTGTTGGAGGCTTTTTGTTCTGACCATGACACAGCTGAATCAGTGGAGGTGATTGCCAGTGTAATCCTCAGCACATAGATCAGATCTAGCTTCAATTTTAAAGCCACACACCAAACCCACACACTTTTTTTCTACAGCAAAATGTGACGATCATTTTTCCCCACCAGCTTTAACCTACTTAAAGAAAACTAGTATGGAGGCTTTTTGGATGTTTTCATTACATAGAAGACTACAGGGAAACGCACAAAATGAATGCAGTTTAATTTATTCAGTTTCTAAATACAACATTTATAAATCATAGCCACATATAGTCCAATTTTTAATTAACAGCATGTCACAGACACTGTAGATTGAGCTTAATTTACATCAAGAGCATCCATTTCAATAATTAATGGATAGTTTGAAGACACATCTAAAGTCTATATTGCACATTCATACCTTATATTATATGAGTTTATAAGTGGATCTAAAGTTCATCAGGTTTTTTTTAATCAAATGCACCATTCATTTACATGTCTCTACATCATTTACATCCTTGAATGAGACTTCTTCTAGCAAGAAAAACAAAAGTTAGGTTTGCATACTGTGTGCAATATTTATATCATTTTGATAGGATATTAAAAATGTCTAAGTACACGAAATTTATAATAAAGATGCTTCAGAAATCTTTCACCCGAGATCCCATAGCTGTTGACGCAAACGCGTAACTTCAGGCACACAGCAGTCTTAAAAATATGTTCTTCATTAGCATCTATGGTTCCATGAAGAACACTTAACATTCATGGACCCTTTCTATTGCACTAAAAGCTCTTTATAATGGCAAATAATTCGTTAGATTAATAAACTGTTCTTCACTTTAAGAAAAAAATGGCTCTTCACTGTTCAACAAAAGGTTCTTTGGGGAACCCAGATGGGTTCTTCTATGGTACTGCTGACTTTTTTTTTTTTTTTTTAACCCTGCTTTGAAAAAATGTCAGTATTTAGTATAGTATAAGATCTCACAGCAATAAAATGTAGATACTTCTGACGGATGCACTGTAGTGTCACAAATCTAATCTCCATGCAATGGACAGAAAAATAAACTTCTGTCACAGAAAATTCCAACCATTAATTCTCAAATGGCCACAATGCAAATTTAATCAATTGACTCGATTCAATCCAAAAAGAAAGGAAAAGATTTTTTCATGTTCCTAAGCTCACTGGTGTTTAACAGCTGTACCCAGCATGCTTTGCCTTGGCAAGTGCATCCATTCTAATAAAGCAAAACCTAATGGTGCTAATTCATCATCACGCTAGGGGGAACACGGCGACGGCTCACGTGATGAGGCCCGTCAGGAAACATATGCTGCCCAAAATGAAAACAACGATTGGTGAATGCAGTTTTGCCAGCCGAATGACATGTTTCAACAAGCAGAACCAGCATTTACAGCCTCAACCCTAAAACAATCGATCATTCCAACACTCAATGCTAATGAAGCATTGCACATGTTTCAGTATCACCTCAGCACTAAATTCATTTAGAATATAACATCTGGATTAGTCACTGTGTCATTTTAATTGGATTCATATAAATTACACCAAATGAGCAACTATGACATTGTGTGACATTTAGTGCCTCTTTTCATGTCATGTAGTGAAAGAGACATTTTAATTTGCCCTACTTCAAATATACATTTTTAATGGCATATTGCATTACTTAGATTAGTAAAATACTTAGGCACTGAATATAAAGTGGCTTTAGCAGTCTATTTATATATACACACACACAGTATATATATATATATATATATATACAGTATATATATATTATATATATATGAGGATGTGAGATATGGCTGTATATCAGTATGGCTGTGATTCGGCTGTAGGCATGAGACTGTAGGCCAAGTGCTGTAGGTGATCACAGCGTGCCGATATACAGCCATATCTCACGTCTACGAGTGTGATATTGCATTTATAGAACAGTTCGACTGCATAAGTGTGTAAATACATAAACAAAAACAACGAAGTGTCTTTAAAAACCCACCATAGATTCAAATCTCACTTTGACAGCTGAACAGCTGATCCCAAGCCTCCGTTACTAATTCCAAAATGTCACTTTAGAACTAGTAACAAAGGAACGTTGAGTTGCTGCATTAAAATCTTATTGTATTACTGTAGTAAAAGCAGTGTATTATGTATAGAGAGATGGACTGAGCAAGTGTGAGTACCTGCATATGATACAGCACACATTCTTCAGCTCAGTCTCATATTCACAATAAAACATTTGTTTGAATGTCCGATCTCGTACTATCCTTTCATCTGTTATGGGTAATTTCTGATGACAGCACTGCTCGGTGCATTTGTTGGCTGCGTACAAGCTGGTTTTAAAAGAAAAAAATAGCTTCCTTGTTCAAAACTGCACTTTAGTATTTTTCAGTTTCAAGTCTTTACTGCTGACTAGTAAAATAGTCTCCTGTCACCATCTAATCGCAGAACAATGCAACTAAAATCACCATCATGAACACACACACAGTGTTTCCTAATACTAAATACTATTTTTTATATAAAATATTATTTATTGACTAATACTATTTAATAAACAACAATAACAGCCATCATAAAAGTTGCTAGGCAATTCAGTCAAAAGTACAAAGGCAGCGCTGTGATATACAGCATTGAAGTTGCATAAACATGATGCTATTTTGCCAAAGCTATTTGCCCTGGAACAAATAATGGATTAATGAGACCAAAGACATCAAAGACATCAGAGCCAGTGGCAAATTTGAATAAAACTGGCCAAGGTGAGGCTGCTCTCGGCGGGTTTATGAGCATGGGTTTGTGGGCCCTGGAGCTCACATCTCTGAAAACGTCTAATAAAATTTTCAAATAGTTATCTTTATTAGCAAACCGCATATCTGAAGTGCATTCGTTCCTAAAAAGCTCTTAAAACTGCATTCGGTGACACAAAACAGTATTATTTTTTAAATTATAGGGACACTATGACACTCACTGTGAGAAATATGGCAACTTCAGCAAATGGAGTGATACTGTTGGAGTTGGACTGTGATATCAACGCTCTTATCAGCCAATCAGATTCTCGGGCCAGAAAGAACTGTTGTGTGTCTGTAATTTAGGTGGTAGTTGATTAGCTCTAATAGTATAGAAAAGTTTCTTTACACTTAACGTACGAACAGGTCAAGATATGGTTAGTTTCTTATTGTTTTATTTGATTTATTTTTTAAATATATTTAAATGATACATTAACATAATTCATCAATTTATTTTAAAAGAGAACAACCCTATTATTTTAAATTAACAACTCTATATAAACTCTATACAAAACACTGAAATACCTTTACTAAGTTTAAATCAGCTGAACCACATCACTGGTTTTAAACACAATAGTGTCAAACTCCTTTCATCCACCGGTAATTTAATTATAACTTCTGAGACTCATTATCTTTCATGTATTCCAGACCGGATCTGTCTCTTTGGTGGTCTAGAGGCAGTCTGCATATATAACCAGGTCCCTCTACGCTCCACTAGCTCTCAGTCAGGTGTGTGTGTGTGTGTGTGTGTGCCACTGTGATGAGACAGACAGAAGCACAGGGGCGTCCCACTGCCCCACACACATCCAAGTCTGCCACCACATTCGGCATTCCTTTCAGTTTCACGGTCTTCTCACTCGGCCCGGAGCATTTATCAACTCGAGAAAGAGTCCACGCGGCCAGTCGTGTTTGGTCAATTTAGCCACAAAGAACAGGAGGCAGATCATTTTTTTGACAGAGAAAGGAAGAGATTCTACACATGAGTCAAAGCCAGATGGAACGGAGGAAGTGCATTAAAAGCCAACTGGATAGCAGAGAAATAGAAAGATGATTGAAAGAGTGACTCGTGCTTGTTACAAATTAAGGATGCACATCAAACAGCCATTAGCGATTAAGAGTGATTAGCACAGACTATGCCTGGAAGTTCACAAGTCATTAAAATTATATTCTCTGGCATAAAGTCTGATCCACACTGCAGGATATTCTGGCCAAAAACCACCAGCTCTACTTAGAAAGGAAGCAAGTAAAAGCCAACACCAGTCACAACTCTATGGTTTGCAGTATGTGAACCTGAAATCGCGACTATAGGTTACAGGTAATTATAGATTGGTACACAAAGTTTTACAACAGCAGTCTTCACTTAAAGAGGCATTGCACCCAAAAATGAACATTCTGACATAATTAAGTGACCCTCCTGTTGTTTTAAACCTGTATGACTTTCTTTCATCTGCTGAACACACAAAAAAAGACATCTTGAAGAATTTTGGTGGCCAATGATTTCTATTGTATGGCCAAGCCCACAAAACCTTCCTGAAAATATCTTTGTTTTTTTCCACAGAGGAACGAAAGTCTAAGCGGTTTGGAATGACATGAGAGTGAGTAAATGATGATAGAATCTTCATTTTTGCTGAACTATGCCTTTCAGGTTATAAAGACACATCAAAGTTAGTAGGTCCAAACTTTTTGACAAATATAGATATTACATCTACATTTATGCATTTAGCAGACGCTTTTATCCAAAGCGACTTACATTGCATTCAAGTTACAGTTTTTACATTTTATCAGCTCTTGCTTTCCCTGGGAATCGAACCCATGACCTTGGTGTTGCTAGCACCATGCTCTACTATTTGAGCTACAGGCAAGTTGCATATATCAATTTTTTCCTCACATTGTTGGATTATCACTGTTGTACTGTAATACTGAGCCTGATCTCATGACGAAAATGTACCTTTGGGAACTTTTTTGCAAGACGCAAAATATGTAGCGTTATGTATGTTTCGTCACATATTCGATGTGAAATGTGGTACTAAAAGAGTGTTCAGTTTTTCCCTGGAAAAGATGAATGTACGTATGGTACATTTTATGTGACGCTGGTTTTGTATGTGTCGGTTCTCACTTGAAAAGTCCATTGAATGGCACTATAATTCTAGTGCTCTGTGACATTTTAAAATAATGTACCATCTGTACTACACCTAAACCTACAAGATCATATGAACAAAAGCGAATGTGAAAACACAATCGCAAACATGCTGCTTTAGCTTGTTTTTTTGAACTCTCATCTTTCAGCCCTTTTATTGTGAGTCATATGTTTTTCACGGGATTCGTGCCCAAGTTACATAACTTGCTGCATGTTTCAAGCCAGTTTTAAAGTGAAACATCCCGTGAGTGGCGTTTTTATTACGTTCGTTCGGGTACGTATTGCGGCAGTTCAGAATTCAAATGTCCAGGAGTGTCGCTCGTACTGCAACTACCCCCTACACCAAACCCAACACAAAAACCTACCCAATATTAAATGCTAAAGCGATATAAAAATGAACTTGTTGAGGCAACCGTGCTATTTTAACTTCCTTACAATCGGGTTTGAGCTGTTTTGTCAAACTATAGTTTCACAGGATAAGTACAGCATAGCTAACATTAAGTTGTAAGCTGATTGATTCACTCCGAATAATCATTCATAAGAGTCGTTTGTTCAGGAGTCAGGCTATATCGGTCACACTGTATAATTATTGATTCACTAAAGAACCAGCTCATACGATTCACTCATTACGAATTGTACTACACAAGAATGTACAGTACTTGTGTCCCAATTAGTGTTGTCAAACGATTAATCGCATTCAAAATAAACGTTTTTGTTTACATAATATATGTGTGTACTATTTTCAAAATATTTTCAAAATATACACTGTATGTGTGTGTATTTATATATACACAATAAATACACACAGTACACATACATAAACAAAAACTTTTATTTTGGATGTGATTAATCGCGATTAATCGCGATTAATCGTTTGACAGCACTAGTCCCAATCCTAGAAACCAGCCAATAAGATCTGTTCATTTCAGCCAGTTCTTGCCATCTGAGGGAATGAAGCCTACTTATTGGACAAAGTACGCAGGGTTTGACGTTTGCAGAAGCAGAGACTGTTTTTCTGTTTTAAATGCCATTGTAAAGAGTGAAGTAGCAAAATATAAAAATTAATATTTGACAATCGACAGTAACATCCAGTGATGCAAACTGCTTGACTTTTTAGTTTTGAGTTGAAAATTTGGTATAATTTATATGATTCATGCAATTTTTTACTGGATGTAATTAGACAAAAAACGTTTTGCATTTTTGACATATTAGGCATACAAATAAGAGTGAATGTGTGCATGTTTAAAAATGATTTTTAAATAGTTAAAAATGTTTACTTCCCAACTAGAATTAGACCTAGAATGTCTTACTGTTTCTTTATACTTTACAAAACTAATGTAAAGTGTTCTAGACATGGTTACGGCCTTGACTTATGCTACAGTAATTACCTCGAATCAGGGGCCTCATTTATAAAATAGTGCGCAGAAACCATCCTAAATTTGATCTTACGATCATCTCTCGAATATGCGTACGTGTGATTCATAGAATGAACGTACGAACAGAAAATGCGCGTACGTCTCTCTTTCAGATGTGAACTCTATGAATCGCAAATGATCTTAAACTTGCACGCAATTGAATTGTTATAGCTCTCTGCTTGTAAACGACTCCTAATTAATGTCATTAACATATAAAATATCCCCATTCATCATAATTTAGAACAGCGAGCTACAAGAACAGCTTACATTTTAAAAAACCTGCAATACTCAGACAATAAATATTTCTATAAATATGAGCGCTGGTATGGATTTAAGCTTACGCACACTCTGCAATCAAATCTGTGCATACGCACGCTTTATAAATGAGGCCCCTGGACTTAAAAACTTGGTTAATCAATACTAATAAAGTCAAGCTGTATCTTTAAAAGAGGCACTAACGTTTCTTCAACTTAATGGAATATAGAAAGCCATTGAAAGGTCACTCCCAGCTTACCAAATAATGTGTTCAATAACAAATGAATTTAGCTTCCAGTCTGACACGGATTTGTAGAGAATGCTTTCCAAAATCACTTATAAGAGAAAACAATCAGTAGAGTTGAGTGGCTCATGAACACACTCGCTAAAATGATTCACAAGAGAGAGGCTCTTCTGCTTCAAATCAAAATGAAGAAAACTCAGGCTCTGTGCCGGCATGGCAACCATGACCGAGAAAATGAACAATTGGATGAAGTTATTTACGGCATCTCTGCCACGTCCATCAGAAAAACCAATAAAAAGCACCAGTCAGCCATACTGAACAGCTATTTGTGAGAGACTGAGGCAAGATTGACAATTGTCATGTGTCTGCACATGTTAAAATACGAGGAACAAGGGTCAGACCTCTGAGGATCAGAAAAATCAATGTTCCTTGTGATCATAACAGCGCAGGCCGGACTAGATCTCCCCTGGGGTTTCCGAGGTTGCCACCGCCTCCGCTTCGAACACCAATCGTTCTGTGATCCTTATCGGCGATGACAACAAAAAGTCTGTTTCAAGAAATCTGTTTTATTCTGTTGGTTTGAGTTTTTCATGTTTACTTCCTCGGTGCTTCAGTGGACTGCATCTTCATGGCGGACAGTCTGTTCAATATGTTTTTGTCATTAGAGTGACTGTCGAATGTGGGCAGGCTGTCGACATTGCTCACCTCAAAGACCTCCTCTTTGCTTTCAACACTCTCTCCATTCCTCTTGTTTTTTATATAAAGACAGTTTTTTTCCTAGCAGCCCCACACAGGCTATCTGCAGAGAGGCTTAAAAGTTTCAAAGCCGCCCACTCAGTTCAGTATTTAGCAGAGGGCAGCGTGAACCGAAGGAGATATTAAGGGTTACAAATTGGAGAAGTGGAGCACAAGCAATGCGAAGCATCATTGTCCGCTGGCCAGCATAGCAACCTGGAAAAAATTTTAATGTGGGAGAAAATAAATCCAAGGTTCAGGATACTCTTAAGGGACCTTGAACCAATTGTCAGAAGTTTCAGAAACTGTTGCGTAATATGAGGTTCTGTGAGGCGGGAGAATGGAGCGTCAGTGCTCAATGGATCACTTGTAGTGGTGAATGATAATGCTGGATATGATGTTGTGATCATATCCAGCATCATATTCAGGATGATCCGTGCTGGATATAGGTCCGGGTCGCTAAAGACCCGAATATGTAAGAGTGATTGGCGAAACATTCATGCATTTAAGGGTTAAAATTGTTTAATGCACAGGTAGCCATGCATTACCCCCTACGTAAAGACTCGATTAGCAATGGATTATACATATACTTGATTATGAAAATACCCGAGATGGCTTGAAGTACACAGATAAACCATATATTGTCACAGTCGAGCGTTTATTGTATTTGTGTTTTAACTTTCAAAGTGCTTCTTCCTTCTTTTTATGCAGCTACAGCAATAGCAGGATGCCTTTTTTTTTCCTGTAGCTCAAATAGTAGAGCATGGCGCTAGCAACGCCAAGGTCATGGGTTCGATTCCCAGGGAAAGCAAGAGCTGATAAAATGTAAAAAACTGTAACTTCAATGCAATGTAAGTCGCTTTGGATAAAAGCATCTGCTAAATGCATAAATGTAAATGTAAATATAAATGCCTTTGTCCATATAAGGGGTTTCCTGGAGCGTCATGAGTCCTGTGATGCATATGTGGAGTTTCTGCACAGGGGCACCCTCCGGCTTCCAGTATGAATGAAACAGACATTACCTGCACATGTGTTTATAGCGTTCAACTAATGCCAACTCCTAATATTTTGGGCAAAAATGTTCTCCCAAAATAAATTTGAAGTAGGCAAATGATAATCTATGTTTTTCTCTAGTGGACAGGTTTTATTGTAAATCGCAAAATGCAAAAAACACTCCATCAGAAGCCATCAGAACCAACCCAAAATCCATGGTTAAAAAAACAAGGTTTGTATTAAACCATGAGCTAACTGTATTGATGTATCCCTAATGGAAATATTAGCTAAATATTACTTCATGAGTTTTTCATGTTTTACATACCTGGACCACAAAACCAGTCTTAAGTCGCTGGGGTATATTTGTAGCAATAGCCAAAATACACTGTATGGGTCAAAATTATTGATTTTTAAAGATCATATTCCATGAAACTATTTTGTACATTTCCAACTGTAAATATATCAAAACTTAATTTTTGATTAGTAATATGCATTGCTAAGAACTTCATTTGGACGACTTTAAAGGTGATTTTCTCAATATTTAGATTTTTTTGCACCCTCAGATTCCAAATTTTCAAATAGTTGTATCTCGGCCAAATATTGTCCGATCATAACAAACCATACAGCAATGGAACATTTATTTATTCAGCTTTCAGATATTGAACAATTGACCCTTATGACAGGTTTTGTGGTCCAGGGTCACATTTAATAAAATTCCTGTTTATTAACTCTTTCCCCGCCATTGACAAAATTAATTGACAAAACTTTTGGAGATGTTTTGAATTTGGAATATTATATCATATTATATTATATTATTATAAACTATATTGTAGTGTATTGTATTTTATTATATTATATTATAAAGCGGAACACAGCGGACTTTATGGACAACAAGCGAAGGTCAATGAAGCGGTTTGGTGTTGCTTTTGATGAAAGCATATCTCTGTGATCAGACAGAAATGCTCCTGATAAAGAAAACAGATGCTCAATGTTCCCATTGTCGATAGCGCTTGAAAAATCTTGAACTGCGTGTGATGTAATCTGGCTTCTCCGCCTTATACAGCTATAGTAATCCCAGCCTTATCTCACCCGCCCCGGGTGAGGGTCTTTCTCTGACAGGTTTTTGATGCCTGATCATTGTGACAGGGATTTTAATGAGCCAACCAGTAGTTGCTCTAAAATCAGAGTAATTACATACAAAAGACAGGTCGTAATTTTTATTTTCTGCCGAATCCAGAGAAGAACAGTGAATCACCATATCTGGGTGATTTGAAGAGCTGACAGGAGAGGGAAATGGCTCTGAGAGATCTGTCCCCAGGTACACGCTGACATTTCACACTGACGGTTATCTGTACTGTGATTGGCTGCTGAAAGCAATCAATCATCAATCATCACGCCTCCCACAATGCACAGAGAATATGAAAGCAGAGGGGATTCTTTGCATTTTGAACCATATTGCAGATATGTTTGCGTTTATCTCGGGTAATAAAACTGGTGATTGTGCGCTTTAGATGCTAGTGAATCTTACACTTTACAGATAAACCATTAACAAACCATAAAAGAACAAAGCATGAGGGGCTACACCCCAGAGTGCACCTGAAAAACCTCACAGCTTTCCCCTCGTCTCTCTGAAGGCTCTCAAAAGCACAAATACAAATCAACACAAGTTTGATCTTTGCACCACATCTCTTTCAAGCTTTTTTTTCTAAAAATACGTTGAATAATTTAACACTTGCGATTAAAATCAGGACATGTCTAGTTACAGTAAAAAACTAAGAAATGAAATGCTCTTCACAAGCAAGCAACGCTCTTGATCACACAACTATATGGATTGTATGATGAGCTCAAAGTGTTTCTTGGTGGCAATTAGAGATTTGTGTGTGTTATATAAACAGAAAGTGGGTAGGTTGAGTGTTTTAGATTATGGGGAATCTTAATATTTACATTTATATAAATAACCAAATGAATTGTTAATGTGACATGAATGTTGAATGAGGAAAACTGGTAACAGTCTCATGTTTGCACAGGGAGTGCTTGGGAAGACACTGCCATATTATGTCCAAATTCATCATAATTGTTATGGTGAGATTGAGACAGAAGCTTGTGGATCCAAATGCAGTTTTAATATAATAAAGAGTAGTCAGACAGGTAGAGGTCATATACTAGCAGCACAGTATCCAAATGGGCAAGGCAAACGGGAAATCCAGGTAACAGGGAAAAAGGTCAAAAACAAGAACAACCAGCAATGGACAGGAACACAACAAGGCAGGACCAACCACCTGGAAACAGGGAAACCGCTTGGCACTGTATGCAGAAAGATCTAACAATACTGAGCCCAGAATGTTGGGTCAGAGTGGCTTAAATAGTGTCTGTTATGGGAAACAGGTGAGAGTGTAATCAATGAGTGTGTATGTTTGGCGGCCTCTGGTGGTGAGCCAAGAGCCCGACCGTGACAATAATGACATATGCACTGGAAGAACATCTCATTGATAATGAAAGAGGTTCAACTGAAAGGCCACCATGTGATCTGAACTCCCCACACTGGGTTTCCATTTAGCTTACAAACCGCATAACCGTCACACGACTAGTCGGATGAAATGTAGTCTTCTGGCTGGACCTTTGAATGCAAACTTGGTGAAATCCATTATAGATTTAATCTGCCGATCCTTCTGTTTGTCACTCTGTGACAACAGCTCTCAGCTCTATATGTGACGGGAATGCCAATTGAAGTCTCTAGAGTAAATGAAGCTCCTGCTTCATGAAACCAGTGGAATCACGTTGAAGCCTCGTCCTCCTGTTCAGACTAATGTCAATCCCCACATCCTCTTTACTTCATAATGTGCTGTATTAGGCATGCTGATTTGCATAAAAGCTGAAATAGCGTTATTTCGAGGCATTCATTCTAACTCCAGGCTCTCAAAGAATATAAAATGCTGCTTTTGTATGACTCATATAATAGAAGAGTATTGGAGATTAGCCAAAGGATTTCACACTTATTATTCATTGGTATTTTCACTCACAGTTTATCCTCAAAGGGTTCTACAAATCAATATTGTCCACTATTTATCAATGGCATGTTAGCAATACATGCTGGAGTAGACAGGAAAAGGATAAATGGTCCACAGGTGCAGGCAGTTATAAATCACCCGTGTACAAATGACTTCTCGCTCTTCCTTTATCTGCAAGTACCTTCAAATCAAGACAAAATCATCCTGGCACAAAATAATTGCATTTATCCACAGAGATTTGTTTTCATTTAAATGAAATTAATCACCTCTTAGGAATCTGCCTCGTGTATCATCACTTTTGTACAATGGAATTTTAAATAACATCTTTATACTTGACATTTTGATCATAAAAATAAATATTCACATGAGTGAAATTTGTGATGTTTGAATCAGTCACGATTACATAGCTGGTCATTTTTCTTTTATATTGCACGTTGCTGGAATTTTAGGCTAATCTTCATACTGGATTTACAAATCAAGAAAGTGGGAGGAAATTTTACTACTGTGTACAGCTGAAATCTTAAAGAATATAGTGCTGCCTTCTGAAATGTAATGTACAGCTGATTACAAATTACAGAAATTAATATTGTAAGATAGCAAGATAGCATTATTTATTTGGTGTTGTGTGAAGAAAACTATATTGTTTTTCACTGCATGAAAAAATTACGAAACATTTTCATCAAAAATTTGTGTAATAATCCTTTTATTCTAGTTTGACTATACTGAACTAGGAAAGTTTGCGGTGGGTATATTTTTGCTGTTTTTGAAAGGCAAGGACTGCATTTCAGCGATATTTTCCATATGTCTTCTTGAAGGTTATTTCTGTTTGTGGTCAAATGAGGAACGAGACAGCTCTATCTTTAAAGTAGCTGTCTGTCTGCTCACCTTTCAAAAATCTCATGAAGGTCCACTAAACTTCTTTCAACCTCTGGCTCAGGCAGCTATTTTAAAATTTAGGGACAGGATCAGGAAAATATGAATTAAAATAACCAACTTGATGTCTGTAGTCGGATTACATAATCCAGATACTGTTAGTCCATTAACACCCAACACAACATTACAACAAAAATGCATGTTGCATCAGTTAAAGCAGGCATAGCCTAATGCAGACGCAACCCAATGCTTCTAATCTACATTCAGTTCAGCTATGAGAGAGTATTTACACAGGCAATCAATCAATGAGTGCAGCTACTCAATACAGCTGCTCTTCAACATACAGTATAGACTGTGTTGGTCTAGAGCCGGTGACAATATCTAGCCGAGAATGTTCAATGAATTTGAGAGCAGAGCAACAGAGCATATTGTGCATGCATCCGCCACAGACGTTCTAGCATCTCCACAGAGAAAAACACACGTATTCCTTACCAATAATTCAAAACTGTGAACTTTTGCATAAATGAATCCATCGTGTGTTTAAAAGAGGCAAATGAGATGTAGAATGCACACTACTGGTTTATGCATATTCTCTGCATACAGTACAGTAAATGAGAAATTATTAAACAGTTTTAACACTTTGAACAAGCAGCATTATGTATTATTCATGCATACATAGTGGTAACTGCCCCCACCCATAACTAAAACTTCATAATTCATTTAAAATCCCCTTGCAAACAAGTACAAATATACACGCATGCAAATAATCTCTAGTCGATTAGACATGTAACCTTTATGCGTTAAAAACGCATGCTTTTTTTTTTGTTTGTTTTTTTTTTTTTTGCACGCAATGTTTGAAGATTATATTGATTAGAGCGACATTCCCGACAGAATTATAAGTTTTCAGTTAACTTCTCTAGGCTGAATAACCCTATGAACGAGGCTGATCTAGGATTTATTCTGGCAGAGGCGTAAACGCACGCGCATTCACCCCCCCCTCTGCTGTCACACCGGACGCCGGGATTTTTTTTTTTTTTATCCTACCTGCACGAAACTGTGATCTCCACTTTGGTGGCGGGGATGTTCCCCGTCAACGGGTCGAACTCGTAGACCGAAGCCATGTCCTCGAGTTTGTCCATGATGTCTCCCTCCATGAGCGCGCGCGGCTCGGGGCAGTTCCACCGAGCCCCGCGGAGGCTTTCACGGTCCCGCTCGGACCAACCTGGAGTTAACAAGGCCAGGGTATTAATGAAGAGCCCCCCAACAACTCAAGAAACTTAAATGGGGTTAAAGTCGGGGGAAAGTCTCTCAAAACTGTGCTGGAGAATCGGGTGGTCAGCTACGGATCATCACCAGAGAGAGAAAGATCTCCTCTGCACATCAAGAGCTCTACATGTGCGCTCGTTAAGAGCATCCAGCGCTCTCCAGCCCTGCCCTGCTATCTCCAACACGCCCATGCGTACTACTGCGCTCTCCACCACACTCAACATACGCGATTCCTTATAGCGCTGCGTGGGGGTTGAGTTACACCTGAATAAAAGCCGAATCTAAATCCCGTTGTGCCAAAGAAACACCATTCTAATCTATATATGTATGCAATAACATACAGAGTCTGTGATTTTATTGATTGTACTTTGGCACTGATGGTAATTTTTTATAACGACTTACTGATTTAATGCTATTATTAATATTTCCTAAAATATCAGCAATAAATCTTTAAGTGTAAAAAAAATTTATTAAATAAAAAATTCTGTCGTATAGTTGCCATAAGGTTACCATAGCACCATTAACACAGAATTCAGTTGATGTTTGGTCACAAGTAGGTGTGTGTGTGTGTGTGTGTGTACCTACTTAACCATATTTTGGGGACAAATTTGTACCCAAAAGTGAGGTAAACCTGACAAAATCTCCAAAAATTTCTTTCTCCTCATTTGTAAAACGGGTTTAAAAACAAACAATTTCAAAAAAGTTTTGAAATTGTAAAAATGCACAAAGTTTCCTGTGAAGGCTAAGTTTAGGTGTAGGGTTGGTGTAGGGCAATAGCACACACAGTTTGTTCAGTATAAAAACCATTACGCCTATGGAGAGTCCCCATTTAGATAGCTGAGTAAACGTGTGTGTGTGTGTGTGTGTGCATGTTTATGTGGTTTATGAGGACACAAATTTGTATAATGACATGGGTATGACAGAGGTATTACAATATGAAGGTGGTTTATGAGGACACTGCCTATGTCCCCGTAATTCAAAAGGCTTAAAAAAAACATACTAAATGGTGTTTTTTTGAAAATCTAAAAATGCACAAAGTCTCCTGTGAGGGCTAACTTTAGGTGTAGGGTTGGTGTAGGGCAATAGCACACACAGTTTGTTCAGTATAAACACCATTACGCCTATGGAGAGTCCCCATAAACCACAAAAACTAACGTGTGTGTGTGTGTGTGTGTGTGTGTGTTCATCCAATCAGAATTTAGAGTTGGATCTAGCCAGAATTTTTTCAAACTCGGATATGTTGCTCCCATGGTGTTCGCCTCTGTCTCCTCCGCATTATTCTGCATATACATTACATTATAATCTGATGCAAACCCTCCACTAATGAGGCTGATTCTGTTGCTAAAGCTGATGAATGTGGTGGAGTACCTCTGTAATATTCACCCCTATTTTCTATTGCACAGGACAGATGTGTAATTCTCCCAAAATACATCCATAATTTTTTATTTTTTTGGGGGGGGGGGGGGGGGGGGGGGGGGGGCTGAAATAATGAGATTCTTTTTCCTTTTTTAGTTCACATTGAATGCATCAGGGTGTTAAGAAATGTGTAGTCCTATCCATTGTATTAGTAATCATATTATTTTACTGTAAAAATGCAAAGCTTTAACCTAGAATTGTAGGAAAGTGTGTAAATTCAGCACCACCATGTGTGGACAGCTCCCAAGAGCCAAAGTGAACTTTTTGAACCAAAGTTCAACCACAGAAAAGTCAGCTATTATGTGCAAACATATTTACTGTTGCCTAAAAGCCCAGCAAAAAAATAAAATAAAATTATGCATAAGTTGCTAATCTCTTTCTTTTTAATAGGCACTGTAAACAAGCATGCAATTAATGTGCCCTTCCTTCCTTCTTTTATTTTGACAGGAAGGTAGTGCACATTATTATCTTCAGTAGTGCAACTGCAGCAACGCTTTTCTGGACCAAATAACCATTTCCAAGAAACATCAGCATACAGAACGAACTTACTAATGCGGTAAAATCACACAAAATATTGGTACTCTATATTTGTTGCTCTGAGTAGCGGCTGAATCCTTGCAACCACCTTTTATCTCCCCAGAATGCGAGTCTATTAAATGCAATTGTTTTCTTCCCTTTTTCTTGGACGACTTAAGTAGAGTGGTCTTAAGCTCCCGGGTGAGAGGCAGACGCCACTTTGGAGATCAGTGGGCACGGAAACAGCCTCACACTGGCACCACGACCACCCTCGCCTCCCATTCCCCTCGGGAGTGAGTCATGATTGTAAAGGCCACGTTAAAGCAAGCAGGCATCCGGATGGGCATGTGGGTGGACACGAGGACACACAGATGTGCTCCTGATTTTGAGGTTTAATTGTGGTGCCTTCAGCACCACAGCAGTGAGAAGAAGTGGTGCCCGTATTCAACTTTGACCCTGTAGCACATACTAATTACCACCCAGTGCCAACAAAACCACTTTAGGTGATGTGAAGTCCATGCCAGGGTGAGGAAGGGACGCAAACTGGATCTCTGCACTGGTAACTGGGACCAGTAAACGCACCAGATGGGAACGCAAAGCTGCCACGGAGAACAAAGACAGGAAAAAATAATGTTTTCCATAATGTCAGCCAAACTGCACCATTCACTGTGATTTGGGGCTTTAATTACTGTGTTTCTCTCACATTGCGTCAACGGGGCCAGAAATAGGCCTATTTGGGTGCAATTAAGTGGAGGGAATTGAAGGGGTAAGGTCCAAATGAAGACCCTTGAGAGGCCTTGATAAGATGATTAATACGGGTGCGAAGAGGTCCGGGGGGTCAAATACAGACAGGCTTATACTTGCCATCCTGCTCGGCATCTAAGCCAGAATTTGTGTGACATCACTTCTATTGTGGTGCCATCTTTTAAATAGGAGTCTAAGATAACAATCTAACAGCTCGCAGGTGCTCAAAAGGCCATCAGCTGCTGGCAAAGGCTCATGAATAAATTACAGCTCCACCACCAACAGCAATTTTTGCATCTTTTTTCCCTCCCACCAGTGTGTTTTCTAGTCCCTGGCAAAGAATAGAGGTGGTTGAGGACTTTTTCAAAGCAGTCCGTTCCTACGGCCTAATCTCTGCCAAGCAGTGTACTAGACTAATCCAAGCATGTGCTAGAAGCTGGGGACTCGCGGCTGTCTCCTTTCATGTATTTGATGCTAATACTAGAAGCCCTGCAAGCGGCTGTTGGCTCCTTCTCAAACTCCATTAGAGAGTAAAGGTCACTCTCTGGGGGCTTCCTGATGTTGGGAGAGGAACTTGCACTTCGGTCTTTGATAACATGCCTGCACATGTTATCTCGGCAAGAAGGTAATGTTTTACCTCAGTTGGCAGATGAAAGGTCGAAGGAAGGGCCGTCGTTATATTGTGTCCCCCACCGGCTGTGACGCATTCATACGAGAGTTGGCACCATGGTAGACCTAGCTTTCTACCCAGCCGTGGCGCTAATCTATTTCTTCGGCGTGTTTCAGGCGAACAAGGACGGCCGTGTGGATTTGCCCGACAGCGCTTCGGTCAATGTCTTCTGCCTGTTTGTGCTGATTCAGCCGTTGTGTTTGATTATAGGTGGATACACGGGGATGGCCACGTATTTGATTTCTGCATACATTTCCTACAATGCCCTGCCCTGGAAAAAGCCGTCAGCCGGTCAGCAGGAGGATATGGAGAAAAAGAAGAAGAAAAAGAAGCCAAAGACTAATTAAGACACTCTTAATTAAGACTTCAAACAACAGCTTTGCGTAGGCGGGAACAAAGTGCAAATGCAAAGCCATGTGCTAGATATCAAGCCTTTTCCAAGATCGCTGTACTTTTTATGAGGATAATGATTCATTTACTACAAAGAATAGGCTTTGCATTCCATGCATGCATACCTGGATGTTCATTGTTTTTTTTCCTAAGCTGTACATTTCAACCTTTGATCTAAAGACATTTGAAAAGCAGAATCTCTGCTTTACCTAAGGAGGAACAGGAGGGATGTGAATGCTGGTCCGAGTTTGTGTCTTGTTGATTGGCAGCAGTGGATCGATGGACTGGCAGGCTCTTTAAATGCCACTTTCACAATGTAGTTATACGCCAGGCTGAAAAGACTCTCTCCAAACACCATTTAAAGAGGTTGTCATTTGGAACATACTGACGACATCGATTTCTGGTCAAACTGCAAACTTTTTTTCCATACCTGACCTGAACTTGTATATGAGGTATATAATTCAGGTCCAATTGTGATTAGATTCATGCTTTGGTGCATAGCAGTTCAAATCAGTTTGTTGTTGTTCTCTATGAATTTCTAAATGTGCCAGAATAAACAAAATTAGCCGGTCAGATTTGGATTGTGTGCTAAATTAAAATGATTTTATATATATAAACTTTCAAGTTTCACCTGCATATTGTTTGTATTATCCTCAGTGGAAACGCAGTCAAGCAGTTGGTAAAAAATAAAAAATAAAAATAAAATAAAATAAAAAATCATTAATTCATTCAAAAAAAAATTAACAAAAAAAATGCAGTTGGCAAAAAAAACAAAACAGTTCTGGAAGTGCAAATATAACTTGCATCTATACAAATATAACATATTATATAACTTATACAATTAGATCATTTATATTATATGTTACAAAATATTATAGATTATTATAGGCATACATGCATACAGTACATACATATATTATTTACTATAAATAAATTACTAGGCATATCTTCATATCACAAATCCATTTCTCTTTATTTCCCCCCATTAGACTAGATAACTCTGGTAATGCTCTAGCATATGACAGATTGCATTCATCACTATCATTTGTATCACATGACTCAAATATCAGTTAATAGTGAAGTCACCTGAATGTATATAGCACTTTATACAATACAGATTGTGTTAAGGCAGCTTTACAGTGTTAAACAGGAAAACGGTGTGTCGATACACACTATTTGATACAGGGTCCGGATTCATGTACATGAGATCAGAGGCAGGGTTGCCAGGTTTGTGCAACAAAACCAACCAAACTGGTATTCAAAACTAGCCCAATTACAGCAAAAACTGTAACAGTATAAAGTAGCCCAATTCCGTGGCAACATTGCTCATGAGCTAGGGAGCTAACTGAGACACACCTCAAGAGTTATCAAAGGAAAAAAGCAGAATATAGTTTTTTTTTCTTCTTTTTCTTCTTACAATCCCTAATGCTATTGGCCATACCGGTTAGATGGCCTGTGTTGTAATCTTATTTCACTTTAGATGTTTTTATCCAAAATCTCTCCTCCACAGCCCTCTCCTCTTTCACCGTTTGTCTCTTTCTAACACTCACTCACACTTTTACACTACTTTTTTTTTACTCCCAGCCTGCAGCTTTGTTTTCAGCAGAGAAATCTCTTCCAAACTGTGTAAAAGCAGGTCATCAGCACACACAAACAGCCTAGTGCAGAGCAGAGACAGCGGTCCCCCTGCAGTGAGCTCAATGAGCCCTGGCCTCTCCGTACCCAGCAATCACAGCGCAGCCACGGCACCCACCGCCTCTGACACAATCTCTCATTATCACCCCTCGGCAGACTCCGCAGGAAGCAGCGGTGCCCCTGAGAGCACGGGGAGTGAAGACCGCCCCAGCACCGCAGCTCGAGGGGTTCAGAACCGCGGCCAAGAGGTGGGACCGCCAAAAAATGGCAGATGTGCCTCAGCAAGATACACAGAGATGAATGAAAGGCTTGTGCTAACGTCTGCCTGCATGTGTCATGTCTCCTCTGGAGCATATTAAGTATTTCCTGGCAAGTCTAACAGTCGTAGACTATAGTCATGCCTTTTAAGCATAGTAACGGCTTAATAGACTAGTTTCCATTTAATTTATTTACCCATGTGTCAATCCAAACTAATAGCAGCTCAGAATGATTGAGGAATGAGCTCTTTTCCACATAATGAACCTATCAAGCTCTACTATGGACTACTTTTAGGATCCTTTATTAGTGCTTGTTTGTCGTATTCCAAACATTCAGAAGCCTAACAACTTTGTGTGGCAAAGAGAAAGACTTAAAGTGTAATTTACCTTCTGCATTGATTCAAAAAAGGCGACATTAATGTGGCAAGATTCTCGTTCACAGATAAAAAGGTTTATTTACAAAGGTTTTTGTATTTTGTCAATGATAAGGACGTGCAAAATAAAGGTAAATAAGGCTGTATAAACTGAACTGCTTCTCTAGTGGGTTATTTGTTGCCTTCACAAGCCATCGAAAATGTCCTACTTCCCACTTTTGAAGTCATAATTATAAGTTTGTCATGTTCAAGGGTTTCAAGAATAGCAATCATGGATGACACCAGGTTCATTTTTTCTGTTTCTTTGGGATATCGTATTAAAGCCTAAACGTATTGAAGATATTCAACCAATTTCCAATGGATTTGGACTAAAATAGTGTCTCATTCTTGCATTATTGTACACATTCATTTTGCTAATGATTCAAACGTTTCAGTTAAATGCTGTATTTACTGAGTAAAATAGAATTTGCATCAAATGATTATTTATATGCATTAATATACATGATTGTAACCGCAAGAGAAAGCAATGTAGATGTGGCTCACTACAGCAAAGCTTCCCTTTTCCACCATCTTTAAAGTTTATGGCCCACCCGACTCAGACACTCAGGGATCAAAATTATCTTCTCAGTCATAAATAGGACTTGAGACACCATTAATGTCCAATTTCTGACTAGGAAAATGTATTTATGATAATATAAAATTCACAAGTGACCTTTTTCACGTTGCTTTTGTTAAATGTTTAAATTCAGACAGATATTCATCCCATTTTAGTCAGTGAAACCATATATAACGAAGAAATATTAAAATTTGAATGATGTTTTTGTCAAAAATTAAAATTAAAATAATCAAAACGATAGAACACACACACACAAGAAGATTTAGAAATATACCGCATATCTCATCCAAACTGCTTATATTGTGCTTTTATCATTTTGGAGCTCAATAACTAGAGTCCCTGTTCACTTTCATCTCTGTATATGAGCAGCCTGTACATTCTTCAACATTTCTCCATTTGTGTTGCACAGTGGAAAGCAAGTCATATGGGTCTGGATCGACACGGGGTTTAACAACTCCTTGAGATTGAAGATTCAATTGAGAAAGGGAGATTGTGATGGAAGATGCTTGTGAACGGTGTAAAAGAGCACGTGCACTTTTAGGGCCGTATCGCCGTATCGTCACATATTGATGCCACTCGTCCATCATCATCCTACAGTCCTCCTGAGGAAAGGAAGACAAGCACAGCCTCACCAGTTAATGATGACAATTTACACGTGAAATGAAGATGTATGACTGGCGTTTAAATTGCGTTGGGTTTCCGGAAAGCTTCATCTCCCCATGCGCTCTGTAACATCACGGGCCGTTCGGCTGTGTCAGTATTCAAACGCAGTCAATATGAAGTTGTTACAAATATGTTTTTGTCGCAGTTTTGTTTTGCAAAATGCTTTTGCAAGTTCAAACTTCGACATTTTCAGAGACATCCACTGGGAAACCGAAACTTCGATCAATCCCTACTAGAAATGTCACATCAGAGTCTTTTGTCACCATTAGCCAGGAAAATATCACAGTTTCTGTGATGAATAAGGTTTTTCCCCTCAAGGTTTGTACATGACCTGAATGGCAGACATTATTTGTATCATCTGTGACATGAATATAACAAAAACCATCATGAACATGCCCAAATCATATTAATATAATTTTAAATATTTACATTTTAGATTTTACACACACACACACACGCATGTATGTCTGCGCGTATGTGTGCGTGTTGAAAAATGTTTCTTGAGCATCAAATCTACAGCGGGCCGAGAGAGCTCAACGCACTGCAACTTCAGAAAACACATGCAAATAGAAAAAGCACCAGCAAATCAAGAAAACATCATCACTTTGACAGCAGGTGGTGCAAATGCTCACAACACAAACAAATACATTTTATTTGCAGTGCGTTTCTTTGTTTGGTTGTGTTGTGAGCATTTGCAGCGCATGCGTTGTAAAATTGAGGAAGTTGTTTTCTGTATTTGCAGGTGTTTTATCTGTTTGCAGCGCGTTGAGCTCTCTCGACCACCGTACAAATCAGCATATTAGAATGATTTTTGAAGCATCATTTGACACTGAAGACTTGAGTAATGATGCTGAAAATTCAGCTTTAAAACAGGAACAAAAATGACATTTTAAAAATGTATTAAATGAAGACTTCTTTCATAAACCCTGGATTAAAAAAAAAAAAAAAACAACAACAAAAACAACCCCGAACTTTTGTGCAGTATAATACTATATATTATAATGAATTAAAATGCACACCTAATTTTGCATGGCTGATAAATTCAGTAAAATCTGCATATATTATAGAAATATAAAGGCAAATATACAGACATGTAATAATTGCATACATTAAGTTCCAAAGATTTTTTTTGTTTCTTTATTTCTCAGAAGGAGTGCTTGAACCATCATTAAATAAAATCTGTACAGCATTTACAGTCAAATATTTTACATCAAGTTTGGTTGCATGCATGCGTAACAAAAGGAAATAAACTCTGTACAATCATTTACATTCCTTGGGAGGAGTCAATGCGATAAAAGGCACCTGTAACCTTTTTGTTGGTGTGTGTGTGTGTGTGTGTATGCATGTCTGTATATATGTATATCTATATCTCTATATATATATATACACAAACGCATACACGCCCCGCTGCATTTCACCTGCTCCTGGAGATCAATAAATTGTCAGCTCAAATCAGTTTTACAGCAGAAATGCTCTAAAATGACTGATTGTTCTGTCAAGCCTTTAATTTCAGCCTCTTTTTCTCCATTACTTAAATGTCTTTTCTAATCTGCGTATTAATTGCCTAACTGGGTTGCCAGGTAACTAGAAAGCACCCCATTCAAACATTGGTTTTTTTTTCCCCAAAAAAGGGATTTAATAGCAGCGTTTTGCGATGGCATGATGTTCCACACGCTGAAAGCGAGGTAAGGCGTAAGGCGTATTGCAGAGCGGCCCTGCGTTTCAGGCCGGGAGAGACAGAGAGGGGCGTAAGGCAGCTGGGGCACAGTGGCAACCTGCTTACCTTTGGCATCACAGGGGGGGCAAAGCCACAAGTTAGCACTACGCTGATCAGTAAACAGGTGTCAAAAATCTCCCCTGTAGACAAAAGCTTTTGTTTGAGATTCTATACAGATGCAGAAGCTTATACAGCATGTCAATGTCATGCATTACTGGCCTAGAATATAAAATATAAGCATCGTAAAGCTACAACACTAAACGTAACACTGGTAAACTACTGCTGTGAAGCTGAATGCGTAAGAAAGATTAAACCCAGAAGCTTCAGATACTGTACATTGAAAGTTAAGCCCG
The DNA here is from genome assembly GCF_936440315.1 of Barbus barbus. NCBI lineage: Eukaryota > Metazoa > Chordata > Actinopteri > Cypriniformes > Cyprinidae > Barbus > Barbus barbus. The sequence continues at coordinate 21,966,057 of NC_136715.1, read as the reverse complement.
CTGACTGGCATGGATGTAAAAAGCGTTGGTTTAAGGCGTATTTAAGGTTGCAACTGTCAATCTTAGAAGCAGCCTTGTAAACCAACGTGCTTTCAGAAACAATGGAGAAATAACTGAGAGGCTGCAATTATCAGTGTTATAATGGAAGTGAATTCACAAACCAATTTCACAGTCTTTAAGTCCTAGCAATACCAAGCACATTTTGACAAGCTCTCTTCCCAAGAATATTACAATTGTACCAAAAATGCTATTCAAAACATGCTTTTTCATTTCTAAAATGAAATGAGTTATAGACGCACAGTCCTTCGTAATCTCACTAATGAGGGGCACTTAATAAAAAAAACTTGACCCTGTGCATGTATGCATTATTAGAAGAGCATACTGTAAAAACACATGATCTCTGAACCTCATTCATTGAAATGAACAGAACGAATTATAGAAATTGTACAGAAAATAATGTGTAAATTGTTGCATCATGCAACCGCACTGCAACTCATTTTTTCGAATGAGGACTATTGTTTGTTTTGTTTAAACAAAACACCAGTATAAACTTACAATTTTGCAAAGTGGACCAAAGGAGGTTAATGTAGGACGGTAGAAATGTGCAATTATTTAAATCAAACTTTGGCAACACGTTTGACGCTGTATATTTTGATCTCCCTTTAAGAACAAAACACACAGACGCACATAAAAAAAAAAAGATGCAAGATGGTATAAAGCAGGATTTTTCACAGTTTTGAAAACAAATGTTCTTTGAAGTAGACGCTCTGATCATTATTGAATAAATTTGGCCTTATTTTAAAAGACTTCACAGAAAAGACTATTGCTTCAAAGGACAAAAATTGATCATTTGGTCAAAAAAGTCCCTATATTGTTAATACGTTCTAGAATCATAAACCCAAATATAGTCTTAATGAGGATGACATACTGGCTTAATGACACATTTATAAAGGTGTATACACTGTGAAACACTGGTAGAAATCTATTACCCTGAAGGTTAAGGAAGCCCCTACTGCATTCTTCCTTATGAATATTTATATATGTATATGAGCTTTACATTATGCAAATGACTCCAGCCTAGAGACTCATCCTTAGAAACGCGATATATAACCACAGTATAGTAGCTTTAAATGACTGACAGCAGCTTTGCGACATCACGTCGTATTCAATCAAAAAGGGTAACTTGCAAATTTGATCAAAATCTATTTTGGTAGCTTGGGAATCCCGCTGCACTTTTGCAGCACTTGATGTGTGATTATCCATGCTGTGGGTCGTTCATCAGATAAACCACTAAAATCTCTGTTGTCTGGAAATAAGAGCTTCCTCCTTACAGTAGCTCGTGTACGCGGCTGCATTCAGGTGGTGAATTGCCAAGGGCCGCCCCAAAAAATGTTGTGCAGATAAGAGTGATAGATATGTTTCATTAAAAAAGACTGTAAATCTAGGAAAGCCTGAGAAGGGAGCGGTGCGTGGCACAGCAAGATTGATGGCGTAAAAATAAACAAAGTTGCATGTGTTCTAGCAAGACAAGCTCACAACGCCCACGTTCCCTCATCAGGCACGCCGTATCCTCCAATGCAGAGGAGGCTGCTTCCCATTTCATTTAATAGGGAGTGAAACTCAGAGGAGGACTGAAAAACACGATTCCTAATTTGACCTACTTTAACACTTCTTCAACATACTTAATGCTTGTTCAAAAGTGTGATGGTGGAGAAACATCAATGGCTGATGTCTATTTCACATTTTATTATGGGGTCTTAAAGGGGTAGATCATCTGAAAATGTATATTCTGTAATAATTTACTAAACTTCCCAAACCTTTATGAATTTCTTTCTTCATTGGAACACAAAAGGGAAAGTTTAGCAGATTGTCCAAGCTGCACTTTTCCATATTGATAATGCGCAAAAGCAAGCTCCAAAAAGTGCAAAAAAAACCAAAAGTCATACAAGTAATCCACTTGTGCACTATATTCCAATATTTTGAAGTCAAATGACAGATTTGTGTGAGAAATGACATACTCTGATACACACAGACAAGAATAAGAGGTGAAACAGATGATTTTAAGTGAAAAACATTACATTTGTGATTTTTTTTTTTTTTTTGGGGGGGGGGTCAAAAACTCTTCCTCCATGTACCTTGATTTTATGGGAAAGAGCAGCTGCAACAATCTGCTTGTTGAAAAAAGAAAGCACAGGTTTAGAGTAAAGAACAATTTTCATTTTTCGGTGAACTGTTCCTTAAAAAAAAAGATGATAACTTGGACCAGGCATGCTGTGCAAATTCTTTAACACTTCTGTTTTAAAGTGTTATATGATGCCATAATATAGAAAAAAATAATGGGCTAAACAAAGTGATCAAATTTTCATCCAACATTCCAGTGTTAGATTGTCTGAAATTCTGTTTGTCGTACCAGGACTAATGTCCAACAACATGAAACTAGGTCATTTTCTACTCGGGGGGGGGGGGGGGGGGGGGGGGATCGATGCCACTCAAGCGGATGCTTGAGGTAACATCCTAGTTCTGCCTAAAACTGTCTGCTAATATCACTAAACTCAATCCCCTGATGAGTTGGGCTTATTACATGGGCAGACTCTCAAAATGCCCACTCGGCAGACTCTGAATACTGCTTTACACTTCTGAGACCTCTATCCACACATCCAGAAGACAAAAAAGCTGGAATCCTGTCATGTTCAAGAAACCATAGTGAAGGTTTAACTCGCAAAATCTAATTTTAAACCTGAGGTAGAAAACATAAAATTCACAGCGGGATGGAGAGCACGAGTTTAGAAGCAAAGGAAGCGTATCGGAAGAGCGCTGTACAGTGTTCGTCTATGGTTTAGGGGAGTTTAAGGAAGCCATTAGTTATTAGAAACGTTCAGAAGAAGGAAGGCATTGAAAAATGTGGTGGTCCAATATATTGCACAATGTTTCAAGGGAAAGTGGGACTGGGATTGATGACGACTCTGCATCTGCTCACATCAGTAAACACAAAAGGTGCCATTCTTCAGGATACTGAGAAAAAGCGATTCAGTTTCTGATACGACGTCAAAGCTAAAGTCATATGGCTCTTTAGGAATTACAAAAAAAGTGACTCTGAAGTGGTTCCATCTTGACGTGATAAATATTCAGAAGTAAAATCAGCAGCTACAGATGAAGTTGTCTCAAGGACATGTTTTTGTTTAGACAGGAAGTGCAGAAGGACACTTCATTTTACAGATAATACAGTTTCGGCGTCATCAAAATGGCACCTTAAAAACATCCAGAAGAAAGCAACCAGCAGTAGCCTATCTCAGACTCATATGATGATTAGATCATATTCCTTGGATGCGACTCCGGTTGAAAGGGTTGCGTCTCATCTCCTTAAGGCAGGTCCAAGAAATCGACCTTCTGACCCATGGACTCTTCGCCAAGGTCGGTTTCAGACACCTAAAGCTATGGTGTCCAATTAGCCAACAGCTCAAAAAGGCTCCATTGATAGCAATCGTTCCAATCGGAGGATCGTCACCTTTTCTTCCCCATCTTTGGATTCCAGATCTTTACTCTCATGTCACTGTGGGATGGAAGAAACAAAAAAAAAGAGACATAAAATGAGAGGTGGAGGAGATGCACAAGGCCGATAATCAGAAAGACATTCACACTCGGTTGTCTGAATCTTCAGAAACCGTCACAGTAGCTCCTCACATTGAAGAGATGGCACAGACATCAAAACCAAGAGTTCACAAATCGAACCGCCACAGTCCCCGCTCCTCTCACCAATTAGGCGCATGCACCGTTTTATCCCAATAAAAATCAAAACCCCGCTGTGTGAACCAGCCCACAGAACCACATGCTCGCATCTTAACTAACACACTCCATCTTTGAAGAAAAAGATGAGTTTTGAATCGTAGCGTGATGCAAATGAACGGGTCATTATGTTGAGATAAAGTTCAAATAAGTTCTTCATGAAAAAATAAATCATTAAATCAAGATCAACCTGAGAAGCAAAATTATGTAATAAAACAGAATTTTCAATAAAGTATATTTTAATTAGTGCTGTCAAATCGCCAATCGCATCCAACATAAAAGTTTTTGTTTACATAATATATATATGTGCATACTGTGTATATTTATTATGTGTATATAAATACACACACATGCATGTATATATTTAAGAAAAATATGGTATGTTTATACATTAAATATATTTATATGATATAAATGATATGAATATAAATATATACATGTAAATATTTTCAAAATACATTGCCCTCCACTAATATCGGCACCCTTGGTAAATATGAGCAAAGGCGGCTGTGAAAATAAATCTGTATTGTTTATCCTTTTGATCTTTCATTCAAAAAATTCCAACCTATCATTGAAGTAAAACAATTGAAAGTGGGGGGAAATCTCATTGGGAAATAAATGCTTTCTCCAGTTCATGCTGGCCACAATTATTGGCACCCAATTATTGCAATGTCCTTTTCCCAGGGTAACAGCTCTGAGTTCTCTCCTATAATGCCTGAATAGTTTGGAGAACCCCTGATAAGAGATCAGAGACTATTTTCCTCATACAGAATCTCTCCAGATCCTTCACAGCTCCGTGTTAGTACTTCTCTTCAGTTCACCACACTCATTTTCTGTAGGGTTCAGGTCAGAGGACAGGGACAGCCATGGTAAAAGATTCATTTTGTGCTCAGTGATCCATTTTTGTGTTTATTTTGGATTGTTGTCCTGGTGGAAGATCCAAACATGGTCCATTATAAGATTTCTAACAGAGGCAGTAGGGTTTTGATTTTTTATCTGTTGGTATTTGATAGAATCCATGATACCATGCATCTGAAGATTTTCAGGACCTCTGGCAGAAAAACAGGCCCACAAAAAGGCCATTAAAGATCCAGCAGTATATTTAACCGTGGACATGGGGTACTTTTTTATCCCTGTTTGTACTAGTCATCTGGTAATTTGCTGCCAAAAATCAATTTTTTCAGTTTCATCGGACCATAGAAGCCAGTCCCATTTGAAGTTCCAGTCGTGTCTGACAAATGAATTTGCTGGAGTTTGTTTTTGGATGAGTGAGGAGAATTTTTCTTGAAACCCTGCTGAACAACATGTGGTGATGTAGGGAATGTTTTTTTCAGGTTCCTGACCCCAAGACTCAACTAATCTGTACAATTCTCCAGCTGTGATCCTTGGAGAGTCGTTGGCCACTCAAACTCTCCTCCTCACCGTGCATTAGTACGATATAGACATCCTCTTCCAGGCAGATTTTTAACATCTTTAGTTGATTGGAACCTCTTACTTATTACCCTGATGGTGGAAATGGGGATTTTCAATGCTTTAACACTGTTCTTACAGCCATTGTCTATTCTGTAATGCTCAACAATTCACATCAGAACTTTATTCTTTGGTTTTTCTCATTGTGATGGATGATTAAGGGAATTTAGCCTTTGTGTTCCTCATATTTAGAATATATGGACCAGGAAGTCATGGCTGGACAATTTCATGCTCCTAGTCACCCTGGTGTGCTAAAAAATGTAAATATGAATATACTTCAGAGATATTTTACTCATAAGAATTTTTAGGGGTGCCAATAATTGTGGCCGACATTCAATGGAGAAAACCATTTATTTCATCATGAGATTTTCTACCCACTTTCAATTGTTTTACTTCAATGAAAGGTTAGAATTTTGTGAGTGAAAGATCAAAAGTATAAACAATGCAGATTTATTTTCAAAGCCACCTTTGCTCATATTTATCAAGGGTGCCAATATTAGTGGAGGGCACTCTATATGCTGTATGGGTGAACTAATACATACATAATAAATATACACAATACACAGACACATTATGTATGTGATTAATTGCTATTAATTGTTTGACAGCACTAATTTTAAGTAATTTTTCCTAACCCCATGTTTTTATTTTCTTTAAGCATTAATCATATACAATTTAATGAGGTTTGCTCAAGAAGAAAATTGCCAATGGGATATGAAAAACGTTTCACCAAGGTTTTAGCCCAAATTTCTAGGTCTTGCTAAAAGCACTTGGATCCTGGTAAAACAGCACCAGGTCTCGGAGGGTGCTGAGGGAGGATGTATCTTGTGTTTCCTAGACCTTGACTAGAACCAACTAAACAGATTTACACCACTGGTGTTGAATGCAATTAAAGGTGTAATAGGTTTTTATTGCTCTTTAAAAGATGAGCCACTTGAGTGCATTGAAATGGGGAATAAAAAAAAAAAAACACTATGCATAGAGTCTAATTAGGACAATTTTCTTTTACTGGCCTGAAGTAAAAGAGCTAAGGGAAAGTTATGTGGGATCAAACACCTGAAAAGAAGTTGGCCTATGAGAGAGCTGGAAGATGAACACAGAGAGAGATGATATACAACTGAAAGTGAGAGAAATAACTGACAGCAACAAAATGACAGCTGTGTAGTTTATTCTCATACATTCTGCAGCTCACGTCCCCTCGAGTGCATTCGAAATGCCGCCGCTCGGCTTGTCTTTAACCTTCAGGAACTGTCACACCTTTGCTCAAATATCTGCACTGACTGCCAGTAACTGCCAGAAACAACCGACAATGCTGAAAATGGCCTGGTCAACCGCTAAGCCCTGCATAAATAGCCTTATATGTCCATACACATATGTCATTTAAAAGAATTAGAATTTAAATTAATCCGTTCCAAAAGTGATTATTTATTTAATTATTGGCTTTCACACAGATTCTTTTTGCTGCTTTAAATTTATATTATATTTCTAAATATAATATATATATACAATTTTTAAACAGATTCATCACTTCATGAATGTAATTAACTAATGTTTTTTTTTGTTTTTTTTGCAACCATAAGAAATACCATACGAGTAAATTTCAGTTTTACCAAGCACTGTGTTGCAGGTTCTTTTTTTTTTATTCCACTTTTGCAATGTCAAGACAACAATAGACACTGATTTTCTCACTTGATTTAATGAACAAGATCTCATGAATTATTCTACTGGAATACACTTAGAAACTCTCATTCTCTCACTACATCCTCACTCATGTATTTCTGCTGGTCTATTTTTAATTTTTGGGAGTTTTTATTTTTTTTATTTTTGGGAGTTTTTTAATTTTGGGGACTTTAAAACTTTATTCTTTCACCTTGTCCTCACATTTATAAAAAAAAAAAAAACTTTGTTGAAATGTTTGCACACTTTCTGAGTATATACAAACGATTGAGCTTGACAATATCTTAAAGTGACCAAATGGCTCAAAACAACATTCTTTGAAAGATTCAAATGCCACCTTGCAAAGTTTGGCAAATCTGGCAACTAGTTTTTCCTCAGAAACCGTTATTATAGCAGCCTAGACTCATTTAAATCTGCGCAAGTTGTGAAGTAGACAGCCAATCAGATCAAAGCTTGAAGTTCTGGAAGATTCTTGACACTTTTATGTGCAATATCCATCAGATAATATGAAACAGCCGAAACGACTACTTTTATGTGCCAAGAATGCTATGTTGTCAGTTGTTAAAAGAGTTTCAGCTAAGGTCTTGCCAAAAGGAAAAAAGGGAAAGGGGGAAAATATCCTCAAACATAGAGACATAAGAAGATTAGAGAGAGAAAGGACAGTACCAGAGGGAACCAGGCAGGAGGTGGTTAGTGGAGGCTCAGGGGAGGCTGGTGGCCCGGCCCTTGATGGCCAGGACCCGACGGGGCAGACAGGGCGTGAGCCCGGGGACATAACTCCACAACTTCACCCGACAGTCACTGTGGTTATGAAGCCCCACAGCACGAAGGGAAGGGATGAGAGCGAGAAACAGAGAGAGACAGAGAGAGTTGAAGGAACAGAGGCACATTAATGAAGAACAGTCAAACAATCCCACAATCCCCTGCCCGCACCATCTGTTCTACAAACAAGCACCCCGAAATGCACAAAAGTAGGTCTTAAAAACATATTAGTCTGACTGAACATTTCTAAGTAGTCTACTGTCTGGAAAAAGACATCACAAGAGAGTAAGAGCCTGAACTGAGTCGCAGAAATAGACAAGCAAGTCATAACAGACTCATTGGGCTGATGACCCATTTAGAGCCTTTCGAGAGCCGTAAATAACTGGTTATATTATTATTTCAAAATTACCATAGTTAAACCCTGTTCTTCAATGGGACATGAAAGATGTTCTTTTTTTCTTTATCTTTATTCTTTTTCTTTATCTTGTTTTCCCAATGCACCTGTGAAGTTTTCTTTTCTCCTAATTTAGAGATGCGAAGTTCAAACAAACGATTCATCTTCTCTTTTACATCATAATGTACTTCCACACATTGTGAGACATTTAAATGCTTTAACACATTAAAATAAATGTCTGTGTTGGCAAATACAGCCATTCATTACCGCTGTTAGATTAAGACTAATTGGTGTAGTGCATTTTTGTGTCTTCCTAGCATAATTGAGATAAATGTTCATGCCATATGAAGTTCTTACCATCTCCTATAGGCTTTTCCCTATACATTTAAAAATGTCTAACAAAAGTTGATTACATTCCTAATGTGGCCGAGAGAGCTCAATGCGCTGAAAAAAAATAAATAAATAAAAAATAAATAAAAAAACACCAGCAAATTAAGAAATCATCTTCATCAGTTTGACAACACGTGCTGCAAATACTTATAACACAACCAAATACAGAAACGTGCTGCAAATATGCACAGACCACATTGGAAATGTTTAAGGGAACCACAACAAGTGACGAACATGGCTGGGACATGTTTATCAATGTCTACGCTGAAAGGTGAGATTTTTGTTTATTTTAACATTAGCTTTTTTGTATATTGGTAGCCTACAGTAAATAAGCTGATGAAATACACAATTACTGTAAATGTGAAACATTATGTAAGCTGGCTAACTTACTTTTACAACTTCCCTTTCGGAAAATAACCACGCTTTTACTATTGAAAGAAAAAAAAACATGGTTAATGTAATTAAACTTAGGTAAAAACAAATTAACTGTGGTTTTTCTACACTAAATATACCGTATTGACCCGAATATAAAAATGTTTTTTTCTTGGAAATACATCTGGAAAAACAGTCTTCTTACAGTGCCCTCCAAAAGTATTGGAACAGTAAAGACAAAATTGCTCTGTTGGCTGTGGAGTCAAGACATTTACAAATATGATTAAAAGATGAATATGAGACAAAACTACAGAATGTCACATTTTATTATTGGGTGATTCAACACAGATGTTTTATCAGCTAAAAAGATCAGCACTTTTAGAGTTTCATCCCTCTATCTGATGTGAGCATAAGTACTGGAACAGTTGCCTCACAGGTCTTTCCAAGTGATCAGCTGTGTCCTGTTGCATTAATTCTTCAGATATTAAAAGCAGGGAATGTGTCGTGAAAGTTATATCCATTACTTCTGCATTCTGAATCCTGCAAACCAGGATGAAGATGAGGGAGCTGACTTTGAGAGAAAAGCAAGCAATTTGGATGCTAAAAGAAAAGAGGAAGTCAATTAGAGCTATAGCAAAAACAAAGGGCATGGAGAAATCAAGAGTTTGGAACCCACCAGCGACACCAGCAACCAACAACTACCTGATCGGCTGAGAAAACAACAGTAGTTGATGACAGACAAATCATAAAAGCTGTGAAAATGAACCATAAAAAAAAAAAAAAAAAAAAAAAAAAAAAAAATTCACCTGTAAAATGTCTGTAAAATCAACAACTTCCAGAAAGCTGGGGTGATGCTCTGACAATCTACTGTCCTCAGAGATTTTGACACAGAATTACAGATGCTACACAGCAAGATGCAAACCTCTGACCAGCACCAAAAATAGAAAGGCAAGATTAGAGTTTGCAAAAAAAGCACAAAGGTGAGCCAGAAGAGTTTTGGAACTGTGTTTATGGGCCGATGAGACAAAGATGAACCTTTAACTAAGTGATGGGAAAGCAAAAATGTGGAGAAAAAAAAAAGGGAACTGCAATGATCCCAAGCATACAGCCTCATCTGTAAAGCATGGTGGAGGTGGTGTCATGGCATGGGCATGCATGGCTGTCTCTGGAACAGGCCCTCTCAACTTTACTGATGACTTAATGTATGATGACAGTAGCAGAATGAATTTGGAAGGGTACAAAACCATCTTACCTACCAATATTCAAGAAAATGCCACCAGATTCATTGGGAAGTGCTTCATATTGCATCCGGACAATGACCCAAAACACCCTGCCAGTTCAGACAAGGAATTTATAAGGGCAAAGAAATGGAGAGTCTTAGATTGCCCAAGTCAATCTCCAGATTTAAATCAGATTGAACATGAATTTCAGCAGCTGAAGAGGAGAGTAAAGGCAGAAACTCCCCAAAACAAGCAACAATTGGAATTGGCTGCATTAAAGGCTGGGAAAAGTATTTTTTCAAAGGATGAGACCAAGAGTCTGGTGATGTCTATGGGTCACAGACTCACTGCTGTGATTGTGTGTAAGGGATCTGCAACTAAATAATAGCTTTTAATCTTTTATATCTGCCTTATGTTCAACTGTCCCAATACTTATGCTCACATCAATGAGTGGGATGAACTCTAAAAGTGCTGTTCTTTTTATTTGGTAAATATATACGAGTTGAAACGGTTAATAATAAAATGTGGCATTCTTGAATCTTGAGTCTTGAATCCACAGCCAGAGCAATTGTGTCTTTACTGTTCCAATACTTATGGAGGGGACTGTATATTCAGTGTCTAGACTTAGACAAGTCGATAATACACTCACAACAATAGGTGGCGCCAAATACGCGTAAGACGAGTGTGCCATGAAATGCATAATGTAATGCGTGTTGTAAAGATCGCGAGTGAAAACAAAAGAAAAAGAAAAGCTTACAGCGGCATGAGTCATGACTTATGTTAGCCTGATGGGACCAAACTTCCTCTGTACGAGATTTTAACAAAGACAGTACCCGGATTTGAAGACTACAATAAGATTTCACTTCTACTGTTACTAAAATTTTGGTAGGCTACTGTGAGATGGATAGCCTAATATGTTATATAATTCAGATAGGCTACTTGTTATTTTTATGGTATATCAAAAAGTGTATATTTTTAAATGTGATTGTTGGTACATTTTACCAGTATTTACCATACTTTCAAAACAAAAATTAAAATAGGAAAAATATGCAATATGAAAATAATTTAAGAAAAAACAAAAAAGCAAAACAAGATTTTGTTTTCAAAAAGCCTTTTCCCAAAAGGTACATCTGGAAAAAGGGGGGTCGTCTAATAATCAGGGTCATCTTATATTAGGGTCAATACGATAGTTTGACCATGGTATTTGGACAATAGCAATCAATACAACAAAACTTTTACGATTATAAAATAATGGATCATTTTCGTAAGGGTTGATGGGGTTCACTTGAAACATTTCCATTGTGGTCTGTCCTACTGGCAATGTGTTTTCTGTATTTGGTGTGTTGCGTGTATTTGCAGCGCGTTTCTGTATTTGGTGTGTTGCAAGTTTTTGCAGCGCATTTTCTGTATTTGGTTGTGTCGCGAGTATTTTCCCAAAAGGTACATCTGGAAAAAGGGGGGTCGTCTTATAATCAGGGTAGTCTTATATTCGGGTCAATACGGTAGTTTGACCATGGTATTGGTACAATAGTAATCAATACACCAAAACTTTTATTATTATAAAACAATGGATAATTTTCGTAAGGGTTGATGGGGTTCACTTGAAACATTTCCATTGTGGTCTGTGCTACTGGCATCGCGTTTCTGTATTTGGTGTGTTGCGAGTATTTGCAGTGCATTTCTGTATTTGGTTGTGTCGCAAGTATTTGCAGCGCATTTCTGTATTTGGTATGTTGTGAGTATTTTCAGCGCATTTCTGTATTTGGTTGTGTTGCGAGTATTTGAAGCGCATTTCTGTATCTGGTGTGTTGTGAGTATTTGCAGTGCAGTTCTGTATTTGGTTGCGTTGCAAGTATTTGCAGTGTGTTTCTGTATTTGGTTGCGTTGCGAGTATTTTCAGCATGTGTGTTGTCAAACTGACGAAGATATTTTTTCGTTAATTTGCAGGTGCTTTTTCTATTTGAATGTGTTGCAGCGTGTTGAGCTCTCTCGCCCGCTCTCTCCCGTCACGTGATGTAAAAATGCATAAATATATGGCCTTTATATCTTGTGTCAGAAACATATGTAATTTTGTCAAACAGTGTGTTACAACAATGAGTCGATGACCCAAGAGTTCCCACAATAAAGCAAAAGAAAAATCTTTCAATAATCTAATTTATAACAAGAAAATGTACTCTTTGTATTCACGTTGGTTTCATATAGACTTCTCCAATTATTTGCTACGCTTGAAGGTCTCCCCTGTAAACTTGCGTTCATCTGCCTTCGATTCTGACACTCAGATTTTTACACTCATATTTACCTCACAATACGGAAGAAAGGATCTGTCGCTACTTCGATTTCATTGCCACTGTAAGCTATCATTTATTTTTATATATTGGCAGTTGGCTCTGTTTACCAGATTGAAACAAACTGTTCAGCCTGATTTGCAAACCAGTTCATTACAAAAAAGACAACCAAAATAAAGAATTTTCAATGAATCGTGCATCACTAGTAAATTATTATTTTTCTAAACACTCTGTCTTGCCTGATGCACGTACCTGGAGGCGGTAAAGATCTGTTTGGAATTGGTGCAGATGGCATTGATAGGGCTGTCATGGCCCTTAATCTCTCCGAGGGGCGTGAAGTTTTCCACATTCCACACCTTGAGCATTCCCCCCCTGCAGGCGCTGAGGAGCATGGGCCGTCCGGGAACAAACGCCAGAGCACACACCCAATCCTTGTGCGCGTTTGGGATTTGCTGAGGAGAACAAGTAACATTCCATTTTTAGCTCACCTCTGCTCTACAAACGGCACTATTCTTGGTGTCAATCAAGGTCTGCAGTAAAAAAAAGTGGCTGGAAGTTTAATTCTTCAGTTTAGGGGTTAACCTCTAACCCTTACTATACACAAAAACAGTAATAAGTAGACTGCAGTAAAAAGACTGCCAATGATTTCAACAAAAGCCAAATTTAAAATTTAAAAACAAACCTCAGAGTAATAAAAATATAGATTCTATAAAAGGACTAAGACATTTATGATGCTCTATGTCTCCCATGATAAATTGAGCTTTTTTACCACCATCTTCGGCTGATTCTGCCAACAGGCCTGTGGACAGAAATTCTCATAAAAGAGAGCAACCAAAGCACTTTATCTTGGGAAATTTACCCAGTTGTGCAATCAGAGAGAGCAAGTAAAGTGTTTGTTTAGATAAACTCACTGCTTGCACATTGGTAACTGCATTGGGATTTAAACGTCTTCCTATTGAGGGCGAGAGGTGGCGTGTGCCGTCAATCACCTAAAGTATAAAGATGTGGATATGTGTAATAGATAAATCTGCGTAATGTAAAGACTGACATGAAGATAATGCTTTAAATAAAGATGTCTTTCATCTGCATTCCCAAAAACCTGGCAAAAAATTGGAAATGCTTACAGGTAAATACTGATTAAAGATCTCCGTTCATGACACACCCTGGTGATATTTGTCATCGTTTTGGATTTCAGCATCAAACTGTGCTTTAATTATGACTGTTACAATAAAATTTACCAGTGAAATGCATAATTCATATATCCTTGACTTGCAGGAGACTCATTTTGTCAAACCCAATTTTATGTCATCTTATAATAGTCTACCATTATTTTTGACCTTTTAGCTCCGGATGATGTGAAACTTTGGTATGTGTTATTGTCTAATATAAGCAGCTGGAGAAACCATTAAAATTAAACATATTACTAGCTGTTCTTAGCTGTCAGACTGTGGTGACGTCAACCGGCGCTGACAAATGAAGCCATCCTACATCTATTGACACAGGAACAATAGGTAAACGCTGGGTTATTACCCTCTGAAACATCATTTGTCTGTGTATATATTATTTTTCGATATTGGATATTGTATTTAATTTTGTCGCTGTCAGTCCTGTAAGCGGTCTTAACTCTAATGCACTTTAAACTCTTTAAAGCACTTTCATCTTATCATTCACACAGTTCTTTAAATTTGTTCCTTAAATTAATAATAATAATATCAAAAATATGCAACTGAAATCTACATTTCTTAGTCTTAATTACAGGGGGAAAAAAGGGGAAACAATTGCCACATGAGGCTGATTGCTTTGACTGTATGATGATTGTACAAAGGACAAGAATTAATATTATAACCGTAAATAGTTAATACATTACAAGCAGCATGTAAATTATGTTATGTGATATAACATCACATTAACATAAGAACAAAATACGCTTACATGCAATAGTAATTTTCACCTGAATAAGTTCCTGTTGTCTCAGATCCCATTTTTTAATGCCATTGTCTCGGGATCCACTGAACAGTACGTCGCCATGTACAGCAAGGCACTCAATCCCATCGTAATGAGGGGGCTCGAAGTTATGAGCTGGTCCGATGTTCCCCTGGGTTCCCTCCGCAACATCAAATATCTGCATTAAAGAGGTCATGAATTGAGAATGAATTTTGACATATAAGAGGTCATTGTACTATAAAAGCAAGTTTCAGAACTCAAACCTTTCTTGATGGTGCAAAAAAGTTTTAATTGAAACCAAGCTGCCAAAACAACTTGTTTTCTACTTCTACAGATTTTTATTATGCAATATTGATGAATTCATGGAGACTGCTATATGATTGTTTTGATATGCAAGGAGTTTACGTGGTCAGCCGTTCTGTCTCAAAATTATTTATTTCATAGCTAACTCTGTAAATCAAGCCATCAACTGAACAATTTTTAGTAGCATGAAACATAACAGATATTCAAATTGTGATTAAATTATACACAGAAAGCGAAGAAAGAACAATCTCTTTATAATCACTAAAGCTGTCGATCACTTTAGTTCAGTGCAAGTTCTGCTATCTCACCAAATCTCCATAATGAAACTCATATTTACATTGTGCCAGCACTTTTTTTTTTTGGTTTTGATGAGAGCATTCATAAGAGTATGTTATTTAGCGCTGAACAACATTCCTACTACATTCATGCATTCAAAACTAACTACAGTACAATTCCCAATGCTGCCAAAACAAAGTGCTAAAAGGAACCTTGGAGTAAATGTACTGTAAACATAACACTACAATCCACACTTTACATGCTTCGTAAAATGCAAATAGTTAATTGTTTCAACAGCTTCACATGCATAATACTTATTTCATATGCAAAGATGTTGCAATTGTTCAAACCATAGTCTAAAACGAGGAAGAAAATGGCCATTTATTTCTAAATTATAACTGCTTTTGATGCAAATATTTTAAGCACAACATGGTACTCAATGTCAAATCTATATCCTAGATGACTACATGAAGAAAAGAGACCCATATATAAAAGGGAAATAAACTAAAATGATTAAACACCTTAACGTAATGGTCTTTGGATCCAGTGATCACCTGATCCTTGCCTCCTCCAGAATAACCCACTGTAAGACACATGACTGACCCAATGTGTCCGGTCAGCTTCCCAGTGGCCTGCATTCTGCACGTAAAGAATAAAACAGAATATGCACATGGTTATGAACTCTGTACAGCCCGTTTGCTTTGGTGAATAAATTGACTTTTGGTCAATAAATGCTAATGACTTAGGAATGAACTATGCACCTGTTGAGGTCCCATGTGCGGACAGTGTTGCCTGCAGCGGCATACAGCACAGATCCGGTGGGATTGAGGGCGATCTGGTTGATCTGGTACTCGCCTTGGGCTGTAGTGATGGTGCGAGTGGTTGTACCAGCACAGGCATCGCCTGAGATCACCTGACCCGATGACCTAAAGATGGATGAGTAGAAATTTTCATGCTAAACTAAAAACTTGGTGCATTCAGATGATACAGCTAAATGCTAAATGAAAAGATACTCACGTAAATGTCCGGACGCACTTGGCAGAATCGCGAATGTCCCATACTTTGATATATGAGGTGGAAACAGTAAAGACCAGGCCGGAGTAGCTGCAGTATTTGACAGACACAACATTGTTAGGATGTCCTCTCAGGGTCACGATTTCCTGTCCAGTCACCAGGTTCCACATCTTGCAGGTTCGATCTGAATACCAGGTATAAAAAAAAAGTTGCACTATTCATATTGTTTATCATGCCAATCATGTGCGTCCTTGAGCCAAGTATATTTTACGCTTTAGGCACACATCACCAATGGCAAAAAGGTTAAGCATGCTTAAAATTACATAATTTCGATTTAATTAGGTTTAGAAATTAATTTAATTATTTAAAAAATGTTCAGTCCCTTCAATTTATTAAAAGTCCTTAAAGCTAAAATTTGTTCTCAATGTCCAAAAGGTTGCTAGCCCCTCCAGCAAAAAACACTAAAACATAATTTGCAAAATATGCATTTATGATTACAGTTTAAGGATTTAATCCTGGAAGCTTGTAAATTAATAATAACTGAAACACTGAGTAATACATAAAGTTGCACAATATTTCTGTTGAGCTGCTGACGGTTAGCCTTCTTTACAGCAGTGGGCTTTTGACCTCGAGAAAATGTAATTCAAATTTCCTCATGTGTTTGTGCTTATGGGTGTTTATGTTTTCCTTTCACAGGTTCACAGTGGAAACAAACTATACCTTTAGAGCCGGTAAATAGCAGCTCGTCCGTTGCATCCAAACAAAGCACAGGTTTGGTGTGTCCCTCTGCCATCGCCACACACTGCAGAGGGGCCGTCCTGCCCCCCTTCAGCCCACCTGTGGGAGTGATCACACCCCTGCACGAAGACACGCAGCATTTTAAAACACTGTTGTGAAGTGCGGAAGTCTGTGAGGTTAGTCGAGCAGGTGGAAAGGAGGATGTCGCAACAAAGCTTGTTTGTGTTCAAATACAATGTGTGCCATCTGTTCCACGCTGATGGACAAAAAAAAAGCATCAATGTGTGAAAGAACACCAGATTGAGGGACAAAAAAATTTAAACGGGAAGAAGGTCCAATCTGTTAACCTCATTACAGGTTATTGTCAAGTTTGTGGAGCCACTGAACAGTGTTTATATGTAGAGTACGAGAATTAGCGTGTGAGCTAAGCTAACATGTTATGCAATGCTAAGCTAATGCTATACTAACTGTATGCTAAGCAAATACATGGAGCTGTTAGTTGGCAAGAACTGAAAATCCAAAGAATGATATACAGAATTGGTCATTTACATTATAACAATTTTAAAAATCTTAAAGTATTAAGCAACAAAGAGATTTTGCAGAATTTCTTATCAGGCACTGAATTGAGTAGTCATTAAAAATTCTTTCAGCCAGTGGAGCTGCTAGGTGGACTTGATTCATTGGGCAGACTGAATTGTTCAGGCGGCTGAACCTTGCACACTCCAGGCCCCCCATGCTTCGGCCGCTCTCCCTGGAGTTCATTGTCAACGTGCTGATATTTAATTTGATTTATCAGATTCCAGCTGTGTTTTACAGGCCGCCACTCTGTCTTCCTCTCTGGACTACATGGGTCACACAGGATACGGCCATCAGTCAGGCAGACGAACATGAGTGGAAACAATAGAACAGACTCCATATATCGAGCAGGTGCTAATTATGTCCTGTTGTAGTGTACCACTGCCAAGCAGCAGGGGAGCCGATACATGTGACGTTGATGTCACACTGACTGCAAAGCCAAGCCGAATGCACACTTGAAAGGGAAGCCTGTTTGACTGATACAAACTGCAGCCAAGTCCTCTGCGAGTTGTGGACTTTGGTTCAGAAGCTTAAATCCGCATTTCAAAGCCGCTCAGTTGGTCACTGCTGACTTTGCAGGATGGCACAGAAAGTGGATCTATTTTAAGACATCTTCAATGTCCATATGTTTTGCAGAAGCATGATCGACTCTGGTGTGGTGCAAGTAACATTTATCTCTAGACCCCAAAGGCTGCAACTGACAGAAATTTTAAGCACCTAGGTAACTCCCCATGTCATCCAAGATGTTCATGTCTTTCTTCAGTAAAAAAGAAATTAAGTTTTTTGAGGAAAACTTTCTAGGATTTTTCTCTATATAATGGACTTCAACAGGGGACCAACGGGTTGAAGGTCCAAATTGCCGAGAAATAAGAGTCATCTAGCAAAACAATTGGTCATTTTCTAAAAAAAACAAAAATGTATAGGCTAAATATTTTAACCACAAATGCTCGTTTTGCACTAGTTCGACCTCACGCATTACATAGTCACGTTGGAAAGGTCATGCATGACGTAGGCGGAAGTACGAGTTGTGGACGCGCATTATAGAGCTAGTGCAAGATGAACATTTGTGGTTATAAAGTATATCAATTCTTATTATTTTTTAGAAAATGATCGATTGTTTCACTAGACAACACCCTTATTCCTCGGCTGGGATCGTGTAGAGCCCTTTGAAGCTGCATTGAAACTGCAATTTGGACCTTTAACCCGCTGGTCCCTGTTGAAATCCACTATATGGAGAAAAATTCTGGAACATTTTCCTCAAAAACCTTAATTTCTCTTCGACTGAAGAAAGAAAGACATGAACATCTTGGATGACATGGGGGTGAGTATATTATCAGGAAATTTCGATTTTGAAGTGAACTAATCCTTTAATTACAACTAATTGTGACATTTTAGAATGTTAGTACAAGGCAAACCATTTGCGTGATTAAATTCAAAAGGCACCTGGACACAGATCTTTGGAGCCCCCTACCTCGACCACTGCAGTCCCTAATGGCTAATCCTTATCCTGCATTTAGAAGTCCCTCATTTTAAGAATGCATTCTATGCACCACTTGGTGTATGTGACCCTTTGGTGCATACACCCCAAGGGCCCTGGTGTTCAGTTTCTTTTGTCCATGTCCTTGCCCCACTGGCCTGGTCCATAATTGTTGATATGCACGAGAACAGAAAGTAGATATGACTTGTTCACGTGTGCTGAGGCAGCACAGAATTTGCAAATGATCGACTGAAACTGTCGCACTCAAGCAGGGATGAAAAGAAGAAACCAACTGTGTCTGAGGATACAGAGCAACACGGGGCTTTTTAAACTTATTTATATCCACATAAATTGTTTAAAAGACCCTTTGCAGTAGACAGGCAGCACTTCTTCCTTCTGGCAGCCTTATGTGAGAGAGATGGTCCCAATTAGGAACCACAGAGTTTCCCAGAAGCTCCCAAAAGACACTTCCAATCTCTTCTTCACCAGTACGAATGCCGTCAAATCGCCCGTCAATCATCGAGACCACAGCCAGACAAAGGCGAGGAAGGAGCGGTTGCTCTCAACCATGTTGGGACTCGTGTTATGATGTCACCATTTTGTGGTCTGTCTAATGGCTGACAGGCTTGGCATCACCATCACACAACACCTGTCGTGGTCGCTCATATCACATCAGGGAGCGAACAATGTTTCATCTTGGATGGTATCCAATAGCTTTTTCTGTTTTCCCTCAACAATAGTGCAGGCAAGCTGGTGTGCAATTGAAAACCGCAATCTCCACATCCATCGTAACAGCAGCACAGAGCCAACTGCAAATGGATGTAACGTTTACTGACAGCTGGCAAGCTGAATTTCTGGTCAGATTTATGATGGACCGCTGCCACAGGCTAAATGAGGGTTTCTATCACAGGAGTGTTGTTTTGATGGAAGAGAGGATTCGTATATAAACTGCTCCAGAACTTCCAGAAACAAAAATAAAACTTAAGGTCTCGAGGTCTCAAGGACGTGTACTTGAGGGACCAAGACAAATAAAATGACTTCGGGGTTGATCTCTCATCACTCGTCTTATTTCTGTCTTATTTTCCCATGCTCCCAATTTGGGCAGAGCGGAGGATGCATTATGTCAGTCATAACAGTGGGGGTGTTTTCAGCTCAGTACTGACCCCTCCTGGAAATCGGAGAAGTTATTTCTTTGAGTAAACAGGTGGAAGTAATCTGTCAGAAGAAAAACTAAATCAAACAAAAGTAGGTATTACTTTTCAAAAACCGCCTTCATTTTTGGCGTCAATTGTTGCTGCCAAGAAAGCTTTGCAATTCCAGTTGTGCCTGCCAATTAGCCCTCATACATTGGCAACCTGGCAGGGCTAAACAAGCTTTCCCTCCCCTAAGAAAAAAAATGAGGCTCTTCCTCTTAAGGCTGACAGCGTTCCCGACCAGCCCAGTCTCGGAACGCTCCTTCCTGCCGGCCGAGCGAGACGGAAATGAAGCTGGAGTTTGGGATGAAGGGAAATTGGTCTCCAGTGGGCTGAGATCAGCCTCTGTCCAGCTCAGTGCCTGTGAAGTCCTAATGATGGTGGAGCCGTCAAAGCCTCTGTGCAGGCGCAGCCGCACAGAGGTGACAGGAGGATGGCTGATTAAAGAGGAAACTGGGACATCCCAGCTCTCTGAGGACAGATGAAACGCGAGAGGCTGCTGTTGGCACATTTGTGCTCTCTCAAGTGAGAGGAACTCTAGGGAGGTCCGGCGAACAGGAACTGATGGTGATCAGGTTCTGGACTAACACTGTGTGAGGAGTTTAAACATAAGTATCTATAAAGTAGTTTACGTGTGTGCGAACTTCAATCAAAGAATACTGATAAAGCATTTAACTGAAGCTGCGTTTGCATATCATTATTCTAAAATTGTATATGCAACGAGATTTTTTTCCATCTAAAGTAAATCTACACACATGTGCACATGCAAATCTCATTGTCATGGTGTTTAGGGTGCTCTAGGTGGTTTTCAGGACACTGTTATCCTGGGTGTTTGCTAATCAAGTCAAAATAAGACTCTAAATGCTCCAACTTCCTTTTTTTTTTTTTGCCTACTTTTTTGCCCACCAGGCAAAACGGTTCACAGTTGGGAGTTAGTAATAGTGATGTTTGCCTTGGCAAGCTTCAATAACGAGCACCACATAATTTCTCGACATCATGCAGCTTAATTTTTTGCTCATTAGAGCCGATAAGTGAGGAATTAGAAAAGTGTTAAGAGTTATTAAGGAAAATGCTCACATTTTATTCCTCATTTAGTGCCAATCAAACAAACTCAGTCAATACATGTATAGTGCAATGCTGTGCTATGAACATTACTGCCATAAACCAAAAATCAGTCTATACACACTCGACATGCAAGCCCTGCAATACTAAAAACACATGAAAAAGGAAGCACTCCATTTCACACAAGTGCGAAAGCCAAAACATTACAACAAAATGACAACAGCAAATCTGAAAGAAAAAAAAAAAGAACTGATGTTTTAAAAACCACACCTTCATGCAGCACATAACCAATGAGGAGTGAGCTCACGGTTCTGGACCCCTCCACTGGGTTAAAAGCAAAGAAATCAGATGCTCTGAGAAAAACATGGAGTGTGAAAAGGGGGAAATGGAGATGTGGGGGTGGGGGGGGGGGGGGGGGGGGGTCCTGTTCTCCAAGTCTCCTCAGCAGAGAAGAAGAGCATGAGGAGGTCAGGATATGGAGTTTCTGTGCTTTTCATGGAAAAACGAAGGGGGAGTTGTCATGAATGAACCTTATCTGAACATTCCCATAGCAGGACTTAGAGCAGACCACTGTGGTTCAGAGAATAAAAGCCTTCCCTACTGACTCACTCAGCTTTACGCTGATCAAAGGGGGTGTTGATCTAAAAAACCACGAAAGTCCAAACTGCCCAGTTACACTGGCTTCAAATAAGACAATTTAGCCAGAATACTAAGACATCATAGCGTGAAGTTTATCATCATGCTGTTCTGTTTCATTCAGGGATAGTTTATCACCAGTGGTTCACTTGGTAAACAAGTTAAGCCAGCTATCTGTGATTCCTCCCTTAACCAGATTTGTCTCTCGAAGGAAATTTGGGGCCGAGTAGTTCCAAGCACTCCATGTTCCATCACAGAGCCATTAGCTTCTAATGGTATAACGAGAGCAACTTGAGAAAGAAACGAGAAAAATGCAATCGTGCTGTCAGGATAATGGGGTGCAGAGAAATCACAGTGTTGCTATATTGGATAAGAAAAGAATATTAAGCAACATACAAAATTGAACCTGTGGGGTTTGTCTGAACCAATTTTTTTTTGAGTCTTTACAACAGAGACCAGAGGAAACTTGCGAAAAAACAAATTAGATTACTGGTAGTTCAAAGGACAAAAAGACAAAACTTACTCAACATGTTAGCAGGTTCGGTCGGCATCTTACTAGCCAATTTTCCAGTCGACTTTTATTTATAAGCTTCATTTACATAGTTGCTTAAGAGTCAAGAGACAAGGGATCTCTCAGCGGGTGGGTGTTAACCCACAGTTAAAAGCCCTGCCGACAACTTCTGGACTGCCTAAAAATATTGTTCAGTTGGTGAGGCAGACTCTCATGGCTTTGGGAGTGACTACTGAAGTTCTTCTCTGTCAGATCGGGTAATTTCGACAATTTGTGACAAGGAATCAGAGAAAAATATTAAAGGCAGTTGGCAGAAGGCATCGAGATTTTGGCAAAAATGCCGCTAGGCGTGACACTCCAGACCAAAATCGTTTTGAGTTGGCTAGTGGGATGCCACCTTTTGATCCCAGTCCAGAGCTGTTGCGAGAGTCAAATAGGGTTTTTAATAGGGCCTTCCAAACAGCTCGGCAGGAAATGATCAATTAAATGATTTTGTGACATTTAAACAAGTACATTCAGATCAAAAGTTATATTTCGAAATCGGTTTTCCTTCCTCTGAACCTTCAAGATCGTTTAAGCTATTCAAACAAGTCCATCTATAAGGTTCATTCAATTCTCACAGAGTTCACAGCACAGGACGCAAATGGAAAGTGTGCATGCACGCTCACGCCATGACCCCACCCGGTGGGGGCGTGGCTGAGCGGGGCAACCAGGCGACAGGAAACAGAATGACAGACAGAGATCTCTACCTGAGCACCTCCGAGAGAGAGGAGTCGCTGTCATCCGACCTACAGGGCAGAACGGCAGTTGGGTTAGGGGAAGGTGGGAAGAGTCAGTAGAAGACAGAGAGGGAGGGGGAGGAGCCTTTCAGGAAGCAGGCGGGAACAGGGGGTGGGGCTGGAGCAAAGGGGGAGGGGTGAGCAGGAAGGTTATGCAGAGTTCATCGGGTGGGGTTACTGATACAAGACTCAATGTTAACAGGAAGAGCCCACTCCAAACCTGAGCTCTGATCCATATTTAGAAGCTTCACAGTGATATGTTCCCAGAGCTTGTGTTGTTGTAATGGATACTTCACGTCTCAATTCACTTGGCTATTTGATCTGAGCGGTTTTTATAGTGACTATCAAGGAAATGAAACATGACTCTAATAAAAAAGGCCGGCGTTTTAGTGAGATGTATTATCAATATAATTTTTTTCATTCGGGCAGCATGTCTATTGAAACACTATAGTGCTCTAGGCTAAACGGCTCCCACTATTCACAGACACAATATACAAGTACATGACTCAAAGCCGCATGTGGCAATCATCGCTCACACATTATACTAAGTGCTTTAATGTCAAATTGGATGATTGCTGATGTGCAGAAAATAAAATATGAATAATATACAAACGTAAGTGGTTTCCTTACATCAATAGAAATAGTTTTGAAAATATTTTGCTGTGTAATTAGTATTTTAAAAGAGAGAAACCATAAAACCAAGTTAGGACATAGTGTTAAGCTCTACCAACAATATCTATGAGCTGCAATAATTAATATAGAAATATGTTTGTCAAAAACAAAAATAGCTTTTAAAGGAACACTCCACTTTTTTTTGAAAATAGGCTCATTTTCCAACTCCCCAAGAGTTAAACAGTTGAGTTTTACCGTTTTCAAATCCATTCAGCCGATCTCCGTGTCTGGCGGTAGCACTTTTAGAGTAGCTTAGCATAGATCATTGAACCTGATTAGACCATTAGCATCTTGCTCAAAAATGACCAAAGAGTTTCGATATTTTTCCTATTTAAAACTTGACTCTTCTGTAGACTGACGGAAAATGAAAAGTTGCGATTTTCTAGGCCGATATGGCTAAGGAACTTACCGTGGGTGCAGCAGACGCAATGATATTACGCAGCGCCTGAAAGTAGTCCCCAGCTATTTTATAACTAGTTACCTAGCTGGGGACTACTTTCAGGCGCTGCGTAATATCATTGCGTCTGCTGCACCCACGGTAAATTCCTTGATTATTACGCCAGAATGAGAATATAGTTCCTAGTCATATCGGCCTAGAAAATCGTAACTTTTCATTTTCCGTCAGTCTTAGTACACGATATAACTACAGAAGAGTCAAGTTTTAAGCAGCAAATTAATAATAAGTATCTCATATTACAATGATTTCTGAAGGATCGTGTGACACTGAAGACTGGAGTAATGGCTGTTGAAAATTCAGCTCTGCATCACAGAAATAAATTACATTAAAAGTATATTAAAACAGAAAACATTTATTTTCTATTGGTCAGTGAAGTCAGAGACTTAGAAAAACAATATGAACCACTGACAGTTCCTCGGATGGAATTTGATTGGCTGAAATGTAAATGAAGTGTCACACTACTTTAAAACACAGACTCAGTCAGACTAGAAGCAAATAAACTTACGACATGCACACACGCTTATTTGAGAAACAGATTAATGAGAGTGTGACCAACTGACAGGACACTTTGATTCACTGATACCAACACTGATTTGAATGTTGATGAAGGTCTATTAATATTGGCCTAAATGAATGTCTTGCGTCTACGGTCCAGTTTTGTTATTCTGTGCCAACCCGAGCAAAGACTTATAGGCTGTCAGGATTCCAGTCTAATCAAGTCAGTCCCGCCCATTAGGGACCAATCAGTAATCAAGTGGAGAAGCGTCTCATGCGCTACAATAATTAATATCACACAACAGCGTATATACTGAGACCGACGCACTGACATGCACATTAACAGGTGAGATTATTAATGTAAAGACGCATCAACATGCATAAGAAATTATCTAATTAAGTTCTAAATAAAAAGTGGTAAAGGAGGAAGTTTATTAGCACTGCATGATAATTCCAAAGTTAATTTCCATATGAAGACCAGTGATGTTACATCTTTAAAAATGTAACTAGGGTGTTTCGATGTGGTTGCTAAGATGTCAAGAGTGGTTGTTCTGCAGTTGCTAGTCCAAAAAGCCTGTTATTCTGGTTCCTAAATACTGTATGACTACTTTAATACAAGTTTACCGCCAGAAAGGGGTCAAACTGACCCAATAGTGTCATTTATTTTAAATATTTTTAAGTTTTTAAAAATAAACATTAATTTATAACATTTGTAATAAACAGCCTGAAAGGTACTTTATAAACAAATACAATGAAACGAAAAATGGCATTTAATTCCTTAATATTGCATTTATTCCTCATAAATCTTATCTCAGCAACTCCATGTACATATTTGTTGGTCATAAGTTCAAAAAAAGAAAATTTTTGTATCACTACACAAGTCTTCATAAAGTGAGTCAGTATGAGCCCTATGCATTTTTGAGTCACCATGGTATTTATTAATTTTGTCAGTAATAATAATAATAATAATAATAATACCTCAAAACATCATGGATTAGTCAATTTTGGTTTGTGTCTTTCAGTTTCTCATTTTGACTATACCAAATTTGGAGACAGAATTTTACAAATTTTACCATATTTTTTTATCATTATTAGTTTTATATCGTTATCAAAAGGGGATTTTATCATCTATTCTATTTTTTTTTTTTTTTAGAAATAAGCTTTTTTTGAATATAAAGAAAAACTGACGCCTTCTCTATTTGTGATGCAGCATGAACTACATAGCGTGCATCCGGGGTTCTTGCAGCACGTCTTTTTGTGTTTGTTAAAGGTTGAATTTAAATCAAATACTGCGCATAATACTTCTAAATATGATGTATACTTCAAAATTATTTTGAAAAGTATGGAAAAACATGTCAAATCATATATGTGGCCATGGACCACAAAACATAAGTGTACATTTTTCAATTGAGATTTCATCATCTGAAAGCTGAATAAATAAGCTTTCCATTGATGTATGGTTTATTAGGATCGGACAATATTTGGCAGAGATGCAACTATTTGAAAATCTGGAATCTGAGAGTGCAAAAAATCTAAATACTGAGAAATTTGCTTTTAAAATGTCCAAATGAAGTTCTTAGCAATGCATATTACTAATCAAAAAATAAAGTTTTAATATATTTACTGAAGGAAATTTACAAAATATCTTCATGGAACATGATCTTTACTTAATATCCAAATGATTTTTGGCGTAAAAGAAAAATGGATAATTTTGACCCATACAGTGTATTTTTGGCTATTGCTACAAATATACCCCGGCGACTTAAGACTGGTTTTGTGCTCCAGGGTCACATTTGGAAATGGAGCACCGATATATGGTTACTAATAGTGCTTGGTGGTCATCTAGTGGGAAAGTCTGGTACTGTGTCCAAACAAAATCTTACCATAAGCTAATTTTTTGAGATATCAACCTCAAATTTGGAACACAAATCATTAAATATTTTTGGTATTGATTTTCTGGCAGATTTAGAATTCCAAATTTCATAAAATATATATCTTATATAAAATTACTTTTTACATTTTACGTTTTCAGAAAATTCAACTTCCATAACTTTTTTTTTTATTTCTGCAATAATCTGTGTAACAGTGTCTTCTTTAAAAAGACACCAAACTTGCTTCAAAGCATTCAAGAGTTATAACGATTTAAGTAGGACATGTCATTTCCAGGTCCATGCTCAAAAAGTGGAACCAACAGTTAACAGGTTAACACAACTTCAGGATTTTTTCACCCATTTCAAGTCTAAACTCTTATAAAAGTAATGGCGTGCTTCTCTGGAAGGGTTGCACTATCAGGGGTTTGTTCAAATCTCTAAGTATGAGCTACAGTAATAATGATGCTTGCCTTAGCAAACAGTGCTAATTAGGGTAATTTACCATAGAACACAAAATTACTGTGCTAAAGGTGGTTGGATGACTACGAACTGGATAGATAGCAAACCAACGCTGTAAACAAACTACGGAATGCTGCGGCCTGGTAGAAATTAAATTAAGAGAAATCTACAGTTTGCTACCATATGCATCCTATCCCACACTCACACACACACACACACACACACCCGGGAATGCAATATTCAAGGGGTTGGAGAAATAATGAGATAAATTCCTGACAGGCACATCAAATGACCAATTTAGATCTCTATGGCAATATCAGACACTGCTGATTCAATTATGGAAGGAAAGTGCAAACAAAACCCATCTTCAGAGGGTGGAATAATTGGTTATTCTACCCTAATGTGCCCACTTGTGGTGTTCTAATGAGAATTCACAGGAGCCGAAGAACTGACAGTAGTTTCTGCTGTCAGCTTTGAGTTATACTAATCATTCGACTGCAATTAGAGATCGATACTGCCTGCGGCACACACAGGGTTAAAGCTGATGTACCGATCTAGTGGATTAAAATACTGTAATGAAGCACTCGAAGTAACCTGACAGAAAGCATAGTCATTTACTTATAGCTGAAGGAGAAAAAAAACTAGCTGGGTGGAAAAGGAAAGCAATTAAATAAACCTAGAGAACATGTGGGCTTATCCAAGATCCCATGCTCAGGTGTTAGACCCAAAAAGTAAATCAGCCTCTGATTTTTTTTAAATCAAGATAATAAATAGTTCATTCTGTCCGTGTGTGTTTGTGTGCAACTCACTTGTCGAGTGCTGAGCCCTGACTCTGGTTGCTTGTCAGCCGGG
This sequence comes from Barbus barbus, assembly GCF_936440315.1. Classification (NCBI taxonomy): domain Eukaryota; kingdom Metazoa; phylum Chordata; class Actinopteri; order Cypriniformes; family Cyprinidae; genus Barbus; species Barbus barbus. The sequence continues at coordinate 21,938,389 of NC_136715.1, read as the reverse complement.
AAAAGACGTTGCGGTCGCTGCGTGTTCGAAGTGGAGGGGAAGAAGGAGGAGTGTAGCCTACCTCTGGACTTCTGACATAAAAAAAGAAAAACAATACACACAAACAAACAGCATGTTTGATTAAAGTTAAGAGTGTAACAGTATACTGAAACCTAATATTTCAGAACATATCAACAGCTAACCTGATACACACTTCACCTTTAACTAGAGACATTATTTGGCAGATTTCTGGTGATGAAGTTACCTATATGGCTGGCCTCGGTCGTATGACTGCCTCCTTGTTAAGGGAGATGCGTCGGATCCTCTGGACTGCCTTGGGCTGAAACATCAGCATACAAATTGTGTTATGTTCAAAATAACTGTGAGAAGACAGAATCCAAAATTCTCATCGCATGCTGATCCTAAATAACGGAATATAATTTATTCCAGTACGTGAGGGTTTTTCCTGACAGTTCCACTCACAAAGTGTGTCCTCTGATAGGCAGGCTGATGGTTCGAGACACCAGCTCTCTGGAATAAGCCTCTTTGAAGACCAGGCCATTTTCATGGATCTCCGACAGAGAAGCCAGGGACTTAGTGATGTTCTTGGAGGAGAGGTCCAGAATCGGGCCCAAATACTCAGCTGACACCGCCTTCATTTGTGCAGATAGCCGAGGCTCAACCTGTGAGAAGAAATGCAGTAAATATTTCAAAATACTACACTGCCACCTGCTGGTTATAACACACAGAACAGAAATGAAGTGCTGCTTTCCAATGCTGATGAGGCCATTCAATATAGCCAAGTCCTAAAATACTACTCAATCAACGCAGACACAAATTTTGACTTTTACCTTCATCTTAAAGTCATCTTGACTCGCAGACAACTTCATCTGGGGAAAACTGTAGCAGGAAATTAAGCGGTGAGGTTCAAATTTAGATTTGGTAGATTATTTCATGATAATCATCTGTGAATGTGCTGTAAGAATGTATTCATACCCGCCCTCTGACGCCTGACTGAACTCAGACGCATCCTCGTCTGTGCTCGCATAGCCATTCTCTGAGGAATATATGAAACAAAATGACACCATAAATACAAATACAGCTGCAAGCAGCGATTACCGGTGTTCAAGCGTACTAAGGCATTTAAGCAAATACGAAAAAAGGCATTATCTATTATTTAGGAAGACTATATTCACGCAAATTGCCAATTACAGGCAATTTACCATATAAGTATTTTTTGTTAACTAAGTCTTATAGCGCCACCTAAAGCACAATCTCCATAAAAGTTGGTATGCATCTTTAGAATCATATGCTGCATGTGCTCACCTAGTTTCATGAAGTTTTCAGTTTTAGATTGGGATTTATAGGCTTTTGGGTATATTTGGCCAGGCCCATTTACTAAACGACCTTGTTATATCTAACCAAAGTGTAAAGTTCAACCTTTTATGATAATTATTGACCTAGAGAGTCCAGAGAATTGTACTGCCTTGATTTTCTTGAGATACGAGGTACAAACGATTGAATTGACAGCAGTGATTCTTGAGGCAAAGCTGTTCAGAATGAGAAGGCCTGTCATATGATATGAATACCGTGTGCATGATTGAAAAGTCGTGCAATATACAATCGTGTAGACACTTGAAAAATGTGATCGAGACCCAGTGGCCGATTTCTTTCAAATTTCTCTCAGACTTTCAGGGCCGAGAGTCAAACAGACCCACCGAGTTTTGTTCTGATCAGCCTCTGTTAACCCTGTCTTATAGGTGCTCAAACTTCATTGGCTAGTTGATGTGTAGTCATAGCCGGTTTTTTAGTTTTTGTCCTATTATAGCACCACACAGTGGCCAGACTCTGTGATTTTTCTCATTTGACCTCAGATCAAGGTCTTACATGTGCGTATCGAGTTTGAAGTAAATATCTCATTCTGTTGAAAAGCTATAGCCATTTTAGGAAAAGTGGCCCTGCCTCTCTCGAACATTTTGGCGTGCCGTCAGTTTTTTTTTATAACTATTGATATTCACTCTCTATAGGATTTTCCTGCACTGGTTTGGTTCCGACTGGTTTACAAAAGAAGGTTTTTCCAAAAAAAATTGAAAAAAGGCAAAAATTTCCTCAAGGGTGGCGATCGAACCAGTCACATGCATTCCGTTCGTCTCCAATGATATAAGACGCTTGAGTCTACAACAGTTTTAGGTCAGAATGCGGATCTGTGAGAATCTTAATTACAATAGAATTACAGTGCTACTCGCTTGAACCCCTAAAAACACAATGTATCCCGGTCAGGCTAACACAGTATACATAGCAAGGTTTTTATATATAATAAATAAAGAGAATAAAAGGTAGATAGAAAAGAAATAGAATAGATAGAGCTAGTGTTAGAGGATCATGTTATTTTTTAAATAATAATAAAAAATGTTTATCTACCTATACGTATCTATGGTTGTACCTGCATGAATTGTCATGTGACATGCGTTTTCGGTTGTGTAGTGTAAACGGAGATCGTTTCTGAAACGCCAGTGTAAACAGAGATAGTTTTCATTCTAAAACGCCGTTTGAGCACTAGTGAGCACTAAACTGAGCTAGACAATGACATCTCTGAATTCAATAATAAAATGCCTTTAACTAAAAATTGAGTGTTTAATCTTATTATTATACATTACTGACACTCTGTCCTCCAGTTTGATACTCTTAAGTGCTTTGACACAATCTGTATTGTTAAAAGCGCTATATAAATAAAGGTGACTTGACTAGTGTAAACGGGGCCTTAGCGGATCAAGTGTAAATGGAAGAGATGTGTTTTTAGCTATTTTTTAAAGATCGAATTGAATTGGGCAGGTCATTCCACCAGCAGGGAAAATATAGATATATGAATACTCATGATTACTCACCTTGCTGGACATTGTGGATTAGAGCTTGCAGCTCAGGGATACACTCTGCCTTTTCCCTTAGAGCATCCAGGATCATGTGATTTTGGGAAGAGCCAATCACATCCGTCTGCCGCAGCTGACCCTCCAGCAGGCGAATTTGAGCCTCTTTTTGAGCAACTTGTAACCCCTATATACACAAACACATGTGAAACACTATCATTCACACGTCTGCGGTCAGTCAGTAAGATATGTTTGAATTAAGTCTCTTCTGCTCACCAAGGCTGCATTTAATTGATTAAAAAAATTTACAAAAAAATTAATAAATTTTTTTGAATTATTACAATTTAACAAATACTTCAAAATATATTTCTAAAGAATTTATTCATGTGATATAAAGCTGGTTTTCAGCATCATTACTCCAGTCTTTAGCATAACATAATGCTTCAGAAATCGTTCAAATATTAAACATTTTTATTATCTACACTGAAAACAGTTCTGCTGCTTTTTGTGGAAACCATGATACACAATTCCTCAGGATTCTTTGATGAATAGAAAGATCAGCATATATTTGAAATATAACTCTTTTGTAACATTATGCCTTCACTGTCAGTTTGTATTGTAGCTGAATTTTTATTATTTTTTTAATTATTGACGCTAAACTTTTGAATGGTAGTTTATGCATTTTATGGTTTAAATTATTATGTAATTTATTTATTAAAATTTCATTATTTAGTTATAAATTAATTAATCTCCTTAATCATGTATTACTCTGGATGACCCTAATCAGAACATCAAACAGTTTTGTTGGATTTATCTTCCTGGACGTACCTTGTCAATAGAAGCTTTGAGGAAGTTGTCCAGGAGAGCACGAGCTTCGGCCAGCGAGCAGGAACTGATGACCACTGAGGTGTCCACTGAGTCTAGCTCATCCTAAAATAAGCACACGATTTGACCAATATCAAAAAAATCCTTATGTAAATATAAGTGACGTCTGATTCAACTACATGCATTAATCAAGAAGTAATTTATGAGATGCCCTGTACCTTGGTCTCCTCGATCTGAACGATGGTGGCCTGGCAGTCTGACAGACTGTCACTGATGTAGTCGATGTTGGCATTGAGAACCTCTATCTCCTCGTTCATCTCCTGAAGGAGCCTCTCCTCCTCATCCTCTCCGAAGCCCTCGTTCAGTAACTTTTCTCTCTTGCGCAACAGCGCCTCCTGCTGCATGGACAGCTCCTCACGTTTCTGGAAGCATGATCGACACATATTTGATCAAGCAAAGAGTTACGTTCACAAACTGTTACATTGTTAAACACACAAATCATTAATTCACACAACAATCATACAACAAAAATGCACAGGGTTTCAGAAGATCACTTTGATGTGCATAATGTTACGTAAAAGAATTATAAATGCAAAAATCACCTTAATGAGGCGATCCATATCAGCTTCCACATTAGTGATGGTCATTCTCTGCATCACAATATCCATGATCCTCCTCTCCAGAGACTGCCACTTCTGACGGGCTGTCTTTGAAAAACTTGTGCTCGTACTCTTTCGCTGGAACTTTTTTCTGCTACTGAAAACAAATGCAGATATACAATGTATAGCCTACAGTTCATACTGTAATGTGAACAGAATTTTCGGTCCCACTTTATATTAGGTGGCCTTAACTACTATGTACTTCAAACAATGTATTCATATTGTATTGTAACACACATTTGCTGCTATTGAGGTGGGATACGGGTAAGGTTAGGGACAGGTTTGGTGGTACGGGTAGATTTAAGGGTGGGTTAAGGTGTAAGGAATGGGTCAACAGTGTAATTATAATTGTAATTACAGATGTTAATTACAGATGTAACTACATATAGGTATTTTTAAAAATATAAGTACAATGTAAAATCATGTATGTACACATTAAGTGCATTGTATCAAATGATTAATTTAAATGTAAGTACATAGTTAAGGCCACCTAATATAAAGTGGGACCGCATTTTCTTAATGAATGTCATTAAGTAACCATACAATTTCTTAGATTAACCTATAAAAAAAAAAAAAAAAAAAGAATGGAATAAAACAAATGTGCATTTAACTTCCATAATGTGATGCATTTCTGACTGAAAAAAGGAAATATTGTACTAATTTAAGGCAGGACTGGTACACTGGGATTCGCTTGGAGTGATATAAATGATTATTATTATTTTGAAGGTTATATAAAAAAAATGATGTATGTATTTGTAAGTAAATATACCATTCAAATCAATTGTATCAAATGTGAAAAAAGACAAAGTTCCAAAAGAGTTCTGTTTTAAATAAATGATCTTTAGAACTTTCTATTCAACAAAGAATCCTGAGAAATAAAAACAATTTATAGGAAAAAAATTAAAAATAAGGAAATCTTCACTCGTGCCATATCGCCATTACCGTGATTACGATATACCAACTTGTAAACTTGCAGAACTCACAATTACAATTTGTGAATTAGGACTTTTCTGAGCTCCAACTTGTACCACCTGACCACCTCAGATTCATTAGGCGCTATGTGCGATAGTCCAAGGGTGTGAACAGCTCCACGTGATGTTGCGAACATTGTGTGTTGTCATTTCGAAATAACATGAATACAGCATATGAAACGTTTTAGCAAAATCATCATATTAAGGCCTTTTCCCACTGATCGCGAAAATTCGGTGATGCTTTTGAATCAAAACAGTAGATCCGTATGGGACTATTCACACCAGGCGTGATCATTTTCCTCCCGTCGCTCCATGATGAAACAGGCTGTCCAATTAGATTTAAGGTAAGATCACATGCCCGGAGCAGCTGCTGTTGCACAAAAGGGCGAGAGTGGAGGCGCTAGTTATATTTTAAGGGTGTATTCACACCAGTCTTGTTTGGTTCGACTGAATCAAACTCAAGTTCGTTTCCCCCTTTGGTGCGGGTCTTGGTCCGCTTCCAAACGAACTCTGGTACAGTTGAATGGATGAATCAGTGAATGGATGACCTTAAGCACACGTGTGGTTTTGTGAAAGGGCAGTGTGAATGCCAACCACACCAAAAAAAAAAAAAAAAAAAAAAAATCCACATTGTACCAAAGCGAGTGAACTTGCAGACTTCCTGGTGTGAAACTTTAATTTAATGCTGCTGAGCACCAGACGATGCGAGGAAAAATGCATTGTTGGTTGCCGCCACCTAGCGTGCAGGTGTGAATTAGCAGATGACGATCAATCGTTTCACGCTCAGCGTGAAAGCACCGTTCGTCTGCGATTCGCCTCGCTTTTTGAACAACCAGTGTTCTCTCCACCTTCAATACCACGACTGAGGTGAGACCCTTGAGCAAGGCACCTGAACTCACAACTGCTCCCTGGGCGCCACAGCATAAACGGGTGTGTGTTCACAGTGTGTGTGTGTGTTCACTGCTGTGTGTGTGCACTTGGATGGGTTAAATGCAGAGCACTAAGTCCGAGTATGGGTCACCATACTTTGCCACATGTCACGTCACTTTCATAAGAGACTTCCTTGAAAAATATTGATGGAGTCATTGGTGTATGCATCACTGACCTGGCCAGGTTTCCTCCCGTCCCATGGCTCTCATTCTCTCCCAGGAATCCATTCAGTTTGGTATTCCACTGGCGTATGATGCTGGACACAGAGCGAGCGGATTCGTGTTCGGAGGAGGTTGTTGTAGTGTTGGTGGACAGCTCTGCTCCGGAGTCCACACTGGTGAGTCTGCGGGCCACGCGTCCGGCCACACGCTCTGACATGGGCTTGGCCAGGCGCCTCAGCGACGTCACTTCCTGCGTCTTCCTCCGCAACACGATCTCCTGCTGACGTTTCTGGGACTCCAAAGCTCGGATCTGATACTAATAGAACACCGAGAGAGTTCGTAAATAATACTTCAGTTCATACACCGTGATAAAAGTTTTTAAAAGTTACTCAGTCAAACCTCTTGTCGTCGCTGCTCTTTCTTCAGTTGTGCGATTTCTCGGTTCCTCTTCACATCGATCATCCTCCTCCGCTGCTGATCCTCCTTCATCTGCTTCATCAGTGCCACCTATGGGTGAGATGAAAAGCAAGCACTGTGAGAAACTACTAACTGCAACAGCACCTAAAAGTATAAAGTAGTCCAATGTTCCCATTCACATAATATTTGCCGTAAAATTTGTATGCAATATTAGAATGAATGTGACCCAAAATACAGTACATTCCATTAAACAAGAATGTTGTATATGAAGATTAGGTTATTTGGGTTTTTTTATATATATTTTGTGAACACATCTTATTGTTTGCAAGAATTATTAAATAGAGGTATTAAAATTTGTGGCTGCACATATTTCTGGTCCATCTGTCACACAGGAAAGCAACAGACATTCAAGCACACTGCATTATGGGATAGACTTATTTCATACCTTGTTCTTTTGTGTATAACGCCTATTTTGCAAATGTTATCTGGGTGCTATACATTACCATTCAAAAGTCTGGGCTTAGTAAGATTTTTTTTAATGTTTCATTCTCCCCAAGGTTTCATTTATTTGATCAAATAAATGCAGTACACACAGAAATATTGTGAAAAGTTATTACAATTTAAAAAGATTCACATATATTTTTTAAATGTAATTTATTCACGTGATGCAAAGCTGTATTTGTAGCTTCCATTACTCCAATCTTCAGTGTCACATGATCCTTCAGAAATCATTTTAATATGCTGATATGCTCAAGAGACATTTTTTATTCTTACTATTATCAATGTTCAAAACCATCATGCTTTTTTCAGAATTATTTGATCAATAGAAAGTTTAAAAGAACAGCATTTATTTCAAATAAACATTTGTAACATTATAAATATCGGTCACTTTAATGCACTCTTAAAATAAAAGTTGGTACTATAAATGTCTTCATTCTCAATTACAGTCAATTATCTCTGCAGCTGATGAAACCAATGAAATGTTTTGTTTTTTCTCCTGATGGCCTCAAGGGGGCAGCATATTTTTAAAAAATAAAGCTCCAGCTCTCACCTTTGCTTTCTTCATCTCGGCCACCTCAGACTGCAGTTTCTTGAGCTCTCTCTCGTAGCGGCTCTGGTTCTTCAGCAGACGCGCGTGCTCCTTCTGAGCGGCCTGCAGCTTCAGCAGGTCTCGGTTCATCTCCTTCAGACGCTTCTCATAATCTGATTTGATCTTACTGGCTTTCTCTTCAGTGTAGTTCTCCATGGACACTAAAATCACACAGAAAATGATGGAAGAATCGTTTACTGGGATTATTAAAATTAGCATAATTTCTTATGGGTTTGGAAAAACATGATGGTGAGTAAATGATGACTGGGTTTTAATTTTAAGGGTTAACGAACCCTTTAAAACACTTATTTATATACTTTCGGGCCTTTTGCCTTGTAAAAATACCAGAAATACATGACAAACAACGGAAGCGATTTCTCTACAAATAGATGTGAAGCTGGCAGACGCTCACTGAGGTTGTGCAGCACGCGGTCTCTCTCCAGCTGTGTGTCCCTGATCTTGTTCTGGAGCAGAATCAGTTTCTCCTCATACTGACTCTTCAGCATCAGGAGCCGCCGCTGGCTGTTCTCCAGCTCATCGATGAGTCTCTGCTTGATCTCGATCTCACACGTCAGGTCCGCAAGATCAGTCTGTAAGCTGACTAAGAGATGAAGAGCCACAGGATAAAAGGTCAGTGTGAATGAAAGGGACTGACTGGATGTTTGTATTGAACGCTAGGGCTATCCAAAAAAAAAAAAAAAAAAAAATTTGAATGTGTGTCAAATTTAAAATAAAAATCCACATTCAAATGCAAAAACGTTGCATTCGAATTTTAGGTGTCCGTCAGGCTGCCTTCATCAGTGGCACACAAGATGCAATGACATTGCATTTTAATGCTTTTTTTTTAGCCTATCCAGTTGAACCCACTGGATGCGGTGCTGCTCATTCAGAATATTTCAGAAAAAGAGAACATCAATGCAAATATGATGTTGTTTACATCAAAAACGCATATTTATTGCATTGTCTATCACCGTTGCACTCGTGTCTCGCACAAGAGAGACGAATGTTTAGAAAGTTAAACTTTTAAAAAACATGTCTCAAGAATTGACATGTCTCTCAGGGTGGTTTTTTTTGCATCCCACTGCATCTCATGTTTTTAAATGAAAAAAGTGCTCTTTTGTTTTCGGTCCTTAGTATTAAACTATACATGCATACATGATGCTTTTTGTTTCTAATTGTTTAAACAACAATTAATTATATATGGTTTAGAAACATTATTTTAATAGATAGTAGTGTTATTTTATTGCTTTGAAGAAACATGCATTAATAATATTTTGTGCGATGCTCATGAGAGAAGCCAAAAGCTTTTTCCCCCTAATAGAAATTATTTAAATTTGAATATTGATTATATTTTAGTACAAAATTAGAATTTAGTTTTTCAGCCAATTTGACACCCCTAATAAACGCATCTCAGAATGCACCTTTCTCGTCTGAGTCAGAGTCGGAATCCACCAGGCTCTCGTCGCTGTCGAACTCTTCCTCCTCCCTGGTCTCCTCTTCCTCCTCCTCCTCCTCCTCCTCACAGCCGCTCTCCCCGTGATCATCCTCCTGAAGAGGATACATGCCATCCTGCACCGAGAGATCAAACCGTAAAACAGTCTTTCACACTCAACAAACCACAAAAAATAATTATATACCATTTAAAAACTTTGGCAATACTTTACTTAAAGCCTTTATTTATTAGGAATTATAAAGAGTCATTAAAGGGTATAATGCATTCTAATTATTCATAATGTGCATTGTAATACATTACATCTTGATGTAAATAATAATAAACAAATTTAAAATGCATAGTGTAACAATGAATTGATAAGTGTTATAACGTATTAACTGTGGTTACAATTATTCATGAGACATGAGATATATATTCATGTAATATTACAACTTAATATTTTTGAGAAACATCTATATATACATACTAAATATACACAGCACACATACATATATTATGTAAACATATTATTCAAACTTTTAATTTGGATGCGATTAATTGTTTGACAACACTAATATTTATTCTTGCAGCACAGCTTCATTCTCATAAAATACTGTTTTATTGATAAGATTAGAATTATATTTTTATTAAATCACTGTCTGCAGTGTGTAATTTATATAATATTCAACTTAATTCAAATAATTTCTTCTTTGTCATATTTATTCACACTGCCGTAAAACATAATTCTTGCATTATTACCGCTTCATTCTCATAAAACATTGCCAGGCAACCTTTCCACAGAATATTACGACTTTCTTAGAAATCCATCACAAATCTTTGTAAACAGCAGACCAGTTGGAATATAATGAATTAATCTCCTTTCTCTCACCTCTTCAGGTTCATTATCAGAGTCTCCATCTCCATTTTCTCGTCTCTCTTCGTTTTCCCTGCTCAGCCCGTTCTCGCTCGTTTCTCCATTTTCCTGAGGATAAAGCTTGGCCCTCTTCTTCAAACCTTTTTCTTTCTCAGGACTGAAAAAAAATGGTGATCTATTATTAAAGTTCCTACACTGTTCAAAAAAAAAAGAATTGAGCCAACTTGAAATTTAAGGCAACCAGCGTCAGCAGATTTTTGAGTTTTCTCAACTTGCCTTAAAATGTTAAGCTGGCTCAACTTCTTTTTTTTTTTACAGTGTACAGACAAATACATGCATAAAGCACTGATCCAAACAATAGGACATTCATCACTGTAGTTTGCACACAAAAAATAAGGGATCGGGCCATAATACCGACAATTCCACCAATATCGGATGCAAAAGTCATTAAATTGCACCACGGGGACTCATACAGTGGAGAGATTTATCCTGGGTCTTCTGCTTTTTAGCCTTTGCAGGTCAGCTGAGACTTCCAGCAGTAATTCTGTAATGTTGGGTTCACAAATGGCCCATGGCCTCTCTCCCATTACGGCCACATTAGAGCCAATCTGAAAGCGGGACGTTCCTGTAGTCATATTCATTATAACAGACGATTTACTGAGAGATACTTGTATCTGTGCCAACTTGCTGTCCTTAGTTTGAGTCAGGCAGGACATACTGGCACAAACACAGAGATAAATCTAATTCTGGCACATTTTACAGCCTCTTATTGGCTCAGTAACATACAACGTTGTAGAACAGAAGAGGACAAGCATATTAAAGTCTTCCAAATACACATTCGGTGGAATAAGTTACATTGTATGGGTTAAAATTATTGATTTTTCTTTTATGACAAAAATCATTAGGATATTAAGTAAAAGTCATGTTCCGTGAAGATATTTTGGAAATTTACTACTGTAAATACAACTCGAATTACAGAAATGTTGGAACGTTTTTAAATTTGAATAAAATAAAAACTAAAAGAATTTCAAATCACATGAGCCAATATTTTATTCACAATAGAACATAGATAACATAACAAATGTTTAAACTGAGAAATTTTACAATTTTATGCACAAAATTAGCTAATTTCAAATTTGATGCCTGCTACAGGTATTAAAATAGTTGGGATGGGGGCATGTTTACCACGGTGCAGCATCTCCTCTTCTTTTCAAAATAGTTTGAAGACATCTGGGCATCGAGGTTATGAGTTTCTGGAGTTTTGGTGGAACCTGATATAGGTTTCCATCTGCTGAAGAGTTTATGGTCGTCTTTGATGTATTTTTCATTTAATGATGCACCAAATGTTCTCTATAGATGAAAGATCTGGACTTCAGGCAGGCCAATTCAGCACCCGGACTCTTCTACTACAAAGCCATGCTGTTGTAATAGCTGCAGTATGTGGTTTTGCATTTTCCTGCTGAAATACACGTCGTCTGGAGGGGTGCATATGTTGCGCTAAAACCTTTATATACCTTTCAGCATTCATAGTGCCTTCCAAAACATGCAAGCTGCCCATACCGTATGCACATATGCACCACCATACCATCAGAGATGCTGGCTTTGAACTGAACGCTGATAACACGCTGGAAGGTTTCCCTCCTCTTTAGCCCAGAGGACACAGTGATCCATGATTTTCAACAAGAATGTCAAATTTGGACTCGTCTGACCATAGAACACTTTTCCACTTTGAAACAGTCCATTTTAAATGAGCCTTGGCCCACAGGACACGACGGCGCTTCTGAAACATGTGCACATATGGCTTCCTTTTTGAATGATAGAGCTTTAGCTGGTATCTGCAGATGGCACGGCGGATTGTGTTTACCGACAGTGGTTTCTGGAAGTATTCCTGAGCCCATTTAGTAATGTCAATGACAGAATCATGCCGACGAGTGATGCAGTGTCTTCTGAGGGCCCGAAGACCACGGGCATCCAACAAAGGTCTTCGGCCTTGTCCTTTACGCACAGAGGTTTCTCCAGTTTCTCTAAATCTCTTGATGATGTTATGCACTGTAGATGATGAGATTTGCAAAGCCTTTGCAATTTGAGGAATCATTGTTTTTAAAGTATTCCACAATCTTTTTACGCACTCTCTCACAGATTGGAGAACCTCTGGCCATCTTTGCTTCTGAAAGACTCTGCCTCTCTAAGACATCCCTTTTATAGCTAATCATGTTACAGACCTGATGTTAATTAACTTAATTAGTTGCTAGATATTCTCCCAGCTGAATCTTTTCAAAATTTCTTGCTTTCTCAGCCCTTTGTTGCCCCCGTGCCAATATTGTTTGAGACCTGTAGCAGGCATCAAATTTGTAATGATCTTGTTTAGTGTATAAAAGTGTAAAATGTCTCCGTTTAAACATTTGTTATGTTCTCTATGTTCTATTGTGAATAAAATGTTGGCTCATGTTATTTGAAAGTCTTTTAGTTTTCATTTTATTCAAATTTTAAAAAAACATCCCAACATTACTGGGAATTCGGGTTGTATATCAAAGCTTAATTTTTAATTAGTAATATGCATTGCTAAGAACTTCATTTGGACAACATTAAAGGTGATTTTCTCAGTATTGTGATTTTTTTGCACCCTCAGATTCCAGATTTTCAAATAGTTGTATCTCGGCCAAATATTGTCCTATCCTAACAAACCATCAATGGAGAGCTTATCTATTCAGCTTATCTATTCATATGATGTATAAATCTCAATTTAAAAAAAAAAACCTTTTGACTGGTTTGTGGACCAGGGTCACATTTGCTGTGGATATTGGAGTCCGACATCATTGAACTTTAGATGTGACCTTAAAATGTTCAAAAACACATTTTCATAAGTGAATATTTTCGGACCCATCTTCCATGGAGCATGTGTATTTATCATGGTATAATTTCCCCCAACATGAAAATAAAATGAAATTAACATTTTTTTAATCATTTTTCAAGAAATTTTGTGCAGAATAAATCAATGAAAAAAAAGAGAATACAAGAATAAAAAAATAAATATATAAAAGCATAAAACTAAAAATAATGCATAAGAGATTAAATAAAAAATAAATTAATAATTCACAAAAGGAATACATAAAAGGATAAAAGCATAACATAATGAACAATATAAAAAATAAAATATTATAATATAAAAATAATAAATTAAAACAAAAATACATAAAAGAATAATCAAGTCAATAAAATAAAAGAAAAATAAAGAATCAGTAAAAGAATAAATAAAATAAAATAAAAATGAATAAATACATAAATGCATAAGTTTTTTTTAACAATAAATAGAAAGAAAGAAAGGAATCAATAAAAATAATAAATAAAAACAAACACTTGCTCCTCAGACCTCACCTCTTCCTCCTCTGGTTTCTCTCTTTCTTCTTCAACCTCTCCACATCTAATTTGGCTTGACGTATCACATCTGTCATCTCTGCATCCATGGAAACAGAGGGGGAGGAGCCGAGAGGGAGTGCTGGAGTAGATGGGTGAGAGGCCGGGTATGGAGAGCGAGCGGAGAGGCGAGACAAACTGCGCCTCAGAGACCCGTTCATGGCCTCACTCTCCAGCAGCTTAGACCTGAGAACCACCGACATAAGAGTCATTGTTTTCTACTGCTCTGATGAGAAATTCACATCCAAACGTGTCATGAGTAGAATATCATGTTACCTCAGCTCTTCGATTTCTCGAATGTAGTTCTGGATTAGATTGCCAATCTCCTCGTTCGTTTCACCTGTTCAAAGTGTGACAGATTTATTTAGCGATAATGAAATGACAAGAAGCATTGATGTTTGGTTGTTTAATACCATGCCAGGTTCTTTGGCTATCCTCATGAGGAAAACTATATTTGAGTAATTAAAATTTTAAATTGAAACTAAATAAGACAATTAAAAAAAAAAAAATATATATATATATATATATACACTTTTCAAGGATATCAACTAGGGGTGTAACAGTACACGTATTCGTACCGAAAATTTCCGGTAGGGGTCTTTTGGTTCGGCATGCATGTGTACCGAACAAATATAGCATCGTTTTAACCACTGCACAAGTGGAACTTCATTGGAAACCCAGTTTTATAGATTGTTCATTTTGATAAGAAACTAAATACCATATTTCAAATTATGTCAATTTTTTTCAGGAAATTCAAACAATAAATGTCATTTTCATGCTCTTTGATGTGGCGTGACAGATCCCTGTACTGTATAAACGCCTCTGTTCAAACGGCAGCAGAGTGTGATCATCCCTTCCTCTTTACTACTAGTTTTAACGCGAAATAAACATGAATGAACATCTCATGCAATCGCTCAATCTGTTTCAACCGCAGAAAAACGTCAATAAAACAACTTGTCCACAAGAGAAATAAAGTCTAAAGATGAGTATTTTGCAAAATATTAGACAATATACTCATTATATTTTACCTTACCTGTTAGTGATGTCTTAATTTACGTTTAAATTAATCTGTTATGAAACGAGGTATGACAGCCATTGTGTAAATGAATATATTTCAACAACAAATTGAAATTTTATGAAATACCATTTTTCTTTGTTGAGTGTTGATTATTATATTTAAAAATAAATAGTAAATCAAATTTATCTGTGGGGTTTGTTGTTAATTGTAACCTTATAGTAATGTAAAAGGGCTCCCTATAGTTTAGAGCATAAGCTGAGGTAGATTTTTATTCCTAAGAAAATTTAATTTTAAATGAATTAGTTTAAAGAAAGATCAATTTGTTCAGTAAACCACTGATTAATATATAAAAAAAGCTATTTTATGTTTAGTTTTTTCCCCCTGCTGTACCGAAATCATACTGAACGACAAAACCGAGGTACGTAGCGAAGCGTCATGTTTGTGTATCATTACACTCCTAGCGTCAACAGAAAAAAGAAAAAAAAAAATTCCAAGAGAAGTAGAAACATTACAATCCCAAGAAATAATAAAATAACAGATAAAGGCCTTCAGTAGCCAATAAAACTGAAGACTAGTTCGTTTGGCTTAAAAAAAAAAAAAACACACATATCCGTGTTGTTTTTATACTAATATAACAGATATATTGAACAACATATAATGTTTTATATGATTACTTCTAATATATGATAATAACAATATACAGTTACTTCTGGGGTGGTTTAGTTACAATAATTATCTACAATTAAATCTTCTGCAACCTCATGTTGAAAAAAATCTCAAGACTGCAGCAACAGTAAAATGTAGTTAAGATGTTCATATTTCATAATATTTCTGTTTTAATATTGAATCCAATTCTCTATTTTTAATGTTTCAATAATCCAAGAATAATCTGAAAATAAAAATGACATTCAATACAGTTTAATATAGCTAGCACAGAGTTGAATACCTATATAGTATCCCACTAAATAAACTATTAAGTTGAGGCATTTGCAGTGCTTGTCTACTGATTAATTAATTTACACAGAATTATTTTGCTCTTAATAGTGTTATATAGAAATGCATAATTCCTATGCAGCATAGGATACAAAGACAAAACTGCCTTACTGGCACAGCCTTTGGAAAACGTATTGGTCAAATAAAAAATACATTAAAATGTATTTAAATATTCATGTTACATTTATATCAACAGCTAAATTACACTTAATATATAATAAATATCACCCAGTCCTACTTTCTACACATAATTCAGTGGTAATCCCCTCTCCAACCACTAGAGGTCTCTCACCAGTCTTCGTGAGCAGCAGGTTGACTCCATTGGTGAGCAGCTGGGTGACTCGAGTGTTGAGGTGGTCGATGGTTTCCTGCATGGCTTTGACCCGCATGCGTAGTGTGTCATTCTCCTTTTGGAGCATGGAGTTCTCTTGAAACAGATCGCTAAAACCTTCGGATCCATCTTCGCAGGCCACTCGTTTTCCCTGAAAGAAATCCAAAGACTGAGACGGATAGGTAGGCACTGACCCTGTCCAACCCCAGCAACATTCCCCCAATCCGTGCATGCTCGGTCTCTCTGTCAGTGTGGCTCAACTCTCTCAAAGCCATCATGGCTAATCGCTAACTTCTTCCGGCGGCCGTTTATCATACAGGTCAGGCCGAGGCGCTAAGCTGCTGCTACGCTCCATTAACTCTAGCGAGATCCCATGAGCTGAACCATGTTATCATGCACGAGCCCACCGCACAGGCTCTCTCATACCCTGGACTTATTACATAAACAGCTAGAGCACCAACTGGATGGCACTGAAGGAGTCCTCTATTTGATTTAGTAATAGAGGAAGTGTTCAGCTTCAATGTCAGCTCAAATCGTTTCCTCTGTAGTAAAATAAACAAGTAATAAGGCAATTTAGTAAGTAAGTAGGCAATTTCAGAGGCTAAATCATTCAAAAGAGGTGCTGACGTTTTCGTGATTAATGTTGACATTTTACCTACAAACCGGATGTCTTTGAATATGATCCTATGAATTCATATGATTTGTAGAAAAAACGTCACCATGAAGGCCCACCCCTAAACCTAACCATCAAAAGGTGTGCGAGTAGATCATACAAAATGTGCGAAAGAGACCATATGAATTTTTATGATAGGTAAAAAGTCACCACGAAGGTCCGAACCTAACCCCATCCCTCAAAATGTGTAGGATAAAACATCACCATGAAGGTCAACCCATAACCCTACCCCTAAAACTAAACTCAGTTGTGTGAGTAAATGTGCAAAAGAAAAGATACGAATTTGCATCCAATTCATGAGGACGTTTTACGTACAAATCATACATCTGTGTGTAGGATCATATGTATGTTTGATAGGTTGCAAGTCACCATGAAGAGATTGTACTAATTCATAGAAATTCATACGAACCTACGTACAATTTGAAGATAAAACATCAACTAAACCTAACCATCAAGCTAATGCGAGTAACAAATTCTTACAAATATTTGTAAAGATACTTAAAAAAAAATCAAGTGATTGTGTTGGTGGAGGGCAAAATTTTTAGCGAAGGTTTACTTTTTTCTGGCTGTTTCGGAAACTTGGCTTCAGAATATAGTGCACACGTAGTTTTTTTAAGTAGTATTAGGACCTCGACAGCCCAGTCACCCATTTGCTTTCATTGTTTTGAAATGAACAGCCAGGATATTCGACAAAACATCTCTCTTTTTTCCACAGAAGAAATTTTTTTGATATGGGGGCGAGTAAATGATTGTCCATTTGAATTGTCCACTTGAGGGTTTTTGTTGGTGGGAAAAGATGCCTGCTGGAGACTAACTCTTCCCAGAATGCCACAACCCTCCAGGTCCTCCTTACCGCTTTGTACTCCATGATCTCCATCTGCAGGCGTGCGATCTCTGCTCGTAAGGCGCTGATCTGCTGGCTGGTTTTGTCCTGGTTCACCATCACTTTGTTCTTGATGTTGCGAGCCCGATTGGCGTACTTCAGTGTATTCAGGGTCTCCATGAAGTCACGGTCAGAGGGGCTCACGCAGGCAATCATCACGGTCCGACTAGACAGATACAAAGGAATTCATAAGGGTCTTTCACAAACACACACATGGCAGAAAGATAAAACACAAACAGATGACAGATAAACACAAACACGCTTTCATGGACTGCACACGCTGCCCACATTTTTTTGTGGATGCGGCTGGGATTGAATGTCTTTAAGGAGCGCCTCTGTCTGCAGTCCCTCATGTTTAATTCAATCAACTCCACCTCTGAACCCACATCATAAGAATATATGGGCAGCCTGTGCCGTCCACTGTGGGCTGAGTGACCCAGCTGCCTCCACGCAGATTGATGCAGTGCATTGTTAGCATGCATTAACTTTCAAGGCACAATGACTGCACTGTGCACAGCATCGTTTACAAGTGTGTGAATTTGCATGGACAATCTGAGACCTCTAAACAAAGTGTAAGACAAATCAAGTCTCAATGACAGAAGTTAAAGCTTTCAAGATATAGTATTATATAGGGACTAAATAATTAGGTCTGTCAATGTAATGTTAATGTACTGAAACTGATGATTTGGAAATACATATTAAAATGTAAAAAAAGTATATAAAAAAATAAATCAATAAAATATTTACAAATCTTAAGTAATCATACCCCCTGTACTTGTATGTACATTATGACGTAATTAGGGCTGTCAATTTAATGCGTTTCTGAGATTATTTATTTAAAAATACAAATTAATATTCTTTTTTAATTATAAAATAAATAAATATCTAAAATAAATTACTTAAAAACAATCCCAATTAATTATGCCCACTGACTTGTATGTACATTCTGAAATAATTAGGGCTGTTAATTTAATGTTAATTTTCTGAGATTAATTATTTAATAATGCAAATGAATAATAATATGGATATTTAAAAATTAATCAATTAATTATGTCCCCTGATTTGTAAATTCTGAATTTTGTTTGTTTAATGTTTACAGAGATTAATTATTATAAAATCTTTTTTTTTTTAAATAAAGATCTAAAATAACATCCTTTTTTTAAATGATCTTAATTAATCATGGCCCTTTCTTGTTTAAATTCTGCATTAAGTCATAAAAATATTTCATTATTTAATGTAAATAAGCATAAGCGTAACAATAAAAGTGTCATAATAAAAGAGGTGGGGTTAGAAATAGGAATGGTCTGTAGTATGTATTATATCTTAATTTAACAAAATGTAAAATATAACAAAATGTGTATGTGCATGTCAAGTTTTGCTTTTTTTGCGTGGACTACGCTACATAAAGAAACTGAACAATGTCTTATTTCACATACAACAATAACAGGTGTAAAATGTGTCTTGTAAAAGGTGTGGTACAGTAATTATAATTATCAATTCTTAAAAAAGAATAGAAGTCAGTGGGAGGTCCACGAAGCTATCTTCAGTACAACCTGAAAAACCTCATAGCTTCATAACAGGACTACTGTAATTATCTTTTATATATCTAAAAATGTCACAAATTTGGGGTATGGTAATCTATAGTAATTATAATTAGCTTAATTTAAGACAATACAGCTCAAAGGGAGTTACCTAGTATGATACAAGAACACGTGTGTGCAACTCGACACAGCAGCTCTGCTCCAAAAACGTCTTTTAATTTGACCCAGTGTTCCTAAGAATGCGACACGTCTGGTGTTTAGGTGTGTGTCAGATGTTACCTGTTTCCTCCCAGCGAGTCCTGCAGCAGGCGTGTGAGTTTGGAGTCTCTGTAAGGCACATGACCTGTTTTCTTACTCTGATCTCCCAATGCACTGATCACATTACCCAGGGCCAGCTGCCAAACACACACACACACACACAGAGAGAGAGACCCGGTCACGCTCCATCGCATGCTGCTATCTAAGATTAAAAGCTTTTAAATGGGCTCTCTTACAAATGAGTAACTAGGCTTTAAAAACAATAGAGCTCTATTGGGCTCTGAGCTCTCTGAACAATGGCTCTTCTTGGCTCTCTTCCAGTCTTTAGCTCTACTTCAGAACTCTTTCACAATGTAATTACCTTTCCTTCCCTTCATCTACTCGGACAACTTTACTCAAGACAGTGAGAGTGCAGTAATGAATGTAGAAGGATGCAAAACTAATGCAACATAAATTTCACACCTTAGTTAACATGGATAAACTTGACTCAGCTAAAAAAAACTGTCACAATTATAATGAAGTCTAGGACTTTGAAAATCCCTGACGAAGCCAGTTTTGTGGTGTTGAGGTGTCGGCTTAGTGCTGAGAACTTTCTGGAGTGCTTGTCTACTCATGGTTAAAGGGACTAGTAACTTAATCTCAATTCAGTAAAATGAAATTATGGGAATTATATAGTGACAGAAAATAAAAACATTTAAACAATCCCATATTTTGGCTTTTTGTAAATTGCAAAGCACTGGACTAGACATATATTTGACATACAGACATTATTTTAAAGCAAAATACAATATAAACACATTTGTATTTACTAAAAACTTATATTTGTAATAAACAAATAAATAAATAAATAAATATATATATATATGTGTGTACATACATACATGCGTATATAATATTATTTTTATTTATTCTTTTACTTTTTATTCATCCGATGAATCCTGAAAACGTATCACAGGTTCCAAAAAAATATTAAGCCGACATTGATAATAAATCTGCATATTACAATAATTTCTGAGGGATCATGTGATTAGAGACTGGTGTAATTAATTATAATTAAAATATAAATATAAATATATATAAATATATATTCTATTTTATAAAATATTTTATAATATTATAAAATATAATATTATATTTTAATTTAATTTAATTTAGTAAAGAAAGAAACAAACAAATAAATGACCCCAAACTTTTGATATGTAGTGTATATAGATTTGTATTTCTGAAGCCAAATGACAGACCAGAATTTAAATAATTCTGCACTGTTTGTCATTCCATCAAAACACATCAAAACATATATAGTTGTCAGGGGACCACCCTGGTGCCTAGTTCCTATATCTGAGTTCCTAAAACTCACCCGGTGTGAAAGCCACTATACTCTAAATATCACACGTACCAGGCCACAGTTGATAGAGATGCCCTCTCTCGCTCTCTCTCCTGTGGCTCCTGTGCGCTTGAGCCGCTCTGATCCAGCCAGGTCCACAAAGTGAAACTTAGCAGTGAGCGTCTCATACTCGGGCTGAGAGATGGAGCCATCAGACAAACCGTTCATCTCTCCATTCACCTGGAAGAGTAAAAAACAACTGCAGCTTTAAGATACTAACACAAGCAACTGTGTTAGTACAAATGCAAAATTATGTGCACAACCTTCACCGTTTCTGCATTTCCGATGTGCACTGACATGTTCAGTGTTGATGTTTCTAATGCCAGTGGTTTTATATAACTACTCTGTTTCGCACCGCAGAAGTCTGAGCTCTATAAATTTGAATACTTTAAAACTAGCGACCTGCTTAAACTTGTTAATGGCTTTCTAATCCAGTAGTTTAGGATTACAGCTCTCGAAATGATGCATGCAGTTTTAATTAATATTCACAGGTGTTATCAGATGTTGTTGGCAGCACTGTGAGCATCTAAAGCGGCTCCTGACTGATGTGTTGATGTGCCGTACCTGTGGCTGCGGGCAGACCCTCATCTGGCAGAGGTGGATGGTGAAGATGGCATGAGAGCGGGAGCTCTGGGCGTTCATCTGCGTGCTGGCGGTGGTGCGGGAAAGAGCGCCCAGCTTCAGACACTGCAGCAGCTGAGGAGCAAGCACACAGTACTGTTATTCTACTCGCCAAAGCTTTCTGTTGTCTTCAAGTTATCAGCTAATAAGAGCCATTTAAAACAAATAAACATGAAGTCAACAATAGAATTACATTCACAAAGCATTTCACCTCCATCATCGGTCACATTTCTGAGTGAAAACAAATAATCAATGGGAAATAATGCAGGGTGGAACTGTGACAGTAGCTGTTGTCAAAACAATGCAACTTCTCCAGCAACAACATACTTTCAGTTTATATAACATTGTACTCTGCAGCAACTGCATGTTTTAACAACAACAACTATTATTATTATTATTTAATACAATATACAAACTAATAATAATAATTTGTAGTAGTAGTAGTATTGCTATTATAATTATTAACAACAACAAAAACATTTATAGTACAGAAGAAATATTCATAATAATGATAATTATCATTAGTAGTAGTAGTAGTATTTAATACAATATACAAACTAATAATAATAAATAATATTAGCAAAAACATTTATTTTTATTATATATATAAAATATAGAAGATATATTCATGTCATAAAAATGTCATGTCCAACGTGTATTTCGGAAAAACATTTATTTCATAATGATATTTCCCCCCATTTTAAATTCTTATTATCCAATGAAAGGTTAGATTTTTGTGATTTTTTTTAATCAAAAATCAAAAGGATTAACAATGCAGATTAATTTTCACAGCCTTCTTTGATCACACACATATATACATATACATATATATACACACACACACACACACAGATGGATGGATAGATTCATATTATGTCATAAAAATTATTGTTATTATTATTATTATTATTAAATGATTAATTGTAATTATAATAATTATTAATTAACACATTGAATTAACATACACACTAATAATAATATAATAATAATAATAATAATAATACAATTATTATTATTATGTTTAATATTAAATGTTGTTGTTGTTGATCATATGCAACATTAAACATAATAATAATAATAATAATAATAATAATATTACTATTATTATTAATATTATTATTGTTTAATGTTGCATATGATCAACAACAACATTTAATATAATACTATTATTACTACTAGACAGCTCTTTTTGTAGTGATAGTGTAGTGATATACAAAAATATATATAACATTATTAACAAACGTACGATATATTATATGATATATTAGATTCATGCTGTGTTATAAATGCTGCTGTGTTTTCTACTTTTATTGTTGGCTTAAATGTAGTTAAAACTATTCTTATGAGTATCTTGTAGCAATTACCTTTTTAAATGATAATTTAATACAAAACTCTTTTTTTAGAATGCTATGCACTGATGAATCATGCACAATAATACAGAGAGCATCTAAGCAATTAATTAATGTTGATTTCAGTCTGACTTCAAATGACTCCAGTAAATAACCCAGGCAGATATCTGACCTCCTCCTCTGAGCTGACCAGCCGTGAGGTCACTCCGGTGGTGTAGATGCCTCCGCTCCCATCCTCATGGATCTTAATGTTGGACTTCCGGCATCGAGCCTCAGGGTCACGTGTGCTGTCGAACAGGTCCAGGATCTCCTCGTTATAAAGCTGCAAGACAAATACATACACTCGGTAACCTTTAGAAGGCAAAGGTCAAAGAGGTCAAAAGGCCAGAGCCTTGCATGTTCGACCTCGGGAATCCCAGAGACCACACAAGCTGATGGACAAATAATGGTAACATAACTCATGAGCAAAACTACAACTGAAGAGAGAATGAAAAAACAAAAAGAAGTGGACAGGGCTTTCCCAGCTTCCCTCGCTTGAGGAAGTGACACAGAGGGACTTGATAAAATCAATTTAGGGTTCAAAACAATAAATCAAACTGCTAACATAGAAAAACAATGCACAAAGTGCACAAAGGAGTTCTGGAAAGGACAAGACTAATGAAATAAGGGCACTTTAATGCCTTATTAAAGCCGCCCCAAGGGACGGCGACTGCTCACAGCCACAGAACTTGAGACAAATCTGTCGAGTTATTCTCCACGGCGAGCGCGAATCTGCTGAACAAACAGCAGCCTGTGCCAGACAGCAAGCGGCACGGATCGTTAAAACGCCCCGTTACAGGTTTAAACTCATTACCTAGGCCGGGACTTTACACGAGGAAGGGGCTAATCGGTTTACAGCTACACTGCCGTCTGCGCAGCCTGCCAGCTGAGCGCCTCTTCCCGCCTAATGACTGAGAGTAATGTGGACTCGGGGTTTCCTCTACTGTCATCGAGAGCAGTTGCCTCTCAATCACACTCAGGTCGAGTCTGTCTGACTGAACTGGTACCAGACGATGAGGCCTGCGACTCCAGCGTCTGTCATCATACCCAATACACACCGCAGAAAAGAGTTTATGAAGTTGTAAATAAAACAAACACTGGAGTACTTTTATGAGAAAATATTATTTCAGTCTTTCTTCTGAGAAACGAGTAAGTATCCAAGCTTATGTAATAAGGTAATTGCGACTTTTTATCTCACTTTTTTTTTTAACTCAACTAGTAATTTATTAATTAAAGTTTTTTGTAAGTTTATTACACACAATTTGGACTTTTAATTACTATTCTGGAAAAAAAAAAAGTCTAAATCAAAGGATAGAAAGTCGCAATTTAACTTATTTTTATTTTGTGGTGGAAATAACTTAACGCATTGAATTAAATGTGAATTGTTTTATTATTTGTGAAATTTACTAGCAAATTTGATTCATAAATTGATTGACAATTGTTTCCAGGTAAATCCAACAATTTTTTTTAAGTGCAATTCGACTATAATCATGGCAACCCATAAAAATAAAAGTTCGGTTTAACTTGATGAAATTGTGACAAAAATATATAAGTAGAATATACATCTCAAGGTACTAATAATACAAATGATTAAAATTATTACAACCCTATTTGTTAAGAAATAATCAATTATTTAACAATTATAACAATTGTTCTTTCATTTAAAAACCTCTGTTATACTTGTACAGCACTTTGTTTGCCAAAAAATGAAAGGGTTTGTTTAATTGTCACTTGATTAAAAGCTTATTTTTCATTAAAAGTTTTTTATATTTTATTTTTATTTATTTTTTTGCTTATTAAAATCAATATTTTGATTTCATTTGATTATCAGAAAAATTTAAATACACAGAATTTATGAAAAAAAAAAAATCATGGGGCCTTGTTGTAAAAAATGTATTACATTATTACACGTTTTTATAAATTCGATTGATTAGACATGCTTTTTCATTATTACAATTTAATTGAACCACCATGGAATCAAGAAAAATTAAAACATAAAACACAGAATTTGTTAAAAAAAAATAAAACAGAATTTGAGAAGAAAAAAAAAAAAAAAAAAAAAAAAAAAAAAAAGTATTTCACAGAGCCCTAAAAGTCTTGTTTTTGTTAAACTTTTAATAAATTGATGTTAAATTGTATACGTTTTATGTTTAAATTAATTAAAAATGCTTTTTGATTGCTAAAATGTAATTTAACCATTAAAACAAAAAATTGGAAAATTAATTGGAAAAAACAGCTTTTAGAGAAAAAACTAAACCCAATTTGGGAAAAAACAAAACTGATTTCATTGGGCCCTATAAATGGCAGCAAAGCTACCAAAAAAATAATAAAAATAAAAATAATAAATAATAAATAATAAAATAAATAATAAATAAATAATAAAATAAATAATAAATAAATAATAAAATAAATAAATAAATAATAAAATAAATAATAAATAAATAAATAATAAATAAATAATAAAATAAATAATAAATAAATAAATAAATAAATAATAAAATAATTAATTAATTAAATATATATATATATATATATATATATGAGTCGGCTGCCTCCCCCCTGTCCATCATCACCACCCCGTCCCGTATTCGCCGCCCTTCACCAGTGTGAGAGAGGAGGGGCGCTGGATACTCACGGCTGGCGGCGTGTGATGAGGCGCACCTGATGTGAATGGAGCCTCGTCACCGCCGCCGTTAAACGCCGAGCGCGCCTCTCCTCGGGAGACCGGTCTCTTCCCCTTGCATGCACGCTGGTGTCCTCGTGGGTCCAGGAAGGGTGCGTCGAGCAGGACTGCCGCACCCGTTAGGCGGCTGACGGGCCAGGATGCCGGGCCGTCGAGTCCCCCAGAAGCGCCAGGAACCAAGGAGTAGGAAGGAGCCGCGCACGAGACGCCGCCGCCACTCGCTCCCGGCCCCGAGAGGGGAGCGCGTGCGGCCACCGGACTCCGCCCCTTCCCTGGACCCTTCCCTGACGAACACTACCCTCCCTTCACTAGCCCCACGGCACAGCGAGGACACCAGGTTCCCTGGTTATTTGGACACTTTATTTTCCCTTTTTATTGTTTAATAAAAACCTCTCCGAGGCTTGACGCCACGCCCACTGTGTCTGTCGTTGGCTCCTCCCGCCACAATACACACACACATACACACACACACACACACATACATACATATGCACATATACATACACATATATATATATATATATATATATATATATATAT
The DNA here is from genome assembly GCF_936440315.1 of Barbus barbus. Taxonomy (NCBI): domain Eukaryota; kingdom Metazoa; phylum Chordata; class Actinopteri; order Cypriniformes; family Cyprinidae; genus Barbus; species Barbus barbus. Next base: position 21,912,460 of record NC_136715.1, on the reverse strand, counting down.
ATATATATTTATTTATTTGAGTTCTATATTTGATGAAGTCTCACCTCCAGGAACTGGGCGCTGACTTTGAATTCTGGCAGGGGCATGCCGGAGCTCTGTGCATCTAGTCTGCGTTTCTGGATGCCTTGGAAGAGATGTTGCACGGCCCGTGGGATGATACCCTGCTCTTCCTCCGAGATGCTTACATCAAAGCCAGTGCCCATGGTATAAGTCTTTCCTGAACCAGTCTGCAACAAACATCAAAAACATGCACAAAATCCATTACAATGCTAACACACAATATACAATCATATATATACACACAAAACACACACAACTAGTGATTAAAAGGGGCAATTAAATTACAATTACTTTGTTTCCAGAGGTCTGCTTATAATCGTAGTCGGTTTTTTTTTTTCAGCAAAAATGATCATAATTTAGATGTAAATGGTTCTTTTCTACCTTGAATTTAGCCTCTGATTTGAACGCTCTCTTGATAGAGACATGTCTGCTGAGACTTCGATTGAAACGCCCCACTGCTGTGATTGGCTAACAGCAACTACGCTACTAACAGGCACAGTGTGAAGTTCATCATTTAGTCACTGGCTTGATTCACTAACGCATAAACAGCAGTAAACCATTGTGCGACAAAGAACATCTGTACATGAGTACAAACTGTAACCAAACAATATTTAGTAATTGTAATATATGTGACCTTGGACCACAAAACCAGTCATAAGGGTCAATTTTTCAAAATTGAGATTTATACATCATGTGAAAGCAGAATAAATAAGCTTTCCATGTATGGTTTGTTATGATAGGACCATATTTGGCTGAGATACAACTTTTTGAATATCTAAGAGTGCAAAAAAATCTAAATATTGAGAAGATCGCCTTTAAAATGGTCCAAAAAGTTCTTAGCAATGCATATTACTAATCAAAAATTAAGTTTTGAAATATTTACGGTAGGAAATTTACAAAATATCTTCATGGAGCATGATCTTTACTTAATATCCTAATGATTTTTGGCATAAAAGAAAAATGAATACTTTTGACCCATACAGTGTATTTTGGGCTATTGCTACAAATATACCCCAGCGATTTAAGACTGGTTTTATGCTCCAGGGTCACATATTATCAGCATCGAAGCATTGTCAATGGATGACTGTAGTTATGCATTTGTCACTGTTTGACTGTAATAAGATTTTCACAGGCATCTAATCAAACAATTGCAAATGTTAACAAGATAATATCATCAGCTGGCATTTAAAATGATGTGAATATCAAATGTATTGAAACTAGGGCTGCAACAACGAATCGATTAAATCGATAAAAATCGATTACTAAAAGAGTTGGCAACGAATTTCATAATCGATTCGTTGTGTCGCGCGACGCGGAGACGTTTGATTATAAAAAAAAAACTTTAGTTGAGCGCGGAGCGGAGTGAACACACTCGGTCTCTCTCGCGCACGGATGCTAGCAGAGTTCGGCGCCTCATAGACAGGGCGGATCTAAAATAAAAAACTAGCGGAGGTAGAGGAAAGATACATAGGAGGCAGAGAAATCCGTGCGACCCAAGTCATCCAAGGTGTGGGAGCATTTCACACTAAATAAACAGAAAAAGTGTGTTAACTGCAATGCAAAGTGTCTGAACAAAGTGTGTGTGCGTCTGCGAGTGTGTGCATCTGCGAGTGTGTGCGTCTGCAGTGTAGTGTAGAGAACAAGTTCTGACATTCAAACAAATCCTGTTAAATTTTCTGATTTGTATTGTTCTTTATTTTTTATAAATTATTTATTGTTCTGCAGGTGCGTGTCTACGTGGTTAGGTGCCCCCTCTACCAGATGTCTTGCGATAGGCTTGTTTTTAGTAAATTTCTAACTGCATCTGGCGTATCTTGGCATGTGTAGTCAGCTACCTAGGGCCGCTTACTTCTCTTCTTTATTAATTTTAGGCATTTTAGGGTGATCTAAATGACAGATGTCGAGAGCGCATAATGTTACGCGATCATGTAATGCGCGAGCACAAATCTCTCCACTCGCAAGCGGATTTCCGTCACTCGCACAAAACTGGACGTGTGCTTTTAAATCTACATTGTTCTTTTATGAATTGGCTCGGCTCTCACTCAGATATTGTGTGTATGCTCAAACATTATCCTCGCATCACTGAAGACCAGAAAAGCTTTTTTTTCTAATTCAAGTGGAGAGTAGGCTTTTCTCACTAAATGGAAGCAAGCTGAATATAGTTAGCCTTCTCTAGTTATTAATTTTATTAATACTTATTTTAGTTAAGTGCTTAAATTGTAAATATGCATTTATTAAATTATTTTATGTAGTGCATTTGTATTTTGTTGTTTTTGTATATAGTTATAGAAGCATATCAACCAGGTTCCAGAAATAATCACCAAAGCTGTTTCTGAAATAAGTGGGGGTGCTCTCTTAATGCACATTTTCACATATTTTGTCCCTTCTATTGCTATCAATATGCTGATACTTCGAGAGCGAATCCTGTATAAATATGCAGATGCCATTCCCAAAACTTTGCAACATGTGTGGGCAAAAAACTAGTTCTACATTTTAAATGGATTGCCTAGAAAGCTTGCAAAGAGCGCTCATAACCAATAAAGCTGTCACTCTTTGTTCATCGCGATCTCACAAAGTTCTGTGAGTACCAATGAATCTCACACTGTGCAATTAATAGCCTATATAATATAGGCCTATTAACATCATGTATCCAACCCCTCCCCCGGCCACCCTCTTTTGAGGCAGTGCCCCAGACTGGCCCCCCCATTTAAAATGCTCTAGACACGCCCCTGTTGTTCTGGCAGCTCAGGTGGCACTTTATTTTAAAAAAAAAAGTCTCTATATATTTGGCAGATGTAAAGCATACATGTGTATGTTTTTTGTGTTAGTCCATTTTTATTTTATTTTATTATTACGGGGGTAAGTCGTGGCCTAATGGTTAGAGAGTCGGACTAGTAATCGAAAGGTTGCGAGTTCGAGCCCCCGGCCGGCAGGAATTGTAGGTGGGGGGAGGGAATGTCCAGCGCTCTCTCCACCCTCAATACCACGACTGAGGTGCCCTTGAGCAAGGCACCGAACCCCCAATTGCTCCCCGGGCGCTGCAGCATGGCTGCCCACTGCTCCGGGTGTGTGTTCACGGTGTGTGTGTGTGTGTGGATTTGTTCACTACTCACTGCTGTGTGTGTGCACTTGGATGGGTTAAACGCAGAGCACCAATTTCGAGTATGGGTCACCATACTTGACAATACGTCACGACTTTTATTATTATTATAACAGCTCTGGGATGTTCAAGGAGCAACGTGTTTGTGCACTTTCTAAATATTTTAGTTGTTTTTTAATAAAGGGTTGGAAATGAATGCCTTGTTTTTGGTTTTTTATCCGATTCATCGATTAATCGAAAATATAATCGACAGATTAATCGATTATTAAAATAATCGTTAGTTGCAGCCCTAATTGAAACCATATTTAATCAGATTAATGCCCAGCTTCACAGACAGGACTTAGATTAAGCCAGGATTAGGTCATAGTTCAATTAGGACTTTTAAGTAATTTTCATAAACATGCTTAGAAAAAAACATAACTGGGGTGCATCTTGAGACAAAACAAAGGCACTGATATATTTTAAGATCAGTCAGTGCAAGTTTATTTCAGTTGGAACAGCTCAGACTTACATTTTAGTCTAGGACTAGGCTTAAGCTTTGTCTGTGAAACCGGGGGTATATGTAATTATAATTAATCATTTAATTTAAAAATACTTAATACGATATAATTATATATTAATAGAATAGAATAGAATTAATAAATTGGTCATTTTAATGTGCATGCTGCTTTTTGTCCATTTCAAAGTTATTAATATACAATCTGTTGAAGTTTTCTAGGTTTCAAGAGCCTTAAAAGGTTTAAGACATTTTCAAGCCAAATTTTCAAGCGACTGAAACTTTGAAGCAACCCTTAGAGGAGTTCTTGGGCACGTGAAGCAGCAACATCAGTGCTTAATATTCAGCCAATGATAATGTTCAAGAAACAATTACATATAGCATTAATATAATCAGATACTGTAGACAGAACGCTGAACGTATTTTGAAGAATGCTGGTAACTTGACACCAAGATGGCGGCGCGAACACATCGCGAGGCTCAGCGTCTTACCAGATTTAGGAAAATAGTGTTAATTTACCTGCTTATTTCACTCGTGTTCGCGCGATTCAGCTATGCGAACTACAGCTATACTAAACAGTCACTTTTGGACATCAACAAACAGTGCTCCAACATAGTTTTAGATCATCCTTTCGACTTCAGCGAACTCCCGCCGGAGCTACTGAGATCACCGCGGACAAGCGGATCACTCGTACCGGCCGGAAGTGCTCGGCGTCGGCGTCGAGACCGTAAACAAAGACGGGGAAAGCGTGGAGGGCTGCGTGCTAAGCTAAGGCTAAACCCACATCGACCAGCTCTGCCCAGCATCTTCCTTGCCAATGTACGGTCTCTGATGAACAAGATGGACGAACTAAAGATCTGGACCCTCACACAGAAATGGCTTATGGACTGTAATGTTATGTTCTTCACTGAAACATGGCTCTGCAACGATGTCCCAAACAGCGTGGTGCATATGGATGGACGCTCTCTCTTCAGGGCTGACAGAGTAGCAGCAACCTCTGGTAAAAACAAGGGTGGTGGAGTATGCATTTATGTAAATAAATCATGGTGTAAAGACTCTGTCATTGTTGATACCTACTGCTCTGCTGAGCTGGAGTTCCTGATTATCAAGTGCAGGCCATTCTATCTACCACGTGAGTTCACTTGCATTGCTGCTGCTGCAGTTTATGTACCTCCGGACGCTAATGCTAACGTGGCTATGAAAGAACTTTGTGCTGCTATTAGCAAATTACAAACCCTGCACCCGGATGGAGCCTTTATCGTTGCTGGGGACTTCAATCACTGCACTTTTAGATCTGTTCTCCCTAAATTTCATCAAAATGTCTCCTGCACTACAAGGGGACATAAAACATTGGACCACGTTTATACTAATGTAAGTGATGCCTACAAAGTCACACCCTTCCCCCACCTGGGTCAGTCTGATCACCTCTCTTTGTTCCTGCTCCCCAAGTATACCCCAGTAATCAAATGTGTGAAACCTACAATAAGGACTGTTAAAATCTGGCTGGAAGGTGCTGACTCCACTCTTCAACATCAATTCCAGCACACAGACTGGAGTGATTTTGCTGCCCAGGCCACCACAAACTCTCAGATTAACATTGACATTTATACCAACTCTGTCATGGAGCACATCAACAGCTGTGTGAGCAGAGTGACCACACACAAAAAAATAAAAATTTTCCCCAATCAGAAGCCCTGGATGAACAGAGAGGTTCGCCTCCTGCTCAAAGCAAGAGATGCAGCCTTCAGGTCTGGAGACCAGGAGGCTTACAGCTCAGCCAGAGCCAACCTGAGGAAGGGTATCTGCCAGGCCAAACTCACACACAAACAGAAGATTGAAGATCACTTCAATTCTTCAGACCCCCGGCGTATGTGGCAAGGCATACAATCTATCACAGATTACAAACCACCTAACTCTGTGCCCCCCTCCAGCTCTGCCTCCCTCCCAGACGAGCTCAATCACTTTTATGGTCATTTTGATCAAAATAATAAAGAGATCTCACTCAAAGCTGAGCATCAACCCAGTGAACTGCCTCTCACACTCTCCACATCAGATGTCTACTCCACTCTGCATAAGGTGAATGCACGGAAGGCAGCTGGCCCTGACGGAATACCTGGTCGTGTGCTTAAAGCCTGTGAGGAGCAGCTAGCTGAGGTCTTCACGGACATTTTCAATCTGTCCCTGGCCCAAACAACTGTTCCCACTATCTTCAAAACCTCCACCATCGTACCAGTACCGAAACATTCCACTGCCTCGGTCCCTAACGACTTCCGTCCTGTTGCACTCACCCCCATCATTGCCAAGTGTTTTGAGAAACTGGTTGCATCCCACTTAAAATCCTGTCTCCCTGCTACACTAGACCCATTCCAATTTGCCTATCGCCACAATAGGTCAACAGAGGACGCCATCTCAACAGCACTTCACTCTGCCCTCACCCACCTGGACAGTCAAAACACACATGTGAGAATGCTGTTCATAGACTTCAGTTCTGCATTTAATACAGTAATCCCCTCCAAGCTGATCTCCAAGCTCAGCCAGCTTGGAATCAGCACACCCATCTGCAATTGGATTCTAGATTTTCTGACTAACAGACCTCAGTCCGTTAAGTTAGATAACCTCTCCTCCTCCATCATCACCCTGAACACCGGCGTGCCACAGGGCTGCGTACTGAGCCCTCTCCTGTACTCCCTCTTCACCCATGACTGTGTTCCTGTTTATGGCTCCAACACCATAATTAAATTTGCAGATGACACCACGGTGGTAGGTCTGATCAAGGATGACGATGAATCAGCCTACAGGGATGAGGTGCAGCACCTGGCTGTGTGGTGTGCCACCAATAATCTACAACGAAACACCCAGAAGACAAAGGAGATCATTGTGGACTTCAGGCGGACTAGGAGTCATGCACACACACCCATCTACATCAACGGAGCTGTAGTGGAGCGTGTGTCGAGTTTCAAGTTCCTTGGCATCCACATCTCTGATGACCTCACCTGGTCCCATAACACCTCCACTCTGGTCAAAAAGGCACAGCAGCGCCTTTACTTCTTAAGGAGCCTTAAGAAAGTTCACCTGAATCCCAGGATCCTTGTGGAATTCTACCGCTGTACCATTGAGAGCATACTCACGAACTGCATCTCAGTATGGTACAGCAATTGCTCTGCATCTGACCGCAAAGCACTCCAGCGGGTGGTGAAAACTGCTCAACGGATCACCGGCACCCAGTTAACTTCCATTGAGAACATTTATCATAAGCGCTGTCTGGGCAGGGCAAGAAACATCATCAAGGATGCCTCTCACCCTAACCATGGACTCTTCACCCTCCTTCCATCCGGCAGGCGTTACAGGTGCCTACGCTCTCGCACTAGTAGGCTCAGGAAGAGCTTCTTCCCCGAAGCTGTGACACTTCTGAACGCCACACCACCAATCTAACCTGCACCTGCTTATTACTGCACTGGTCACAGTACTTTACACACATGCATTTGCACTACTCATATTTTGCACAGACTGCACATTGTTAAAGTTATTACACTATAAACTGTCTAAAGTTGTTACTATACAAAGCACAGTAAACTATTTCTATAAAATATTGCACTACTGCTATTTTGCATAGAATACATTGTTCTACCAATACTTGCACACACTCATCCAGCTGTATTTATTTATTTATTACCACTGTTCTCACGTCTCTGCTGTTCATAATGTGTATATATATAATCCTACATTGCTCTGTTCATAATGTACATACAATCCCTACATTGCATTCCTATTTATATTCTGTATATACTCTGCTCAATACTGTATATAGCAATTCCACTGTGCATTCTGTAAATCATATCTTCATTTACTCTGCACTTATATGTATATAAAACACTATATTCTTGCACTTCTGGTTAGATACTAACTGCATTTCATTAGCTCTGTACTTGTACTCTGCATAAATGACAATAAAGTTGAATCTAATCTAATCTAATCTAATCTAATCTAACCAAACAGTTGACAGTAGACACTGATTTCTATAGTACTTTTTTCCTCAAATTGGAAGCCAGTGGCTATCAGCAACTGTTTGGTTATCAACACTCTTCAAAATATCTATTTTGTGCTCCAAAGATGAAATAAGTCATACAACTTGAGGGTGAGTGGATAACAGAATTTTCGTTTTTGGATGAACCGTTTCTTTAAATAATGCTTGAGAAATGCTCATTAGCAGAATTATTCCTCTCAGGTGTTGAAGTGTCTACTCATGCTTTAGTTGGCTCAAATTTACTTTCATTCATCATCTAACACAGAGTTACAGTCCGAGTGATTAACCCTGACAATAACCACTCTAACCGTGAAGTGGGTGTGTGACGAGTGGAACCGACAGCTGTCGCATCACGCAGCGCGAGAGGAAAAGAGAAAGGTCACAGGTTCACGGCGGACTGACAGTGAAGTTTTAGCACTTATTGAGAGAAATTAATGAGCTGACCATATGGATGTGCAAGTGAAAAGATTTGATATGATTCAAGTAAAGTGTGTGGATCTTCTATCAGTTCTATCACAAACTCATCTGCCATTTCTGGTTCACAATCAGTGTAAACGTCATTTTATCAGTTGTCCAAGTGTAGACAAGTGTGGTAGATCTTACTTGTCCATAAGCGAAGACGGTTGCGTTGTATCCCTCAAAGCAGCCTTCGATCAGCTTGTGCACACAGGCGCTGTAGATCTGATGCTGCTGAGCGTCCAAGTCAAACACAAAGTCGTACGTAAAGGGCTTGTCTTTACCCAAGAGCACCTGGGGCTCCCCGGGAGTGACGGAGGTGCAGATGTGACATCCCTCAATCTTTTCCTTTGCCATCTGCGGCCGGATCCTGATAAAAAGAACAATACATAAAAAATTGACAACGCATATTAACAAATGCAAAGAATCATGGACAAATGCTGCATTCGAGTCATGAGAATTAGCATATTTGACGATCTGCTCTGCCACAGAAGCTACTAAATGCCAAGAAATTAATGGTTCAGTGTTTAAAGAGAGACAGCTAGCCAACTCTTAAGTCTAATAAAACAGGATTTTATCTGAAATAAAGAGGGAAAAATAAAATAAATATGAATAGACAGATAAAGACAGAAGACAGAAATATGTAAAGTAGCTACAAAACCATCTTAGCTCCGTGGATTTAAGAGCTTTCATTACATTTTGTTTTTAAAAAATAAAATAAATCTACTAACAGGGAACTTTTTTTTGCATTAAAATTTCGAGATAACCCTTGTGTTATATCAATAGATTTTATTGTTTTACTCTCGTCCTAAATAGAGACTTTCAATCTTATACTAGGAAAATCCATTTTAAAAAATTGTAAAAAATAGACGCTTAAAAGTATCATAATTTAAACAAAAATGACCAAGCAAAACATATTTTAAATTGATTTTTACTTTAAATGTGAAATCTACTTAAATAAATGTTTAAACTGTTCCACAGTGGTGGCATAATTTTCACCACACAGAGCAATTTTACTTCTAATATATTTTATCAAAATTAAGTGTGTTTTCAAGGAGTGTTTGTCATCGAAGAGTTGAAGAGTATGCTTGAGATGGAATATGCAAGAGATACTAGAAATTAAAGCACGAATCACTATTTTTACTGTGCATCGTTATTTTTAAATCCATGTATTTATGTGAAAAACGAAATTGTGTAATTTGTTAAATGTAGGATACATAAAAGCTATGAAATTTAGTAGTCAGGCAAATGAATCATTTCCATCACAACCATCACAGGTTGGGTTTTTGCATAACTTTCCATTACAAAAAAAACAGACTTCTTTTGTGATGTATGTGCTAACACATTGTTAGTGGACGAATTTAATGAACTAGAGAGAGTGTGAATACTGTGTTTTTAGACCACAATGACAAAATAGCATTAGATGCCCAAGTAACGCCCAGTTTGAGTAATTCTGTAATGACATGTATGGGGGACAGGAGGACATTGGCCTGGTGTTCACCACATTATTACACCGCAAGGGGCTGTTCCCACAGAACGCATTTTTCCATTCCAATGCCATGCTACTTTTCCATTTTTTTCTATGTAAATGTGCTAGACAGATTGCGTTTCGTGTCTTTTGTGGTGTCTCGCACCAGAGTGCCGCTTTAAGACGCCATGTCAAGTTAAAAAAATTTCAACTTTGCTCAACAATGGCAACAGTTTTATTTGACAACAACATGGCGGAGGAGCATAGCATCTCATGTTTTTGCATCCTGTGTGAACGACCCCTAAGAACCATCAATTTTCTAGCAGGTTAAAGCACTTTCATTAACGGACAAGTGAATACTTGTCAAGTTAACAACAAGGTTAATTAAATCTCCAGGCTAAAAACCCACTAATGTATTAAACAATTAATTGAATCAAGTTAATTAGCTTTTGCCTGTGGCATCTCTGATGGGGTGATAATCATTCATCTCTACTACAGATATGTCTTGCTAATGCATTGGCCATAACGGACAAAGTGAACTGGTCAACTGACATGATCTTCAACAAATTAACCGAGCTGACCTCAGAGATTGTGAGGAACAATCTGCCCTTATCAACTTGCTGTTTGCGTGCATCTTTTTTTAATCAGTCAAAGCATTTTAATGGTTACTTTTAACGGTTTGTTATTTTCATTAAAAAGTGAACTAGACCATAGCAATCACCCAGAAAACTCTAGCAACCACAGAGCAACATGCTAAAACTTGTTGTTTTAAGTTTATACAACAAAAAGTTGAGAATCTCCTACAAAAATAAGTTGAGAGAACTCAAAAATCTGCAAAAAGCGGGTTGCCTTAAAATTTTAAGTTGGCTCAACTTTTTTTTTTTTTTTTTTTTTACAGTGCACAGGCTTAGACTATTGCTTTTATACAAAGTCATTTCTAATTACAACAGACCAGCCCTAAAGGCCATTGCACAGAGAGTCTGAAATTTTCGTCCGAAAGTTAAAAAATTAAATATTGTTTCACGTTCTCCTATCTCTTGCTCTGGCTACTGTGTATAGACCGCCAGGGCCATATACAGATTTCCTAAAAGAATTTGCAGATTTCCTCTCAGATCTACTAGTTAATGTTGATAAACTGCTAATTGTCGGAGATTTTAACATTCACGTTGATAACACAAACGATGCGTTAGGACTTGCGTTTACTGACCTAATAAACTCTTTTGGAGTCAAGCAAAACGTCACCGGGCCCACTCATCGTTTTAATCATACGCTAGATTTAATTATATCGCATGGAATTGATCTTCCTGATATAGATATCGTACCTCAAAGTGATGATGTTACTGATCATTTCCTTGTATCGTGCATGCTGCGTATTACTGATATTAGTTATATGGCTCCGTGTTATCGTCCGGGCAGAACTATTGTTCCAGCCACCAAAGACAGATTCACAAATAACCTGCCGGATTTATCTCAACTGCTCTGTGTACCCGTAAATACGCATGAACTAGACTAAATAACTAGCAACATGGGCACTATCTTCTCTAATAAATTAGAAGCTGTTGCCCCCCTCAAATTGAAAAAGGTTAGAGAAAAACGTACTGCGCCATGGTACAACAGTTATACCCATTCTCTCAAGAAAGAAACTCGTAATCTTGAGCGCAAATGGAGAAAAACTAACTCTTAAGTTTTTAGAATTGCGTGGAAAAACAGTCTGTCCAGCTATAGACAGGCTCTAAAAGCTGCCAGGGCAGAGCATATCCGCAAACTCATAGATAATAACCAAAACAATCCAAGGTTCTTATTTAGCACAGTGGCTAGATTAACAAATAAACACACGCCACCCGATCTAAATATTCCCTCACAGTTTAATAGTAATGACTTCATGAATTTCTTTACTGATAAAATAGATAACTAGGGGTGGGCGATATGGGAAAAATATCATATCACGATTTTTTATAGAAATATCACGATTCACGATTTTTATCACGATTCTTTGTTAGTTTTACTATTTTGGTTTTACAAGTTGTCTGAGCATTACAGCCAAACTAGAAAGACAAAGATGCATGGCAGATATTTAGGCCAAAGTGGGCGAAGATAAAAAATCTTTGTCATTATTTTATTTTTCTTATTAAAAAATAAGAACAAAGATACACATTACAAATACACATAATATACAAATAAAACAAACAGTGCTTTATTTCCAGGTACAATAGGTGTATTTAGCAGAGCATTCAATGAAATTGAATGAACAAATATAAAAATAAAACACTAGATAGACTGATTCCTAAAGCAACTGTATTAAAGTTTTTCAGTCAAGAATAGTGAGTGATTTTGTTTTGTTAATGTTAAAGGAATAGTTCCCCCACAAATTAATATTCTGTCATCTGTCTGTCAATTCTGTCATAATGTTGTATTTTTATATCATCATTTACTCAAAAGTTGTTTTAAACCGGAATGAGTTTCTGTCTTCTGCTGAACATTTATAAATGCTATTTTGAAGAAGGTGGAAAACCAAACAGTTGCTGGTCCTCAGTGACTTCCATAGGATTTTTCTTTCCTACTATCAAAGTCAATGTGGACCAGCAACTGTTTGGTTTTCCACTGAGTAAATAATGATAGAAATTAAATTTTAGGGTGAACTATCCCTTTAATGACAGTCGACAGCACGTTTAGTGTCCTGTCCCTTTAAGAGCTGCACGCATCTAATATACAGTACAGGCACGCATCCGTTTCTCTTAACTATTTACTTTCATTTTAGAGATAACCAACTCAGTCTGTATGTAAACCTTGTGTGTTTTGACAGTATTAGCGCAAAATATAACTTAGTTGAGTAATCAGGCGCTCGCGCTGTTAGACAGGCGTTTTAGTGCGCGTGCTTCAGGTGTATGCGCTCAGAACAAGCGCACGTCAGACCAGCGCGCGAATTAAACATTTAACCAGCAAGGCTTGTATGCAAATAATGTACTTTTGCGATCGCGAATAAGTGCAGTGTCCTGTCTGAGTAACTCTACTGCTGTATGTCGTGTTGTACAGTATATAGAGACAGAGGTGCCAGAACTGTATTTGACAATGTGCGCTGTAGCGCGATACTACGATATTTCTTAAAAAGCAGATCGTGGAGACATTTTTATCGTCCACGATCAAAAATCGTCATATCGCACACCCCTATAGATAACATCAGAAATACAATAACAAATGTAGATTCTACTGCGTCTAGTATTTCAGCTTCATTCATCGCACCCAAAGAAAAACTGCCGTGCTTTACAACTATAGGACAGGAAGAGCTAAATAAACTTATCAGTGCATCCAAACCAACAACATGTTTATTAGATCCTGTACCCACTAAACTACTGAAAGAGTTGTTGCCTGTAGCAGAAGAACCGCTTCTCAATATTATTAACTCATCGTTATCTTTAGGTCACGTCCCAAAACCATTCAAGCTGGCGGTTATTAAGCCTCTTATTAAGAAACCACAACTAGATTCTAATGAACTGGCAAATTACAGACCCATTTCAAATCTTCCGTTTATGTCTAAAATTTTAGAAAAAGTTGTGTCTACTCAATTGTGCTCCTTCTTGCAAAAACATTATCTATACAAATGCGCTATACAAATAAACTTGAATTGAATTGCGTCAATCACGGTTGCACACTGCCTCCAAAACTTTGGTCTGTCAAACAAAATTCTGATCAGGTTCGATTTTCAGCGTTTTCACATCCGTAGCATGCATTTTGATATGAAAGGATGGGGAATACAAAAAAAAAAAAATGGTAAAACGCACATGAAAATTTTGGACTCAGTGTGCAATGACCTTAACCCACACCCCAACAGAACATGCTCAGCGTTTTTAGATTTAAATGACCTAAGTAATTATTCTTAAGTAAATGCAATAAAACATTTATGTAGTCAATAATTTGTTTATTTATAAACAATTTATCAAAAGTACTATTCATTTCATTAAAGGGATTGTTCACCCAAAACAAAAAAAATCTGTCATTAATTACTCACCCTCATGTCGTTTCAAACCTCTAAGAGTTCTGTTAATTTTCGGAAAACACAAATTAAGATATTTTTGATGTAATCATAGAGCTTTCTGACCCTGCATAGACAGCAACGCAACTAAAACGTTTTATGGCTCAGAAATGGCTGAAATGTGAGGTTTACCATTTTATGAAACTTTTTCAAATCTTTATTTGAATGCTTCGAACATCCTATTAGATCATATGTTGTCAGTCATGTGGTCATTTCAAATCCGGACATCATTGCTAATGTTATTGTTTTAGTGTTTATGCAAACAAAAAGTAATTGTATTTATTGTTTGTTGATTTTAAATACAAAACTTGGTAAAACGATTTGTGTGTCAGAAATTTTTTAACATTTCCAGCCAGGGTTTGAAATTAACACCCGCCAACCCGCAAAATGCAGGTAAAAATCAGCTGTGGCGGGTAACGCTGTCAAATCACTAGCCAATTTGGCGGGTTACTTTTCGTAAATTATATTCACTCAATTTCTTGAGCAAGTTCATTTAAGCCAAATCTGCACAGACTTAGTGCAAATACTGAACTCAGGAGTGATCATGATATATTAAATACAGCCTAATTGCGCAGCATCTGCGCATATCTAGTTTACCTGACAAATAACGGAGCAGTGGGCACGCTGGTTTCCTTTGCATTGAAGCAACAACAAAGAGTCAAAAAAACGACTGAAGACTCGCATCGTGTCTACACCGGACGCGAGCGGTGCGACAAAATGCTATAGAACCCATTATAATCAGTCTACACTGGATCCGGCACGACATGGCAAATCCCCGACAGTAAACTGATGCCTTGTTCTGTTCATGACTTTCTGAAACAGGTGATTTGCAATGCCCGCTTTATTTCGGTAAAAAAAAAAGAAAAGAATAATTTGGCAAGAAGTAGTTATGAATGGCTGGTAACTAAAAAAAATTTAGTAGCCAAATTGGCTGGTGAGTGATAAAGTTAGAATTCAAACCCTGTTTCCAGCGCATTTTAACAATACCGTGATAATACTGATAACCGTGATAATTATGGTCACTATAATCATGATAAAAAAAAATTCATACCGTTACATCCCTAATATAGGCTATATATTGTGACGAGTCGGCTGCCTCCCCCCTGTCCATCTTCACCACCCCGTCCCGTATTCGCCGCCCTTCGCCAGGCTCCCGACGGGAGTGTGAGAGAGGAGGGGCGCTGAACACCCAGGGCTGGCGGCGTGTGATGAGGCGCACCTGATGTGAATGGAGCCTCATCACCGCCGCTGTTTAAATGCTGAGCGCGCCTCTCCTGGAGAGACCGGTCTCTTCCCCGTGCATGCACGCTGGTGTCCTCGTGGGTCCAGGAAGGGAGCGTCGAGGAGGACTGCCGCACCCGTTAGGCGGCTGACGGGCCAGGATGCCGGGCCGTCGGATCCCCCAGAAGCGCCGGGAACCCAGGAGATGGACGAAGCCGCGCAAGAGACGCCGCCACCACTCGCTCCCGGCCCCGAGAGGGGAGCGCGTGCGGCCACCGGACTCCGCCCCTTCCCTGACGAACACTACCCTCCTTCACTAGCCCCGTGGCACAGCGAGGACACCAGGTTCCCCATTCCTTTGGACACCATTTTCCCTGGACACTTTATTTTACACTTTAATAAAAACCTCTCTGAGGCTTGACGCCACACCCACTGTGTCTGTCGTTTGCTCCTCCCGCCACAGTGGTGGAGAATGCGGGCAGGCGGAGCTAGACAGCGCAGTTGGGTAACACCTGATGACGTCATCCCCTCTCGCTCGCAAAAAGCCGTGGAACCTGCTCGGGGACAGAGGAACAACGGGGATAGCCTCCCAGCCACCAAAGGGGTAAGTGACGTACTTTCTATTTGTCATTTACCCTGTGGCTGGTTGAGGCTGATAACTAATACCCAGTTTCTCTGTCCCGGTTCCGGCGCGGTGCGAGAGGGAGAGTTGCCCGGAGAGGAATCCCTGCCCCGCCCACTCCGATCGCTGGAGCCTGGTTGAGGAAGGTAGCACTCCCGCGTGGGCGGCGACCCTAGGACGGGGATGTCGCTTGGGGGGGGGGGGGGGGTGACGAGTCGGCTGCCTCCCCCCTGTCCATCATCACCACCCCGTCCCGTATTCGCCGCCCTTCACCAGGCTCCCGACGGGAGTGGGTGTGTGAGAGAGGAGGGGCGCTGAACACCCAGGGCTGGCGGCGTGTGATGAGGCGCACCTGATGTGAATGGAGCCTCATCACCGCCGCTGTTTAAATGCTGAGCGCGCCTCTCCTGGAGAGACCGGTCTCTTCCCCGTGCATGCACGCTGGTGTCCTCGTGGGTCCAGGAAGGGAGCGTCGAGGAGGACTGCCACACCCGTTAGGCGGCTGACGGGCCAGGATGCCGGGCCGTCGAATCCCCCAGAAGCGCCGGGAACCCAGGAGATGGACGAAGCTGCGCAAGAGACGCCGCCGCCACTCGCTCCCGGCCCCGAGAGGGGAGCGCGTGCGGCCACCGGGCTCCGCCCCTTCCCTGAACGCTTCCCTGACGAACACTACCCTCCCTTCACTAGCCCCACGGCACAGCGAGGACACCAGGTTCCCCATTCCTTTGGACACTTTATTTTCCCTGGACACTTTATTTTACCCTTTGTTTAATAAAACCTCTGCGAGGCTTGACGCCACACCCACTGTGTCTGTCGTTTGCTCCTCCCGCCACAATATCTATATATTTACACACACACACACACACACACACAAAGTCATGTAAAATAATTGTTGGCATTCAGCAAAGTAACTGACAAAAACCTTCTTTGAAATAAATAAATACATAGATTTATTACATAGCCAACTACAAAAACACACCACAAACTCCAAAGAAGGTTCTTGTGTTACGAGATAAGCAAAACATGAAACACACCACAAACACAGTGTAAGTAGCAGACATGTCCCAGCATATGTTAGTCACATTTGAACCCTAATTCTGGGTGTTGCATTGATCATTAGCATCTACAGCTGTGACGGATGCACAAACCGGCCAAATGTGGCAGGAAATGAGAGAGAACCATGAATAATCAATTAGCAAGAGCACACATGCACAGAACGCAGACTCAATCCCTTCTGCTTCACACACACATCTATCCAAATCTACCCATCCTCCTCTCTCTCTCTGGCCTCAGCTGGGCTTTAGCCTCTTTCTTTTATCCCGTCCCATAGTCAGGGAAGCCGTAATCTATAGTGCATTGATCAGGAGGACAAACACAACACATGAGGCGCTCCCCTGAGAGGATCACACACTAAAAATAACCCCACGCTGGAGGATTACACATCCACTGCATCCTAACCTGATCCTAGACCACCTTACGCCACTGAAATCCTGCAAAAGAGTCCTCCAAACTGTTTTCAGATCAGTGCCGAAGGCACATCCTTATTGGCTTGATCTGTTTATCCTAAAGAGTCATGCAATTTGTCATTTCCTGTGAGATAAAATACTAAACGTCTCGAGGAGATTATTAACGCTTTGCTAAATAATTATGTTGATGTTCCAAAGAACAAAGACATTTCATTCCCACAGGGCCTGGAGTTTTAATAAGCTTGCTTTCTCTAAATAAGGACTGCTAATGCTATCAGTGTCATTATCACTTTTTAATTACGCAAAAAGATTAACCCCAAACACAAAAAACATCTTCAGATGAGTCAGAGACAAAACTACTCAAGTATATCCTCAAATAGCAACCTCTATTTCACACGCCAGTGTGTCAAAGCAATTCAGAATTTGATTCAAGTGTCTCTGCAGAACTCTAAAGTAGAGTCATGAACAAACAAATCAGATGTTGGGCCTCCAATTTTAATATCAGCAGTGATCCATCATTTGCGTCTGACAGTCGCTCCTCACACATGACGCATCTGTCCGCCTGCTGTCTCCATGTGCGTGTTTGTTTGTTTACATGTACGAAACAAAAGGAAGTGTGTCATCAGTCTGCTTTGACTGCACTTCCTGGTCTGCAGAGGGAAGTTCTCTCCACATCCTTCAGTTAGTGCAGTCTAAGATCAGTGTGAAGCCACCATAACCACAACGAGTCATTTTCCTGCTTTAAAACCATGTAACTTTCAAACAGTATAGAATATCAGGAAGGGATATAAAATGTAACAGATTTTGGTTTACTTGGAGGAAACCTGCATATAAACTACATACCTATTTACTTGCGTGTTTACATATTACGTACATATACTACTGCTCAGGTTTTTAGGGTCGGTAAGATTTTTTGATGTTTTTGAAAGAAGTTTTCAGCAAGGTGGCATGTATGTGATCAAAAATAAAGAAAAACAGTAATATTGTTCAATATTACTGAAGTGTTGCATACATACACACAAACACGAAGTGGAGCAGTGTGTGTGTGTGTGTGTGTGTATGTGTGAGTATAATATATTTTTTTTTTTTTTACCCCTTTTGACCAAAAAAAAGAAAACTGCTGAATGCTTTCTCTCTACAAAACAAGCTTTTCTCTGAGCTGTGCTGATGCCCATAAAGTACTAGCCTTGGCACACACATCCATGTCTTTTTGTGGTCTTGAGAGACTGCTTTTAAAGAAGTGCTCCTGTGTGTGTTCAACCGGTGAGTGAGACGAATACAAATTGTCTGTTGGAGACAGACACAAAGCCATGCAGTAGACGAGCGGTCACTCAACCCCTTCAGATTATGGTTTGTTTGGGCAAGAACCTTGCATCAGTTTCATAAACGGGTGCGGGCAATCACGTATGTGATCTGGCTGTGAAAGGGTCCATCACGAGAGGAAATGGAGGTCTGTTTCCTGCACTGCCGCCCCTCCCTTATGACCCACTGATCTGTTTTTCCAGGCACTGGTCAGAGACAGTGAAAGATGGGAGGAAGAGTTTGCTTTGGATTTGGAGGGGGAGTTGATGATGTCAAAACAATCGTGCTTTACTTGCGTTTTACTCGTTTCATAACTCCTAAACGTAAGGCCGTATAAACTTGAAAAGCTTGGTTGTAACCGAGTTTATTGCCAGTCGAATGGCTTTTGGCTTGGTGCCTTTGGACCGGGGCACTGATGAGGTTCTCCATCCATAAATTTTAACTGGCGATACTCAACTGCCCTTTTATGTGGGCGACTTTGCATTATAGTAGAAGACATCGGACCGAATATTTCCATAAAACTGACAGTAAGTCAAGTTTAAACACTGTTTGTTGATAAAGAGACCTTGCCAGAGTGATCTTTGACTGGAGTGACACAGTTCTGACAGAACTAGACAGAAGTGCATGTGTCCGTTTGTACGTTCATGTGGCACGCTGTCCTCTCATGTGATTGGATGGCCATCCTTGCATTTTTCTGTCTTTCAGATCCTGTTTTCATCACGCACGTGGCTGGTCGATCCTACCCTCGCGCTCTTCAATTTCCTGAAAACAAAGCCCAGGAATGTTGGACGGGCATCCAAATATGCACAGATATAAGTTTATTTGGCATTGCAGTGAAGTGCATCTAACTTAAAGTGATATGGAAGCTTTCACCCAAAAATGAAAACACTGTCATCATTCCAAAGCTGTATGACTTTCTCTTTTCTGAACATTAAAGGAGATATATCTTGACCCTATCTATCATTACAGTATAATTCAGTGGTCACCAAACTGTTTGGTTATCAACACATTCTTCAAAATATCTGCTTTTGTACAGTAACTTTAGGTATTTAACAATGCACAATTCTATTGGATGAGATATTTTAGAGCATTTTAAGGCAGAAATATGAAGGTTGCATTTTGGTTCAATCACTCATATTATATACATACACAGTCAAACCAAAATTTAAAATAAAATATAACAAGGACTGATAATGTCCGATAACTTTGATAGAAAGGTATGTAATGAATTCGGTTGAATAGCTATCAGCTGTTAAATTTAAGTACACAATTAGATAATACCAATTTAGGCCAACCAATTACCAAGCAATGCTTAATTTTGTTCAGTCTGTGGTGTAAAAAGGTCGCGTTAGCAATAATAAAAAAAATAAAAACACTTAAGCAAAACATGGTCAGGTCAAAGTGTCAGAATAATTTTTGGTCCCAAATTTTAATCAGTTTTACTGGTAGTCCACTGTATGAAGAATTTTTGGGTATAATGTGTGACCAGTACCGGCAAAGGTTTGCCTAAACTAATAAAAACGAATCCAGACAACACTGAGATCCTTCCGCACGTGCACGCGCCTTAGTGACTCCGCGGGAGAAACCGCGCCGCCATCTTGTCAAGTTCACGCATCAGGTAGGAGCAAAGAGCCACTAAATAAATGTCATTTTTTAGCCTAAATTTAACGAGAAAATAAGTGGACAATAAAATTAGTTCAGTAAAGGTCGAGCCAACTAAAAAAAACAACAATTCAGATAACACTTAGAAGTCAGAAATTGACTGAACGTAAATTTTCTGTGGAACTAGTTAATAATTTACACTGTATATAGGCTATATATTATAATGCTTTGCCTTATATAAGACCTTAGAAAGATCCCGACCCTATTGACCATCTGCAGAGGTGTATCTCACACACACTGAACACAAGCTAACAAAAGGTGATGACATCAGTACAAACCCTATAGTTGGACCGCCTTTTACTGTCAAATTCATCATTCAGCAGTTCCAAGTCTCCTAAAAACAAATACTTTAGTCTTTTGATTGTGGCACTGACTGAACTCCAGCGGCGCACAGAAGCCGTCTGGCTGATAAGATTAACTGTGTCCACTCCACTGAGGAGTATAGTGGAAAAAAAAACACCAGAGGACCAATCAAACCAATAATAGGCTTTAAGCTTTTATCTCCTTTTCAGCGCCTGTGTGATGGGAATGGGATAGAGAGAACACCGCACACACAATCTTCAGCTTGGAGGTGTGAAAAGCCAAGCGACCCATTCAACAGATCTGACTGCCGGCAAAACATTTCTGATTGGGATCATATTCATATATGCTACACATTACCTGTTCTCTCACATTTTGAATGTGTTCATGTTATGATTACGGCAAGGAAAAGATTGGCTCAGGAAGGGCTTTGGAGAGCTGCACCGAACTCCCATCCGGAGCAGAACTGTCTGTCCGCACTTTTGTCAGCGAGTATCTCTGTAAACCATCAGCCCATTTGCCTGAGGAAGGGAATGATTTGCATGAAACCCTCAGAAGCGTGGACATATATAGAAAGCTAATTTCCCATGGCGTGTTTTCAAATTACTAATTTAAATAATTATTTTATTCAAATAGCATCTACCATGGACAAAACACTAACAACTACCAAGAGCTACACACATTTTTTTGCTGAGGTTTACTTATGATTTTAGTCAAAGTCATAATTTAACATTTTCACCCTTTCTCCGACTAAACATGCCATTTTTGACTCTTGTTTTCTGAAGGGTGTAACAGTTTTCACTGCCCCGTTCTTCACTAACAGCCTCTTTGTACAGCCTGTATTACATTAGGACAGCTTCACAAAACAATCTGCACTAAAATGTGTCACTAATGCAACCTAGGGAAGCACATAGCAAATATTTATTCATTATGGTCAGATACAGATAAATGACATATTAAAATTGAATGCCACTTTGTTTAGATAAACTACCAAAAAAAAAAATAATAATAATAATAATAATAATAATAATATATATATAAATATTATTATATTTTATATGCTACAAGCAGATTTATGCATTACATATAGAGCTGGAAAAAACAATATTAATTTTGGAATTTGCTAAATATATAAATAATTATTTATGTTTTAATGTAGTCAGTTTTAAATTTTAGTTTAGTGGGTTTTTCCAATTGTTTTAATTTTACTAATTTTGTTACTTCAAATTAACTAAATGTGGTTATTAAACGTGGTTAATTATGTCTAAATGAATGAATCTGATGTCAAAAAGTTTCAGAACAAGACATCTTTGCAGATTCATTTCAATAAATGCTCTTTCTGGCCTGAGGAGGAAGTTTTGAGTGCTGAAAGCTACATAATACATCAAGCTCTTTTCAAGCAAAATTAGATGAAGGAAAATTAGATTTCTCATTACATGCCCCTTTAAGCATATTAACAGATGAATACAGACTGTAATTCGACCTCAAACACACACACACATACAGTTTAATGTACTGACCGCAGCGTAACAAACACACACACACACTTGGCTATCATGCCAAGGACAACAATCAGAATCCGCTTACAGTCAGTGTGTGTGTGTGTGTGTGTGTGTGTGTGTGTGTGTGTGTGTGTGTGTGTGTGTGTGAGAGACAGGTGTAGGTAGACGGCAAACACACACTGCTGGCAAACTCGTGAGACATCAGGAACATGTCAGCAGAATTTGCAAGCTGATCAATCCTGGCGACTCTATAAGCCAGACGCCCGAACACAACAGTTAAAAGACAATAATTCTTGGCTCCATCACATAAATGACTTCACAGATCAGCGTTTTATCCTGAAGGATTTATCACTGCTCAGATAGGCACAGAGCAGGCCGGACACAGCACTATGGTTTGACAGTGCTCCATGTATCCACGCTGTCCGGTCAGAATTTCTTTCTTCTTTTGAACCCAAAGAAGATCTTTAGCAGAATGTTGCTGGTAGCCATTGACTTCCATAGTAATTCTTCCATAAAGTACTATGGAAATGAATGGCTACTAGCAACTGGTTACCAACATTCTCCAAAATATCTTCTTATGTGTTCAAAAGAAAACAGAAGCTCATACGGGTTTGGAACAACATGATGGCGAGTAAATGAGTTGAAAGAATTTGGAATTATGAGAATGAATTCTAGGAACTTTACTGTTTGAGCTAGGGATGTACCGAATTTTCAGCCACCGAAAATAATCGGCCAAAAATGATTTATTTTTTTTATTTTTTTCTTCATCCGAAATAGAAAAACGGCCAAAAATACGAGCCGAAAATATACATAGCATAATGTATATGGTGCCCCACACCGTCCGGCAGTGTTCAGCATGCAGGTTTCACTCTCCTCGTCATTGCACAGTTTGACGCTCTGCTCAATATTCTGCTCTATGAATGTGCCTTCCTCTTATATACCGCTCATGCTCACCGGAAAAGCAAATAACACGCAGACGGGACATTTCTATGTAGTATACAGTACCTGTTCCTGTTCGCAGTAGCACTACTGTGCTGTAACATGCTGTAGTACAGCTGTACTGGGCAACGCTGGTAAAATGGCACTATGATCTGCTCACATGCTCTGAAAATAATAGCTTTGTATGATTATAGATTATTTGGACAATTAGTTTAAAAAAAAAGCTATATCTGATTCTGTTGCATGGAAATGAATAAAAATTGATATATTGATATTAAATATTAAGGTAATACTTTACAATAAGGTTCCATTAGTTAATGTGTTAACTAACATGAACAAACAATGAATAGGCCTACATTTATTACAGTATTTATTAATGTTAGTTAATGAGAATACAGTTGTTCACTGTTAGTTCATGTTAACTCAGAGTGCATAAACTTCACAAGCACAACTGTTGATTTTCATAATGTATTAGTAAATGTTGAAATTAACATTAAGATTAATAAATGCTGAAGAACTATTGTTCATTCTTAGTTCATGTTAACTAAAGAAGCTTATTGTAAAGTGTTACCAATATTAATATACATTGTCCAGTTTTTTTTTTCTTTTTTTTATTCAGTATCATTAAAATTATTGAGTTAAATTAAAAAGTCTTACAAAGATTACATTATATTATTTAATAAAATAATAAATAATCATTACAAAGCATTTTCGGTTTTGGTTTTCGGCCAAGTGCATCCAGAAATTTCATTTTCGGTGCATCCCTAGTTTTATCGTTTGAGAAAAGCTTCTTAAAGGGATAGTTCACCCAAAAATGACAATTCTGTGATTAATTACTCACCTTCCTGTTGTTCTAAACCCATAAGACCTTTGTTCGTTTTCGGGAAAACAAATTAAGATATTTTTGATGAAATCCAAGAGCTTTCTGACTCTCCATAGACAGCAACACAACTACAACATTCAAGGCCCAGAAAGGTAGTAAGGACATCGTTAAAATAGCCCATGGTGACATCAGTGGTTCAACCTTAATTTATGAAGCTATGAGAATACTTTGTGCACAAAGAAAACAAAAATAACAACTTTATTCAACAAATTCTTCTCTTCCGTGTCTTTGCCATGTGTTCACAACAAAACCACGGCGCATGATTTTTATTTTTTTTATTTTGTGTTTTACGTTTTAATATTTTAATTTATTCGATTTCATTTTTAATGGTTTGATTAAATTTTGATAATAAAAACAAGGTCTTTTCAAATGAAATAAATAGGAAACTAGGTGAGGTAAAAAAAAAAAAATTAAAAAAAAAAAACACTGAAATGTAAAGAAATTTCTCAAATGAAAAGAACACGATTAATAATCGTCACTATAATTTTTGATGATCAGTTTAAACATTATTGTGCAGCCCTATGTTAACCTGCAGCCCCAACTAACATGATGTTTCCGTCTCATCTGGAGACCATCAGATGAGTATGACCTCTGTTGACCCCCAGGACCTGAAAGAGACATGGGTTTGTGCATCCTCAACCACAAATAAGAGCTCAGAGCTAGTTAAGAGCCCCAGTTTCACACGCTGCGTACGTATGTTTCGGGGTATGAGTGTGTGTTTGTGACCTCTCTTCGCCCTGAGGGCCCCTTTTTGAAGGTGGAGTGTCTCTCCAGATGTCAGATCTCCTTCTCACAGTCCAGTTTTCCCACCTCCACCCACACAAAACTGCTTCCACCAACCTTCTCCTCTCTTTTCATCCTCCTACTACAGATTTCTTCAGCTCCTCAATCTCTTATGTCCTCTAAAGTGTCCTCTACTCCATCTCTGCCTCTATCCTAAACTCAATCCTCCAAAATGAGTCTCATACCCTCTCTCTCTCCCGAGTCACGCAGTCATCCTCCAGATACAGGCATATGACGCAAATGTGTTCTAGAGATTAGGATTAGCACATGCGCATGAACACACAAAAACACACATACGGACACACATACACACACACCTGGTGATGAGTGTAAACAGCTGCTGCCAAAAGCCCATGTGCCTTGATTATATCTGCACAAAACACACCCATATCTGCAGCGTTTCATCTCACTTAAAGCAAAATACGATTTTGGTATTGCAATGAAGAAATCATAAGAATGTAAACAGTAAAGCACGTCAGCCTGTGTGTGTATGTGAGAAATAGAGATAAAAGAATGACTAAGTGTGTTTGAGGAATTCTTGGACCTCTCAAGGAAGAGGAGGATGTCTGGAGCTTCACCTCAAACACACACCAGCACCTCCTTCTTGCCCTTTAGAAAAGAGGTTATCAGACCACTGGATTTAACCAAACGAAAAACTCACCCCGGCTCCTGCTGGTCTTAAACCATGGTGGAGAGACTCTGGTCCATATACCTCATGAAAACAGTGGTGTTACATGTTCATATTCCAGTGTTTTTATGAGCAAGATAATAGGCAAGTGAATAAGTCAGTGAAAACCATACTAAAATTTGGCACATGACTCATTTTATGACTATTTGAACAAATATTAGTTCACAAAATCACTTGTGTGCAAAGTCAAATGGTGCAACTAACTTGCAACAACATCAAGTGTTAAAATAAATGGACTCCTATATAAATTCAATTATTAATGCATGATAAACTATTTAAATGCATTTAGTTTGACCCTCAATATACTCAGTTAAAAAAAAAAAAATAGTTTTACTTGATGGTTACACCACATGATATTTTTAAAGTCATTGAATATGACTTTTCTTGAAAAAAATAAGTTATTTTAAACCATATGAAAGCAACATGAATACCAAGTGACCTTAGCAACGGCAAAGTAACGCCTTGGCAACCAACCACAGCACCCTTTCGCTTAAAAACCATGAAATTAATTTCTGTGGTAATCGACAACAAGCTACAAACACCGTTCATAGAAAATAAGCTGAAAATATGAAAGGACATATAAAATGTATTTATACCATCTTCTGTATTGAGATATATTAGAAGCTTTTGAAAATCACTTGTCAGTTGTGGGCGCCAGGCCTCTATTGTTTCACTGAAATATATTGAGCAACGGCTTGTAAATGCTGATCTAATTTTTCTCCGAGTGGGCCATAAAAAGCTCTTGTTCATCTCAGACAGGTAATGAATAGAAAGCGGACAGCTATTCCGTCAATGCCGTCCTGTCTTCTGTGTTTAGAGTCATCAAGGTGGCTCTGTTTTGACTGCCACTCTGGTGCCTGCGCGGAGAACAATGCTAGCATGTGATTGTAAAACATGTGGCCCAGAAAGCTGAGAGTCATGTGTGAACCTGATACAGCAGCACTGAGGTGACACCGCATTGATAATTGTCTTTGAAGTCAGAGCATGAGGGGAACTGTTGTTCAGTTCATTAAAGGGCGGTTAAGAGGGGACTGAATGAGATACTGTTCTGATGGGAATGAGTCTATTCAGAGTAACCAGATATGCAGAGCTTTGTATCCTGAAAATAATGTACTAAAAAGGCAACAACAATGACTTTGAATGGTTTCACTGTGAATTTCCATGGGAGCTGGAGGACAGAATGGCTGATACTGGTGTACTAGTGTAAATCAAGTTTTGGATAAAAAAAATAAATAATAATAATAAAATTACATTAATAGTAATGGTTAATAGTGCTCAGTTTCATTATAATCACACTGGACAAATAAGTCAAGTTGAGTGCATTTATTAGTGGACACAGTACACTAACTTTTAAAAGAGATTTTCTCTCCTGCTCACCAAGGCTCTATTTATTGGAACAAAAATACAGTACAAAATATTAATATTGTGAAATAGTTTTTACAATATTCAAGAACTGTCCCCAGCTCAAATTTTGGATTTTGTTAATATTCTTTCTGTTGAACGAAACATAAGTGAAGAAGAAAGCCAAAATACAAATGTCATTCAATGTCAGTATCATATATTTATTGAGTAATCCAATATTTTGTAGAGGGGGGTCAAAATGACAATATTCACCTGAGATTCAGAGCCAAATTGCAGGGGGGTAAAAAAGATTTCTAGAAAGATGGCAGCATCATTCAATTATTTTTACACAAGAGATCGGTTTATTAGTAACATCTGTTGACTTTAGCAATCTGTTACATGATGTGCCAATGGTGACCATTTAAAAATGGGCAAAAGCACTTTTTGCAAGTGACCCACATTTGGTTTGTTAGCACTGAACATGTGTACAATTTAACAATTTATCTCTGGAGTTGAACCATAGAGTACCAAAAGAAAAGTTTGTTCAAGCCCAAAATCTAAAAGGGCATTAAGGCATCTTTAATACTTCTTGAGTTACAGGCATGCAAATTTTGGAGAAATAAAGAAAATTAAAAAGTAATTTTTCACAAGTTTGAATGGTCACCATTGGCATACAATGCAACAAAGATTGCTAAAGTCGACAGATTTTACTCGGTGTAAAAATAACAGTGATGCTCCCATCTTTCTGAAGTCAAGTTTCCTCTCCTGTTTGGAGAAACGTGAAAACTGACAAAATAGTGGATTAATAAATATTCATCCAAATATTCATTAATATTTTGGCTTTTTTTATTGACAATCAAAATTTTGAGGAAGGGAAATTTTGGAAACTGTTGTTTCGATACGGCATGACCCTATTCCAAACAGTCAACTTTTGTTCTTAAATAATAGTTAATGTGACCCCTTCAAAGTGCTTTGGGCCATAAATATAAAGAGTAACATAAGTAATGCCATAAATCTGTTTTAAAAAGGTAGTTATGATGTTCGGCTTAATGGAAATTTTCACCATGAATTATAAAAAAGCAAGATTATGGTCATTAGAGTCCTAAAAGCCAGGCAACGTTTTAAAAATGATTGAGTAAATGGTCATTGAGTCCTCTGAGCATCAGCGTTTCCCTTTGCGAGCCGGTCATTTCCCAATGCGTGAAACCCATTATTGATCACATTGATTTTTACAGAACAATACATTACAGAGGGCATGGAGCTCCACACCATGGACGGGCATTATTCACAGTACTAAACCACATGAGCCAGACAGACTTTTTTTTTTTTTCAATGCCACGTGGCTAACATTAACTTGACCAAGCATCTACTTTCCACAATGCATCTCAACCCTGTCATCGTAGCATCCATTTATGCATGGAGACTCCACAGCTCTGCAGGTGAATAATAGCCTAGCGTGCAAGCATCTGCTACCACAGACGCCATATGAAGCTCCTGAGGACCAGAAGAACGGACGCTAGCGCACCATCATATGGTGAAACAGGAGATTCTGGCTTGGTTCTGGAGTCCCTTTGTGATTTTGGCAGACTTTGGGATTTTCAGCTGCGCCATACTTTACCTGAGAGAAAGTGAAAGGACAGGCCGCAGCAGGGATATTGGCCCACCTCATTTATTAAACGAGGGGCAGCTGGGAAAAACAGGTGAGGAAACAAGCAAGTGTGGATTGCCAAGGTTCCATTCTTCCCAGAACAGACTTGCCAGTCATACTGTTGCCAGGATATTCTAAGCCCAGACACAAAGAACAAGAGCAGACGATCATATCTATAGGGGCTTTATTGTACTGCAACACATTCTAGTTCCTCAGCGCATTGGTCTCACTGGGCAGCCTGAGAGTCTAATTGAAAAGCTTGAGGTATAGTACCTACATGCTCTCTCGCTCACTCTCAAGTCACTTTGTTAGATTGCTTAATCTCCATAACTCAACATACGAGTAGCGCCTGTGGACATCTGCCACTCCCCTGTGCTCAAGCTGGCACATAAGCAAATGCACACACATGCAAATCCATCTTGTTTAAAAATACATGCATGCAAATGCACCAAATATAACGCGAACTGCTGTGCTGACTAATACAATCCATGTATATTCCATGTAAACTCTTATATAATATCCAACACAGAGAAGCCGTTTGAAGCTCAGTGAATGGACTTGCTGTCTGTTGCCCAACTGCGGTATAAATATAAACTCCCAATTTCAAGAAAAGTCAGAATTGTGAGTTTATATCTCGCAATTCTAAGAACTGCAAGACGTAAACTCGCAATTGCATGAAAAAAGTCAGAATTGTGAGAAATGAAGTAGCAATTACCTTTTTTATTGTTTATATATTGGCAGATTCGGCCTTTCATAATCTGTGTCGAAGTATCAAGTCAAGTCGTTTAGCAACGAGCTAACATCAAACTCTATTGGAATCAATTGTGGAGTTGCACTTCACTTGAATTGCACAATTTGAATAAAGCTTAAATATTGATATTTTCATTATACAAAGTGATTGTGTTACTTCAGAAAAGCCTTATGGACCTTATGACTCCACACTGTACAAAAAAAAAATAGTTCAAGTTGAGCTTTATTGTCATTCCGCTACATTTGGGGACATACAGTGGAACGAAATGTCGTGCCTCGCAGGAACACGGTGCTACATAAATACAGACATACAACTATGAAGTAAAAAAAATAAACACTTTAAACCTATAAAAAAAACACTATAAACCTATACACAACTAACCTACTGACAGATTTTAACAAAATATTTACCCTATACAAACTAAAAAATAAAAATAAAAAATAAAATACAAACTATACAAATGCTTCACATAAATATTTACCCTATACAAACTAAAAAAAAATAAAAAATACAAACTATGAATGCTTCACAAATACTGTACATGTGCAAAGAGAGACATTTTGAGTCAAGCAGCTGGTTGGGGAACAGTGCAGGATGATTTGTAGTGCCTGAGCATGTAAACATACATATATTGCTGAGTCTTTTGTGGGATTGTGTACACGCAGCAGTGTGTGTAAAGTGTCTAGTGCACATAGAGGAGAGTGTGTTACTACAGGTGGTTTGTACAGGCCCACTCACCTGTGTGTAGCACACTTCGAATTGCACAAAAAGTTCCATACAGTTTTTTCTTTGGTGTGGTAAGGTTTGGGGTAGGGGGTGGTCCATGTTTCAGGAGGTAGGGGTTTGCATGGGGTTTCAGAGGGGGGCGGGGTGGTTTGAGTTCAGGGCTCTCACAGCCTGGGGGAAAAAGCTGTTGAGCAGTCTGGCGGAGCGGGCTCTGATGCTCCGTCTTCCTGATGGTAGGAGCTGAAAGAGACTGTGTGAGGGATGGGTGGAGTCCTTCACGATGCTGTTGGTTTTGCTGGAGCATCGTGTAAGGAAAATATCCAGGATGGAGGGGAGAGGGGCACTGATGATCTTTGCAGCTGTGTTCACTGTCCGCTGGAGGGTCTTGCGGTCAACAGCACTGCAGTTCCCGTACCAGACAGTGATGCAGCTGGTCAGCACACTCTCAATGGTGCCCCTGTAGAATGTGGTGAGGATGGGTGGAGGGAGACTTGCTCTTTTCAGCCGGCGGAGAAAGTGTAGGTGCTGTTGTGCCTTTTTGGAGAGTTACATGGTGTTGGTGGTCCAGGTGAGATCCTCTGAAATGTGCACCCCCAGGAATTTAGTGCTGCTGACTTTCTCCACAGTCGAGCGGTCGATGGTCAGTGGGGGGTGGTCAACGGAGTTTCTCCTGAAGTCCATCACAACCTCCTTTGTCTTCTCCACATTGAGGGACAGATTGTTAGTGCCACACCATTCAGCCAGCTGTGCCACTTTCTCTCTGTAGTGCGTTTCATCGTTGTTGCTGATGACACCTACCAATGTTGTGTCATCAGCAAACTTGATGATGTGGTTGGAGCTGAACTTGGCAGTGCAGTCGTGGGTCAGCAGTGTGAAGAGCAGCGGGCTGAGCACACAGCCTTGAGGGGCCCCTGTGCTCAGTGTGGTAGAGCTCGAGGTGTTGTAGCCGACACGGACTGACTGAGGTCTTCCGGTTAGAAAGTCCAGGATCCAATTACACAGGGAATTGTTAAGGCCCAGCAGGTTTAGTTTATTTATGAGCTGTTGTGGGATTATTATTCTGGTCCTGGAGGACCCCCTGCCCTGCACACTTTGTATGTCTCCCTAATCAGACACACCCAATTTAGTTCATGCAGTCTCTACTAACGAGTGGAATCAGGTGTATTAGATTAGGGCGACATACAAAAGTTGCAGGGCAGGGGAGCCTCAAGGACAAGTTTGAGAACCACTGGGTTAGACTTTACCTTCTATTTCCAGCATGATAAATGAAACTGAAGTAACACCTGCGGTGTTCTTTCTTGCCACATTATTTGATCACACTGCCAAAAACAAATAAATTTTCACACAAAACTGAATTAAAATGCATTAAAATGGGTTTTCTTGTACAAGATTATAGAGAGCCTTTGCTAAATTAAACAAATATAATGAAGTCACGTGACAATGTAATACATTATAATTTTAAGTAATTTTAATACTAAGCATATATCTAGTATCCAATTGTGCGCAATACGCTGATATTCCAGTCCAAACTCAGATACCCGTTCACGCAGATTTGGCACGTCGGTGGATTTCTAGAGGCTTGTCTCAGTCTCTTTTCTCTCAACACCCATTTCAAGGTCAGACGGCCCAGTGATCACAGCTGGGAGCGACACTGAGTGCGTGTGTGAATGAGACCTTATTGTATGGCAAAAAATAAGCATATTCAGTGAAGCAGCAGACAGATCCTATTCATGTAAGCAGGCTATTTTAAAAGGTCACTTCTAAGTAATTGTATTCATCAGTTAATTATCTTTCAATAAAATGATGAGCATTAACAGTCATATGGTAATCAACCTCTGAGTATGTGTGACATTCATCTGTTCTTATTGGCTCCAAGCATGAATTAAACAAGCAGTAACCCAGAGCCCGGTGGTGTTTGCCGGGCCAGACAAAAGTCCACGACCCAGCGTGACCCAGCCTGGGTGAGTGAATCAGACTAGATGAGGTACTCCCTGCGGTGAGCAAGCTACACAGCAAAATTCCCAGTTGTTTTTATGGTGTTAAAAAGTGTTGATTCTGGTGTTGATTTGAACGACATGAACACTTGAGCAGTGTAAATCAGTACTCAGAGTCAGCGTTAATACAGAGAGTTGACATAATTGACACTGGTGATTAGTTGATCCTATTTCCAGTCCTTGCACATTATTTCCGTTTTGATTAATGGCGGATGATCTCCAGGAGCAGAGCGTGATCAAACACAGGTAATATATTTTTAAGGACTTAATTCTGTCACTTTTCATATTAAGATTTCACATTCTAGAATAATCTTGTGAATCTGAATTCCATAACATTGTGGCATTATTTCTGTTTAGACTTCGCGGAAGACCACCACATCAGCCAGAGGCCAGCTTGCAAACTGAGGTGAGACTAGATGATGTTTATTAGTTTAAACATTCGACACTATTTTAGATTTTGTGGTGAAAATTTACACGATATTTTCTGTGACTCATGTCCATGTCATTTTCTGTTCACTTAAATGAGCAGCTAACGGTTAGGCGCAATTGTTTTTAGAACATGCATACCGCACTCGCTGTTGTGGATGTTAATGAAGTTACACGTCTCATCTACTCTCTTCTCCAAAATACAGTGCAGAGGACGATCATGCAATCCAGCGTTTTGCTGAACTATATTTTTGGACGCGTATGAAATGAACCGTTCCAACACCAGAGATGCGTCTGATGTGCGTGACTCATATGCAAACGTTTGTTTACATTACATTATCGTTTGAGAGATGATAAATGGAGCTTCTGACTGTAGCTGCTTGCTGGACTTTATTTAAAATTAACGACTATTTGCATTTTTCTTGACCAAGAGCTGTCGTCATGCTGGTGAAATTTCAATATCAATGAGTGAAGAAATTTGTGGAACTGCTTAACGATTGTGTACTCCAAGCTTTTCTCAATGAAGTGCTACTGCTTAGAAATTAACTAATTAAAACCAGTCATATAGCAACCAAGCTTAAGCTGATAATAAAATGTCCACAGGGCTCGTTTCAAAGTTTTTCTATTTGCTTTTAAATCACTGAGGTTTTACTTAAAATATAAAAAAAATAAACAAGGTCTGTATTCATGTTTTTGTTCAAATTACTTTTCAGTTAAAAGACAAGAGGACACAAACTGAAGGCAGCTACATTTAAGATGTCCAGAAGAAAGTGTTTCTGCTGGCATATACCTGAGGGTAAGTATATCAACACTTAAATACAGGTGCATCTCAATAAATTAGAATGTCGTGGAATATTCAATGCACACAGACTGAAGTAGTCTTTGTTTCTTTTAATTGTGATGATTTAGGCTCACATTTAAGCCCACCGGAAACTATAGTTGCCGCAGGTTATAGTTGTCATTTTCCTTTTGTAAATATTTTTCTAGATGTTATCCATGTTTTATATCTAAAATGACATGCAAGCGAAAAAATTCACTTCCTTCCTGTGATATGAGGCTGTCAACTTCCTACTTCCAATTTCTTTCTTGAGGGTGACTAAGAGAAGTCAAGACAGTCGAGCACACCAACACCACGGTCATTTAACCAACTTTTGGTGCTTTTGGCAGTGTGGGCAGGTGCCAAATCCTGCTGGAAAATGAAATCAGCATCTTTAAAAAGCTGGTAAGCAGAAGGAAGCATGAAGTGCTCCAAAATTTCTTGGTAAACGGGTGCAGTGACGTGGGTTTTCAAAAAAACGCAATGGACCAAACACCAGCAGATGACATTGCACCCCAAATCCTCACAGACTGTGGAAACTTAACACTGGACTTCATGCAACTTGGGCTATGAGCTTCTCCACCCTTCCTCCAGACTCTAGGACCTTGGTTTCCAAATGAAATACAAAACTTGCTCTCATCTGAAGAGAGGACGTTGGACCACTGTGCAACAGTCCAGTTCTTCTCCTTAGCCCAGGTAAGATGCCTCTGACGTTGTTTGTGGTTCAGGAGTGGCTTAACAAGAGGAATACGACAACTGTAGCCAAATTCCTTGACACGTCT
Source organism: Barbus barbus (assembly GCF_936440315.1). Classification (NCBI taxonomy): domain Eukaryota; kingdom Metazoa; phylum Chordata; class Actinopteri; order Cypriniformes; family Cyprinidae; genus Barbus; species Barbus barbus. Next base: position 21,878,973 of record NC_136715.1, on the reverse strand, counting down.
GTGTGTGGTGGCTCTTGATGCCTTATCCCCAGCCTCAGTCCATTCCTTGTGAAGTTCACCCAAATTCTTGAATCGATTTTGCTTGACAATCATCATAAGGCTGTGGTTCTCTCGGTTGGTTGTGCATCTATTTTTCCACACTTTTTTTCCTTCCACTCAATTTTCTTTTAACATGCTTGGATACAGCACACTTGAACAGCCAGCTTCTTTGGCAATGAATGTTTGTGGCTTACCCTCCTTGTGAAGGGTGTCAATGATTGTCTTCTGGACAACTGTCTGATCAGCAGTCTTCCCCATGATTGTGTAGCCTAGTGAACCAAGCTGAGAGACCATTTTGAAGGCTCAGGAAACCTTTGCAGGTGTTTTGAGTTGATTGGCATGTCGCCATTTTCCAATTTGTTGAGATTTGAATTGGCGGGTTTTTGTTAAATGTGAGCCTAAATCATCACAATTAAAAGAACCAAAGACTTAAACTACTTCAGTCTGTGTGCACTGAATTTAATACACGAGTTTCACAATTTGAGTTGAATTACTGAAATAAATGAACTTTTCCACGACATTCTAATTTGAGATGCACCTGTATTTAAACACTTCACACATTCTTTGAAGGCATGATAGTGTAAAAGATTTATCTGTAGCCCTGTATGAATTAAGCCTTGACAGACATGAATCATGAAATTATTTAGCTTTTCTCTTAGTCACCCTCAAGATCCTCCAAGTATTGACTCTCTTCAGCTGACCATAAAGACAGAGCAGTGCAAAATCAATAGGCATCAGCCAGCAAAAGCTTTAGCATAGATGCTAAGGCTAACAGGTATGCATGCATGTTTTTCTTAACATTTCATTTGTTTGTGTAATAATTCCCTTCCATCATTTTACTAGTCTTAAGTTGTCACTTGTATTGTTGTCATGTTTAATCAGATTGTCCTGGAAAAACAATAGTGATGAGGATGGAAACTAAGATGAGGCAAACTTGTGCACTTCCATAAGGTAAAACTCACAATACTGTTGCAAAGTTTGTTTTTTGTTTTGATGAAAGGGTTAATTTACTGAAATCCAAGTAGTCATGTACTCACCCTCATGTCATTCCTAACATTTCTGTCGCTGCATTGACTGTCTACTCTACACAAATACCACTATGATGGTTCAGAAAGTTCATAAAAAGATTGTAAAACTAATCCATATGAATAGAGTAATTTATTCTATATTTTCTGAAGAGACTTGATCGCTTTGTATGATGAACATATTGAATTTAGGCTTTTTATTCACATTAACATTTATCAACACAAACATCAGATATGGTAAATGGAAGGAACTGTTTTGAATGAAGTGAAGGAACTTTCACAGGAACTGTTTGTTTGCTGATCACGGTTTGTGCATAGAAGCCTAATTTCAATAAGAGAACCATGTCTCGTCAGAAAATTTGAACAAAACTGCTCAATTCCTATAGATTAATTTTCTTTATGAACTTTTTGAAGCAAAGTGGTAGCTGTGTGGACTCAATGGATGGACATACATCTCTGTTTTCACTAAAGTATATTCACTTTTGTTTCAAAGATGAGCAAAATACTTACGGGCGTGGGACACGATGAGGGCGAGTAAATGTCAGAATTTTCATTTTGGGTGAACTAACCCTTTAAAGTACATTTCATCATCAAAGTTTATACATTCATCGTTGCACAGAGTAATTAACTTTTTCCACTCTTTTTTTCTTTAAACAAATGTTTGTTTTTGCTGTTTACAGTCCTGCACCAGTATTGAAACCCATCTCAGTCAGAGGGAGGACCTGCCATACCTACTGCTACTGAGAAGGATCAAGGGCAGGATCACCGTGTGGGAAGGACCCTTCTGAAGGAACCAGCTCCTTGAGTACTATTGAACTCTAAGTCCACTATGTTTTCAACCTGTTGAGCAGGTCCTTTTCAATGTCTTTATCTTCCTGCTACACTAGCCTACAACATTGATGTTGGTCATACCAGTGAGTTGCCAAGAGTAAATTAATTGCATGCAAAACATTGACAAACTTTTGACATAAGATTTTTCAGAGCATCATGTATTTTAATTACAAATATATTTTAAGTTGAGAGTACTTCTAACAGCCAGCATTTTGAAGTTTTACAGGTCTTTTGACCTGCAGACTTCACATGTGTGATATGATGGTGAATTTGTATTAAGTGCTCTTTTAAGTTTTTGAAAATAAAGGTTCAAACTGATGCAACGTGTTGACTTATTGAATATACACATGCATTTGTAGTTGAACTGAATGCAGATCACATTTAATGACAAATCAGGGTTAATATGAACACTATATTAGTCTGGAATTAACACTATATTAGTCCTTGGTGTTTAGTTATTGACACACCTAGTGTAGTTTTGACACTATTAGTGTTTCCCCTCCTTTTTTACACCAAATTAGTGTTAATAGTGAACACATACAGTGTTGTTTTAACTATGAAGTGTTAAAAAAGTAACGCTATTTCAAGTGTTAGTTTAACTCAATTTAGTGTGGACCTATATAAACCCCGAAAAAGTGTTAAATTATACACTGCGAGTGTGAATTTAACACTTTCAAATTTGCTGTGTATATGCCATCTAAAGCTTCTTGTAAGCAGGTGTGTGAGAGTGTCTTACAGGGGTAAACACACCTCCAAACAAACACAGACGCATGCTGTTTTCAATCAGGTCTGTCACCATGGCTCAAGAGAAACCTGATACCAGTCCAGTGCAAATAAAAGGCCATACAGACCAGGACAACACCGATATAATGACAGCACAACAATTTCCATTTTTATTCATTATTCATGAACGAACGAACAATGTTTTTTATAAATAAATCATCAGTACAACTGTTGATCTGAAATGTTTATTGAGCACCAACTCAGCATATTTGAATGATTTCTGAGGGATCACTGAAGACTGAAGTAATGATGCTGAAAATTAAGCTTTGCATCACAGGAATAAATTCAGTTTTAATAGAAAATAGTTATTTTAAACTGTAATAGTTTTTCACAATATTCCTGTATTTTTAATTGAATCTTGGTGAGCATAGGAGACTGCTTTCAAAAACATTTATGAAAAATCTTGAATTGAAAACGGTATAGTGAAAGTCTATGGGATGCTCTGTAGTACACCAGTTTAAAAACAAAGTCTGACGGCTTAGAAACAACTCTCTTCACCAATCCGCACAATTTTAACTGCTGTTCAAGTCTGCAGCTCAAACGGTGCTGAAGATATACACTAGCATTTAAGGAGCAATAACGCTTGCCTCATATGCCACCACTAATAAGGAACCAAAAGCAATTTCATCAGAGACCCCAGGACCTATTTAAGCTCCTTATGGCTTAAGATACCTAATCACCAGCTGGTCCCTTAGATCCGTTAAACAACTTCTTTATTATCGTTTACAAGCTGTCCAATGTCCAGAAGGTCCCGTTAACACTGGGTGCTCCAAACCCTGGGTGATTGTCACGGCCCTGGTTCTGTTCATACCGTTCAATGCGGTATAAAAGGAGTTACTGAGGGACCGGCGCAAAAGGTCCAAAACCAGAGAGCTATTCACTTAATTGTCCCACAACCCCCAATCCATGAGAGAAAAGCAGGACTATGGGAGGGGGCTGGTGGCTGGAGAGGGCGGCAGGGGGTCAGTTTGATTTCAAAGGCCAGGGTACAAGCTCGTCCTTGAAAGCGGTCCAGCATCTGAGCGAGGGGGCTGCGCTCCGTGGCCCTTGGACAGTCCGGCAGGGAGCCAAGAGAGTCTAGCGGAGCGTGAAGAAGGGAAAATAGACCATGTACGTGTACCTCAGAAAAGCCCTATTGAAATTTCCTGAACCTTTGTTGAAATTTGAATAAAAGCAAAAAGGGCTTCAGTCAGCAAAAAGTTCAGAAATACTAAACGCAAAAACTATGAAGTCCCCTAGGTTAATTATTTTACAACTATGATAAGATTAAACACAACCAAAGAGGATACGCCGGGAATTACTTATGCCATGCTCCCTTGATCCCAATTAAAGTTTTGTAACAAAGTAAAAGTAAATTACACACACAAATCCCTCAGCTTTGCATTAACACATTTTAAAACAATTAATCTCTCTTAAAGGGACAGTTCACCCAAAATTTAAAATCTGACATTATTATTCACTCTGAGGTCATTTAAAACTTTCCATCTTTTTCTTATAAAGGGAGAATTTTTGCAGAATGTTCATTGCAGTTTTCCAGAATACTCCAAAAATCACAAAAAAGAATAAGTCACACAATAGATTTATATAAGCTCACGATATGATATTTAAAAGCTATCTGTTTGTGCATCTGAATATGCTAACTTGCCATCCATATAGTAGGTGAAAAACATTCATTCTCATTTGTAAGTCGCTTTGGATAAAAGCGTCTGCTAAATGACAATGTAAATGAAAAACAGTTGTAAATTGAGTAGTGTCCGAATTCATTACTTCCACTAAGTGTGCATCCAATGGACAGTTTACTATCCTATACAGAATGTTGTAAAGTTTGTAGTACCTACTTCAGACTATTACAAACTCTAGTAATAAAATATATTGATGAAAAAAAGACAATTACGCTGATTTATTTTCAGTAAGAAGTTCTCCTGTGCATATAAACACAAACAGAAAAGAACAGCATGAACATTCTACAAAGCGTCTGTTTTTGCATTTCATGAAAAAACTATGGAATTTTCATTTTATGGTGAACTATCCTACGAACATCTGATGACATCTGTATAGGCTTTAAGGCTGGAATACACTACACAACTTTTGCCCCAATCTACAGTCTGAAGGAGTTGATGCTAGTTGCCAAAAGTCAGAGAGAGTCTGCAGATTAGAGTTGACAAATTTCATAGACTTTGAGAGGATATCCAACAGGTTTGTGTGCGAGTTTGTTGTGACTTTAACGTCTGCTAGTGTGTGATCCTCCTCAGCCGTTCAGTGTATGATGGACATTTTTCCTATTGAAAGTGTATGATGCCTAGCGTTTTAAAATATGTTCAGCTTTTAAAAGTGGTGTAGCGTATTCCAGTCTTTATACTCTGCGGACCAATGCCATTGCTTTATGTGACACGCAGCCGTTTATTAGTGCCCCCAAAACACACAGAGTGACCCATCAAATAATTAATAAATGCCTCTCTTTGTATGCTTCCACCGAGAGCTAATGTTGATTTTGCTATGCAGCTCTTTGACACTGAAAGAGAAAAAGACACTTCCTGTTTTCTCTTGCCCTCTCACTCTCTCTTTCTCTCGCCGCCTCCCTCCAAGCCTCTTCCCCTTTTCATTTGAAACACAACTGGCCTTTTCTTTCATCGATGTCTACCAGAACAGCATCTAATTCACTCAGAGAGACATTATCAATTGATGCTCTCATGTCAGTGTATCGGGGTATATTTAATAGCACGTCTTCCTGCCTGCCAGAAACTGAGACTAATGTCACAAATAGGTCACAGAAACATACCTCTGACCCCCTCAGCTATCGCTTCCTGTGCGGTGCGTTGAACTTAACGCGTTCAGCTGCACATAATCTACTGCTTTGTATGGCAAATGATTTCCTGTGGAAACTGCAGGAAGGATAGTCAAGTGCTCAAATTAATCCTCAACTTACAGACTTTATCGTTTTATCTGCAGCAGGCTTAACTGGTTATTACTGCAAGTGCAGCTTAACCAAAATGTTTAACTAAAACCAAAACCCTTTCCATATTCTCTTCAAAACCAGAGAAAAGGCCCACACATTCAGTCTATACAACATCAGGGTTACAAAGCAGGCAGTAAGCAGGCCACCTTTACAAAGGACAGTGTGCGTATATTCAACTTGCATTGTGCAGGTTCCTTAATAGAGCTTAATGGATGGCTAAATGGGCCAGTCACTATTAGGAGTCAAGCAACTAAGGTCACAACGCATTCAATAAACTACTGACAATAAGAGAGGAGTCAATGACATGATGCTTATGTTTTATTTGTATTTTTTTTGTTCTGAAATATTCATTTATTTAAAACAAAATACATACAATGATTTGAATGTTTTAAATTGTGGAATTAAAATTCATTTGGATTTTTGGAGAGGCATAAAGAGTAAAAACGTCAGGGTGTTGCAACTTCTGATGTTATTATAATGAAGAAAAAATCAATTTCTAAGAAGTGGGCGACTAGACTTTTAAAAGATTTTTCTTCACACTGTCATTTGTAACTCCTGGGGATGCCAAGGAGCTTAAAAGCCCCAAAACGCTTTACCCTGAAGTCTTGTAGGAAGCTGTTCTCATATACGAGCCAATTACGAGTCTAGTTCCCATGAGCCTCAACTATTAACACAATCCCCCCACAAACCCCTGCATTCTCAGCCAGACCCCGGAGAAAAGATCAAGCCATGTCAGTAGGAAGCAGACTGGACACAAACACATCATGCATTTCTCAAACTGGTGAATGCAGGCACTTATCTGTTCGTAGAGAAAGCTGAATATTTCTAAAAACAGCTTGCGATGTTAGAAGACCCCCATAAATATGAAATCACCAAACGTGTTTTCTCAAGACCCCGAAGTCATTCCTAAGAGACCCCTCCAACCACAGACAGCCTGCCGCCACAGTATGGATAACCTTCGTTTATCAGGCAAGAAAATCATCAGCAGAACAAATTTTTGCTTTATGTCTAATTATAACAGCGCTGTTGAGTCAACACTACTGGAGAACGTCTCACTTGTCTACACCAGAAGGGTGGAGGCGCGGAAAGATGGCCTGCAGATGACATACACCCATGGGACGACACACACATAATACAGATGCAAACTCCCACCCACAGAGGCACAAACATAATCAATCTCTCAGCTACAGGCTTTGATGGTGATTAAGAGGAAATGAGGTAGAAAAAGGGTCAACTCATGAGAAGCAAAGCTGAGCTTGCTACGTTGAGGTCACATATTCTCACTGTGACAAGGACATTTTGTCTCTCAGTAATCATGGGGAAGTAGTTCATTTCGCAAACGACAGCAATGACGTGACATACTGTAAATGCAGAACAGTATATAATCACTGTAAATTAGGCTACTGCTCATCCAGAAAGAACTTCTGAAATTAAGATCCATCATCTCATCTTGTCTGTTGTTAAAGTGGGCATCAGGGAAGATTCTGATTAGCTGATGTCCTCAATTTTTCACCGTTCCAGCCCAATCACATCCTGCCTGCTCTTATCCAATGGCTCTGCAGGGAAATTCCAAAAAAGAACTGCCAATGATTACATAAATGGAATTTTGAGGATTTCACTGCTTCTTAACTTTGACTTTATACAAAAATATGTTGCTCCCCAAGAGATTTCATATGACAACACCTCCTCAAACACCTAAAAAATGACAATGAAACACAAGTAAAAGCTATATACTGTACCTTACACAACTTTAGCCCAGATCTGCTATTGGGGCAAGAAATGCTGCTCCATTTGAAACAAGATGATTTGAGATTTACCGCTAATCACGGAACCGGCTTTACTGACGAGATGCGCATGATTATCGCGTTCAGTATATCGCCCAGCTCTAGTTTGAGATCTAAGCTTTTACAGGTTTGGAACGACATGGGGGTAAGTGATTAATGACAAAATTTTCATTTTGGGGTGGAGTAACCCTTTAAGTGTTATGATTCTTCCCATGCATAAACATAAGAGTAAACTGCCTCTGCAATAACATCTCTGGAGGTGGGTCACTAATTTTACCATTTTGATGCTGACTTTTTTCAGACCTTGCCAATTATCATTAAAAATGGATGACTTTTGGTCACTTTGTCGTTGCACACCGCTGTCAGTGTGTGAACACTCCTTTATGTTATTTATCATGTGCAATACTAACAGTGATGCTTGACTGCCCAAGCAGCATTTAAGATTGAATTTTGAGGAATATCAATCCAGTCCTGCCTTGTAAGCACTGGAGCTGGATCCAGTTGGGATGTGTAGATAAAATATAGCTTTAAATAACAGTCCGCCTTTGTGATATTCAGTGGAACACGTGGGTCCACTTCATTCATTGATGTAATGCCCCCCCTCCCATCTGCAGGTGTGACCCAGAGTGAGCAGCAGCCCCAGTAAAGCACGCTCACTATGCAAACCGTGCATCAAAAATCAAGCATGCACCTGCAGCCACACTTCCTAATACTGGACAACACAAAAGATCCAGTTTAATCTCGCCTCACTGCATCAGCAGGTCCATTTGGCCCTTTAAAACAGCACACAATCCATGCTCAGCGGAGGGTTTACAGCAAGAAAACGGGGTTACAGGGATATAACACATCCAGACAGTTAATTTGATCTCTATCTTCTTCCATCAGACTGGTCTAAGGAAGATCCAGACAATGCTTAGACCACCGCCTCCAGTCATGCTGCAGCCCGATGCCGCTCGCCGCTCCAGACTGCTGACAGGCGCTTCAATTTTACGAGCTCCCCGCTAGTGAATAATGACATTAATGTGATTGGCAATTCTGATGATCATTGCAGACGAACGCGAATCGATCTACAGCGATAATAATTATCCCTAATGTGGGGTTTTAACAAAGGAAATAAGGACATTGAGAAGGAGCGCGCACGCGTCTGTGTGTCATTCTCACCTTGCAGGCATTCCTGCATCATCTGATGTCCTTCAGCAGTTAGGCAAAACTCATAAAGCAATGAAATACACTTTGCTGCATAAGTTACTTGCACACAATGCACGACACAAGCCAAACCTAAATGTAACTTCTCTCTTGATATGCGTTATGCATATCATTATGCATGCATGCAACATATATGTGACGACGGCACATGGGAACTATAGCTATCGCGCACAGCTGTGTGTTTGGCACTTGCAAGCAATTTTACTCTCTCCAGGTTGCAATATTGCATCTATGTGCATGTGCCCACCCTATCACCCGGGTCTTACCTAGCGCAGCACACACACCCATAGAATTGCAACAGCCCTGTGTGTCCTATAAACTCTTTGATGCGGATGTAAATAAACAGTGTAAGATCAATAAATCATATAAAATAAAACGAAGCGCGTGTTGCACCACAAACAATAGGAAATTATGGTTGCATAGAGGTACAGTCGGGCTTACCTTAAAGAGACCTTGACACAGCAGTCGTTTTGTGTCGCCATGCTTTGTGCTGCCGTTTCACCTCGCCCGTCAAAATGGGAAGCGATGCCGCAAAGTTCTTGCAAAGTTTACGCACGAGCTGAAAACACCGTTGTGCTTTAACACGCGCGCCACCGGTCCGGTTCGTCAATCAGCGTTACGCAGCCAGACATCTCGGCTCTCCTCTACAATACTGCTCAAATCAGCAGAGAGGTGTAGAAATCGCATGAGAGATGACGGAGATTGGCATATTTTCTTCCTTCGAGCTTGTATCCTGTCATATGTGCGAGTGTACCTCTGAAAGCACGCACAGCGTCTGCGTCCTCGCGCGCTCACTGAAGGCGCTCACTGAGAGCGGCGGTGGGCGTGTCCTTACGCAGATGATTGACACGCCTCCCGTCCACACGTACTGCTGTTCCCGCCCACATATTAACATAATTGACCAATTAGAGCTCAGCGACGGATTACCCTTTAAAAGCATACTCAGCGGTCATAGATTAAACCAAATTTAATTCGACACATCTGAACATTGCGTTGGGAAATCCGATTAATTTTCCAAAACTTTGGAAAACGATTCACCGATTCGCTTAAAAGTGTTATTTTACTTATGTAAATGTGTTTCTGTTAATTATCACGTATTGTTATCAATAATTATTTAGTCAAATTAGGCCTGTTTTACTGATGTGGTGCCATTTCCATCACAACCCTCTTTTATTTCTCATTTTGTTTTCTAAATAGTCACAATGAAATATGGGACACGCGATTTGTAAGAAAGCAAAGAAGCATCAAAGTAAATACAAACCGAATCTTTTTATTGTACATCATGTCCAGTCAAGCTGTAATTTATATTAAAAAATATTTAATTGCGTGCATTTAAAGCCTTAGAAAAGGAGAAAGGACAAAAAGAGTATTTGTGTTCAAATCAAGCTAAATTCGAGAAGATTGAAATGCTGTGATGGATGTAGGTCGGTTTTTGAACGACAAATTGCGAATCGGTTCAACCGAGTCATTAAAAAATAATCGGTTCAAAAGATTCATATAAAACACATAAAGGATGCAAACGTGGAATTGATTATTTGTCCTCAAATAGAAACCAAATACAATCGTTTGAGCTTGCAACTTCAGTCCAACACAATGAAGCAGCTGTAAAGGAGCAACTTTAGCAGTTTTTCTGAGTTGAGGAACAGCACTTTGTCCAAATCACAAGAACGCCAGATTCCCATGAGGATTAGGCTATATTTCGCCTGTGGAAGGATCAGATGCAGTCCTGTAAAACATAAAGAATCTGTTTCATATAAATTAATGCATGTTGCATAATGCAGGTAGCCACCCACAATCATTCCGAACTCATTCAAACAAATGTCAAAAATCAAATAATTCACATAATGCCCCCATCATAAATTACATCTCAAAGGAAGCGAATGATTAAGAATATCCTTGAAAAGCCGTCTTCTGGATTATTCACTTATGTAAGTGTTATTCAGGGCATGCATATGAAGCTACCACACTTTGAGGTTTAAAACATCACATGATGCTATTTTAGAGACTTAGGAGAGGATTGTTTTTGAGTTAAAGCCAGGACATAATCTCAGTTTGGGTAAAATTATGTTTTTGAAAATGCCTCCTTAAATATGAATACAGGCTTTCACCTTTCACCCTAATTTTGTCATAATTAATCAGATTTTAATACAAATCTATATATAACAAAGAATAGTGTAATATCCACCATTAGCAGCTATTACAGCTCTGCATGATCTGGGCATCCGAGCTGTCAGTTTATTCAAACATTGACTTTGAATTGGTAATCAATTATTGAAGCTACAGTATTAAGGTGCGCTGACCCAAAAATCTTTTAAAAACCTGGGCCAAGTTTAAACCAGTAACCAGGCATCACAGCTGGCAAAGGGGCATGTCTGACTTTGACATGCATATATTGCCATTATTATGTTTTATTGCTGGTCTTCAATGATAATGTCAAGTTACTTTAATGTATTTGCACCAAAAAATGATTTATGCTGATATCGTCCAAAACCACACTTTGCCAGGGGTGTGTATGTGTATATATATTTACAATTTACAAGCTTTTTAATATGTAGGACACACACAAACACTCAGAATGTCATTTCAGACCACCAAACCAGAAATTGACAGACCTACAGCAGAATGACACAGAATGTAATGCACATTTTCATTTTTCTTTGATGTTTCCATAATCCCCTTTGTGCAGTTTCATTAGCTATATTTAGTTTTGAGGTCATAAGCTGATTCAATTTCACATTATTTAATCACCATTTTCTGCTTTCTGAAAATTAATATTATTATGCATCCAGTTTTTGCAAACTCATATCTGCCTATGGGTTACCAATTAAGGACTAATCCTGATTCATTCAACTCTGCACTGAGTAGATGAATTTGAATTAAAGTTGCAGTAGAGTTTTTGATGACAAGGCTCCAGTGTGTTTTTACAGATCCCAGCACACTTCAGTCTAATGGTCGCCCCACACAGACAAAAGCTTCCATACAATAGCCAGGAGCGGAGCGGTGCGGTTGACTCATTCAGTGTGTGTGTGTGTGTGTGCATGTGTGGAGTGTGTGGGGGGGGGGGCAGATTAACCACAGTCCATGTCTGTTTCTATCCTGTGAATACAGCAGTCACATATTTGGGTAGAGAGCGAGGGAACCATAGAGGGAACGGCCAGGCACAGAGTCAGCTGACAGCTCTGACTTCATCTAGGTCAGTCTGCTGTGTATGTCTGTGCCCCTTGGCTACACACACATCCAACCACACACACGATCACATACAGACTCCCTCATCCATCCCCAAATTACAAGCATCCTCCCCCAAGCAACATCACCATCTGTGTGGGAAGGGGCTTGCCAAAACTCACAGGTTATAGAACCCAGTGTTCACTTGATCTGGTGTAACGTGAAAAGTCAACTTGCAACATGCTGACTGTGTGTATTTCTACAGTAAATAGAGTGATAAGGGATACTCACCCTCCTTTTTTCCAAACCTGCATGTCTTTCTTTCTTCTACAGTACACAGAAGAACAGTTTTGGTGCCCGTTAACATTGAATGGACAAAAAAATGGAGACGTGTGCTCGTTTATGTTCCACAGAAGAAAGAAATTCACATGTTTGGAACAAATTAGGGTGAGCAAATTGAGTAAACTGAATTATTCCTACTGTAGAAATATACAGTCACCATACTGCAAGTTCACTTTTCAAATCAGACTAGATCAAGTGAACATTGTACTCCAACCTGGGTGCTTTGGTGCACATTTTTGGGTGAAAAAAGAAGTCTGCTTAATTATATTGAATGTGCTTATGTAGTGTACTCAAAATCTTAAAAGCATATTTTTAATTTTTTATATTTTAGAAGAAATGGCCTTTTATGCATGAATTAATGTCAAATTAAGAATTTAACTTTAAATTGTAGTATTTTTAAATCCTTCCGGTTTAATAATCTTTTGTTGTGGTTTAAAGCACTACTTTTACTTTAAATAATGCAAAAGGACATTAAGTCCTTGATTATAAACCGTATGTGTTATTCAATATTGAAGGTAAAGTTAATACATTTTAAATGTACTAAAAGTACTAAACTTCATTCAGTACAGATGTGTAATCACAAATATATTTAAATACTGTACACAAACATGACATTAAAGTATATAGTTTACCATAAATATATTCATCAGGAGATTTTAACCATATTCCAAAAACAATAGAAGTATTATCAAGATGTGCTGTTTTTTAGTGCTCATTTTAGTCAAAAGTATTCAAAAAATCAAAATGTTCTGCTTTTTATGAAATTCAACATACATTTGAGTTTTGGATATTGTGTCAAGAGAATGTAGCTGGTTACATGAACTAACAAATTAGGCCCAAGCAGAAGCTTCTCCCAGCAGTAGTGGATTAAATGAAGCACTAATCTAGCTATAGCGGACGCTTACCTCACTTCCAGTAAGAACTGTTGGATGAATGTTAGGCCACCCGATTATTATTCATGAGTCTTATAATGTGTTCCCAGCACTTTCAGCTAGTATTCCAACATTCACAATTTATGCTTGAAATTAGCTGTGTTTTTATTAGCTTGCCCTGCTAATCAGTTGCTTTTCTGTGCAACAAATTGCGTCTGGTTTTCATAAAGAGAGGGTATAATTACCCCCTCGAATGTTGACAAAGGCAAAGATGGTGTGATGAATGCACAGTTGGCTGAGAAGGAAGTCAATGGTCGGGGCGGCCTGGTGGTCAAAAGAGTGTCTCTTCGGAGGGCCTCCATTCTGTGTCGTGTGCGGATTCACTCCCCCCCAAGGCTTCTGAATTTCACGCTGGGCCTGATTTGGGTTCGGGATGGTGGGGTTGAGCATAGCCTATGGGACTTGCCCCACTGACACGGTTATTGATAGTGTTTGTGCCACATGATGGACAGAAAGGCCTGGTGTGTGGAGGGGATGACAGCGAGGTCACGGCGGAGCAGAAAGGGAGGGATTTCTTTTGTCTTGGATGGGTAAAAAGAGCAGACAGGCCTAAACTAGACCACTTGAAACCACATGAGCGCACATGACAAGAAAGACCATTCATTTATGAAATAAGCGATAGAAACAATACAAATTAAGTAACACAGTCTATGAAACACAGTAAATCATAAACGTTTTGAATATGTCATGATATGTGATTTATACCTTAGATAACTGTGGAAAATACACCCTTGCATTTTTGAGGAAGGGCCTATCGATCTTTCACCAGTTTCGTAACATTGTGCATTTTGTGCCCTGTTTCCATGGGAACGGTTTTAAAAAAGAAAAGTAGAGCCCATGTCCTGACAACAAAAAGGCTTTTTGTATAGTCTATCATTTAGGATGTCCACAAAGCGGTGTGAATAGACAAACCTCACTTCATCCTGAGGGCGAAACACATCACAAGATGAGCATCTGCCTTTAGCCACGAGGGAACACAACTCTTCTTATGATCTCTGCTCATACCTGATTGTAAACAATAAAGATAAAAGGTATCAGCGGTCTGGATTACAGTAGAGGACAGACTGAAAAGGTTTTAGGGACCCCAGAACAAGTGGGGTCAAATCATTAGAGAATACTGCTGGTGAAGTGCAGTGCTCGTTACTGTAAGTACATCTCACTCATGGACACCAGCTGTCTGGCCACATGGTGGAAAGACCACACAGTAAATGAGCAGAGGATGACATTGCCTGATTGGATGTACTGTAGCTCTCTAGCATGTGCTATGAAGTTTTATTCATACAAATATGGTCGTGTTTACACAGCAAAAATGCAAGATGCAGGGCAATGTCATTGGAAAAAACACAAAACGGCTTTCATAAATGTCAAATTTTAACCCAAGCACCATTTTTATAATGTCGTGTGGTAAGATACGACCACATTTACTGTTGCTCTGAGAAATTTTGTGTTAAAACTGTATTTATTTCAATAGGAATCCATGCAAATGGATGTTTTGTGCAAGGGTGATATCCCATGCAATTTTCGCTCATGATCAAGTTGATCATGTGAATCTGCTGCTCTGATCAACAGACAACAACTGTATTGTTGCTATTGTTGTGACGTCTGTGTATTACACATAGCTACATTATGGAAAATGTTTTTTTGCTCAAGGAACTGCACCTAAGTTTTTCTTTAAGGGCTGTTCACACTACATTTTTGGTTATATTGACTTATATCAGAGCCATTTTTCATACATTCATACGTATGCAAATAAAGGAGACCAATTTCCCAATTTCAAATTTAGTGAACTCTGTCCTGTAAATTCGTATCATGAAGACATGTGACGTAAAAGTGCAGTATATTACATATTTTTACATTTTGCATGCGGAATGGTTTAAAAACAAAAATGCCTTAAGCCGCGGTCACACTAGACTTTTCGTTCCATTGACTTCCATTCATACACATACGAATGCATCAGACCGGTATGGAAGCCCGTTTCCGCCAATGAATAAAAAATAAAACAAGGTAATTGCGACTTTTTATCTCAGAATTCTGACTTTTTTTCTCACAGTTCTGACTTTTTTTCCTCAGAATTCTGACTTTTTTTCTCACAGTTCTGACTTTTTTTCCTCAGAATTCGGACTTTTTTTCTCAGAATTCGGACTTTTTTTCTCAGAATTCGGACTTTTTTTCTCAGAATTCTGACTTTTTATCTCGCAATTCTGACTTTTGTTCTCGCAATTGCGAGTGTATATCTCACAACTCTGACTTTCTCGCACCAGAGAAAACCTATGGAGCGAATTTTGTGCCAAAATTATACAAACAAATGCAGCATTTTGCAAACAAACACGATCTGCTTTGCAAAGGAACACTCGGCTCGCGAACAAACAGAAAGCAATTTGCAAATACAAAAGTCAGTTTGAGCGAAAACCCAGGTGTTAACAAATAAATGTAATGTGTTTTATAAATATCAAGTTCAAGTTCAAGTTGAGCTTTATTGTCATTCCGCTACATGTGGGGACATGCAGTGGAACGAAATGTCGTGTCTCGCAGGACCACGGTGCTACATAAATACAGACATTACAACAATGAAGTAAAAAAAACACTATAAACCTATACACTACTAACAGA
Source organism: Barbus barbus (assembly GCF_936440315.1). NCBI lineage: Eukaryota > Metazoa > Chordata > Actinopteri > Cypriniformes > Cyprinidae > Barbus > Barbus barbus. The sequence continues at coordinate 21,863,300 of NC_136715.1, read as the reverse complement.
TTTAACTATAAGTATACTATATATAAGTATTTACCCTATACAAACTAAAAAGGATAAAAAATACAACTATACGAATGCTTCACATAAATATTACCCTATACAAACTAAAAAATAGAAGATAAAAAATACAAACAAGGTAATTGCGACTTTTTATCTCAGAATTCTGACTTTTTTTCTCACATTTCTGACTTAAATAAATATAAATAAATGGACCCTGCATCATATTCCACAAATAAATACAGTCCATCCTACAAATTGCATTTAACCCTTGAACACATACCAAATCTAGTGCATTCAAATGCATACCTGTCTGTTACGGTTGTGAGAGACACGGCCTCTTATGAGATTCTCTGGACTTGATTTTCTCACAAAAGCAGTTGCGCTCTTCCAAGACAGCAGATGGCGCTATGGGTCAATTTGCCTTAATCTCCTGGGGGAAGCCCTTAAATGAGTGCTTAAGGCTACAACTGAGTGAGCTGACAAAAATGAGCGGTGAACAGGTGAGTTTCTGTCTTACTGTATCTATAATTGACATTTTTTGAGGTTCTTTTTTCGATTGTTAGTAACATATGTAGACAACAAGCCACATTAGGACTTCTCCACGATCTCTAGGCTACAGCCTATAGGGAATCAAGCTATGTCTTACCACAACCACGTTTAATTAATTATATTTATATTAAAAAAATATTGATTAATTATGAAAATTAACTATAAATAGTATGTCTACATGGAAATGGTCTATGTCTGTTTCTTTCTTTGTCCATATCGTCTACTTATCAGTATTTAATTGAATTAAAAGTAATAATAATTTGGGCAATGCATGCATCACAGGCAAGTTAAGAAACAATTGTAGATTTTTTATGTTCTATTCTTCATATTCAATGTTATATTACCAATAAAGCTGAATTCCAACAAACTATATAAAAGGGTTACATGTGCAGAGTCCCCCCCGCCTCCCCTCTTTTCTTCATTTTCAGATTCTTAACAGGAAATAACACTATTTCTAGTACACTACGGTCTTGTATTACAAATTGCATTTTGTCTAAACTCTTTACAAGTTTTCATTAATGTTTAGCATATTGCAATTCAAATTGTTTTCATATTCATTTATCTTACCGTCTGTCTGTGTCTGTCCATTGAGCCCATCTCCCAGGTGGTTTCCACAATGCTGGAGAGACTTCAGTCTCGACTTATCCACAGCCTCTGGACCTAGTCTACTTACAGTTTATATGCACCCAGGAGATGGTGTTGTGTAGTGCATTTTCTGAACAGATTTCTCTACCTGAGAGTATTATGGATGGTCTCACACACCTGTACAGATTAGTTACCCAGCACAAATCAAATCAAGTCCTGGAAGTGTTCGTTGAAGTCAGTCATGGAGCAGCTGGACGTCCACGCTTTCAAGTGTCCCAAGATTACCTTGTGCATCTTCTTCATCAAGGTCTCAAAGTCTTCTCGGAGTATCTAGGCGGACAGTTTATAGAAGAATGGCAGAGTTAAACATAACTGTTAGAGGGCTATACAGTACTTTATCTGATTCAGAACTTAATAACCTCATTGCAGAAATAAAAGAAGACATGCCACATGCAGGTTACCGGCTTGTTAAGGGGACTTTGCAAGCCAGGGGCCATCGGGTTCAGTGGGAGAGAGTGAAGGCCTCAATGCATCGCGTTGACACCACTGGTATCCTGTCCCGTTTGAACATGTTAGGGTGTGTTGTGCGCCAGAAATACTCTGTCACTGGACCGAAAGCACTAGTACACGTCGATACAAACCACAAACTGATCCGGTGAGTGTATGTATGTCTCTCTCTGTCTCTATCTATCTATCCATCTATCTATGTTAATTAAGTCGAATAAAAATATGCGTGTCTGTCTGTCTAATCTAAGCAATCCTGTCTATCTGTCTGTATCCATCAAACCGTCTATGACAAACTTTTCATTGCAGGGTATGTTGTTGTCTAAAAGAAATGCTGAACTGTATAATGAGAGCTGTCTATTAAATATCTAGGTACAATATACTCAACTTTGGTGGCATCGATGGATTTTCAAATGGAACATTTTTAAAATGCAGTTTAAATACAGAGGAAAACTCACATTTGTGTACTATATGAGTGTATGTGTAGTTTTTTATTAACCTTTCTGATTCTAGCTGTAAAAGTATTGAGCTGAAATTCCAAATGTTACATTTAGAAATTTAGTTGGGTGTCTAAAAATCTCAATGCAGGATGTTAAAGGGTTCACCCACAAATGATCATTTGGTCATTATTTACTCAACCTAATGTCATTCCAAACCTGTGTGACTTACTTTCATCTGTAAACAATATTTTGGTAACAAAATTGTTTAAGTTCCCATTGAGTTCCATTATATTTTTGGTCCATACAATGGAAGTCAATGGGAGCTGACACTGACATTCTTCAATATATCTTCTTTTGTATTCCACCGAAGAAAGACCATCATGCAAGTATGTAATGACATGATGGTGAGTAAAAGATGACACAATTTCAATTTTAGGTGAAGTATCCTTAATATAAGGCTTTAAGACTTTTCTTATATGAAGCAACATAAAACAGAAGGGTTTGACAATAAAAATGTTGTAAATGCTGCATTTAATCACTAATCATATATTTATTGCTTAGCATGATCACTGTTTATTAATTCTTCTATAGAGTAAGAGGTGACCATGGCGTTGAGAATGTCGACATAGCACGCCTGATGTTCAGCGTCCACAATCAGAGGCAGGTTATTTTTCTCTTCTCATCAAGTGCATGATATTCCCTTTTTGTGTTGCATTAGTTGTTTGTAGGATTTTGTTTGTCTGTAGGACACATTTGGTTTAAAGGTCCATTGCTTTTAGATGGGAAATGTATCATGTTTCTTGGCATTAGATTACAGTGTTAAAACACAGAATAATTCCAATGAGACAACTTTTGTTTTTTTTTCCCCCACAATTCCAAATGCTGTTCTTTTAAATAAAAGTGGCACTATAAAACCTGTCCTGTTGATGATTATTTGCAATCGCTTTCTTAGAAACAAAGTAATGATGACTCTGCATAAATATGTATATGTTTGGAATGAGACTAACTTTATAAATACATTTAATTATTTATAAAATATCACTCATACTTTTTCAGGATTGAGAGGCTGTGGAGAGACATATGGTGTGCTGTAACTGCCATATATTACAGTGTGCTGCACTCACTGGAAGATGACGGGTTACTTGACCTATCTAACAACATGCATCTCTATAGCTGCCATTACGTGTTCCTGCCCAGACTACAAGCTAGTCTAGATATACAGTATTTCATGATGGTTGGGACAACCACTCAATTAGAACCGAGGGGAACATGACACCCAATCAGCTATGGGAGATGGGATACATTCAGCATCCGGTGGCAGAGCCAGAGACTGAAAATTCTGAGGTAATGAAATGAAGCCAACCCAGAACTTGATGAGGGCCTTCAGTTCAGTACTGGATGCTGTGAAAATGTAGACGCAAATCAAAACGTGCGTGTATAAATGTGTGTGTGTGTGTGTGTGCGCGTGACAACTACATATAAAAAAAATGATTTAATTATTTAATTATGAATTATAAATACAGTTTATACAAATAATGACTGAATTGAAATTAATACTGTACCACTTTCAATGAACTGACGAAGGTAGCCAGCAACCCGACTCTTATCTTCCAAAGAGCATTCATCATCATCATCATCATCGTTTTTCACCATGGTAGGCCAGCTGATGCTGTTTAAGACACACTACAGATAAAAATGCCAAAATCAACAAACAAAAATTGAAGTAAAATGTAATCAATTACACGTACAGCAACAAGAATCACAGGAGATAGGCAAGCCAATTTGGAGCATTATTTGAGGGATGTCTTATTCCAGTGGTTCTTAATCATGCTCCTGGGGACCACCTGTCCCCTTTATCTGACACACTCAGTTTAGTTCTTGGAGTCTATCCTAATGAGCTGACGATTCCCCTAGGAACAGGATTTAGAACCACTATCTTATTCCATTTAATTGAGATTCAAACTTCTCTGAGATTATTACCAAAATGACGTACCACCGAGGTCAACACATAATTTATCTCGCATGGAAAAATGACTGGAAGCACATCTGGGCGTTGACAAAGTAGTGGCCACAGCTTTGTCTCCTTCAGTCCTTTTCGAAGTTACTTGATTTGCCTCGTAGTTCGTCCAATAACCTAGTAAGAAAAAAAGACATTTAAGAACATTACAGAAAGGGTCAGGAGTCAAAAATATTCAACAGTTGTTCAAATGCATACTACCGCATGATGTAGAAGCCATCATTGATTAGCACTGTTCACTGGAGGAAGGTCCCACGAGAAGCACAAATCATTGATGCTCTCCTTCTCATCAGGTGTTAATTCAGAGTCCCCTTCAAGCTGAAAGTCACAAATTCATTCATATTTTTACTATTAAAGAAGATAATGTTCTCAGTTATTCACATTTGATGCTTAAACAACTGTACCACTATAAATATCCAAATGCAGAATACATACCAGCATAATTTTCTGACGCAAATCAAAATCTGGACAATCTGACATCAGTACAACAGCTGTTTCAGTACTGCCACCAGAAATGACATGGACAACAGCAGGGCTAAGTCCTGACAAGGCTGGGCCTCCATGTAGAAAGCAGTGACCGATCATTCTACCAGCCATCAGAAACAGGTCACTATCCACCAGATGTGCAGATGAAGATGGTACAAGATGATCTGGCTCGCCATCAAAAAACCTTGTAATAAGAGCATTTCCTGAAAAATAAGAAAACCAGGTATTTTGTGGTCAGACACTAAAGGAGACCAAATTTAAGCACTGTTGACTCGGACATTGACGGAGTGTGGGTTTACCAAGGTTTAGGTGAAAACCACATTTCAGTTTCTGTGTAGTCACTGAAAATAAGAAACGGTTTACACCCTCTCCAATAGCAGGATCCCCTAGGGAAAAAAAGTATTGTAATTACTGTTCTTATGTACTTCATGTAATCTATTCTCTCCACAAAATATCTTAAAAAACTTGAGTAAAACACCTTCAAGCCTAGTTATGCCTGATGGGCCAGGCTCTTCAGCGGTGTCAACATCCACTATGGCAACATCTGACGAATCCCAATCAGGACACTGACTAAAAGACAAAAGTACGTAAAATTTTGTAAAGCAAAAATACATTGGAGAAAGCATGTTTTCCCAAAGATAACAGTTTTGCCATCCAATTACAGCTGCTTTGGAAATAACAATGATCAATAATGGTTGGATGTTAGCAAAGCCTTTGTGTTCATGTACAAACCTTTCTCCACAAGCACTGGCATGAATTTCCATATAACCAGCAGGGTACATAACTTCACATATTGGGCACTTTTTACTTATGACAGATTGGTCACCTTGGTCATTTCTATCGGTGGGATCACTTTTACTAGATTCAGGGGAAGCTTAAAAGAAAATTGGTCAAAGACTCAACAGACACAAGCAAAATCATAATAAACATAGTTAAACTTAGTTTACATTTACATTTAGTCATTTGGCAGACGCTTTTATCCAAAGCGACTTACAATTGGGGAATACAAAAAGCGATTAATCTTGAAGAGGCAATCAGACAGAGGAAGTGCTCTTAACACCAAGTCTCAGTCATTGTTCAAATAAGTACAAGCTAGTAAGGGAGGGAGAGAAAGATAGAGGGAAAGAGTGAGTTTTTTTTTTTTGAGTTTAGGATGAAGTCAAGTACTGCCAAAAGAGATGAGTTTTCAGTTGTTGCTTGAAGATTGCCAGGGATCCGGCGTTCCGGATAGGGGTGGGAAGATTATTCCACCAGCCAGGAATGATGAACGAGAATGTTCTGGAGAGTGATTTTGAGCCTCTCTGTGATGGTACCACAAGGCGTCGCTCACTAGCAGATCTCACACTCTGGAGGGGATGTAGGTTCGTAATAGTGAGTGGAAGTAGGAGGGTGCTGAACCTGTGGTAGTTCTGTACGCAAGCATCAGTGTCTTGAACTTGATGCGAGCTGCCACTGGTAGCCAGTGCAAGGAGATGAAGAGAGGTGTAACATGCGCTCTTTTGGGCTCGTTGAAGATCAGTCGTGCTGCTGCATTCTGAATCATTTGTAGAGGTTTGATTGTGTTTGAGTTTAAGTTTAAGTTTAGTTTAGTTTAAGTTTAACTAAACTGAGTAAATATTTTAAAATTTGTGTAAATATAATGTAGAAAATGTGCTCGTTAAGACTTACAGACATTCTGAGTACTTGCTACCAAGCAATCACTTGTTTCTTCTTCTGCCTCCTAAACAGAAAAAACTAACTGTCAGCCAAAGAATTCAATTTAATGTAATTAAATCAAAGCACATATGTTCACAAAAACAAAATGATGCACGTTAAATGATTATTCCAAATAGTTAAAGTTAAATTGTTATTATAACTTACTTGGTCACTGTCTGGCTTGCTACAGGACTCTACATGCAAAGCCAGAGCTTGTAATGGCAAAGTTTCACCACATGTCTTGCACTGTGATTTTGGCATTTTGCTAAACTCTGGGGCATCAAAAGGAAGCGGTGCAGTATCAATTTCATCCTGAAGTGGAATAATGAAAAGCATATGCCTTCCATTATTAGATGAGCTCTTAAGAAGCTTTGCTGTGTATCCCTCAGATTCTGGTGGGATCACCATAAATTTTCTCTGGCCACTTCCACCTTCAATAAAATGTATTCCTCCACTATCACTCATCAATTACTACAGGCATAAAACAAAAGAATATGATTAAAAAAATGTTCATTCAAAAATTGAACTGGCTTGAATGATTTTACTACAGAGCAATACTGCATGAAATAAAATCGCCTATAAGTTTGATGGTGGATGTGGTGAATATACTGCCAGTGATCAATGCTGATTTTGAAGAAGTTGAAAACGATAGTTTTTAGAATATGGTTGAGATCATGAATATGAGTCAGATGCTGAATGCAATGAAGAAATGCGCTCTGACGATGACAGTGATAGTAAAATAATCTGTTCAGATTGAACTCTTACAAGTTTCAAAAGGTTAACGAAATGCCGGTGTGTGCCCATTTTTGACTCCCTGCCAATGCCAAATACAGTGATTGGTGAAAATTCATGCATTTAAGGGTTAAATGTTTTCAGCCATGTCACTACTGATTTTGTACTAATCGTTTACATCAGGGGTGCCCAATCCTGCTCCTGGCGATTGACTGTCCTGCAAAGTTCAGCTCCAACTCTAATCAAATTGACCCATAGCGCCATCTGCTGTCTTGGAAGAGCGCAACTGCATTTGTGAGAAAATCCGCCTAAAATGCATTTGTGAGAAAATCAAGTCGAGAGAATCTCATAAGAGGCCGTGTCTCTCGCAACCGTAACAGACAGGTATGCATTTGAATGCACTAGATTTGGTATTTGTTCAAGGGTTAAATGCAATTTGTAGGATGGACTGTATTTAGTTGTGGAATATTATGCGGGGTTCATTTATTTGTATTTGTAAAACACATTACATTTATTTGTTAACACCACTGGGTTTTCGCTCAAACTAGCTTTTGTATTTGCAAATTGCTTTCTGTTTGTTCGCGAGTCGAGTGTTCCTTTGCAAAGCAGATCGTGTTTGTTTGCAAAATGCTGCATTTGTTTGTATAATTTTGGCACAAAATTCGCTCCATATTATAAATAAATTAAGGATTCATTATTACGTTTTGTTTTATTATTATTTAGTCAATTATATATGAAGCGTTCAGATGCAAAAGCTTAAATACCATCTGAAATTTTCTTCTAAAATTAGCATTTTTCGTTTATGTTCAGTTATTTCACTTTAATGACAATGAAAAGAACCTGTACCTGAGAAAAATGCTCATTTTAGAAGAAAATTTCAGATGGCACTTAGAGGCTTTTTCATCTGAACTCTTCATATAGACTACAGGCCTATACAGGTCCTTCTCAAAAAATTAGCATATTGTGATAAAGTTCATTATTTTCTGTAATGTACTGATAAACATTAGACTTTCATATATTTTAGATTCATTACAACACAACTGAAGTAGTTCAAGCCTTTTATTGTTTTAATATTGATGATTTTGGCATACAGCTCATGAAAACCCAAAATTCCTATCTCAAAAAATTTGCATATCATGAAAAGTTTCTCTAAACTAGCTATTAACCTAATCATCTGAATCAACTAATTAACTCTAAACACCAGCAAAAGATTCCTGAGGCTTTTAAAAACTCCCAGCCTGGTTCATTACTCAAAACCGCAATCATGGGTAAGACTGCCGACCTGACTGCTGTCCAGAAGGCCATCATTGACACCCTCAAGCAAGAGGGTAAGACACAGAAAGAAATTTCTGAACGAATAGGCTGTTCCCAGAGTGCTGTATCAAGGCACCTCAGTGGGAAGTCTGTGGGAAGGAAAAAGTGTGGCAGAAAACGCAGCACAACGAGAAGAGGTGACCGGACCCTGAGGAAGATTGTGGAGAAGGACCGATTCCAGACCTTGGGGGACCTGCGGAAGCAGTGGACTGAGTCTGGAGTAGAAACATCCAGAGCCACCGTGTACAGGCGTGTGCAGGAAATGGGCTACAGGTGCCGCATTCCCCAGGTCAAGCCACTTTTGAACCAGAAACAGCGGCAGAAGCGCCTGACCTGGGCTACAGAGAAGCAGCACTGGACTGTTGCTCAGTGGTCCAAAGTACTTCGGATGAAAGCAAATTTTGCATGTCATTCGGAAATCAAGGTGCCAGAGTCTGGAGGAAGACTGGGGAGAGGGAAATGCCAAAATGCCTGAAGTCCAGTGTCAAGTACCCACAGTCAGTGATGCTGGTGTTGGTCCACTGTGTTTTATCAAGGGCAGGGTCAATGCAGCTAGCTATCAGGAGATTTTGGAGCACTTCATGCTTCCATCTGCTGAAAAGCTTTATGGAGATGAAGATTTCATTTTTCAGCACGACCTGGCACCTGCTCACAGTGCCAAAACCACTGGTAAATGGTTTACTGACCATGGTATTACTGTGCTCAATTGGCCTGCCAACTCTCCTGACCTGAACCCCATAGAGAATCTGTGGGATATTGTGAAGAGAAAGTTGAGAGACGCAAGACCCAACACTCTGGATGAGCTTAAGGCCGCTATCGAAGCATCCTGGGCCTCCATAACACCTCAGCAGTGCCACAGGCTGATTGCCTCCATGCCACGCTGCATTGAAGCAGTCATTTCTGCAAAAGGATTCCCGACCAAGTATTGAGTGCATAACTGAACATAATGGCCATTCTTTTATTGGTCGGATGAAATATGCTAATTTTTTGAGATAGGAATTTTGGGTTTTCATGAGCTGTATGCCAAAATCATCAATATTAAAACAATAAAAGGCTTGAACTACTTCAGTTGTGTTGTAATGAATCTAAAATATATGAAAGTCTAATGTTTATCAGTACATTACAGAAAATAATGAACTTTATCACAATATGCTAATTTTTTGAGAAGGACCTGTACTTCTGTGATTAAATTATCATTGCTATAGACAATAATAATAATACAATATAAGTTGGTCTCGTTCTGGTTGCAGTTCTGGCTGTAAATTAATGTAAAATCTAAGAAGCATATTCAGGAAAACGTTTATGAAAATGTCCAAACACAGGAAGCCTATATTCCAGATAAATACCATCTAATTCAGGGGTGCAAAATTCAGTTGCTTGAGGACCACAGCCCTACAGAATTTAGTTCCAACCCTGCTCAAAAACACTGTTGTTGTTTTTTTTGTTTTTTTTATTCAGATTTATAGCTGAACCGTGTGTATTTGGGTTGATGCTAAACTTTGCAGTATAAATGAAGTATGAATGAAGTATTATGCTCTTGAAGGACAGTCGGATTCTGCTGTACCAGCACATAAAGGGATTTCTGGAAATAAAGCATATCAATAATAGTGTTTCAATAATACGCTCTTTACTTGACAGCTGTTATTAAAATAACGCGATAGAAGCTGCCTCAAACTCAGAACTATAAAGAAATGAAGAATGTTGTGTCTGAAAGCCCGGCGGTAATGGTACTGTCCAACACGAGCGCAAAACACAGAAATAAAGCATGAGTCATTTTTATGTTTGTTCAAAAATCATATTTAGTGTAACTAAATATGGTGGTGGTTGAGGAGAGACCCCCCACATGATTGTAAAGCGCTTTGGGTGTACAGCAATACACAATAAAGGCGCTATATAAATGCATCATTCATTCATTCATATTTGGACGCAACATTCATCTAGTTCAATATATAGTTCAGCTATAGCAAATTGAACAAAGCACTGCAAAGCCTTCCACGGAGAGTGGTTTGCTATGGAGCGAGAAAGTTAGAGTTGTGAGATATAAACTCGCAATTGCGAGAAAAAAAGTCAGAATTGCGAGAAAAAAAGTCAGAATTCTGAATCAAAGTTCAAGCTTGGTGAACTGGCCTACGAATTCACATCACGTGCTACCGTGTGACTAATGGCAGATCGATACGTCACTGCATGACTTCCTATCTGAATTAAAAGAACATAAATTTAAAACTGCAGTGCTGCAGGAAAGTAGAGCCCCAGACAGCAACATAGTTTTGGCCCAGAAATTCAACACAAAACTAAATATAGTACATCTAAAATGTAAAAACATACCCCAGACAGCAAGCAGTGTCGGCCCAGATCCGGCCCACATCTGGCCCGCTTGGATTTCACACGGGCCAGATGTGGGCCGGATCTGGCCCAACACTGCGTTTGAAAAGACGCTGCACACCGTGACATATCACGACCGTTGCAGCATGCTCAAAGTCTAGTGTAAACGTGGCTTTATTTAACACAGACAAATAATGGGCCTCGTTCATGAAACAGGAGCAGAACAAATTTTTGTGTAAATCGTTCATAAAGCCGTTCTGATGTATTTTCAAAACGTTAGTTGCTACGAAGGAAATTTAGGCCTACACCTGGAGCACGTTCAGGCTCACACTGGTGTCCAACGTTTTGCTCTGGTTTCCGGGTTGAACGACATATTTCCTGGAAACGGTGTGCAACGGGGTTTGAGATACGTTTTCTCTTGTTTGGTGGGTGTGTCAGAAATGTCAGCCCAATCAGCAGCAACCTGTATATAAACCACGCGGTATTAAAGAGACAAATCGCACAATGGGTCCAAGTCATTTAATATGTGGCCGCTGCAGCTCGGTATACGCAACAACTGAAGATATTAGAAGACATGTTCGTCGTAAGAGTTTTATAGTAACATAGCATATCAACATGATGATGAGGAATGTGTAAGTAAATGTAATTAACGTCTAAATAAAATCACAAGGGTAAGTATATTGTTTGCATGTTTATTGACATTAAAGGCAAAATAACTGAAATAATAAGAGCACAAGTATAGATCTGGAGCTTCTTTAAGTCTGTCTAAATATGTGGTAATTGCAATGTCTTCTGGTCCATATCCTTTCCTCAGGAAGGTGTGCTAGACACTGATTAATGTAACATAAAAATACTATACTTATTTATATATTTTGCTATTGTATTGTGGAGTGACACTTTTCTATGCTCCTCTGATTATATAATGGTAAATATTACAATATCATAGCACAACAACAGTGATTAGCAATAATGATAAGCTTAATACTCACAAGAAAAATAATAAGGTCATATAGATCATAACACTGAAGGTAAGAAGTGGATTATCCTTCACCTGAAATTTATTTTCATCCTGAAATGTGAGGCAAATGTTAGATCACAATAATTAGGAACCACAGTTTCCACAAATCCCTTCACTCGATTGGGATGTTCTCTTGATGGCATATTTTGCGTATTTTGCAGTATTAAAAATGTATTTATACTGATTTTATCAGGCTCTGAAAATTCTTCAAAAAGAACACAAAGAGTGATCTTCTCAGCTGACATAGTTGCAACTCTTGCGTCATCAGAACAGGGTGTTCAACGCATCACCGTTTCCGTTTAATACACGGTTTGCACTGTTGTTTTTCGGGGCTGAACGCAGCCCTGCTCCCTACCACGTGTAAATGGTGCGTAAAACGTTCTGTGTTCTTTTTGGCAAATTGATGACACTAAATTTTGATGCACTGCCATTATAATATTTTAAAAGTTCGTTTGCTCTGTTTTTTTTTTTTTTTTTTGTAACTGAGAGTTGATATATTTTTAGCTCCGGTTTAGCTTTGGGTAGAACCATAGAACGCAGCGCTTATCGCTATCCCTTTTTACCCAGCCGTCCAATCAGAGGAGGAGGGGCGGGACAAATAGGCCTACTACACCAACCAATCATCCAACTTGTACAATAATAGAGAAGTTAATATTACTGGTTACTGCATTTTTATATTCAGTAATATTCTTCAAAATGAAATACTAGTAATACGTTATTGCCGTGGATATTCCAATTCATAGCAACCAAATCTACAGCTGGAAAACCTTTTTTTTTACAGTCTATGGAAAAAACGCAAAGTGTTCTCAAGTCCGTTTTCATAAGAGCACCTGTCATTTTTTAGGTGGCTAAAAAATTTGGTGGACACACGTTATTGAATATTTATTGTTCACCATATGGCCTATTAGTTTTTTTTGGTTTTTTTGCATTTATGCAATATACTGGAACCAAACTTGAGAAAGTAGACCAGAATATTCCACTGCGTTCCTGGACATAGTAGTCATAGGCGGGGATTATGCTAATTGTGAATGAGAGTGCAGTAGCGCCCTATTTACCAATGATTGGAATTCATTAACATCCAGAGGAGAGTTTTCGGGAAGCTCTGTTTTATGCGCAAATTACTCGGAATTTGCTCCTATATTTGACCTGTTAACATGGTAAAATTTTGTCAAGCGCATGTTTATACAGAAAAACAATGGAAAAACTTATTCACAGGCGTTTTTGTGTTTAAAAACGCAAGCTGTAGAGTCGTGTTTTTTTTTTTAAAGTTGTATTCTTAAAGCAACTGTATATAGTTTTGTGTATTTTTGCGACATTGGAGCCCCTTAAAGTTAAGTGAGTGGAATTCATTATCATAAATATATCACTGTCGTAAATTACAGTTTGGACAGCTGTACACCTGCCTGCATTTGCTAAACAATCCCACCTGTTCACAGATTTGTAAAATGCGTTTGGAGGGTCAAAAAATCCTCTCTGGTCCCTAATAGGCCTAGAGTCACTACAAATGTATCGCACCACTTCTTGGTGTTAAACCCGAATTTAGCAAATACGTGGTAATTTGCCTTTTCATTTACGAAAAGGAAAGCTGGAATTAAAGCACTGCGAACTAGCCAAACCACCTATTATTTTGGTCTGAAAGTCTGCTGTTTTAATACACTGCTGTGAGATAAAAGTGACGTGTGACAACAAGAAAGGATCATTTGGTTAAACATTATTAAGGAAATCTTTGTTGAATAGCAGGGGGGACGCGTGGTTCCAAAATGTCCCAGAGGAAAATCACATTACCATCAAGGCTGCAAAGCATTGTTAATATATCATAAAACAGTCAGTTCACATTAGGAAGCTTTCTGTACTAATGGTGTTGAGTAATTCACTGTTATTCATCAATGCTTTCCATGGTGTGACACTCAGCAACAAAATAAAATAATCTGTTTCTCGGCCCTACAAAATGCTATCAAGAGCAGCAGATGGCACGTTCTGTCCGTCACTTGACGTGCGTCTGGTGGCTATTCATGTCAAAGCCAGTGGGACGGTTGAATTGGGCAGATGAGCACTTCATTGATTTCTTTATTCAACCCCAGGGGGCCACTGTATTGTGCTATTGTCCCAGCACCTTTGGTTCATATATTTTAATCAAGAATTATTGTGCAATTATGCACCGGAGGGACAGGTGATGGGGATGGTGACATTATTCCCTCTAAATGTCAATGTTATTTATTAAAAAATGGGACCAGGGCCAATTGTTAATGCTGACAGGGTGATTATGTAGAAGCTCGCACGTGTAATTTTATTCTAATCTGATTTTGCCACACAATTTCTGTGTACGTTAAACTGGAACATTAATAAAATTCTGTCTGAACTCTGAACACAGGACTTGACTGTAATAGAATAATTGGCCCAGTTATTGAATCAGTGATTAAACTAAATATGAGACGCTCACTCAGAGCTAAAAGCCCTGTTAGTCCTTTGAGTGTCTTGTAGAGTTTTTACAATATCATAGCGCCTCCTACTGGATAAAGTCATTGGCCCTTACTCTTGTATTAGTTAACATGGAAAACAGGAATAGCCTGGCAAACTTTGTGGTTGACCCCACGCTGAGACAATGAAATATTTCGGGGGTTTTTTCTTTCTGTCTTTTTTACAATACTGGCACCCTTGGTAAATATGAGCAAAGGTGGCTGTGAAAATAAATCTGCATTGTTTATTCTTTTGATCTTTCATTCAAAACATTCACAAAATTCTAACCTTTCATTGAAGTAAAACAATTAAATGTATGTGTGTGTGTGGGGGGGGGGGGTGTATCTCTTGATGAAATAAATGCTGTCTCTAGTTCATGTTGGCCACAATTATTGGCACCCAATTATTGGAACATCGTTTCCCCAAGATAACCGCCCTGAGTTATCTCCTATAATGCCTGAAAAGCTTGGAGAACCCCTGATAAGAGATCAGAGACCATTCCTTCGTACAGAGACGCTCCAGATCCTTCAGATTCACAGCTCCATGTTGGTGCTTCTTCTCTTCAGTTCACCCCATTTACATCCAGTTTACCTATATCCCGTAGTGTACATTTAACAAACACAGGAGTCACAACTTCAACCATGTTACATACTTGCACAATAGAGAGTCAAGTTACTCAAGACTGTCAACAAAAGCAAGTTGAGAATTATATTGCACATAAGTGTATATTGCACTAAGTCTCCCCAAGGGAGAGAGAGAGAGAAAAAACTGCATTAGCTTACTGCATTGCAGACATTCAAGTGAAGAATGTATGAGGTCAGTGCATATTGGAGTTCATGTTTATAGCTCTAGGAAAGAAACTGTCCTTAAATCGTTTGGTCCTTGTTTTAAAGCATCGATAGCGCCTGCCTGATAGCAAGAGCTGAAACAAGTGAAAACAAGGGTGTGTTGAGTCTTTTAGTATATTTTTGACCCTATTGAGGGCTCGAGTTTTATAGATCCTTCAGTGATGGTAGGGGACTGCCAGTGATCCTCTCAGCAGTCTTTATGAGCCTTTGAAGCCCCTTCTTGTCTGCCTCAGAACAGCTAGCATGCCATACTGTATGCAATACGTCAGCACACTCTCAATAGAACAGCGATAAACAGCAACTTTCCGTTTAGATTGGTTTTCCTAAGAATCCTTAAGAAATGTAGACACTGCCATGCCTTCTTGATGACCGCTGAAGTATGTGCAATCCAGGATAGGTCAGCAGAGATGAGAATTTTTAAGCTTTGGACCCTCTCAACACAGACCCCGTTGATGTATCTTATGCTCTCTGAAGTCTATAATGAGCTCTTTCGTCTTAGAGGTGTTTAAGGTCAGGTTGTTAACTGAACTCCATGATATTAGTTGCTGGACCTCATCTCTATAGTCTATCTCATCTCCCCCAGTGATAAGGCCAATTGTTATTGTATCATCCGCAAATTTGATGGTGTTACTGCGATGAACTGGCTCAGCACACACCCCTGTGGAGAGCCAATGCTGAGTAAGTGGGTGGAGGAGACATGAGGACCCATCTTCACGCCCTGAGAACGGTTCGTCAAGAAGTCCTTAATCCAGTTTCAGGTGAGTCTGGTAAGACCTGGGTCTGTCAGTTTACTGACCAGGATGTCCGGGATAATGGTATTAAATGCTGAACTA